>NC_091284.1:845601115-846276964 GCF_032444005.1 Ranitomeya imitator | reverse complement strand
ATTTAGTCTAGAAAAAAGACGACTGAGGGGCGATCTAATAACCATGTATAAGTATATAAGGGGACAATACAAATATCTCGCTGAGGATCTGTTTATACCAAGGAAGGTGACGGGCACAAGGGGGCATTCTTTGCGTCTGGAGGAGAGAAGGTTTTTCCACCAACATAGAAGAGGATTCTTTACTGTTAGGGCAGTGAGAATCTGGAATTGCTTGCCTGAGGAGGTGGTGATGGCGAACTCAGTCGAGGGGTTCAAGAGAGGCCTGGATGTCTTCCTGGAGCAGAACAATATTGTATCATACAATTATTAGGTTCTGTAGAAGGACGTAACATAGTAACATAGTAACATAGTAAGGCCGAAAAAAGACATTTGTCCATCCAGTTCAGCCTATATTCCATTATAATAAATACCCAGATCTACGTCCTTCTACAGAACCTAATAATTGTATGATACAATATTGTTCTGCTCCAGGAAGACATCCAGGCCTCTCTTGAACCCCTCGACTGAGTTCGCCATCACCACCTCCTCAGGCAAGCAATTCCAGATTCTCACTGCCCTAACAGTAAAGAATCCTCTTCTATGTTGGTGGAAAAACCTTCTCTCCTTCAGACGCAAAGAATGCCCCCTTGTGCCCGTCACCTTCCTTGGTATAAACAGATCCTCAGCGAGATATTTGTATTGTCCCCTTATATACTTATACATGGTTATTAGATCGCCCCTCAGTCGTCTTTTTTCTAGACTAAATAATCCTAATTTCGCTAATCTATCTGGGTATTGTAGTTCTCCCATCCCCTTTATTAATTTTGTTGCCCTCCTTTGTACTCTCTCTAGTTCCATTATATCCTTCCTGAGCACCGGTGCCCAAAACTGGACACAGTACTCCATGTGCGGTCTAACTAGGGATTTGTACAGAGGCAGTATAATGCTCTCATCATGTGTATCCAGACCTCTTTTAATGCACCCCATGATCCTGTTTGCCTTGGCAGCTGCTGCCTGGCACTGGCTGCTCCAGGTAAGTTTATCATTAACTAGGATCCCCAAGTCCTTCTCCCTGTCAGATTTACCCAGTGGTTTCCCGTTCAGTGTGTAATGGTGATATTGATTCCCTCTTCCCATGTGTATAACCTTACATTTATCATTGTTAAACCTCATCTGCCACCTTTCAGCCCAAGTTTCCAACTTATCCAGATCCATCTGTAGCAGAATACTATCTTCTCTTGTATTAACTGCTTTACATAGTTTTGTATCATCTGCAAATATCGATATTTTACTGTGTAAACCTTCTACCAGATCATTAATGAATATGTTGAAGAGAACAGGTCCCAATACTGACCCCTGCGGTCCCCACTGGTCACAGCGACCCAGTTAGAGACTATACCATTTATAACCACCCTCTGCTTTCTATCACTAAGCCAGTTACTAACCCATTTACACACATTTTCCCCCAGACCAAGCATTCTCATTTTGTGTACGTAGATCTGGGGATTTATTCTGGCAGAATATAGGCTGAACTGGATGGACAAATGGCTTTTTTTCGGCCTTACTGTGTTACTATGTTACTATGCAGCTTAGCTTAAACCTCACAGAAAGTAATATGCTGGAGGAAAGTACTCAGGGTTTTATATCGCTGACTCCATTAGGCGAAGTGAAACATATCTCCCCTCTAGCACTTTGCCAGTGACTTTCTCACAACTCGTTACTCGGGTGGAGCACCAGAGCATCCGACCTCATCGATTCGAGTAACGAACACCCGAGCATTTTAGTGCTCTCTCATCACTACTGACTGTATTAGAATGTTCTAGAATTGTTCAGCCTGGAGGTGGCGCTGAAATGGTGCTGAGGTGGCGCTGAGGTGGTGCTTGAAGTGTTGTCCTCTTGGTTGGCAGAATGATGGGGTAATTGAGATTTAATTTCACATTTCACAGGATCATTTTGTGTGAGTCATCTGGTTACTCAGGGATAATGTTGCTAAATGCAGGTGACTCAAGGACGTGGCCCTGGGGTCTTCCTGTGCTGTGGGTGAGGATGGTTGTACCCTTCATATAGGCATCATTTGGTGCCTGATTCTTGGTGAGCTGTGTCCTGAGATAAATATCTCTTGATGCAGTTGGTTCCCCTGTATATGACTGCAGCGCTGGAGTAAAAGGCTGGCAAAGTAGGCACCCCCAGCACCAGGGCACCCCCAGCACCAGGGCACAAGCCTTCTCATCTACTGCTCTCCCTCAATGTCCGATTACAAGGCTATGCAAACTACGCACATCCACCACTTGTATGCGGGGCTGAATCTTACATGGGACATGAAAACATAATGGCAGATTTTCTACAAAATTCTGTGGATGCATCACTGGTGCCAGAGTTACAAACTCAGCAGCATCCAAATGACACACATCTTCTTGTCCATAGGTCGCTAGGAGTAGTAATTCTTCCAGTAGATGTAAGAGAAAAAACAAAGGTGTGTCTGCATGCTGCAGTGGCACTGCCTGATCAATGGCGGCCCACCTATGCACAGTGACCCCTTCTCTGACTTGCTTTTCTCAGAAGCCTCGTGTCTCGCTCTGCTTCATTCTTCTACAACACTGGGCAGTGCTTATTACACCAGTCACTTCCCTCTCTGGCATCTCTTACATATGTTGTGACCCATGTTGGGGTATGTGTTATGCTATTCGAAACTCAATGTGGAAAACAGGTAATAAACTAAAAACTGCCACTGACCCTGCCGGTTCCTGAATAGACTAGGGATCCTGACCCACAGTCCATAATGGTTCCTGCGTGAGCTGAGATAGCCCCAACCACAGATTAGAAGATAGCCGCTCGGACCTATGTTACCTAAAAGACAGTCAAGCACTTCACATTCCTCCTAAAGAACCGGAGGGCAGGGCCGAGTGTAAATCATCCACAACAGGGGAAAGTGCACAGGAAAAGGGCAAGATCCCAGAGTGAGTAAGGTAAACAACAAAATACAAAATAAAATATAAGTGGGAACTGTTAGATTACGTGTTACTTCCTAAAAAGAAACAGGAGATATGCGCAGAGTAAAGAACAGAAACAGTAATGAGATAAACCTTAACTGGAATTTCACTGACTGGCTGCAGGCTACAGCAGAATCCGCAAGAAGCTATTACCCGCGGTGGGACAGAATATAAAGCTGCACCTGAAAGGTGAAAGGCAGACAAATAAAACACCTGAGTTATGCTAAACAGACTGCAGCCAGAAGAGCAGAAACTAAGCACCTGGAGAAAAAGGTGTCTGCTGTGGCTTGGCAGACAGAGAAGCCGACCACAAAACACAGGCTCAAGGGTTCGACAGGCTCAGCATGACAGCACGTGGGAGAGTAGGTGGCCATAAGTATAACCAGGTTTCCTGTGACCATTTGTCACGATATGGTATGAAATATCATATAAGTTTAGTTGCTCGTCAGCTCATGAGGTGGGCTAAACCCCCCCTTCACTAGCTGACTCTACTTGTTTCTCTCTGGGCTACGGACTGTATGCTAGAAGGGGGTTTTATTGCCCTGGGGTCGTAAATTCCAAGCTCAGAGGAAAGTCCCTCACCCCTCCCACCTTCACTAGTCAGAACTGGTAAAGTGGCTCCAAAATTCATGAAAGATCCTTTGTTTGGTTTTGGTACGATATTATGCACCATGTTTAAGCTAGGAACATGAAAATATATATTCATAGTCTCACTCGGTGTATCTACACATCCCATGAATCTCGGGCTTCTAACTCCATCTGGTAAAGAAGTAGTGTTTTCTCTGTAAATATGTATCCCAGATAGGACATATTTGATCTCATTAGAATGCTCACGTTAATCCGAGATGAATGATAGGTTTGGTCTGACTCTGTCATGTTTTGTAGTGAAGTTATAGAAATTAGAGAGAATAGTTTAAAGTTTAGGCAGAATGTAGAGAGAGGAGGGTCTGGATAAGCCAGCCTTTCTGTTATGTCACAGCCTTAAGGGTTTAAGTGTCTGGCAGGCTCTGAGGAGGCACTCTTCTGCTGATTTCTCCTCCTGGGCTGCTTGTCTTCTGAAGCCAGCAGCACGTCCAAATGAGCTGGGACATATGGAAAAACTCCACTAGCCTGGATGCCTGTCATGCTTTAAACATGTGAGTGTTGCTTTTCTCATTTATAACCCCTTTATAAAATATTTATTGATAAAGCACTGCCTAATTATTTTTAATGGGATATACTATTATATATTAGTTCGTTCTCCTGTTCTAAGCCGTACCCTAAGTCTCTGAAGGGAAATACGCTACTGTTACTGTTGTGTTGGGTTAGCTTCGGACCCGTTTAATCGAAGCTGGTGGCAGCATACGTTTTGTACCGGGTAGTTGGGTGGCGTTATAGCGACTGCGGCATTGATTTATTGATCCTGCCTAAGTGGGAGTAGTTATCGCGTCACTGCAGCGTGCCCAATAGCCAGTACATAGCAGGCAGCCTTTCTGGCGACTAATTACCCAGGGTGCAGTACCTAATCTGACCTGAGAGTAAGGGGGCGCCAGAGAGCTGCAAGTGTTAAGTGGAACTGTAAGCGGGATATACATAAATCCCTGCAGTTCGTGGTATATAGAAAAGCAGTGGGATACCTAGAATAAGCCCCTGCTGTAAACTAAGAGGTCAATAGCCTTGTGTGTGTTTTTTCATCACATCGTGGAGTGGAGGGATAACTAAGATAAGCCCCCCTGCACATGTGATAGCCGTCTGTTGGCCTAAAGTCACCTCAATCCGTGACGTAGGGGTGACGGTCACGGTGTGAATCCTGACCAATTGGTACAGCGGTCAGGGGAATCGTGACACCATTGATAGGGAAATCAGGGACCACCTTAACATATTCCTTAAATTACATATATTTCTAATTGTAACAAGACATGTTCAGACATCAGTCTAGTTTTCCTATGTCATTCTGACCTTTGATTAGAGCTGCTGACATTACTATGCCTGAAAGCTATGCTAACTGTATTAGGGTGAGGCTAATTACATTGATTTGGGGACCTTACAATGTTAAACACCTGTTCACAGTTCACTTCTGAAGGAAAATCACCTAATCAGTTAATGATGATCTCATTTGTGATAAACAGCTGATGTGCGCATGACCAGAATGTATACGCCCATTCAAAGGAGGATATAAGGGCCATGTGATTGAATACATTTTATGGCACTGGAAACAGATCACTCTGTCTCTGCACCATCACTGCTCGAGAATCTTCATATCTGACAACCATCCAATATCCCTGATGGTCTGACTTGAAGACCAACCTAACACCATTGTGCATTTTTTCATTTTATGTGTTTCTATTTAGATGTTACAAGAATGATGACGTTTCTGCTTACCTTCTACACAGTTTCGAAAACTTCTATTTGAGGTCGACAAATAAGGGGAAGTGTCGATTTGTGGTAGGCTCAGGCAGTAGTCTACATCCTGCTTGGTTGGAATGCTTAATCCTGGTAAGGCACCGGGTTTCCGTGAGAACTTTGGACGCTCACATTCGCAGTTGGACATTAAGCAATAAGTCCCACTGAGATAATATTCTACACAGATGGACTGAAAAAGAGAAAATGTGTCATAAACGGAATGGTAAAAATGGACCCATATGTAAACTGTAACACTGAGGATTGAAGCATGGATTCATCATGAATTGAAGGAAAAAGAGCTCACTCTCTAAGTCACTCCTCATGATCTCTGTGGAGTTGGGAGCCCCCTGCTGTGAACAGATAATTAAAGTGAGTTATCTGGTTAACATCATACATGCCATGTCTCCTATCTTTAGAAAGCTAAAATCATGATAGGAAATATGGCCCATGTGTTTCTAATTCACAACATGAAGAGAAATGTAGATAATTTATAATTACTTTACAGAAAAAATAATAGAAAATGAAAATTGCGCTGTTTTTAAAAAAAATCTAGTGTCTACATTTGTCTTTACAAACTCACTATATATAATTTTTTGTGGATTTATCATTCCTGTGAATCACGAACCTTATATTTAGTTGTTACCCACAGTTTTTTAAAACAGCATTACATCTATGTTGGCTACAAAAGGTGCTAATAGGAATATACTCACCCTTGGACGTGCCCTGGTACTAACCGGGATCCTTCCTTCCTAAGAATGAGCGCGTGAAGGACCTTAGATGATGTCGCGGCTTGTGATTGGTCGCGTGACCGCCCATGTGACCGCTCATGCGACCAATCACAAGCCGCGACGTCATCGAAGGTCCTTCACTTGCTCATTTTTAGGAACGCAGGCTGCCGGTTAGAACCAGGGCGCGTCCGAGGGTGAGTATATCAATATTTTTTATTTTTATTCTTTATTTTACACATAAATATGGATCCCAGGGCCAGAAGGAGAGTTCCCAATGCACTGCATTGGGTTTCGTGTTTCGGCCGACCCCGACCCCGACTTTTTTATAGGATCGGCCGATTTCACTCGACCCGACTTTCTCAAAAGTCGGGTTTCGTGAAACCCGACCCGATCCTAAAAAAAGAAAAGTCGCTCAACCCTATTTATGAGCGAATATACTTGTTGCTCAGGTTTTCTCGAGCATGCTCGGGTGATCGAGTATTTGTTAGTGTTCTGAGATTTAGTTTTCATTGCCACAGCTGAATGATTTCTAACTACCCAGCCTGAGTACATGTGGGGGTTGCCTAGTTGCTAGGGAATCCCCACGTGTAATCAAGCTGTCTAACAGTCGCAAATCATTCAGCTGCCGCAATGAAAACGAAATCTCGGAACACTAACAAATACTCGGAGGTCACCCGAGCGTGCTGGGGAAAACCCGAGCAACGAGTATATTCACTCATCACTAGTGTTGAGCATTCCGATACCGCAAGTATCGGGTATCGGCCGATACTTGCGGTATCGGAATTCCGATACCGAATTCCGATACTTCCCGCGTATCGGATACCGGAATCGGAAGTTCCCAGAATTCAAACTGAACGCAGCAGCCAATGAGGAATGAATGGAAGTGTGGGCACATCCTGTTTAGCATGGTGGGCATGTAAGTACTGGCAAGGCTGTGATTGGCTGCTGAAATTATGTCACTCTGCACTATAAAAAACGCTGCCGCCATTTTGCGCTCACTCTGCTGTGATTTCAGTTAGGGACAGGACGCTGTGTTCTAACTGAGGGCCAGTTGAGATAGCTAATTGCTTTATTTTGCTTTTCCAAGTATAATTTAGCAAACGCTGTGTTCACTGTTCAGTTCACCTTGCTCTTGACTTGCAGCGCTGTTTTAACAGCGTTCTGCAAGGTCTCTCTCTCTGTGTGTGTGTGTGTGTGTGTGCAGCTCACTCTGTAGTCTGTGTGCAGCCATATACCCGGTTGTATTCAGCTCATGGGGGGGTTCACACTGCCTCATACAGTTCTATCCATTGTCCTTTTTTGCTCATAGTGCAGCCTGCTGCACATTTTTTCTAAAATTTCCTATTAGTGTCTTTCCACCCGTCTCCAGCCAAATAGTGGAAAAACACTACATAGGATAACCTAGAGGGGGGTTTTTGGGCCTTGCATCGCCGTTTACGGCTGTCTGCACGGTCTCCGTGTGAGCGCAGCTCGCACTGTAGTCTGTGTGCAGCGACAGCCCGTTGTATTCAGCTCAGGGTTTTGTCACTGCCTCATACTGTAAAATAAATTTTCCTTTTTTCAAATAGTGCAGCCTGTTGAAAATTTTTTTAAAAATTTCCTATTAGTGTCTTTCCACCCGTCTCCAGCTAAATAGTGGAAAAACACTACATAGGATAACCTAGAGGAGGGTTTTTGGGCCTTGCAGCGCCGTTTACGGCTGTCTGCACGGTCTCCGTGTGATTTAAACTAGCTCTGTAGCCCGATCTGCACAAAAAAAAAGTAAAGTTCACCAAACACCACTTAACACTTGTGTAGGCCACATTTTATCAATAATAAAGTCTAGTCCACACTTTACAACATTAGTGTTTCTTACACCTGTTAGGAGGAGCATTTCAGGAATAAGCACGCTAAGGCCTTAGTACTTTTCTGCTTATCTTTATCTGTCAACCAAGATGAAGAGGGCAGGGAGTAAGGCACGTGGGCGTGGGCGCGGAGCAGGGAGAGGACGTGGTGATTCTGTGCCTGCTGCGGCCACCGGTGACTCACCATCACCCAGTTTCAGCAGGGAACAGTCCTTCATGCGCAGCTTTGTCGGAGAGCGCCGTGCACCGCTGCTGCGTGAAGATCAAATTGAAGCCGTTGTCGGATCGATGGCAGCTAACGCCTCGACTTCAATTAGTGCCACATCCTCTCAGGCACAGACCACTGGAGAAAATACTTATTTTTCACCATAATATGCAAATAAAATGTTAAAAAAATAGACAATGTGATTTTCTGGATTTTTTTTTCTCAGTTTGTCTCCCATAGTTGAGGTCTACCTATGATGTAAATTACAGACGCCTCTCATCTTTTTAAGTGGTGGAACTTGCACTATTGCTGACTGACTAAATACTTTTTTGCCCCACTGTATAGTATATACAGATTGTGTGACTACAGAGAGGAACTGTGGATATATAGTATATACTGAGCGTGTGACTACAGAGAGGAGCTGTGGATATATAGTATATACAGAGTGTGACTACAGAGAGGAGCTGTGGATATATAGTATATACAGAGTGTGACTACAGAGAGGAGCTGTGGATATATAGTATATACAGACTGTGTGACTATAGAGAGGAGCTGTGGATATATAGTATATACAGAGTGTGACTACAGAGAGGAGCTGTGGATATATAGTATATACTGAGCGTGTGACTACAGAGAGGAGCTGTGGATATATAGTATATACAGAGTGTGACTACAGAGAGGAGCTGTGGATATATAGTATATACAGAGTGTGACTACAGAGAGGAGCTGTGGATATATAGTATATACAGAGTGTGACTACAGAGAGGAGCTGTGGATATATAGTATATACAGACTGTGTGACTATAGAGAGGAGCTGTGGATATATAGTATATACAGAGTGTGACTACAGAGAGGAGCTGTGGATATATAGTATATACAGGCCGTGTGACTACAGAGAGGAGCTGTGGATATATAGTATATACAGAACATGTGACTAGAGAGCTGTGGACATATAGTATATACAGAGTGTGTGACTAAAGAAAGGAGCTGTGGATATATAGTATATACAGAACGTGTGACTACAGACAGGAGCTGAGGATATATAGTATATACAGAACGTGTATCTACAGAGAGGAGCTGTGGATATATAGTATATACAGGACGTGTGACTACAGAGAGGAGCTGTGGATATATAGTATATACAGGCCATGTGACTACAGAGAGGAGCTGTGGATATATAGTATATACAGGCCGTGTGACTACAGACAGGAGTTGTGGATATATAGTATATACAGAACGTGTGACTACAGACAGTAGCTGAGGATATATAGTATATACAGAACGTGTGACTACAGAGAGGAGCTGTGGATATTGTTGTGAATTCTGTGGCTGAATTCACTCCTGTGGTCACAAGTGGTACTGCAGCTTCTGAGCTTCCTCCCTCAGGTGTTCTGGTGAGCTCGTTGGCTGCTTTGTTATTTAACTCCACCTGATTCTGTCTTCCTTGCTCCTTGTCAATGTTCCAGTGTTGGATCTGAGCTTCTGGATCTTTCCTGTGGCCTGCTGCTCTGCTTAGATAAGTGCTTCTTTGCTTTTGTTGCTACTTTTTCTGTCCAGCTTGTCTATTCGTTTTTGCTGGAAGCTCTGAGACGCAAAGGGTGCACCGCCGTGCCGTTAGTTCGGCACGGTGGGTCTTTTTGCCCCCCTTGCGTGGTATTTTGCTTTAGGGTTTTTTGTAGACTGCAAAGTTCTCTTTGCTATCCTCGCTCTATCTAGAATATCGGGCCTCACTTTGCTGAATCTATTTCATCCCTACGTTTGTCTTTTCATCTTGCTAACAGTCATTATATGTGGGGGGCTGCCTTTTCCTTTGGGGTATTTTCTCTGAGGCAAGTCAGGCTTGTTTTTCTATCTTCAGGCTAGTCAGCTCCTCAGGCTGTGCCGAGTTGCATAGGTAGTGACAGGCGCAATCCACAGCTGCCTTTAGTTGTGTTTTGGATAGGTTCAGGTATTGCGGTCTACAGAGATTCCACGTCTCAGAGCTCGTTCTATTGTTTTTGGGTTATTGTCAGATCACTGTATGTGCTCTGATTGCTGGCACACTGTGTCACTGGATTGCCTACATAACAGTACAAGGAGCCCAGCTAATGATTCTCAATAGAGGGAAAAAAGAAGTTCTGACATCATTTTTTTTTCTCAGCTCTGTGTTCAGTCTTTTTTTTCCCCTAGACATTTGGGTGTTTCAGGACACAGGTGTGGATATGGATATTCAGGGTCTGTGCTCTTCAATGGATAATCTCGTTACAAATGTACAAAGGATTCAAGATACTATTGATCAGAAATCTATGTTAGAACCAAGAATTCCTATTCCTGATTTGTTTTTTGGTGATAGAACTTAAGGTACCTTCACACATAACGATATTGTTAACGATATCGTTGCTATTTGTGACGTAGCAACGATATCGTTAATAAAATCGTTCTGTGTGACAGTGACCAACGATCAGGCCCCTGCTGGGAGATCGTTGGTCGCTGAATAAAGTCCAGAACTTTATTTCGTCGCTGGACTCCCTGGAGACATCGCTGGATCGGCGTGTGTGACACCGATCCAGCGATGTCTTCACTGGTAACCAGGGTAAACATCGGGTAACTAAGCGCAGGGCCGCGCTTAGTAACCCGATGTTTACCCTGGTTACCATGCTAAAAGTAAAAAAAACAAACACTAGATACTTACCTACAGCCGTCTGTCCTCCAGCGCTGTGCTCTGCACTCCTCCTGTACTGGCTGTGAGCCGGAAAGCAGAGCGGTGACGTCACCGCTCTGCTTTCCGGCTCACAGACAGTACAGGAGGAGAGCAGAGAAGCAGAGCGCAGCGCTGGAGGACAGACAGCGGTAGGTAAGTATGTAGTGTTTGTTTTTTTTTACTTCTAGCATGGTATCCAGGGTAAACATCGGGTTACTAAGCGCGGCCCTGCGCTTAGTTACCCGATGTTTACCCTGGTTACCGGCATCGTTGGTCGCTGGAGAGCGGTCTGTGTGACAGCTCTCCAGCGACCAAAGAGCGACGCTGCAGCGATCCGGATCGTTGTCGGTATCGCTGCAGCGTCGCTTAATGTGAAGGGGCCTTAAGTTTCTTAATTTCAAAAATAATTGTAAGCTATTTCTGGCCTTGAAACCTCATTCTTCTGGTAATCCTATTCAACAGGTTTTGATTATTATTTCTTTTTTGCGTGGCGACCCTCAGGACTGGGCATTTTCTCTTGCGCCAGGAGACCCTGCATTGAGTAATGTCAATGCGTTTTTCCTGGCGCTCGGATTGCTTTACGATGAGCCTAATTCAGTGGATCAGGCTGAGAAAAATTTGCTGGCTTTGTGCCAGGGTCAGGATGATATAGAAGTATATTGTCAGAAATTTAGGAAGTGGTCAGTACTCACTCTGTGGAATGAATCTGCGCTGGCAGCTTTGTTCAGAAAGGGTCTCTCTGAGGCTCTTAAGGATGTCATGGTGGGTTTTCCTATGCCTGCTGGTTTGAATGAGTCTATGTCTTTGGCCATTCAGATCGGTCGACGCTTGCGCGAGCGTAAATCTGTGCACCATTTGGCGGTATTATCTAAGATTAAACCTGAGCCTATGCAGTGCGATAGGACTATGACCAGAGTTGAACGGCAAGAACACAGACGTCTGAATGGTCTGTGTTTCTACTGTGGTGATTCCACTCATGCTATTTCTGATTGTCCTAAGCGCACTAAGCGGTTCGATAGGTCTGCCGTCATTGGTACTGTACAATCCAAATTCCTTCTGTCCATTACCTTGATATGCTCTTTATGATCGTATTCTGTCATGGCGTTTGTGGATTCAGGCGCTGCCCTGAATCTGATGGATTTGGATTATGCTAAACGTTGTGGGTTTTTCTTGGAGCCTTTGCGGTGTCCTATTCCGTTGAGAGGAATTGATGCTACACCTTTGGCCAAGAATAAACCTCAGTACTGGACCCAGCTGACCATGTGCATGGCTCCTGCACATCAGGAAGTTATTCGCTTTCTGGTGCTACATAATCTGCATGATGTGGTCGTGTTGGGGTTGCCATGGCTACAAACCCATAATCCAGTATTGGATTGGAACTCTATGTCGGTATCCAGCTGGGGTTGTCAGGGGGTACATGGTGATGTTCCATTTTTGTCTATTTCGTCATCCACTCCTTCTGAGGTCCCAGAGTTCTTGTCTGATTATCAGGATGTATTTGAGGAGCCCAGGTCCGATGCCCTACCTCCGCATAGGGATTGTGATTGTGCTATCGATTTGATTCCTGGTAGTAAATTCCCTAAAGGTCGATTATTTAATTTATCCGTGCCTGAACACGCCGCTATGCGCAGTTATGTGAAGGAATCCCTGGAGAAGGGACATATTCGCCCATCGTCATCACCACTGGGAGCAGGGTTCTTTTTCGTAGCCAAGAAGGATGGTTCGCTGAGACCATGTATTGATTACCGCCTTCTTAATAAGATCACTGTTAAATTTCAGTATCCCTTGCCATTGTTATCTGACTTGTTTGCTCGGATTAAGGGGGCTAGTTGGTTCACTAAGATAGATCTTCGTGGTGCGTATAATCTGGTGAGAATCAGGCAAGGAGATGAATGGAAAACTGCATTTAATACGCCCGAGGGTCATTTTGAGTATCTAGTGATGCCGTTCGGACTTGCCAATGCTCCATCTGTGTTTCAGTCTTTTATGCATGACATCTTCCGTGAGTATCTGGATAAATTCCTGATTGTTTACTTGGATGACATTTTGATCTTCTCAGATGATTGGGAGTCTCATGTGAAGCAGGTCAGAATGGTTTTCCAGGTCCTGCATGCTAATTCTTTGTTTGTGAAGGGATCAAAGTGTCTCTTCGGTGTACAGAAAGTTTCATTTTTGGGGTTCATCTTTTCCCCTTCTACTATCGAGATGGATCCGGTTAAGGTCCAAGCCATCCAGGATTGGACTCAGCCGACATCTCTGAAAAGTCTGCAAAAATTCCTGGGCTTTGCTAATTTTTATTGTCGCTTCATCTGTAATTTTTCTAGCATTGCCAAACCATTGACCGATTTGACCAAGAAGGGTGCTGATTTTGTTAATTGGTCTTCTGCTGCTGTGGAAGCTTTTCAGGAGTTGAAGCATCGTTTTTGTTCTGCCCCTGTGTTGTGTCAACCAGATGTTTCTCTTCCGTTCCAGGTCGAGGTTGATGCTTCTGAGATTGGAGCAGGGGCGGTTTTGTCACAGAGAGGTTCTGGTTGCTCAGTGTTGAAACCATGTGCTTTCTTTTCCAGGAAGTTTTCGGCTGCTGAGCGTAATTATGATGTGGGCAACCGAGAGTTGCTGGCCATGAAGTGGACATTCGAGGAATGGCGTCATTGGCTTGAAGGAGCTAAGCATCGCGTGGTGGTATTGACTGATCATAAGAACCTTACTTATCTCGAGTCTGCCAAGCGCTTGAATCCTAGACAGGCCCGTTGGTCGTTATTTTTTGCCCGCTTCGATTTTGTGATTTCGTACCTTCCGGGCTCTAAAAATGTGAAGGCGGATGCTCTGTCTAGGAGTTTTGTGCCCGACTCTCCGGGTTCATCTGAGCCGGCGAGTATCCTCAAGGAAGGAGTCATTGTGTCTGCCATCTCCCCTGATTTGCAGCGAGTGTTGCAAAAATTTCAGGCGAATAAACCTGATCGTTGTCCGGCGGAGAAACTGTTCGTCCCTGATAGGTGGACTAGTAAAGTAATCTCTGAACTTCATTGTTCGGTGTTGGCTGGTCATCCTGGAATCTTTGGTACCAGAGAGTTAGTGGCTAGATCCTTCTGGTGGCCATCTCTGTCACGGGATGTGCGTGCTTTTGTGCAGTCCTGTGGAATTTGTGCTAGGGCTAAGCCCTGCTGTTCACGTGCCAGTGGGTTGCTTTTGCCCTTGCCGGTCCCAAAGAGGCCTTGGACGCATATTTCGATGGATTTCATTTCTGACCTTCCCGTTTCTCAAAAGATGTCAGTCATTTGGGTGGTCTGTGATCGATTTTCTAAAATGGTCCATCTGGTGCCCTTGGTTAAATTGCCTTCCTCCTCTGATTTGGTGCCTTTGTTCTTCCAGCATGTGGTTCGTTTGCATGGCATTCCTGAGAATATTGTTTCTGACAGAGGTTCCCAGTTTGTTTCGAGGTTTTGGCGAGCTTTTTGTGGTAGGATGGGCATTGACCTATCTTTTTCCTCGGCTTTCCATCCTCAGACTAATGGCCAGACCGAACGAACCAATCAGACCTTGGAAACATATCTGAGATGTTTTGTTTCTGCAGACCAGGATGATTGGGTGTCCTTTTTGCCGCTGGCTGAGTTCGCCCTTAATAATCGGGCCAGCTCGGCTACCTTGGTCTCTCCATTTTTCTGCAATTCTGGGTTCCATCCTCGTTTCTCTTCAGGACAGGTTGAGTCTTCGGACTGTCCTGGTGTGGATTCTGTGGTGGACAGGTTGCAGCAGATCTGGACTCAGGTAGTGGACAATTTGACCTTGTCCCAGGAGAAGGCTCAACTTTTCGCTAATCGCAGACGCCGTGTGGGTCCCCGACTTCGTGTTGGGGATCTGGTTTGGTTATCTTCTCGTCATATTCCTATGAAGGTTTCCTCTCCTAAATTTCAACCTCGTTTTATTGGTCCGTATAGGATTTCTGAGATTCTCAATCCTGTGTCTTTTCGTCTGACCCTCCCAGACTCCTTTTCCATACATAATGTATTCCATAGGTCGTTGTTGCGGAGATACGTGGCACCTATGGTTCCATCTGTTGAGCCTCCTGCCCCGGTTTTGGTGGAGGGGGAATTGGAGTATATTGTGGAGAAAATTTTGGATTCTCGTGTTTCTAGACGGAAACTCCAGTATCTGGTTAAATGGAAGGGTTATGCTCAGGAAGATAATTCCTGGGTTTTTGCCTCTGATGTCCATGCTCCAGATCTTGTTCGTGCCTTTCATGTGGCTCATCCTGGTCGGCCTGGGGGCTCTGGTGAGGGTTCGGTGACCCCTCCTCAAGGGGGGGGACTGTTGTGAATTCTGTGGCTGAATTCACTCCTGTGGTCACAAGTGGTACTGCAGCTTCTGAGCTTCCTCCCTCAGGTGTTCTGGTGAGCTCGTTGGCTGCTTTGTTATTTAACTCCACCTGATTCTGTCTTCCTTGCTCCTTGTCAATGTTCCAGTGTTGGATCTGAGCTTCCGGATCTTTCCTGTGGCCTGCTGCTCTGCTTAGATAAGTGCTTCTTTGCTTTTGTTGCTATTTTTTCTGTCCAGCTTGTATTTTCGTTTTGCTGGAAGCTCTGAGACGCAAAGGGTGTACCGCCATGCCGTTAGTTCGGCACGGTGGGTCTTTTTGCCCCCTTTGCGTGGTTTTTTGCTTTAGGGTTTTTTGTAGACTGCAAAGTTCTCTTTGCTATCCTCGCTCTATCTAGAATATCGGGCCTCACTTTGCTGAATCTATTTCATCCCTACGTTTTGTCTTTTCATCTTGCTAACAGTCATTATATGTGGGGGGCTGCCTTTTCCTTTGGGGTATTTCTCTGAGGCAAGCCAGGCTTGTTTTTCTATCTTCAGGCTAGTCAGCTCCTCAGGCTGTGCCGAGTTGCATAGGTAGTGTCAGGCGCAATCCACAGCTGCCTTTAGTTGTGTTTAGGATAGGTTCAGGTATTGCGGTCTACAGAGTTTCCACGTCTCAGAGCTCGTTCTTTGTTTTTGGGTTATTGTCTGATCACTGTATGTGCTCTGATTGCTGGCACACTGTGTCGCTAGATTGCCTACATAACATTTCTCCAAAGACTCCTTAATATAGCTCCGCATGGCGGTATGTTCAGGCACAGACAGGTTGAAAAGTCGACCCTTAGGAAACTTACAGCCTGGAATCAAGTCAATAGCACATTCACAGTCCCTGTGCGGTGGAAGGAAACTGGACTTGGGCTCATCGAATACATCCTGAAAATCAGACAAAAACTCTGGAATTTCAGAAGAGGAAGAAGAGGAGATTGACATCAAAGGAACATCATTATGAACCCCCTGACGACCCCAACTAGTCACAGACATAGACTTCCAATCCAACACAGGATTATGTACCTGCAACCACGGAAAACCCAGCACGATAGCATCATGCAAATTATGCAACACCAGAAATCGACAATCTTCCTGATGGGCTGGCGCCATGCGCATGGTCACCTGTGTCCAAAACTGGGGTTTATTTTTAGCCAAGGGTGTAGCATCAATGCCCCTTAAAGGAATAGGGTTCTGCAAAGGCTGCAAGGGAAAACCACAATGCTTGGCAAACTCAAAGTCCATTAAATTCAAGGCGGCGCCTGAATCCACAAACGCCATGACAGAATATGATGACAATGAGCAGATCATGGACACAGATAACAGAAATTTAGGTTGTACAGTGCTGATGGTAAATGAACTAGCGATCCTCTTTGTCCGCATAGGACAGACTGAAATGACATGAGAAGCATCGCCACAATAATAACACAACCCATTCTGACGTCTGAATCCTTGTCGTTCTGTTCTAGACAGAATCCTATCACACTGCATTGGCTCAGGAATTTGCTCAGAGGATAACGCCACAGCGCGCACAGTTCTGCGCTCCCGCAAGCGCCGGTCAAACTGAATGGCCAGAGACATAGAATCACTCAGACCGAAAGGCGTGGGAAACCCCACCATGACATCTTTAACAGATTCAGAAAGACCCTTTCTGAAAATTGCCGCCAAAGCATCATTATTCCATTTAGTCAACACAGACCATTTTCTGAATTTCTGACAATACAATTCTGCCGCCTCTTGACCCTGAGACAAGGCCAACAAGGTCTTCTCAGCTTGATCCACAGAATTAGGTTCATCATAAAATAATCCCAAAGCCTGAAAAAAGGAGTCAATATTAAGCAAAGCCGGATTTCCAGATTCCAGGGAAAACGCCCAATTCTGCAGGTCGCCACGCAGCAGTGAGATTACGATTTTTACCTGCTGAATGGAATCACCAGAGGATCGAGGTCTCAGAGCAAGAAACAGTTTACAGTTGTTTTTAAAACTTAAAAATTTGGACCTGTCACCAGAAAACATCAGGAGTAGGAATCTTCGGTTCTAAAGCAGGAGTCTGAACAATATAATCTGAAATACCCTGTACCCTATGTCACGATATGGTATGAAATATCATAACTAGTTCTCTTGCTAGCCTGCGTGGGCTAAGCCCCCCTTCTTGGAGCACAGTTTGAGCTGCAAATTCCTGGCTTTCCTTCTCTGAGAGTATGGGGGAAGAGAGGTTTTATTGCCGAATGGAATTTACGACTAGCATTTCCTGTGTAAGCTCTTGTTCAGCTATAAGGGAAGTAGAAACTTCAAGAATCCATGAAAGATTCTTTGTTTGGTTTTTGTTAGATATTAGGCAAACGATTTAAGCTAGGAACATGAAAATATATATTCGTAGTCTCACTCGGTGTATCTACACATCCCATGAAACTCGGGCTTCTAACTCCGTCTGGTAAAGAAGTAGGGTTTTCTCTGTAAATATGTATCCCAGATAGGACATATTTGATCTCATTAGAATGCCCACGTTAATCTGAGATGAATGATGAGTTTGTTAGAACCATGGCGTGTTTTGTAGTGAAGTTATAGAAATCAGAGAAAATAGTTTAAAGTTTAGGCAGAATGTAGAGAGAGGAGGGTCTGGATAAGCCAGCCTTTCTGTGATGTCACAGCCTTAAGGTATTAAGGTTGTGGCAGGCTCCCCAGCTGGCTCTTCTGCTTGATTTCTTCTTCTGGACTTTTTTGTCCTATTGTCCTGGAAAAGCTGAGGACATCCCATGGACTGGGATGTATGGAAACTGCACTAGCCTGGGTTGCCTGCAATGCTTTTAACATGTGAGTGTTATCTTTTCTCTTTTATTCCCTTTATGTTATAATTACCCATGTACATATTTGCAATTGGCTCATTTGTAACTTTTTTATAAAATATTTTTGATAACGCACTGCCTAATTTTTAATGGGATATACTATTATATGTTAGTTCTTCTCCATGCTCTAAAAACCGTACCCTAAGTCTTCTGAAGGGTAATACGCTACTGTTACTGTTGTGTTGGGTTAGCTTCGGACCCGTTTAATCGAAGCTGGTGGCAGCGAAAGTGCGCTGACTGTTGGAATATGCTGAAGCAACTGCGGGTTTGATAATTATTGTTCCTGCCTGAGTGGGAGTAGTTATCGCGTCGCTGCAGCGTGCCCAATAGCCAGTACATAGCAGGCAGCCTTTCTGGCGACTAATTACCCAGGGTGCAGTACCTAATCTGACCTGAGAGTAAGGGGGCGCCAGAGAGCTGCAAGTGTTAAGTGGAACTGTAAGCGGGATATACATAAATCCCTGCAGTTCGTGGTATATAGAAAAGCAGTGGGATACCTAAAATAAGCCCCTGCTGTAAACTAAGAGGTCAATAGCCTTTTGTGTGTTTTCTCATCACATTGTTAGCAGTGGAGGGATAACTAAGATAAGCCCCCCTGCACATGTGATAGTTGTCTGTTGGCCTAAAGTCACCCCGACCCGTGACGTAGGGGTGACGGTCACGGTGGGAATCCTGACCACTTGGTGACAATTGGCAGGGGAATCGTGACAATTGGTGGCAAGGCGGTGGGATATCTTAGAGCATTAGTGATTTGGTTTGAGTAATCATTCCTCTCACTAAAAACTTGCAGAAAGTTCTTGCGAGGACTCTGCGCAAATAAGTTTGGAGAACGAACTCAGTGCTTTTTAGTTGTGAGACAATTGCGTACTGGTAATTATCCCTTCCCTTTCTCTTCATTTTTCTATCCTATCTTTTATTTGGCAACCATGGCTGCGAAAGGGGAAGCCTGGTACAACCAGCAGAAGGACATTCTTGCTGGGATATGCACGTACCATGGCCTGAACCCCCAGGGTAAGACCAAGATTCAAATGGTCGCTGAACTGGTGCAATTTGAAGCAGACCAAGCCAGGTCACAGAGCCCAGAGGCCGCAGAAGCCAGCACAAGCGAACATGGTGCTGCAGCAGAGGTCCAACCACTGAATACGGGCCCTACTGGCAACCAGGGGGGTGCAGAACTCCTCCTGCAGCTGGCTCTGCAACAATGCTCCGCAGATGACCTAGAGAGACGTCTGCAGCTGATCCAGCAATACCAGGAGCGAGCCGAGCGAGAGGCCCAGGCCCAGCGCGCCGAGAGAGAGGCCCGAGCTGAGCGAGAGGCCCAGGCCCAGCGAGCCGAGCGGGAGGCTGAGAGAGCCGAGCGCCAAGCCCAGCGACAACATGAACTGGAGATGCTCCGGCAGGGGGGGATGCCCTCCACCGCCCAGAGACGTGAGCCCAGCAGCGCTCAGATACCTAAGCCCCGGCCCGATCACTTTCCTGTTATGGAGAAGGACGGGGACTTGGACACTTTTCTGCGGGCCTTTGAGAAAGCCCGCAGACAGTACCAGCTGCCTACAGATGAATGGGCCCGATACCTGACACCAGGGCTGAGAGGTAAAGCTCTGGAGGCGTTTGCTGCCCTCCCTCAAGAACAAGATGGTGACTATGAGGCCATCAAAAAGGCTCTGATAGCCAAGTACCAGCTTACACCCGAGGTGTACCGTAGAAAGTTCCGGACCCTCCAACGTGGCCCACACGACAGTTACAGTGATGTGGTGCATGGACTGGGGACCCACTTTGACCAGTGGACCCAAGGACTGTCAGTGACCACCTTTGCACAGCTGCGAGACCTGATGATCAAAGACCAGTTCTTTCATCTTTGCCCAGCTGAGGTGCGACAGTTCGTGATGGACAGAGAACCCAAAGACGTGACGAAAGCAGCACAGATTGCCGATGCCTATGAGGCCAACCGTAGATCGGAAGGGCGGAAGCCAGTCACCACCAGCTGGAGAGGGGGTAAGCCTGCAACCAACGCTAGTACCCCTGCCAGCCAACACACCAGAGGTCCTGGCCCCGTGGCCAACAGCACCAGACCGACCACCGAACTTCGCACGTGTTACACCTGCAAGCGGCCTGGGCATATCAGTACCTTCTGTCCAGACAGGCCGAAGAACCCCCCAGCCAAGGCCCCAGGGCCTAATGCAGCAGTTCTTTTGGTGGGTGGTGTGGTTGGGAGGGTGTGTGACAACGTACAGCACGTCACTGTGGGAGGCCATGTTGCTACAGGCCTCAAGGACACCGGGGCTGAAGGAACCCTCATCCGACCCGAACTGGCGGCCTCTGAAGAAATCATTCCGGGGAAAACCCTAACTGTCACTGGGATTGGGGGCATCAGCTGTCCCTTACCGATGGCCCGGGTTTTTATTGATTGGGGTGCCGGGAGCGGGGTGAAGGAAGTGGGGCTGTCTGATAATTTGCCCACTGATGTTTTGTTGGGGACTGATTTGGGGAGGTTGGTTGCCCACTACGTCATTGATACCCCTCCCCAATCTACTAATAAGGGTAACGTTAACCCTGATGATGATGATGATGATGGGAAATCGCATGTGTTACCTGACCATGCTTTATCTTGTAATGATGCATCTATTAACCATTTTTTTCCTAGGATTGATGGTGAAAATGTTGTACCTGTGCCAACTGAACCTGATAATGATTTTTCTGTGAAGGTTAATGTGTCCATAGGTACAGGCGTGCCCAGCCACGTCGCTCTGCGGAGTGAGACGGCTGAGGAACCCCTAACAGGGGCAAGTGTCGGTGCTACAGGAAATGGGGAGATACATGGGAACCGTGAGGAAGGTGATGCCATGAAAGTGACCAGTGCCACCGAGGAAGGTAACTGGCCCATAAGTAGCACTGCCCCTGGAGTGTTGGGGGTGGATGGGGAGGTAGAGCCCATAGCAGCGCCGGCTGATGGGCCTGTAGAAATCCCCGGGGAGACAGCTTACGTAGCTGCTGTCACGCGCAGTCAGAGTGCCCGGAACGCAGATAACTGTCAGCCTTCCGGACCCTCCTCAGTCATCACTGTGACTGAACCAGAGGTGGACCCAGAGCAGGTCCAAGAGGGTTCCCGTGGGGAAGGGACCCTGACATCGCTTTTGGCTTCCCCTAGCCAGGAGTTTCAGGCCGCTCTGCACACAGATGCGAGCCTAGAGAGTTTGAGACAACTCGCCGGGACGCGCTTCTCCGAGACCGATAAGGAGAAGGTGTTCTGGGAACAAGGTAGGTTGTACCGGGAGACAGTACCCGGAGAATCACAAAAGGAGTGGTTGAGGGAAAGACAGCTGGTCGTCCCACAGCAATTCCGGGGTGAGTTGTTGCGGATTGCCCATGAGATCCCGCTAGCTGGACACTTGGGGATCAGCAAAACTAAGGCCCGGCTGTCTCAACACTTCTATTGGCCTAAGATGGGGACAGATGTGTCAAACTACTGCCGCTCCTGTGTCACCTGTCAAAGGGTGGGGAAAGCGGGGCCTGCTCTTAAGGCTCCCCTGATCCCTTTGCCAGTGATAGAGGAGCCTTTCCAGAGGATCGCGGTGGACATTGTGGGCCCGCTGGCCGTCCCCAGCAGCTCTGGAAAGCAATACATCCTTACTGTGGTAGACTACGCTACCCGGTACCCAGAGGCAGTAGCTCTGTCCTCAACTAGGGCAGATAAGGTGGCGGATGCCCTGTTGGCCATCTTTTCACATGTAGGATTTCCCAGGGAAATGCTTACTGATCAAGGGACCCAATTTATGTCTCGCCTAATGGAGGCTCTCTGTAAGAGAATGCAGGTGAAGCACCTGGTATCGAGTGCGTATCACCCACAGACCAATGACTTGTGTGAACGCTTCAATGGTACCCTCAAACAGATGCTACGCATGCTGGTTGAGACTCAAGGGCGCGACTGGGAGCGGTACCTGCCACACCTGCTGTTCGCTTACCGAGAAGTTCCGCAGGCCTCGACGGGGTTCTCCCCCTTCGAGCTCCTGTACGGCAGGCGAGTCCGGGGACCCCTTGGGTTGGTAAGAGAATCCTGGGAAGAGGAGCCGAACCCTTCTGAAGTGTCCATAGTGGAGTATGTCATGCGCTTCCGTGACAAGATGCAGACCTTGACGCAGTTGGTGCATGACAACATGACGCAGGCTCAGGCTGATCAGAAGCACTGGTACGACCAGAACGCCCTGAAGCGGACCTACCACGTGGGTCAAAAGGTGTGGGTGCTGGTCCCCGTACCAACGGATAAGCTTCAGGCAGCCTGGGAGGGCCCGTACGTCGTCCACCAACAGCTCAACCCGGTCACTTACGTGGTCACGCTTGACCACGCTCGGGGTAGGCGAAAGGCCTTTCACGTCAACATGATGAAGGCTCATCACGAATGTGAACCTTTCGTCCTACCGGTCTGCAGCTTGCCCGAAGACGGTGAGGAAGACACCCTCCTGGACATGCTGGCCCAAGCCAAGGCCAATGGGTCCATTGAGGACGTGGAGGTAAGCGCCTCGTTAACTGAACCCCAGCGGTTGCAGTTGCAAACCACACTGGAACCCTTCCGGGTCGTGTTCTCCAACCGACCTGGGAGGGCTAAGTTAGCCGTCCACGAGGTGGACACCGGGAATCACGCCCCACTACGGCGAACACCCTATCGAATCTCTGACCAGGTGCAGCAGATTATGCGCCAAGAGATCGATGAGATGTTACAGCTGGGGGTGATTCGACGGTCAAAGAGTGCGTGGGCATCACCTGTAGTTCTCGTGCCAAAGAAGGACCGGACCACACGGTTCTGCGTAGACTACAGGGGGCTCAACGCCATTACAGCCTCGGATGCGCACCCAATGCCACGCATCGAGGAGCTGCTTGAGAAGTTAGCTGGCGCAGATTACCTAACAATAATGGATCTGAGTCTAGGATACTGGCAGATTCCCCTGAGCCCTGAGGCACAGGAGAAGTCCGCCTTTATCACACCCTTTGGACTGTACGAGTCCACGGTCATGCCCTTCAGCATGAAGAATGCCCCTGCCACTTTCCAGCGGATGGTCAACCTCCTGCTTCAGGTACTGGAGACGTACGCCGTGGCGTACTTGGATGACATTGCCATCTTCAGTTCCTCCTGGGAGGAACACCTGCAGCATCTCGAGGAGGTGCTCAGGCGAATTCACCAAGCAGGACTGACTATCAAGCCGGGAAAGTGTCAGATGGGCATGAGGGAGGTTCACTACCTGGGGCACCGGGTAGGCGGGAACACCCTAAATCCAGAGCCTGACAAAGTGGGAGTGATCGTGAACTGGCCCACTCCCGTGACCAAGAAACAGGTGATGTCCTTCTTGGGCACTGCAGGGTACTATAGGCGCTTCGTGCAGCACTATAGTAGCCTGGCAAAACCTTTGACGGACCTCACCAGGAAGAAGCTACCCCACATCGTCAACTGGACAGATGGCTGTGAGGGGGCCTTCCAGGCGTTGAAAATCGCACTGTGCAACGCCCCTGTGTTGAAAGCAGTCGACAGCAGTCGACCGTACTTGGTGCAGACCGACGCCAGCGAGTTTGGCCTTGGTGCTGTGCTCAGCCAGGTTGACTCGGAGGACCAAGAGCACCCCGTGTTATACCTGAGCCGGAAGCTGTTGCCGAGGGAAGTGGCCTACTCCACCATCGAAAAGGAGTGCCTGGCCATAGTCTGGGCCCTGCAGCGCTTGCAGCCCTACTTGTACGGTCGCCCCTTCACTGTGGTGACCGACCACAACCCTCTGCGCTGGCTAAACGCCATGTGTGGAACCAACGGCAGGTTGCTACGCTGGAGCCTTGCCCTTCAGCAGTTTGACTTCACCATTGAACACAAAACGGGCAGGGAGCATGGGAATGCAGATGGACTCTCCCGCCAGGGTGAACCTACTGAGGTGCCCATGGAGGCATACCGTCGGGTTCTACCTCCCTAGCGCACACCAAAAGGGGGAGGTGTCACGATATGGTATGAAATATAACTAGTTCTCTTGCTAGCCTGCGTGGGCTAAGCCCCCCTTCTTGGAGCACAGTTTGAGCTGCAAATTCCTGGCTTTCCTTCTCTGAGAGTATGGGGGAAGAGAGGTTTTATTGCCGAATGGAATTTACGACTAGCATTTCCTGTGTAAGCTCTTGTTCAGCTATAAGGGAAGTAGAAACTTCAAGAATCCATGAAAGATTCTTTGTTTGGTTTTTGTTAGATATTAGGCAAACGATTTAAGCTAGGAACATGAAAATATATATTCGTAGTCTCACTCGGTGTATCTACACATCCCATGAAACTCGGGCTTCTAACTCCGTCTGGTAAAGAAGTAGGGTTTTCTCTGTAAATATGTATCCCAGATAGGACATATTTGATCTCATTAGAATGCCCACGTTAATCTGAGATGAATGATGAGTTTGTTAGAACCATGGCGTGTTTTGTAGTGAAGTTATAGAAATCAGAGAAAATAGTTTAAAGTTTAGGCAGAATGTAGAGAGAGGAGGGTCTGGATAAGCCAGCCTTTCTGTGATGTCACAGCCTTAAGGTATTAAGGTTGTGGCAGGCTCCCCAGCTGGCTCTTCTGCTTGATTTCTTCTTCTGGACTTTTTTGTCCTATTGTCCTGGAAAAGCTGAGGACATCCCATGGACTGGGATGTATGGAAACTGCACTAGCCTGGGTTGCCTGCAATGCTTTTAACATGTGAGTGTTATCTTTTCTCTTTTATTCCCTTTATGTTATAATTACCCATGTACATATTTGCAATTGGCTCATTTGTAACTTTTTTATAAAATATTTTTGATAACGCACTGCCTAATTTTTAATGGGATATACTATTATATGTTAGTTCTTCTCCATGCTCTAAAAACCGTACCCTAAGTCTTCTGAAGGGTAATACGCTACTGTTACTGTTGTGTTGGGTTAGCTTCGGACCCGTTTAATCGAAGCTGGTGGCAGCGAAAGTGCGCTGACTGTTGGAATATGCTGAAGCAACTGCGGGTTTGATAATTATTGTTCCTGCCTGAGTGGGAGTAGTTATCGCGTCGCTGCAGCGTGCCCAATAGCCAGTACATAGCAGGCAGCCTTTCTGGCGACTAATTACCCAGGGTGCAGTACCTAATCTGACCTGAGAGTAAGGGGGCGCCAGAGAGCTGCAAGTGTTAAGTGGAACTGTAAGCGGGATATACATAAATCCCTGCAGTTTGTGGTATATAGAAAAGCAGTGGGATACCTAAAATAAGCCCCTGCTGTAAACTAAGAGGTCAATAGCCTTGTGTGTGTTTTCTCATCACATTGTTAGCAGTGGAGGGATAACTAAGATAAGCCCCCCTGCACATGTGATAGTTGTCTGTTGGCCTAAAGTCACCCCGACCCGTGACGTAGGGGTGACGGTCACGGTGGGAATCCTGACCACTTGGTGACAATTGGCAAGGGAATCGTGACACCCTAGCAGCAAGCTGGTCTACACGAGACGCTAATTCCTGAACATTCATGCTTGCACCAGGCTCCTCAGCCACCCAGATATTAAGAGGGAAGAGAACACAAAACAGACTGGAGAAAAAAAAATGGCTCAAGAGCTTCCTTCCCTTCTTCTGAGATGCATTTAACTCATTGTTGGCCAGTTGTACTGTTATGATCCGGTGACCTTGGAGCAGCATGAGAACTTTCACTGGAGAAGGTGGCCACTATACTGACCGCAATCCTGAACTTAACACCGCAACCAGAAGTAGCCGTGGAGTGTACCTAACACACCTAGACACCTCGTCACAGCCAGAGGACTAAATACCCCTAAAGATGGAAATAGGAATACTATCTTGCTTCAGAGAAGATCCCCAAAGGATAGACAGCCCCCACAAATATTGGCAGTGAGTCGGAGTGGAAAAAACATACACAGGCAGAAAACAGGATTTAGCACAGGAGGCCACTCTAGCTAGATAGGACAGGATAGGACAGAGTTCTGTGCGGTCAGTATAAAACCCTTCAAAAAGATCCACAGCAGAATATACAAAAACTTCCTACATCTAACTAATAGATGTAGGAGCGTAAATCTGCAACTCCAGCGAATCCTACAATCAGAGCAGGAAGATAACCAAAAACTAGCACACAGCAGTGTGCCACAGACACAAAAAACAAACACTTATCTTTGCTGAATTTGGCAGCAAGCAGGAGAAGCCAGAAAGTGATCCAACACTTCACAAGGAACATTGACAACTGGAAAGGGCTAATGAATCCTGCACACCTAAATATCCCAGTCAGAATTGTAATCAGCAGATACAACTGGCCAGGACTGCGACTCAGAGACAACTGCATTCCCACCTACAACCACTGGAGGGAACCCAAGAGCAGAATTCACAACAGTGGATATATAGTATATACTGAGCGTGTGACTACAGAGAGGAGCTGTGGATATATAGTATATACAGAGTGTGACTACAGAGAGGAGCTGTGGATATATAGTATATACAGAGCATGTGACTACAGAGACGAGCTGTGGATATATAGTATATACTGAGCGTGTGACTACAGAGAGGAGCTGTGGATATCTATATATATAATTGCCTAAGGGTTTTTCCGTCTGTCTGTCTGTCTGTCTATCTGTCCTGGAAATCCCGGCTCTCTGATTGGTCGAGGCCGCCAGACCTCGACCAATCAGCGACGAGCACAGCGACGATGATGTCATAAAGGACGTAGATATCCCGCGTCTCTGATTGGTCGAGGCCGCCAGGCCTCGACCAATCAGCAACGGGCACAACGACGATGATGTCATAATGGTTGCCATGGCGACGATGATGTCATAAAGGTCGCCTCGACTAATCAGCGACGGGCACAATCTGCCGCGAATTCTGGAATCATCATTGTCCATATACTACAGGGACATGCATATTCTAGAATACCCGATGCGTTAGAATCGGGCCACAATCTCGACCAATCAGAGACCGGCACAGCATCGACGTAGAAATCCCGCGTCTCTGATTGGTCGAGGCCGCCAGGCCTAGATTGTGGCCTGATTCTAACGCATCGGGTATTCTAGAATATGCATGTCCCAGTAGTATATGGACAATGATGATTCCAGAATTCGCGGCAGACTGTGCCCGTCGCTGATTGGTCGAGGCAACCTTTATGACATCATCGTCGCCATGGCAAACATTATGACACCTACGTCGATACTTTGCCCGTCGCTGAATCAGAAACGTGGGATGTCTACGTCCTTTATGACATCATCGTCGCTGTGCCCGTTGCTGATTGGTCGAGGCCTGGCGGCCTCGACCAACCAGAGACGCGGGATTTCTATGTCGATGCTGTGCCGGTCTCTGATTGGTCGAGGCCTGGCGGCCTCGACCAATCAGAGAGCAGGGATTTCCAGGACAGACAGACAGACAGACGGAAAAACCCTTAGACAATTATATATATAGATACAGAGCGTGTGACTACAGAGAGGAGCTGTGGATATATAGTATATACAGAGCGTGTGACTACAGAGAGGAGCTGTGAATATATAGTATATACAGAGCGTGTGACTACAGAGAGGAGCTGTGAATATATAGTATATACAGAGCGTGTGACTACAGAGAGGAGCTGTGGATATATAGTATATACAGAGCGTGTGACTACAGAGAGGAGCTGTGAATATATAGTATATACAGAGCGTGTGACTACAGAGAGGAGCTGTGAATATATAGTATATACAGAGCGTATGACTACAGAGAGGAGCTGTGGATATATACTATATACAGAGTGTGTGACTACAGAGAGGAGCTGTTGATATATAGTATATACAGAGTGTGTGACTACAGAGAGGAACTGTGGATATATAGTATATACAGAACATGTGACTACAGAGTTATCACTGTGTTATCTGCAGTATTACATAGGACTGCAGGTGACATCTACTACATTATCTGTACTCAGAGAGTTATCATTGTGTTATCTGTGGTGTTACATAGGACTGCAGCTGACATATACTACATTATCTGTACTCAGAGAGTTAGCACTGTGTTATCTGTGGTGTTACATAGGACTGCAGCTGACATTCTGGGTGGAACCGTTGGCCACGCTTTGCACAGTGAATGTGGTGGTAATGTGGTGTCTGCTGTTGTCTTTCCATGGTTTTAGGTTTAATTGTCCAGAATAAAGCTGTAGAGTTGGTTGTAATCTCTGGCCAAGGTGCCATGATATTCTGCGCTGGCGGACACTTGGTATTGGACCATTCAGCTGGCCCCAGTCGGTGCTGGTGAGATCCAATGTGGCACACTCGGCCCGTCAGCTGACGGCACACTCATTATTAGTCCTGTGATCACAGCAGCCTCTGCACTGATTCATACTGTGTGTATACTGTATTTATACTGTAATAACAGAGGAGGTGAGGAGGGAGATCCAATGATATCTGTGATATAAGTAATGCTGGGTGTATGTGTGTACTATCAGGTGAGGTGAGGAAGTCCTGTTATCATAGCAGCCTCTGTACTGATTCATACTGTGTGTATACTGTATTTATACTGTAATAACAGAGGAGGTGAGGAGGGAGATCCAATGATATCTGTGATATAAGTAATGCCGGGTGTATGTGTGTACTATCAGGGGAGGTGAGGAAGTCCTGTGATCACAGCAGCCTCTGCACTGATTCATACTGTGTGTATACTGTATTTATACTGTAATAACAGAGGAGGTGAGGAGGGAGATCCAATGATATCTGTGATATATGTAATGCTGGGTATATGTGTGTACTATCAGGGGAGGTGAGGAAGTCCTGTGATCACAGCAGCCTCCGCACTGATTCATACTGTCTGTGTACTGTATTTATACTGTAATAACAGAGGAGGTGAGGAGGGAGATCCAATGATATCTGTGATATAAGTAATGCTGGGTGTATGTGTGTACTATCAGGGGAGGTGAGGAAGTCCTGTGATCACAGCAGCCTCCGCACTGATTCATACTGTGAGTATACTGTATTTATACTGTAATAACAGAGGAGGTGAGGAGGGAGATCCAATGATATCTGTGATATAAGTAATGCCGGGTGTATGTGTGTACTATCAGGGGAGGTGGGGAAGTCCTGTGATCACAGCAGCCTCTGCACTGATTCATACTGTGTGTATACTGTATTTATACTGTAATAACAGAGGAGGTGAGGAGGGAGATCCAATGATATCTGTGATATAAGTAATGCTGGGTGTATGTGTGTACTATCAGGGGAGGTGAGGAAGTCCTGTGATCACAGCAGCCTCTGCACTGATTCATACTGTGTGTATACTGTATTTATACTGTAATAACAGAGGAGGTGAGGAGGGAGATCCAATGATATCTGTGATATAAGTAATGCTGGGTGTATGTGTGTACTATCAGGGGAGGTGAGGAAGTCCTGTGATCACAGCAGCCTCTGCACTGATTCATACTGTGTGTATACTGTATTTATACTGTAATAACAGAGGAGGTGAGGAGGGAGATCCAATGATATCTGTGATACAAGTAATGCCGGGTGTATGTGTGTACTATCAGGGGAGGTGAGGAGGTCCTGTGATCACAGCAGCCTCTGCACTGATTCATACTGTGTGTATACTGTATTTATACTGTAATAACAGAGGAGGTGAGGAGGGAGATCCAATGATATCTGTGATAGAAGTAATGCCGGGTGTATGTGTGTACTATCAGGGGAGGTGGGGACGTCCTGTGATCACAGCAGCCTCTGCACTGATTCATACTGTGTGTATACTGTATTTATACTGTAATAACAGAGGAGGTGAGGAGGGAGATCCAATGATATCTGTGATACAAGTAATGCCGGGTGTATGTGTGTACTATCAGGGGAGGTGAGGAGGTCCTGTGATCACAGCAGCCTCTGCACTGATTCATACTGTGTGTATACTGTATTTATACTGTAATAACAGAGGAGGTGAGGAGAGAGATCCAATGATATCTGTGATATAAGTAATGCCGGGTGTATGTGTGTACTATCAGGGGAGGTGAGGAGGTCCTGTGATCACAGCAGCCTCTGCACTGATTCACACTGTGTGTATACTGTATATATACTGTAATAACAGAGGAGGTGAGGACGGAGATCCAATGATATCTGTGATATAAGTAATGCCGGGTGTATGTGTGTACTATCAGGGGAGGTGGGGAAGTCCTGTGATCACAGCAGCCTCTGCACTGATTCATACTGTGTGTATACTGTATTTATACTGTAATAACAGAGGAGGTGAGGAGGGAGATCCAATGATATCTGTGATATAAGTAATGCCGGGTGTATGTGTGTACTATCAGGGGAGGTGGGGAAGTCCTGTGATCACAGCAGCCTCTGCACTGATTCATACTGTGTGTATACTGTATTTATACTGTAATAACAGAGGAGGTGAGGAGGGAGATCCAATGATATCTGTGATATAAGTAATGCCGGGTGTATGTGTGTACTATCAGGGGAGGTGGGGAAGTCCTGTGATCACAGCAGCCTCTGCACTGATTCATACTGTGTGTATACTGTATTTATACTGTAATAACAGAGGAGGTGAGGAGGGAGATCCAATGATATCTGTGATAGAAGTAATGCCGGGTGTATGTGTGTACTATCAGGGGAGGTCGGGAAGTCCTGTGATCACAGCAGCCTCTGCACTGATTCATACTGTGTGTATACTGTATTTATACTGTAATAACAGAGGAGGTGAGGAGGGAGATCCAATGTTATCTGTGATATCAGTAATGCTGGGTGTATGTGTGTACTATCAGGGGAGGTGAGGAAGTCCTGTGATCACAGCAGCCTCTGCACTGATTCATACTGTGTGTATACTGTATTTATACTGTAATAACAGAGGAGGTGAGGAGGGAGATCCAATGATATCTGTGATATAAGTAATGCCGGGTGTATGTGTGTACTATCAGGGGGAGGTGGGGAGGTCCTGTGATCACAGCAGCCTCTGCACTGATTCATACTGTGTGTATACTGTATTTATACTGTAATAACAGAGGAGGTGAGGAGGGAGATCCAATGATATCTGTGATATCAGTAATGCTGGGTGTATGTGTGTACTATCAGGGGAGGGGAGGAAGTCCTGTGATCACAGCAGCCTCTGCACTGATTCATACTGTGTGTATACTGTATTTATACTGTAATAACAGAGGAGGTGAGGAGGGAGATCCAATGATATCGGTGATATAAGTAATGCCGGGTGTATGTGTGTACTATCAGGGGAGGTGAGGAGGTCCTGTGATCACAGCAGCCTCTGCACTGATTCATACTGTGTGTATACTGTATTTATACTGCAATAACAGAGGAGGTGAGGAGGGAGATCCAATGATATCTGTGATATCAGTAATGCCGGGTGTATGTGTGTACTATCAGGGGAGGTGAGGAAGTCCTGTGATCACAGCAGCCTCTGCACTGATTCATACTGTGAGTATACTGTATTTATAGTGTAATAACAGAGGAGGTGAGGAGGGAGATCCAATGATATCTGTGATATAAGTAATGCTGGGTGTATGTGTGTACTATCAGGGGAGGTGAGGAAGTCCTGTGATCACAGCAGCCTCTGCACTGATTCATACTGTGTGTATACTGTATTTATACTGCAATAACAGAGGAGGTGAGGAGGGAGATCCAATGATATCTGTGATATAAGTAATGCTGGGTGTATGTGTGTACTATCAGGGGAGGGGAGGAAGTCCTGTGATCACAGCAGCCTCTGCACTGATTCATACTGTGTGTATACTGTATTTATACTGTAATAACAGAGGAGGTGAGGATAGAGATCCAATGATATCTGTGATATAAGTAATGCTGGGTGTATGTGTGTACTATCAGGTGAGGTGAGGAAGTCCTGTGATCACAGCAGCCTCTGCACTGATTCATACTGTGTGTATACTGTATTTATACTGTAATAACAGAGGAGGTGAGGAGGGAGATCCAATGATATCTGTGATATAAGTAATGCTGGGTGTATGTGTGTACTATCAGGTGAGGTGAGGAAGTCCTGTGATCACAGCAGCCTCTGCACTGATTCATACTGTGCGTATACTGTATTTATACTGTAATAACAGAGGAGGTGAGGAGGGAGATCCAATGATATCTGTGATATAAGTAATGCTGGGTGTATGTGTGTACTATCAGGTGAGGTGAGGAAGTCCTGTGATCACAGCAGCCTCTGCACTGATTCATACTGTGTGTATACTGTATTTGTAATAACAGAGGAGGTGAGGAGGGAGATCCAATGATATCTGTGATATAAGTAATGCTGGGTGTATGTGTGTACTATCAGGTGAGGTGAGGAAGTCCTGTGATCACAGCAGCCTCTGCACTGATTCATACTGTGTGTATACTGTATTTATACTGTAATAACAGAGGAGGTGAGGAGGGAGATCCAATGATATCTGTGATATAAGTAATGCTGGGTGTATGTGTGTACTATCAGGTGAGGTGAGGAAGTCCTGTGATCACAGCAGCCTCTGCACTGATTCATACTGTGTGTATACTGTATTTGTAATAACAGAGGAGGTGAGGAGGGAGATCCAATGATATCTGTGATATAAGTAATGCCGGGTGTATGTGTGTACTATCAGGGGAGGTGAGGAAGTCCTGTGATCACAGCAGCCTCTGCACTGATTCATACTGTGTGTATACTGTATTTATACTGTAATAACAGAGGAGGTGAGGAGGGAGATCCAATGATATCTGTGATATAAGTAATGCTGGGTGTATGTGTGTACTATCAGGTGAGGTGAGGAAGTCCTGTGATCACAGCAGCCTCTGCACTGATTCATACTGTGTGTATACTGTATTTGTAATAACAGAGGAGGTGAGGAGGGAGATCCAATGATATCTGTGATATAAGTAATGCCGGGTGTATGTGTGTACTATCAGGTGAGGTGGGGAAGTCCTGTGATCACAGCAGCCTCTGTGTTATGATCCGGTGACCTTGGAGCAGCATGAAAACTTTCACTGGAGTAGGTGGTAACTATACTGACCGCAAATCCTGATCTTAAGTATATACAGAGCGTGTGACTACAGAGAGGAGCTGTGAATATATAGTATATACAGAGCGTGTGACTACAGAGAGGAGCTGTGAATATATAGTATATACAGAGCGTGTGACTACAGAGAGGAGCTGTGAATATATAGTATATACAGAGCGTGTGACTACAGAGAGGAGCTGTGGATATATAGTATATACAGAGTGTGTGACTACAGAGAGGAGCTGTGAATATATAGTATATACAGAGCGTATGACTACAGAGAGGAGCTGTGGATATATATATATACAGAGTGTGTGACTACAGAGAGGAGCTGTTGATATATAGTATATACAGAGTGTGTGACAACAGAGAGGAACTGTGGATATATAGTATATACAGAACATGTGACTACAGAGTTATCACTGTGTTATCTGCAGTATTACATAGGACTGCAGGTGACATCTACTACATTATCTGTACTCAGAGAGCTATCACTGTGTTATCTGTGGTATTACATAGGACTGCAGCTGACATATACTACATTATCTGTACTCAGAGAGTTAGCACTGTGTTATCTGTGGTGTTACATAGGACTGCAGCTGACATTCTGGGTGGAACCGTTGGCCACGCTTTGCACAGTGAATGTGGTGGTAATGTGGTGTCTGCTGTTGTCTTTCCATGGTTTTAGGTTTAATTGTCCAGAATAAAGCTGTAGAGTTGGTTGTCATCTCTGGCCAAGGTGCCATGATATTCTGCGCTGGCGGACACTTGGTATTGGACCATTCAGCTGGCCCCAGTCGGTGCTGGTGAGATCCAATGTGGCACACTCGGCCCGTCAGCTGACGGCACACTCATTATTAGTCCTGTGATCACAGCAGCCTCTGCACTGATTCATACTGTGTGTATACTGTATTTATACTGTAATAACAGAGGAGGTGAGGAGGGAGATCCAATGATATCTGTGATATAAGTAATGCCGGGTGTATGTGTGTACTATCAGGGGAGGTGAGGAGGTCCTGTGATCACAGCAGCCTCTGCACTGATTCATACTGTGTATATACTGTATTTATACTGTAATAACAGAGAAGGTGAGGAGGGAGATCCAATGATATCTGTGATATAAGTAATGCGGGTGTATGTGTGTACTATCAGGGGAGGTGAGGAGGTCCTGTGATCACAGCAGCCTCTGCACTGATTCATACTGTGTGTATACTGTATTTATACTGTAATAACAGAGGAGGTGAGGGGGGAGATCCAATGATATCTGTGATATAAGTAATGCTGGTGTATGTGTGTACTATCAGGGGAGGTGAGGAGGTCCTGTGATCACAGCAGCCTCTGCACTGATTCATACTGTGTGTATACTGTATTTATACTGTAATAACAGAGGACGTGAGGAGGGAGATCCAATGATATCTGTGATATAAGTAATGCTGGGTGTATGTGTGTACTATCAGGGGAGGTGAGGAAGTCCTGTGATCACAGCAGCCTCTGCACTGATTCATACTGTGTGTATACTGTATTTATACTGTAATAACAGAGGAGGTGAGGAGGGAGATCCAATGATATCTGTGATATAAGTAATGCTGGTGTATGTGTGTACTATCAGGGGAGGTGAGGACGTCCTGTGATCACAGCAGCCTCTGCACTGATTCATACTGTGTGTATACTGTATTTATACTGTAATAACAGAGGAGGTGAGGAGGGAGATCCAATGATATCTGTGATATAAGTAATGCTGGTGTATGTGTGTACTATCAGGGGAGGTGAGGACGTCCTGTGATCACAGCAGCCTCTGCACTGATTCATACTGTGTGTATACTGTATTTATACTGTAATAACAGAGGAGGTGAGGAGGGAGATCCAATGATATCTGTGATATAAGTAATGCCGGGTGTATGTGTGTACTATCAGGGGAGGTGAGGAAGTCCTGTGATCACAGCAGCCTCTGCACTGATTCATACTGTGTGTATACTGTATTTATACTGTAATAACAGAGGAGGTGAGGAGGGAGATCCAATGATATCTGTGATATAAGTAATGCCGGGTGTAAGTGTGTACTATCAGGGGAGGTGGGGAGGTCCTGTGATCACAGCAGCCTCTGCACTGATTCATACTGTGTGTATACTGTATTTATACTGTAATAACAGAGGAGGTGAGGAGGGAGATCCAATGATATCTGTGATATAAGTAATGCTGGGTGTATGTGTGTACTATCAGGTGAGGTGAGGAAGTCCTGTTATCATAGCAGCCTCTGTACTGATTCATACTGTGTGTATACTGTATTTATACTGTAATAACAGAGGAGGTGAGGAGAGAGATCCAATGATATCTGTGATATAAGTAATGCCGGGTGTATGTGTGTACTATCAGGGGAGGTGAGGAGGTCCTGTGATCACAGCAGCCTCTGCACTGATTCATACTGTGTGTATACTGTATACTGTAATAACAGAGGAGGTGAGGAGGGAGATCCAATGATATCTGTGATATATGTAATGCTGGGTATATGTGTGTACTATCAGGGGAGGTGAGGAAGTCCTGTGATCACAGCAGCCTCTGCACTGATTCATACTGTGTGTATACTGTATTTATACTGTAATAACAGAGGAGGTGAGGAGGGAGATCCAATGATATCTGTGATATATGTAATGCTGGGTATATGTGTGTACTATCAGGGGAGGTGAGGAAGTCCTGTGATCACAGCAGCCTCTGCACTGATTCATACTGTGTGTATACTGTATTTATACTGTAATAACAGAGGAGGTGAGGAGGGAGATCCAATGATATCTGTGATATAAGTAATGCTGGGTGTATGTGTGTACTATCAGGGGAGGTGAGGAAGTCCTGTGATCACAGCAGCCTCTGCACTGATTCATACTGTGTGTATACTGTATTTATACTGTAATAACAGAGGAGGTGAGGAGGGAGATCCAATTATACCTGTGATATAAGTAATGCCGGGTGTAAGTGTGTACTATCAGGGGAGGTGAGGAAGTCCTGTGATCACAGCAGCCTCTGCACTGATTCATACTGTGTGTATACTGTATTTATACTGTAATAACAGAGGAGGTGAGGAGGGAGATCCAATGATATCTGTGATATAAGTAATGCCGGGTGTATGTGTGTACTATCAGGGGAGGTGAGGAGGTCCTGTGATCACAGCAGCCTCTGCACTGATTCATACTGTGTGTATACTGTATACTGTAATAACAGAGGAGGTGAGGAGGGAGATCCAATGATATCTGTGATATATGTAATGCTGGGTATATGTGTGTACTATCAGGGGAGGTGAGGAAGTCCTGTGATCACAGCAGCCTCTGCACTGATTCATACTGTGTGTATACTGTATACTGTAATAACAGAGGAGGTGAGGAGGGAGATCCAATGATATCTGTGATATAAGTAATGCCGGGTGTATGTGTGTACTATCAGGGGAGGTGGGGAAGTCCTGTGATCACAGCAGCCTCTGCACTGATTAATATTGTGTGTATACTGTATTTATACTGTAATAACAGAGGAGGTGAGGAGGGAGATCCAATGATATCTGTGATATAAGTAATGCTGGGTGTATGTGTGTACTATCAGGGGAGGTGAGGAAGTCCTGTGATCACAGCAGCCTCTGCACTGATTCATACTGTGTGTATACTGTATACTGTAATAACAGAGGAGGTGAGGAGGGAGATCCAATGATATCTGTGATATATGTAATGCTGGGTATATGTGTGTACTATCAGGGGAGGTGAGGAAGTCCTGTGATCACAGCAGCCTCTGCACTGATTCATACTGTGTGTATACTGTATTTATACTGTAATAACAGAGGAGGTGAGGAGGGAGATCCAATGATATCTGTGATATAAGTAATGCTGGGTGTATGTGTGTACTATCAGGGGAGGTGAGGAAGTCCTGTGATCACAGCAGCCTCTGCACTGATTCATACTGTGTGTATACTGTATTTATACTGTAATAACAGAGGAGGTGAGGAGGGAGATCCAATGATATCTGTGATATAAGTAATGCCGGGTATATGTGTGTACTATCAGGGGAGGTGAGGAAGTCCTGTGATCACAGCAGCCTCTGCACTGATTCATACTGTGTGTATACTGTATTTATACTGTAATAACAGAGGAGGTGAGGAGGGAGACCCAATGATATCTGTGATATAAGTAATGCCGGGTGTAAGTGTGTACTATCAGGGGAGGTGAGGAAGTCCTGTGATCACAGCAGCCTCTGCACTGATTCATACTGTGTGTATACTGTATTTATACTGTAATAACAGAGGAGGTGAGGAGGGAGACCCAATGATATCTGTGATATAAGTAATGCTGGGTGTATGTGTGTACTATCAGGGGAGGTGAGGAGGTCCTGTGATCACAGCAGCCTCTGCACTGATTCATACAGTGTGTATACTGTATTTATACTGTAATAACAGAGGAGGTGAGGAGGGAGATCCAATGATATCTGTGATATAAGTAATGCTGGGTGTATGTGTGTACTATCAGGGGAGGCGGGGAAGTCCTGTGATCACAGCAGCCTCTGCACTGATTCATACTGTGTGTATACTGTATTTATACTGTAATAACAGAGGAGGTATGGAGGGAGATCCAATGATATCTGTGATATAAATAATGCCGGGTGTAAGTGTGTAGTATCAGGGGAGGTGAGGAAGTCCTGTGATCACAGCAGCCTCTGCACTGATTCATACTGTGTGTATACTGTATTTATACTGTAATAACAGAGGAGGTGAGGAGGGAGATCCAATGATATCTGTGATATAAGTAATGCCGGGTGTACGTGTGTACTATCAGGGGAGGTGGGGAAGTCCTGTGATCACAGCAGCCTCTGCACTGATTCATACTGTCTGTATACTGTATTTATACTGTAATAACAGAGGAGGTGAGGAGGGAGATCCAATGATATCTGTGATATAAGTAATGCCGGGTGTATGTGTGTACTATCAGGGGAGGTGAGGAAGTCCTGTGATCACAGCAGCCTCTGCACTGATTCATACTGTGTGTATACTGTATTTATACTGTAATAACAGAGGAGGTGAGGAGGGAGATCCAATGATATCTGTGATATAAGTAATGCTGGGTGTATGTGTGTACTATCAGGTGAGGTGAGGAAGTCCTGTTATCATAGCAGCCTCTGTACTGATTCATACTGTGTGTATACTGTATTTATACTGTAATAACAGAGGAGGTGAGGAGAGAGATCCAATGATATCTGTGATATAAGTAATGCCGGGTGTATGTGTGTACTATCAGGGGAGGTGAGGAGGTCCTGTGATCACAGCAGCCTCTGCACTGATTCATACTGTGTGTATACTGTATACTGTAATAACAGAGGAGGTGAGGAGGGAGATCCAATGATATCTGTGATATATGTAATGCTGGGTATATGTGTGTACTATCAGGGGAGGTGAGGAAGTCCTGTGATCACAGCAGCCTCTGCACTGATTCATACTGTGTGTATACTGTATACTGTAATAACAGAGGAGGTGAGGAGGGAGATCCAATGATATCTGTGATATATGTAATGCTGGGTATATGTGTGTACTATCAGGGGAGGTGAGGAAGTCCTGTGATCACAGCAGCCTCTGCACTGATTCATACTGTGTGTATGCTGTATTTATACTGTAATAACAGAGGAGGTGAGGAGGGAGATCCAATGATATCTGTGATATATGTAATGCTGGGTATATGTGTGTACTATCAGGGGAGGTGAGGAAGTCCTGTGATCACAGCAGCCTCTGCACTGATTCATACTGTGTGTATACTGTATTTATACTGTAATAACAGAGGAGGTGAGGAGGGAGATCCAATGATATCTGTGATATAAGTAATGCTGGGTGTATGTGTGTACTATCAGGGGAGGTGAGGAAGTCCTGTGATCACAGCAGCCTCTGCACTGATTCATACTGTGTGTATACTGTATTTATACTGTAATAACAGAGGAGGTGAGGAGGGAGATCCAATTATACCTGTGATATAAGTAATGCCGGGTGTAAGTGTGTACTATCAGGGGAGGTGAGGAAGTCCTGTGATCACAGCAGCCTCTGCACTGATTCATACTGTGTGTATACTGTATTTATACTGTAATAACAGAGGAGGTGAGGAGGGAGATCCAATGATATCTGTGATATAAGTAATGCCGGGTGTATGTGTGTACTATCAGGTGAGGTGAGGAAGTCCTGTTATCATAGCAGCCTCTGCACTGATTCATACTGTGTGTATACTGTATTTATACTGTAATAACAGAGGAGGTGAGGAGGGAGATCCAATGATATCTGTGATATAAGTAATGCCGGGTGTATGTGTGTACTATCAGGGGAGGTGAGGAGGTCCTGTGATCACAGCAGCCTCTGCACTGATTCATACTGTGTGTATACTGTATACTGTAATAACAGGAGGTGAGGAGGGAGATCCAATGATATCTGTGATATATGTAATGCTGGGTATATGTGTGTACTATCAGGGGAGGTGAGGAAGTCCTGTGATCACAGCAGCCTCTGCACTGATTCATACTGTGTGTATACTGTATACTGTAATAACAGAGGAGGTGAGGAGGGAGATCCAATGATATCTGTGATATATGTAATGCTGGGTATATGTGTGTACTATCAGGGGAGGTGAGGAAGTCCTGTGATCACAGCAGCCTCTGCACTGATTCATACTGTGTGTATACTGTATTTATACTGTAATAACAGAGGAGGTGAGGAGGGAGATCCAATGATATCTGTGATATAAGTAATGCTGGGTGTATGTGTGTACTATCAGGGGAGGTGAGGAAGTCCTGTGATCACAGCAGCCTCTGCACTAATTCATACTGTGTGTATACTGTATTTATACTGTAATAACAGAGGAGGTGAGGAGGGAGATCCAATGATATCTGTGATATAAGTAATGCCGGGTGTAAGTGTGTACTATCAGGGGAGGTGAGGAAGTCCTGTGATCACAGCAGCCTCTGCACTGATTCATACTGTGTGTATACTGTATTTATACTGTAATAACAGAGGAGGTGAGGAGGGAGATCCAATGATATCTGTGATATAAGTAATGCCGGGTGTATGTGTGTACTATCAGGGGAGGTGGGGAAGTCCTGTGATCACAGCAGCCTCTGCACTGATTAATACTGTGTGTATACTGTATTTATACTGTAATAACAGAGGAGGTGAGGAGGGAGATCCAATGATATCTGTGATATAAGTAATGCGGGGTGTATGTGTGTACTATCAGTGGAGGTGAGGAAGTCCTGTGATCACAGCAGCCTCTGCACTGATTCATACTGTGTGTATACTGTATTTATACTGCAATAACAGAGGAGGTGAGGAGGGAGATCCAATGATATCTGTGATATAAGTAATGCCGGGTGTATGTGTGTACTATCAGGGGAGGTGGGGAAGTCCTGTGATCACAGCAGCCTCTGCACTGATTCATACTGTGTGTATACTGTATTTATACTGTAATAACAGAGGAGGTATGGAGGGAGATCCAATGATATCTGTGATATAAATAATGCCGGGTGTAAGTGTGTAGTATCAGGGGAGGTGAGGAAGTCCTGTGATCACAGCAGCCTCTGCACTGATTCATACTGTGTGTATACTGTATTTATACTGTAATAACAGAGGAGGTGAGGAGGGAGATCCAATGATATCTGTGATATAAGTAATGCTGGGTGTATGTGTGTACTATCAGGGGAGGTGAGGAAGTCCTGTGATCACAGCAGCCTCTGCACTGATTCATACTGTGTGTATACTGTATTTATACTGTAATAACAGAGGAGGTGAGGAGGGAGATCCAATGATATCTGTGATATAAGTAATGCCGGATGTATGTGTGTACTATCAGGGGAGGTGAGGAAGTCCTGTGATCACAGCAGCCTCTGCACTGATTCATACTGTGTGTATACTGTATTTATACTGTAATAACAGAGGAGGTGAGGAGGGAGATCCAATGATATCTGTGATATAAGTAATGCTGGGTGTATGTGTGTACTATCAGGGGAGGTGAGGAAGTCCTGTGATCACAGCAGCCTCTGCACTGATTCATACTGTGTGTATACTGTATTTATACTGTAATAACAGAGGAGGTGAGGAGGGAGATCCAATGATATCTGTGATATAAGTAATGCTGGGTGTATGTGTGTACTATCAGGGGAGGTGAGGAAGTCCTGTGATCACAGCAGCCTCTGCACTGATTCATACTGTGTGTATACTGTATTTATACTGTAATAACAGAGGAGGTGAGGAGGGAGATCCAATGATATCTGTGATATAAGTAATGCCGGGTGTATGTGTGTACTATCAGGGGAGGTGAGGAAGTCCTGTGATCACAGCAGCCTCTGCACTGATTCATACTGTGTGTATACTGTATACTGTAATAACAGAGGAGGTGAGGAGGGAGATCCAATGATATCTGTGATATAAGTAATGCTGGGTATATGTGTGTACTATCAGGGGAGGTGAGGAAGTCCTGTGATCACAGCAGCCTCTGCACTGATTCATACTGTGTGTATACTGTATTTGTAATAACAGAGGAGGTGAGGAGGGAGATCCAATGATATCTGTGATATAAGTAATGCCGGGTGTATGTGTGTACTATCAGGGGAGGTGGGGAAGTCCTGTGATCACAGCAGCCTCTGCACTGATTAATACTGTGTGTATACTGTATTTATACTGTAATAACAGAGGAGGTGAGGAGGGAGATCCAATGATATCTGTGATATAAGTAATGCTGGTGTATGTGTGTACTATCAGGGGAGGTGAGGAAGTCCTGTGATCACAGCAGCCTCTGCACTGATTCATACTGTGTGTATACTGTATTTATACTGTAATAACAGAGGAGGTGAGGAGAGAGATCCAATGATATCTGTGATATAAGTAATGCTGGGTGTATGTGTGTACTATCAGGGGAGGTGAGGAAGTCCTGTGATCACAGCAGCCTCTGCACTGATTCATACTGTGTGTATACTGTATTTATACTGTAATAACAGAGGAGGTGAGGAGGAAGATCCAATGATATCTGTGATATAAGTAATGCCGGGTGTATGTGTGTACTATCAGGTGAGGTGAGGAAGTCCTGTGATCACAGCAGCCTCTGCACTGATTCATACTGTGTGTATACTGTATTTATACTGTAATAACAGAGGAGGTGAGGAGGGAGATCCAATGATATCTGTGATATAAGTAATGCCGGGTGTATGTGTGTACTATCAGGGGAGGTGAGGAAGTCCTGTGATCACAGCAGCCTCTGCACTGATTCATACTGTGTGTATACTGTATTTATACTGTAATAACAGAGGAGGTGAGGAGGGAGATCCAATGATATCTGTGATATAAGTAATGCCGGGTGTATGTGTGTACTATCAGGGGAGGTGAGGAAGTCCTGTGATCACAGCAGCCTCTGCACTGATTCATACTGTGTGTATACTGTATTTATACTGTAATAACAGAGGAGGTGAGGAGGGAGATCCAATGATATCTGTGATATAAGTAATGCTGGTGTATGTGTGTACTATCAGGGGAGGTGAGGAAGTCCTGTGATCACAGCAGCCTCTGCACTGATTCATACTGTGTGTATACTGTATTTATACTGTAATAACAGAGGAGGTGAGGGGGAAGATCCAATGATATCTGTGATATAAGTAATGCTGGTGTATGTGTGTACTATCAGGGGAGGTGAGGAGGTCCTGTGATCACAGCAGCCTCTGCACTGATTCATACTGTGTGTATACTGTATTTATACTGTAATAACAGAGGAGGTGAGGAGGGAGATCCAATGATATCTGTGATATAAGTAATGCTGGGTGTATGTGTGTACTATCAGGGGAGGTGAGGAAGTCCTGTGATCACAGCAGCCTCTGCACTGATTCATACTGTGTGTATACTGTATTTATACTGTAATAACAGAGGAGGTGAGGAGGGAGACCCAATGATATCTGTGATATAAGTAATGCCGGGTGTAAGTGTGTACTATCAGGGGAGGTGAGGAAGTCCTGTGATCTCAGCAGCCTATGCACTGATTCATACTGTGTGTATACTGTATTTATACTGTAATAACAGAGGAGGTGAGGAGGGAGATCCAATGATATCTGTGATATAAGTAATGCCGGGTGTATGTGTGTACTATCAGGGGAGGTGAGGAAGTCCTGTGATCACAGCAGCCTCTGCACTGATTCATACTGTGTGTATACTGTATTTATACTGTAATAACAGAGGAGGTGAGGAGAGAGATCCAATGATATCTGTGATATAAGTAATGCCGGGTTTATGTGTGTACTATCAGGGGAGGTGGGGAAGTCCTGTGATCACAGCAGCCTCCGCACTGATTCATACTGTGTGTATACTGTATTTATACTGTAATAACAGAGGAGGTGAGGAGGGAGATCCAATGATATCTGTGATATAAGTAATGCGGGGTGTATGTGTGTACTATCAGGGGAGGTGAGGAAGTCCTGTGATCACAGCAGCCTCTGCACTGATTCATACTGTGTGTATACTGTATTTATACTGTAATAACAGAGGAGGTGAGAAGGGAGATCCAATGATATCTGTGATATAAGTAATGCTGGGTGTATGTGTGTACTATCAGGTGAGGTGAGGAAGTCCTGTGATCACAGCAGCCTCTGCACTGATTCATACTGTGTGGATACTGTATTTGTAATAACAGAGGAGGTGAGGAGGGAGATCCAATGATATCTGTGATATAAGTAATGCTGGGTGTATGTGTGTACTATCAGGGGAGGTGGGGAAGTCCTGTGATCACAGCAGCCTCTGCACTGATTCATACTGTGTGTATACTGTATTTGTAATAACAGAGGAGGTGAGGAGGGAGATCCAATGATATCTGTGATATAAGTAATGCCGGGTGTATGTGTGTACTATCAGGGGAGGTGGGGAAGTCCTGTGATCACAGCAGCCTCTGTGTTATGATCCGGTGACCTTGGAGCAGCATGAAAACTTTCACTGGAGTAGGTGGTAACTATACTGACCGCAAATCCTGATCTTAACACCGCAACTAGAAGTAGCCGTGGGGTGTACCTAGCAAAACCTAGACACCTCGTCACAGCCGGAGGACTAAATACCCGTATAGATGGAAATAGGAATACTATCTTGCCTCAGAGCAGAACCCCAAAGGATAGGCAGCCTCCCACAAATATTGGCTGTGAGTAGGAGAGGAAAGACACACCCAGGCAGAAAAACAGGATTTAGCACAAGAGGCCACTCTAGCTAAAATAGGAAAGGATAGGACAGAGTTCTGTGCGGTCAGTATTAAACCCCTTCCAAAAATATCCACAGCAGATTATACAAAAAATTCCTCCATCTAACTAAAGACGTGGAACGTATATCTGCAACTCCAGAAACTCCTACACTCAGAGCAGGAATACAATAAAAAAACAAGCACACAGCATGTGTGCCATAGAAAAAGAAACAGACACTTATCTTTGCTGAAATGGCAGCTAAGCAGGAGAAGTCAGACAGAGATCCAACACTTCCCAAGAAACATAGACAACTGGAAAGGACTAATGAGTCCTGCAAACCTAAATACCCCAGTCAGAATTGCAATTAGCAGATACACCTGTCCAGGACTGCAGCCCAGGGACAACTGCATTACCACCCACAACCACCGGAGGGAGCCCAAAAGCAGAATTCACAACATCTCTGTACTGACTCATACTGTCTGTATACTGTATTTGTAATAACAGGAGGTGAGGAGGGAGATCCAATGATATCTGTGATATAAGTAATGCTGGGTGTATGTGTGTACTATCATGGGAGGTGGGGAAGTCCTGTGATCACAGCAGCCTCTGCACTGATTCATACTGTGTGTATACTGTATTTATAATAACAGAGGAGGTGAGGAGGGAGATCCAATGATACCTGTGAAATAAGTAATGCCAGGTGTATGTGTGTACTATCAGGGGAGGTGAGGAAGTCCTGTGATCACAGCAGCCTCTGCACTGATTCATACTGTCTGTGTACTGTGTTTATACTGTAATAACAGAGGAGGTGAGGAGGGAGATCCAATGATATCTGTGATATAAGTAATGCCGGGTGTATGTGTGTACTATCAGGGGAGGTGAGGAAGTCCTGTGGTCACAGCAGCCTCCGCACTGATTCATACTGTGAGTATACTGTATTTATACTGTAATAACAGAGGAGGTGAGGACGGAGATCCAATGATATCTGTGATATAAGTAATGCTGGGTGTATGTGTGTACTATCAGGGGAGGTGAGGAGGTCCTGTGATCACAGCAGCCTCTGTACTGATTCATACTGTGTGTATACTGTATTTATACTGTAATAACAGAGGAGGTGAGGAGGGAGATCCAATGATATCTGTGATATAAGTAATGCCGGGTATATGTGTGTACTATCAGGGGAGGTGAGGAAGTCCTGTGATCACAGCAGCCTCTGCACTGATTCATACTGTGTGTATACTGTATTTATACTGTAATAACAGAGGAGGTGAGGAGGAAGATCCAATGATATCTGTGATATAAGTAATGCCGGGTGTATGTGTGTACTATCAGGGGAGGTGAGGAAGTCCTGTGATCACAGCAGCCTCTGCACTGATTCATACTGTGTGTATACTGTATTTATACTGTAATAACAGAGGAGGTGAGGAGGGAGATCCAATGATATCTGTGATATAAGTAATGCTGGGTGTATGTGTGTACTATCAGGGGAGGTGAGGAAGTCCTGTGATCACAGCAGCCTCTGCACTGATTCATACTGTGTGTATACTGTATTTGTAATAACAGAGGAGGTGAGGAGGGAGATCCAATGATATCTGTGATATAAGTAATGCCGGGTGTATGTGTGTACTATCAGGGGAGGTGAGGAAGTCCTGTGATCACAGCAGCCTCTGCACTGATTCATACTGTGTGTATACTGTATTTATACTGTAATAACAGAGGAGGTGAGGAGGGAGATCCAATGATATCTGTGATATAAGTAATGCCGGGTGTATGTGTGTACTATCAGGGGAGGTGGGGAAGTCCTGGGATCGCAGCAGCCTCTGCACTGATTCATACTGTGTGTATACTGTATTTATACTGTAATAACAGAGGAGGTGAGGAGGGAGATCCAATGATATCTGTGATATCAGTAATGCTGAGTGTATGTGTGTACTATCAAGGGAGGTGAGGAAGTCCTGTGATCACAGCAGCCTCCGCACTGATTCATACTGTGTGTATACTGTATTTATACTGTAATAACAGAGGAGGTGAGGACGGAGATCCAATGATATCTGTGATATAAGTAATGCTGGGTGTATGTGTGTACTATCAGGGGAAGTGAGGAAGTCCTGTGATCACAGCAGCCTCTGCACTGATTCATACTGTGTGTATACTGTATTTATACTGTAATAACAGAGGAGGTGAGGGGGGAGATCCAATGATAACTGTGATATACGTAATGCTGGGTGTATGTGTGTACTATCAGGGGAGGTGAGGAGGTCCTGTGATCACAGCAGCCTCTGCACTGATTCATACTGTGTGTATACTGTATTTATACTGTAATAACAGAGGAGGTGAGGGGGGAGACCCAATGATATCTGTGATATAAGTAATGCTGGGTGTATGTGTGTACTATCAGGGGAGGTGAGGAAGTCCTGTGATCACAGCAGCCTCTGCACTGATTCATACTGTGTATACTGTATTTATACTGTAATAACAGAGGAGGTGAGGAGGGAGATCCAATGATATCTGTGATAGAAGTAATGCCGGGTGTATGTGTGTACTATCAGTGGAGGTGTGGAAGTCTTGTGATCACAGCAGCCTCCGCACTGATTCATACTGTGTGTATACTGTATATATACTGTAATACAGAGGAGGTGAGGAGGGAGATCCAATGATATCTGTGATATCAGTAATGCTGGGTGTATGTGTGTACTATCAAGGGAGGTGAGGAAGTCCTGTGATCACAGCAGCCTCTGCACTGATTCATACTGTGTGTATACTGTATTTATACTGTAATAACAGAGGAGGTGAGGAGGGAGATCCAATGATATCTGTGATAGAAGTAATGCTGGGTGTATGTGTGTACTATCAGGGGAGGTGAGGAAGTCCTGTGATCACAGCAGCCTCTGCACTGATTCATACTGTGTGTATACTGTATTTATACTGTAATACAGAGGAGGTGAGGAGGGAGATCCAATGATATCTGTGATATAAGTAATGCCGGGTGTATGTGTGTACTATCAGGGGAGGTGGGGAAGTCCTGTGATCACAGCAGCCTCTGCACTGATTCATACTGTGTGTATACTGTATTTATACTGTAATAACAGAGGAGGTGAGGAGGGAGATCCAATGATATCTGTGATATAAGTAATGCCGGGTATATGTGTGTACTATCAAGGGAGGTGAGGAGGTCCTGTGATCACAGCAGCCTCTGCACTGATTCATACTGTGCGTATACTTTATTTATACTGTAATAACAGAGGAGGTGAGGAGGGAGATCCAATGATATCTGTGATATAAGTAATGCTGGGTGTATGTGTGTACTATCAGGGGAGGTGAGGAAGTCCTGTGATCACAGCAGCCTCTGCACTGATTCATACTGTGTGTATACTGTATTTATACTGTAATAACAGAGGAGATGAGGAGGGAGATCCAATAATATCTGTGATATAAGTAATGCCGGGTGTATGTGTGTACTATCAGGGGAGGTGGGGAAGTCCTGTGATCACAGCATTCTCTGCACTGATTCATACTGTGTGTATACTGTATTTATACTGTAATAACAGAGGAGGTGAGGAGGGCGATCCAATGATATCTGTGATAGAAGTAATGCTGGGTGTATGTGTATACTATCAGGGGAGGTCGGGAAGTCCTGTGATCACAGCAGCCTCTGCACTGATTCATACTGTGTGTATACTGTATTTATACTGTAATAACAGAGGAGGTGAGGAGGGAGATCCAATGATATCTGTGATATAAGTAATGCCGGGTGTATGTGTGTACTATCAGGGGAGGTGAGGAAGTCCTGTGGTCACAGCAGCCTCCGCACTGATTCATACTGTGTGTATACTGTATATATACTGTAATACAGAGCAGGTGAGGAGGGAGATCCAATGATATCTGTGATATAAGTAATGCCGGGTGTATGTGTGTACTATCAGGGGAGGTGGGGACGTCCTGTGATCACAGCAGCCTCTGCACTGATTAATACTGTGTGTATACTGTATTTATACTGTAATAACAGAGGAGGTGAGGAGGGAGATCCAATGATATCTGTGATATAAGTAATGCTGGGTGTATGTGTGTACTATCAGGGGAGGTGAGGAAGTCCTGTGATCACAGCAGCCTCTGCACTGATTAATACTGTGTGTATACTGTATTTATACTGTAATAACAGAGGAGGTGAGGAGGGAGATCCAATGATATCTGTGATAGAAGTAATGCTGGGTGTATGTGTATACTATCAGGGGAGGTCGGGAAGTCCTGTGATCACAGCAGCCTCCGCACTGATTCATACTGTGAGTATACTGTATTTATACTGTAATAACAGAGGAGGTGAGGAGGGAGACCCAATGATATCTGTGATATAAGTAATGCCGGGTATATGTGTGTACTATCAAGAGAGGTGGGGAAGTCCTGTGATCACAGCAGCCTCCGCACTGATTCATACTGTGTGTATACTGTATATATACTGTAATACAGAGCAGGTGAGGAGGGAGATCCAATGATATCTGTGATATCAGTAATGCTGGATGTATGTGTGTACTATCAAGGGAGGTGAGGAAGTCCTGTGATCACAGCAGCCTCTGCACTGATTCATACTGTGTGTATACTGTATTTATACTGTAATAACAGAGGAGGTGAGGAGGGAGATCCAATGATATCTGTGATATAAGTAATGCCGGGTGTATGTGTGTACTATCAGGGGAGGTGAGGAAGTCCTGTGATCACAGCAGCCTCTGCACTGATTCATACTGTGTGTATACTGTATTTATACTGTAATAACAGAGGAGGTGAGGGGGGAGATCCAATGATAACTGTGATATAAGTAATGCTGGGTGTATGTGTGTACTATCAGGGGAGGTGAGGAGGTCCTGTGATCACAGCAGCCTCTGCACTGATTCATACTGTGTGTATACTGTATTTATACTGTAATAACAGAGGAGGTGAGGGGGGAGACCCAATGATATCTGTGATATAAGTAATGCTGGGTGTATGTGTGTACTATCAGGGGAGGTGAGGAAGTCCTGTGATCACAGCAGCCTCTGCACTGATTCATACTGTGTGTATACTGTATTTATACTGTAATAACAGAGGAGGTGAGGAGGGAGATCCAATGATATCTGTGATAGAAGTAATGCCGGGTGTATGTGTGTACTATCAGTGGAGGTGTGGAAGTCTTGTGATCACAGCAGCCTCCGCACTGATTCATACTGTGTGTATACTGTATTTATACTGTAATAACAGAGGAGGTGAGGAGGGAGATCCAATGATATCTGTGATAGAAGTAATGCCGGGTGTATGTGTGTACTATCAGTGGAGGTGTGGAAGTCTTGTGATCACAGCAGCCTCCGCACTGATTCATACTGTGTGTATACTGTATATATACTGTAATACAGAGGAGGTGAGGAGGGAGATCCAATGATATCTGTGATATCAGTAATGCTGGGTGTATGTGTGTACTATCAAGGGAGGTGGGGAAGTCCTGTGATCACAGCAGCCTCTGCACTGATTCATATTGTGTGTATACTGTATTTGTAATAACAGAGGAGGTGAGGAGGGAGATCCAATGATACCTGTGATATAAGTAATGCCGGGTGTAAGTGTGTACTATCAGGGGAGGTGAGGAAGTCCTATGATCACCGCAGCCTCTGCACTGATTCATACTGTGTGTATACTGTATTTATACTGTAATAACAGAGGAGGTGAGGAGGGAGATCCAATAATATCTGTGATATAAGTAATGCCAGGTGTATGTGTGTACCATCAGGGGAGGTGGGGAAGTCCTGTGATCACAGCAGCCTCTGCGCTGATTCATACTGTGAGTATACTGTATTTATACTGTAATAACAGAGGAGGTGAGGAGGGAGATCCAATGATATCTGTGATATAAGTAATGCCGGGTGTATGTGTGTACTATCAGGGGAGGTGAGGAAGTCCTGTGATCACAGCAGCCTCTGCACTGATTCATACTGTGTGTATACTGTATTTATACTGTAATAACAGAGGAGGTGAGGAGGGAGATCCAATGATATCTGTGATATAAGTAATGCCGGGTGTATGTGTGTACTATCAGGTGAGGTGAGGAAGTCCTGTGATCACAGCAGCCTCTGCACTGATTCATACTGTGTGTATACTATATTTATACTGTAATAACAGAGGAGGTGAGGAGGGAGATCCAATGATATCTGTGATATAAGTAATGCTGGTGTATGTGTGTACTATCAGGGGAGGTGAGGAAGTCCTGTGATCACAGCAGCCTCTGCACTGATTCATACTGTGTGTATACTGTATTTGTAATAACAGAGGAGGTGAGGAGGGAGATCCAATGATATCTGTGATATAAGTAATGCTGGGTGTATGTGTGTACTATCAGGGGAGGTGAGGAAGTCCTGTGATCACAGCAGCCTCTGCACTGATTCATACTGTGTGTATACTGTATTTGTAATAACAGAGGAGGTGAGGAGGGAGATCCAATGATATCTGTGATATAAGTAATGCTGGGTGTATGTGTGTACTATCAGGGAAGGTGAGGAAGTCCTGTGATCACAGCAGCCTCTGCACTGATTCATACTGTGTGTATACTGTATTTATACTGTAATAACAGAGGAGGTGAGGAGGGAGATCCAATGATATCTGTGATATAAGTAATGCTGGTGTATGTGTGTACTATCAGGGGAGGTGAGGAAGTCCTGTGATGACAGCAGCCTCTGCACTGATTCATACTGTGTGTATACTGTATTTATACTGTAATAACAGAGGAGGTGAGGGGGGAGATCCAATGATATCTGTGATATAAGTAATGCTGGTGTATGTGTGTACTATCAGGGGAGGTGAGGAGGTCCTGTGATCACAGCAGCCTCTGCACTGATTCATACTGTGTGTATACTGTATTTATACTGTAATAACAGAGGAGGTGAGGAGGGAGATCCAATGATATCTGTGATATAAGTAATGCTGGGTGTATGTGTGTAAGTTGGAAACTTGGGCTGAAAGGTGGCAGATGAGGTTTAACAATGATAAATGTAAGGTTATACACATGGGAAGAGGGAATCAATATCACCATTACACACTGAACGGGAAACCACTGGGTAAATCTGACAGGGAGAAGGACTTGGGGATCCTAGTTAATGATAAACTTACCTGGAGCAGCCAGTGCCAGGCAGCAGCTGCCAAGGCAAACAGGATCATGGGGTGCATTAAAAGAGGTCTGGATACACATGATGAGAGCATTATACTGCCTCTGTACAAATCCCTAGTTAGACCGCACATGGAGTACTGTGTCCAGTTTTGGGCACCGGTGCTCAGGAAGGATATAATGGAACTAGAGAGAGTACAAAGGAGGGCAACAAAATTAATAAAGGGGATGGGAGAACTACAATACCCAGATAGATTAGCGAAATTAGGATTATTTAGTCTAGAAAAAAGACGACTGAGGGGCGATCTAATAACCATGTATAAGTATATAAGGGGACAATACAAATATCTCGCTGAGGATCTGTTTATACCAAGGAAGGTGACGGGCACAAGGGGGCATTCTTTGCGTCTGGAGGAGAGAAGGTTTTTCCACCAACATAGAAGAGGATTCTTTACTGTTAGGGCAGTGAGAATCTGGAATTGCTTGCCTGAGGAGGTGGTGATGGCGAACTCAGTCGAGGGGTTCAAGAGAGGCCTGGATGTCTTCCTGGAGCAGAACAATATTGTATCATACAATTATTAGGTTCTGTAGAAGGACGTAGATCTGGGTATTTATTATGATGGAATATAGGCTGAACTGGATGGACAAATGTCTTTTTTCGGCCTTACTAACGATGTTACTATGTTACTATGTTACTATGTGTGTACTATCAGGGGAGGTGAGGAAGTCCTGTGATCACAGCAGCCTCTGCACTGATTCATACTGTGTGTATACTGTATTTATACTGTAATAACAGAGGAGGTGAGGAGGGAGATCCAATGATATCTGTGATATAAGTAATGCCGGGTGTATGTGTGTACTATCAGGGGAGGTGAGAAAGTCCTGTGATCACAGCAGCCTCTGCACTGATTCATACTGTGTGTATACTGTATTTATACTGAAATAACAGAGGAGGTGAGGAGGGAGATCCAATGATATCTGTGATATAAGTAATGCCGGGTGTATGTGTGTACTATCAGGGGAGATGAGGAAGTCCTGTGATCACAGCAGCCTCTGCACTGATTCATACTGTGTGTATACTGTATTTATACTGTAATAACAGAGGAGGTGAGGAGGGAGATCCAATGATATCTGTGATATAAGTAATGCTGGGTGTATGTGTGTACTATCAGGTGAGGTGAGGAAGTCCTGTGATCACAGCAGCCTCTGCACTGATTCATACTGTGTGTATACTGTATTTGTAATAACAGAGGAGGTGTGGAGGGAGATCCAATGATATCTGAGATAGAAGTAATGCTGGGTGTATGTGTGTACTATCAGGGGAGGTGAGGAAGTCCTGTGATCACAGCAGCCTCTGCACTGATTCATACTGTGTGTATACTGTATTTATACTGTAATAACAGAGGAGGTGAGGAGGGAGATCCAATGATATCTGTGATATAAGTAATGCCGGGTGTATGTGTGTACTATCAGGGGAGGTGAGGAAGTCCTGTGATCACAGCAGCCTCTGCACTGATTCATACTGTGTGTATACTGTATTTATACTGTAATAACAGAGGAGGTGAGGAGGGAGATCCAATGATATCTGTGATATAAGTAATGCTGGGTGTATGTGTGTACTATCAGGTGAGGTGAGGAAGTCCTGTGATCACAGCAGCCTCTGCACTGATTCATACTGTGTGGATACTGTATTTGTAATAACAGAGGAGGTGAGGAGGGAGATCCAATGATATCTGTGATATAAGTAATGCTGGGTGTATGTGTGTACTATCAGGGGAGGTGGGGAAGTCCTGTGATCACAGCAGCCTCTGCACTGATTCATACTGTGTGTATACTGTATTTGTAATAACAGAGGAGGTGAGGAGGGAGATCCAATGATATCTGTGATATAAGTAATGCCGGGTGTATGTGTGTACTATCAGGGGAGGTGGGGAAGTCCTGTGATCACAGCAGCCTCTGTGTTATGATCCGGTGACCTTGGAGCAGCATGAAAACTTTCACTGGAGTAGGTGGTAACTATACTGACCGCAAATCCTGATCTTAACACTGCAACTAGAAGTAGCCGTGGGGTGTACCTAGCAAAACCTAGACACCTCGTCACAGCCGGAGGACTAAATACCCCTATAGATGGAAATAGGAATACTATCTTGCCTCAGAGCAGAACCCCAAAGGATAGGCAGCCTCCCACAAATATTGGCTGTGAGTAGGAGAGGAAAGACACACCCAGGCAGAAAAACAGGATTTAGCACAAGAGGCCACTCTAGCTAAAATAGGAAAGGATAGGACAGAGTTCTGTGCGGTCAGTATTAAACCCCTTCCAAAAATATCCACAGCAGATTATACAAAAAATTCCTCCATCTAACTAAAGACGTGGAACGTATATCTGCAACTCCAGAAACTCCTACACTCAGAGCAGGAATACAATAAAAAAACAAGCACACAGCATGTGTGCCATAGAAAAAGAAACAGACACTTATCTTTGCTGAAATGGCAGCTAAGCAGGAGAAGTCAGACAGAGATCCAACACTTCCCAAGAAACATAGACAACTGGAAAGGACTAATGAGTCCTGCAAACCTAAATACCCCAGTCAGAATTGCAATTAGCAGATACACCTGTCCAGGACTGCAGCCCAGGGACAACTGCATTACCACCCACAACCACCGGAGGGAGCCCAAAAGCAGAATTCACAACATCTCTGTACTGACTCATACTGTCTGTATACTGTATTTGTAATAACAGGAGGTGAGGAGGGAGATCCAATGATATCTGTGATATAAGTAATGCTGGGTGTATGTGTGTACTATCAGGGGAGGTGGGGAAGTCCTGTGATCACAGCAGCCTCTGCACTGATTCATACTGTGTGTATACTGTATTTATAATAACAGAGGAGGTGAGGAGGGAGATCCAATGATACCTGTGAAATAAGTAATGCCAGGTGTATGTGTGTACTATCAGGGGAGGTGAGGAAGTCCTGTGATCACAGCAGCCTCTGCACTGATTCATACTGTCTGTGTACTGTATTTATACTGTAATAACAGAGGAGGTGAGGAGGGAGATCCAATGATATCTGTGATATAAGTAATGCCGGGTATATGTGTGTACTATCAGGGGAGGTGAGGAAGTCCTGTGATCACAGCAGCCTCTGCACTGATTCATACTGTGTGTATACTGTATTTGTAATAACAGAGGAGGTGAGGAGGGAGATCCAATGATATCTGTGATATAAGTAATGCCGGGTGTATGTGTGTACTATCAGGGGAGGTGAGGAAGTCCTGTGATCACAGCAGCCTGTGCACTGATTCATACTGTGTGTATACTGTATTTATACTGTAATAACAGAGGAGGTGAGGAGGGAGATCCAATGATATCTGTGATATAAGTAATGCTGGGTGTATGTGTGTACTATTAGGGGAGGTGAGGAAGTCCTGTGATCACAGCAGCCTCTGCACTGATTCATACTGTGTGTATACTGTATTTATACTGTAATAACAGAGGAGGTGAGGAGGGAGATCCAATGATATCTGTGATATAAGTAATGCTGGGTGTATGTGTGTACTATCAGGGGAGGTGAGGAAGTCCTGTGATCACAGCAGCCTCTGCACTGATTCATACTGTGTGTATACTGTATTTATACTGTAATAACAGAGGAGGTGAGGAGGGATATCCAATGATATCTGTGATATAAGTAATGTTGGGTGTATGTGTGTACTATCAGGGGAGGTGAGGAAGTCCTGTGATCACAGCAGCCTCTGCACTGATTCATACTGTGTGTATACTGTATTTATACTGTAATAACAGAGGAGGTGAGGAGGGAGATCCAATGATATCTGTGATATAAGTAATGCCGGGTGTATGTGTGTACTATCAGGGGAGGTGGGGAAGTCCTGGGATCACAGCAGCCTCTGCACTGATTCATACTGTGTGTATACTGTATATATACTGTAATACAGAGGAGGTGAGGAGGGAGATCCAATGATATCTGTGATATCAGTAATGCTGAGTGTATGTGTGTACTATCAAGGGAGGTGAGGAAGTCCTGTGATCACAGCAGCCTCCGCACTGATTCATACTGTGTGTATACTGTATTTATACTGTAATAACAGAGGAGGTGAGGAGGGAGATCCAATGATATCTGTGATATAAGTAATGCTGGGTGTATGTGTGTACTATCAGGGGAGGTGAGGAGGTCCTGTGATCACAGCAGCCTCTGCACTGATTCATACTGTGTGTATACTGTATTTATACTGTAATAACAGAGGAGGTGAGGAGGGAGATCCAATGATATCTGTGATATAAGTAATGCTGGGTGTAAGTGTGTACTATCAGGGGAGGTGAGGAAGTCCTGTGATCACAGCAGCCTCTGCACTGATTCATACTGTGTGTATACTGTATTTATACTGTAATAACAGAGGAGGTGAGGAGGGAGATCCAATGATATCTATGATATAAGTAATGCTGGGTGTATGTGTGTACTATCAGTGGAGGTGAGGAAGTCCTGTGATCACAGCAGCCTCTGCACTGATTCATACTGTGTGTATACTGTATTTATACTGTAATAACAGAGGAGGTGAGGGGGGAGATCCAATGATAACTGTGATATAAGTAATGCTGGGTGTATGTGTGTACTATCAGGGGAGGTGAGGAAGTCCTGTGATCACAGCAGCCTCTGCACTGATTCACACTGTGTGTATACTGTATTTATACTGTAATAACAGAGGAGGTGAGGAGGGAGATCCAATGATATCTGTGATAGAAGTAATGCTGGGTGTATGTGTGTACTATCAGGGGAGGTGGGGACGTCCTGTGATCACAGCAGCCTCTGCACTGATTCATACTGTGTGTATACTGTATTTATACTGTAATAACAGAGGAGGTGAGGAGGGAGATCCAATGATATCTGTGATAGAAGTAATGCCGGGTGTATGTGTGTACTATCAGTGGAGGTGTGGAAGTCTTGTGATCACAGCAGCCTCCGCACTGATTCATACTGTGTGTATACTGTATATATACTGTAATACAGAGGAGGTGAGGAGGGAGATCCAATGATATCTGTGATATCAGTAATGCTGGGTGTATGTGTGTACTATCAAGGGAGGTGAGGAAGTCCTGTGATTACAGCAGCCTCTGCACTGATTCATACTGTGTGTATACTGTATTTATACTGTAATAACAGAGGAGGTGAGGAGGGAGATCCAATGATATCTGTGATAGAAGTAATGCTGGGTGTATGTGTGTACTATCAGGGGAGGTGAGGAAGTCCTGTGATCACAGCAGCCTCTGCACTGATTCATACTGTGTGTATACTGTATTTATACTGTAATAACAGAGGAGGTGAGGAGGGAGATCCAATGATATCTGTGATATAAGTAATGCTGGGTGTATGTGTGTACTATCAGGGGAGGTGAGGAAGTCCTGTGATCACAGCAGCCTCTGCACTGATTCATACTGTGTGTATACTGTATTTATACTGTAATAACAGAGGAGGTGAGGAGGGAGATCCAATGATATCTGTGATATAAGTAATGCCGGGTATATGTGTGTACTATCAGGGGAGGTGAGGAAGTCCTGTGATCACAGCAGCCTCTGTGCTGATTCATACTGTGTGTATACTGTATTTATACTGTAATAACAGAGGAGGTGAGGAGGGAGATCCAATGATATCTGTGATATAAGTAATGCCGGGTATATGTGTGTACTATCAGGGGAGGTGAGGAAGTCCTGTGATCACAGCAGCCTCTGCACTGATTCATACTGTGTGTATACTGTATTTATACTGTAATAACAGAGGAGATGAGGAGGGAGATCCAATAATATCTGTGATATAAGTAATGCCGGGTGTATGTGTGTACTATCAGGGGAGGTGGGGAAGTCCTGTGATCACAGCAGTCTCTGCACTGATTCATACTGTGTGTATACTGTATTTATACTGTAATAACAGAGGAGGTGAGGAGGGAGATCCAATGATATCTGTGATAGAAGTAATGCTGGATGTATGTGTGTACTATCAGGGGAGGTGAGGAAGTCCTGTGATCACAGCAGCCTCTGCACTGATTCATACTGTGTGTATACTGTATTTATACTGTAATAACAGAGGAGGTGAGGAGGGAGATCCAATGATATCTGTGATATAAGTAATGCTGGGTGTATGTGTATACTATCAGGGGAGGTCGGGAAGTCCTGTGGTCACAGCAGCCTCCGCACTGATTCATACTTTGAGTATACTGTATTTATACTGTAATAACAGAGGAGGTGAGGAGGGAGACCCAATGATATCTGTGATATAAGAGATGCCGGGTATATGTGTGTACTATCAAGAGAGGTGGGGAAGTCCTGTGATCACAGCAGCCTCTGCACTGATTCATACTGTGTGTATACTGTATTTATACTGTAATAACAGAGGAGGTGAGGAGGGAGATCCAATGATATCTGTGATATAAGTAATGCTGGGTGTATGTGTGTACTATCAAGGGAGGTGAGGAAGTCCTGTGATCACAGCAGCCTCCGCACTGATTCATACTGTGTGTATACTGTATTTATACTGTAATAACAGAGGAGGTGAGGAGGGAGACCCAATGATATCTGTGATATAAGTAATGCCGGGTATATGTGTGTACTATCAGGGGAGGTGAGGAGGTCCTGTGGTCACAGCAGCCTCCGCACTGATTCATACTGTGTGTATACTGTATTTGTAATAACAGAGGAGGTGAGGAGGGAGATCCAATGATATCTGTGATATAAGTAATGCCGGGTGTATGTGTGTACTATCAGGGGAGGTGAGGAAGTCATGTGGTCACAGCAGCCTCCGCACTGATTCATACTGTGTGTATACTGTATATATACTGTAATACAGAGGAGGTGAGGAGGGAGATCCAATGATATCTGTGATATAAGTAATGCTGGGTGTATGTGTGTACTATCAAGGGAGGTGAGGAAGTCCTGTGATCACAGCAGCCTCCGCACTGATTCATACTGTGTGTATACTGTATTTATACTGTAATAACAGAGGAGGTGAGGAGGGAGATCCAATGATATCTGTGATATAAGTAATGCTGGGTGTATGTGTGTACTATCAGGGGAGGTGAGGAAGTCCTGTGATCACAGCAGCCTCTGCACTGATTCATACTGTGTGTATACTGTATTTATACTGTAATAACAGAGGAGGTGAGGAGGGAGATCCAATGATATCTGTGATATAAGTAATGCTGGGTATATGTGTGTACTATCAGGGGAGGTGAGGAAGTCCTATGATCACCGCAGCCTCTGCACTGATTCATATTGTGTGTATACTGTATTTGTAATAACAGAGGAGGTGAGGAGGGAGATCCAATGATACCTGTGATATAAGTAATGCCGGGTGTAAGTGTGTACTATCAGGGGAGGTGAGGAAGTCCTATGATCACCGCAGCCTCTGCACTGATTCATACTGTGTGTATACTGTATTTATACTGTAATACAGAGGAGGTGAGGAGGGAGATCCAATGATATCTGTGATAGAAGTAATGCCGGGTGTATGTGTGTACTATCAGGGGAGGTGAGGAAGTCCTGTGATCACAGCAGCCTCTGCACTGATTCATACTGTGTGTATACTGTATTTATACTGTAATAACAGAGGAGGTGAGGAGGGAGATCCAATGATATCTGTGATAGAAGTAATGCTGGGTGTATGTGTGTACTATCAGGGGAGGTGAGGAAGTCCTGTGATCACAGCAGCCTCTGCACTGATTCATACTGTGTGTATACTGTATTTATACTGTAATAACAGAGGAGGTGAGGAGGGAGATCCAATGATATCTGTGATATAAGTAATGCCGGGTGTATGTGTGTACTATCAGGGGAGGTGAGGAAGTCCTGTGATCACAGCAGCCTCTGCACTGATTCATACTGTGTGTATACTGTATTTATAATGTAATAACAGAGGAGGTGAGGAGGGAGATCCAATGATATCTGTGATATAAGTAATGCCGGGTGTATGTGTGTACTATCAGGGGAGGTGAGGAGGTCCTGTGATCACAGCAGCCTCTGCACTGATTCATACTGTGTATATACTGTATTTATACTGTAATAACAGAGGAGGTGAGGAGGGAGATCCAATGATATCTGTGATAGAAGTAATGCTGGGTGTATGTGTGTACTATCAGGGGAGGTGAGGAGGTCCTGTGATCACAGCAGCCTCTGCACTGATTCATACTGTGTATATACTGTATTTATACTGTAATAACAGAGGAGGTGAGGAGGGAGATCCAATGATATCTGTGATATAAGTAATGCTGGGTATATGTGTGTACTATCAGGGGAGGTGGGGAAGTCCTGTGATCACAGCAGCCTCTGCACTGATTCATACTGTGTGTATACTGTATTTATACTGTAATAACAGAGGAGGTGAGGAGGGAGATCCAATGATATCTGTGATATAAGTAATGCCGGGTGTATGTGTGTACTTTCAGGGGAGGTGAGGAAGTCCTGTGATCACAGCAGCCTCCGCACTGATTCATACTGTGTGTATACTGTATATATACTGTAATACAGAGGAGGTGAGGAGGGAGATCCAATGATATCTGTGATATAAGTAATGCCGGGTGTATGTGTGTACTATCAGGGGAGGTGAGGAAGTCCTGTGATCACAGCAGCCTCTGCACTGATTCATACTGTGTGTATACTGTATTTGTAATAACAGAGGAGGTGAGGAGGGAGATCCAATGATATCTGTGATATAAGTAATGCCGGGTGTATGTGTGTACTATCAGGGGAGGTGAGGAAGTCCTGTGATCACAGCAGCCTCTGCACTGATTCATACTGTGTGTATACTGTATTTGTAATAACAGAGGAGGTGAGGAGGGAGATCCAATGATATCTGTGATATAAGTAATGCCGGGTGTATGTGTGTACTATCAGGGGAGGTGAGGAAGTCCTGTGATCACAGCAGCCTCTGCACTGATTCATACTGTGTGTATACTGTATATATACTGTAATACAGAGGAGGTCAGGAGGGAGATCCAATGATATCTGTGATATAAGTAATGCCGGGTATATGTGTGTACTATCAGGGGAGGTGAGGAAGTCCTGTGATCACAGCAGCCTCTGCACTGATTCATACTGTGTGTATACTGTATTTATACTGTAATAACAGAGGAGGTGAGGAGGGAGATCCAATGATATCTGTGATATAAGTAATGCCGGGTGTATGTGTGTACTATCAGGGGAGGTGAGGAAGTCCTGTGATCACAGCAGCCTCTGCACTGATTCATACTGTGTGTATACTGTATTTATACTGTAATAACAGAGGAGGTGAGGAGGGAGATCCAATGATATCTGTGATATAAGTAATGCCGGGTGTATGTGTGTACTATCAGGGGAGGTGAGGAGGTCCTGTGATCACAGCAGCCTCTGCACTGATTCATACTGTGTATATACTGTATTTATACTGTAATACAGAGGAGGTGAGGAGGGAGATCCAATGATATCTGTGATAGAAGTAATGCTGGGTGTATGTGTGTACTATCAGGGGAGGTGAGGAGGTCCTGTGATCACAGCAGCCTCTGCACTGATTCATACTGTGTATATACTGTATTTATACTGTAATAACAGAGGAGGTGAGGAGGGAGATCCAATGATATCTGTGATATAAGTAATGCTGGGTATATGTGTGTACTATCAGGGGAGGTGGGGAAGTCCTGTGATCACAGCAGCCTCTGCACTGATTCATACTGTGTGTATACTGTATTTATACTGTAATAACAGAGGAGGTGAGGAGGGAGATCCAATGATATCTGTGATATAAGTAATGCCGGGTGTATGTGTGTACTATCAGGGGAGGTGAGGAAGTCCTGTGATCACAGCAGCCTCTGCACTGATTCATACTGTGTGTATACTGTATTTATACTGTAATAACAGAGGAGGTGAGGAGGGAGATCCAATGATATCTGTGATAGAAGTAATGCTGGGTGTATGTGTGTACTATCAGGGGAGGTGAGGAGGTCCTGTGATCACAGCAGCCTCTGCACTGATTCATACTGTGTATATACTGTATTTATACTGTAATAACAGAGGAGGTGAGGAGGGAGATCCAATGATATCTGTGATATAAGTAATGCTGGGTGTATGTGTGTACTATCAGGGGAGGTGAGGAAGTCCTGTGATCACAGCAGCCTCCGCACTGATTCATACTGTGTGTATACTGTATATATACTGTAATACAGAGGAGGTGAGGAGGGAGATCCAATGATATCTGTGATATAAGTAATGCCGGGTGTATGTGTGTACTATCAGGGGAGGTGAGGAAGTCCTGTGATCACAGCAGCCTCTGCACTGATTCATACTGTGTGTATACTGTATTTGTAATAACAGAGGAGGTGAGGAGGGAGATCCAATGATATCTGTGATATAAGTAATGCCGGGTGTATGTGTGTACTATCAGGGGAGGTGAGGAAGTCCTGTGATCACAGCAGCCTCTGCACTGATTCATACTGTGTGTATACTGTATTTGTAATAACAGAGGAGGTGAGGAGGGAGATCCAATGATATCTGTGATATAAGTAATGCCGGGTGTATGTGTGTAATATCAGGGGAGGTGAGGAAGTCCTGTGATCACAGCAGCCTCTGCACTGATTCATACTGTGTGTATACTGTATTTATACTGTAATAACAGAGGAGGTGAGGGGGGAGATCCAATGATATCTGTGATATAAGTAATGCTGGGTGTATGTGTGTACTCTCAGGGGGTGGTGAGGAAGTCCTGTGATCACAGCAGCCTCTGCACTGATTCATACTGTGTGTATACTGTATATATACTGTAATAACAGAGGAGGTGAGGAGGGAGATCCAATGATATCTGTGATATAAGTAATGCTGGGTGTATGTGTGTACTATCAGGGGAGGTGAGGAAGTCCTGTGATCACAGCAGCCTCTGCACTGATTCATACTGTGTGGATACTGTATTTATACTGTAATAACAGAGGAGGTGAGGAGGGAGATCCAATGATATCTGTGATATAAGTAATGCCGGGTGTATGTGTGTACTATCAGGGGAGGTGAGGAAGTCCTGTGATCACAGCAGCCTCTGCACTGATTCATACTGTGTGGATACTGTATTTATACTGTAATAACAGAGGAGGTGAGGAGGGAGATCCAATGATATCTGTGATATAAGTAATGCCGGGTGTATGTGTGTACTATCAGGGGAGGTGAGGAAGTCCTGTGATCACAGCAGCCTCTGCACTGATTCATACTGTGTGTATACTGTATTTATACTGTAATAACAGAGGAGGTGAGGAGAGAGATCCAATGATATCTGTGATATAAGTAATGCTGGGTGTATGTGTGTACTATCAGGGGAGGTGAGGAAGTCCTGTGATCACAGCAGCCTCTGCACTGATTCATACTGTGTGGATACTGTATTTGTAATAACAGAGGAGGTGAGGAGGGAGATCCAATGATATCTGTGATATAAGTAATGCTGGGTGTATGTGTGTACTATCAGGGGAGGTGGGGAAGTCCTGTGATCACAGCAGCCTCTGCACTGATTCATACTGTGTGTATACTGTATTTGTAATAACAGAGGAGGTGAGGAGGGAGATCCAATGATATCTGTGATATAAGTAATGCCGGGTGTATGTGTGTACTATCAGGGGAGGTGGGGAAGTCCTGTGATCACAGCAACCTCTGTGTTATGATCCGGTGACCTTGGAGCAGCATGAAAACTTTCACTGGAGTAGGTGGTAACTATACTGACCGCAAATCCTGATCTTAACACCGCAACTAGAAGTAGCCGTGGGGTGTACCTAGCAAAACCTAGACACCTCGTCACAGCCGGAGGACTAAATACCCCTATAGATGGAAATAGGAATACTATCTTGCCTCAGAGCAGAACCCCAAAGGATAGGCAGCCTCCCACAAATATTGGCTGTGAGTAGGAGAGGAAAGACACACCCAGGCAGAAAAACAGGATTTAGCACAAGAGGCCACTCTAGCTAAAATAGGAAAGGATAGGACAGAGTTCTGTGCGGTCAGTATTAAACCCCTTCCAAAAATATCCACAGCAGATTATACAAAAAATTCCTCCATCTAACTAAAGACGTGGAACGTATATCTGCAACTCCAGAAACTCCTACACTCAGAGCAGGAATACAATAAAAAAACAAGCACACAGCATGTGTGCCATAGAAAAAGAAACAGACACTTATCTTTGCTGAAATGGCAGCTAAGCAGGAGAAGCCAGACAGAGATCCAACACTTCCCAAGAAACATAGACAACTGGAAAGGACTAATGAGTCCTGCAAACCTAAATACCCCAGTCAGAATTGCAATTAGCAGATACACCTGTCCAGGACTGCAGCCCAGGGACAACTGCATTACCACCCACAACCACCGGAGGGAGCCCAAAAGCAGAATTCACAACATCTCTGTACTGACTCATACTGTCTGTATACTGTATTTGTAATAACAGGAGGTGAGGAGGGAGATCCAATGATATCTGTGATATAAGTAATGCCGGGTGTATGTGTGTACTATCAGGGGAGGTGAGGAGGTCCTGTGATCACAGCAGCCTCTGCACTGATTCATACTGTGTGTATACTGTATTTATACTGTAATACAGAGGAGGTGAGGAGGGAGATGCAATGATATCTGTGATATAAGTAATGCCGGGTGTATGTGTGTACTATCAGGGGAGGGGAGGAAGTCCTGTGATCACAGCAGCCTCTGCACTGATTCATACTGTGTGTATACTGTATTTATAATAACAGAGGAGGTGAGGAGGGAGATCCAATGATATCTGTGATATCAGTAATGCTGGGTGTATGTGTGTACTATCAGGGGAGGTGAGGAAGTCCTGTGATCACAGCAGACTCTGCACTGATTCATACTGTGTGTATACTGTATTTATACTGTAATAACAGAGGAGGTGAGGAGGGAGATCCAATGATATCTGTGATATAAGTAATGCTGGGTGTATGTGTGTACTATCAGGGGAGGTGGGGAAGTCCTGTGATCACAGCAGACTCTGCACTGATTCATACTGTGTGTATACTGTATTTATACTGTAATACAGAGGAGGTGAGGAGGGAGATCCAATGATATCTGTGATATAAGTAATGCCGGGTGTATGTGTGTACTATCAGGGGAGGTGAGGAGGTCCTGTGATCACAGCAGCCTCTGCACTGATTCATACTGTGTGTATACTGTATTTATACTGTAATAACAGAGGAGGTGAGGAGGGAGATCCAATGATATCTGTGATAGAAGTAATGCTGGGTGTATGTGTGTACTATCAGGGGAGGTGAGGAGGTCCTGTGATCACAGCAGCCTCTGCACTGATTCATACTGTGTGTATACTGTATTTATACTGTAATAACAGAGGAGGTGAGGGGGGAGATCCAATGATATCTGTGATAGAAGTAATGCTGGGTGTATGTGTGTACTATCAGGGGAGGTGAGGAGGTCCTGTGATCACAGCAGCCTCTGCACTGATTCATACTGTGTGTATACTGTATTTATACTGTAATAACAGAGGAGGTGAGGAGGGAGATCCAATGATATCTGTGATAGAAGTAATACTGGGTGTATGTGTGTACTATCAGGGGAGGTGAGGAAGTCCTGTGATCACAGCAGCCTCTGCACTGATTCATACTGTGTGTATACTGTATTTATAATAACAGAGGAGGTGAGGAGGGAGATCCAATGATATCTGTGATATAAGTAATGCTGGGTGTATGTGTGTACTATCAGGGGAGGTGAGGAAGTCCTGTGATCACAGCAGACTCTGCACTGATTCATACTGTGTGTATACTGTATTTATACTGTAATAACAGAGGAGGTGAGGAGGGAGATCCAATGATATCTGTGATATAAGTAATGCTGGGTGTATGTGTGTACTATCAGGGGAGGTCGGGAAGTCCTGTGATCACAGCAGCCTCTGCACTGATTCATACTGTGTGTATACTGTATTTATACTGTAATAACAGAGGAGGTGAGGAGGGAGATCCAATGATATCTGTGATAGAAGTAATACTGGGTGTATGTGTGTACTATCAGGGGAGGTGAGGAAGTCCTGTGATCACAGCAGACTCTGCACTGATTCATACTGTGTGTATACTGTATTTATACTGTAATAACAGAGGAGGTGAGGAGGGAGATCCAATGATATCTGTGATAGAAGTAATGCTGGGTGTATGTGTGTACTATCAGGGGAGGTGAGGAGGTCCTGTGATCACAGCAGCCTCTGCACTGATTCATACTGTGTGTATACTGTATTTATACTGTAATACAGAGGAGGTGAGGAGGGAGATGCAATGATATCTGTGATATAAGTAATGCCGGGTGTATGTGTGTACTATCAGGGGAGGGGAGGAAGTCCTGTGATCACAGCAGCCTCTGCACTGATTCATACTGTGTGTATACTGTATTTATAATAACAGAGGAGGTGAGGAGGGAGATCCAATGATATCTGTGATATAAGTAATGCTAGGTGTATGTGTGTACTATCAGGGGAGGTCGGGAAGTCCTGTGATCACAGCAGCCTCTGCACTGATTCATACTGTGTGTATACTGTATTTATACTGTAATAACAGAGGAGGTGAGGAGGGAGATCCAATGATATCTGTGATAGAAGTAATGCTGGGTGTATGTGTGTACTATCAGGGGAGGTGAGGAGGTCCTGTGATCACAGCAGCCTCTGCACTGATTCATACTGTGTGTATACTGTATTTATACTGTAATACAGAGGAGGTGAGGAGGGAGATGCAATGATATCTGTGATATAAGTAATGCCGGGTGTATGTGTGTACTATCAGGGGAGGGGAGGAAGTCCTGTGACCACAGCAGCCTCTGCACTGATTCATACTGTGTGTATACTGTATTTATAATAACAGAGGAGGTGAGGAGGGAGATCCAATGATATCTGTGATATAAGTAATGCTGGGTGTATGTGTGTACTATCAGGGGAGGTGAGGAAGTCCTGTGATCACAGCAGACTCTGCACTGATTCATACTGTGTGTATACTGTATTTATACTGTAATAACAGAGGAGGTAAGGAGGGAGATCCAATGATATCTGTGATATAAGTAATGCTGGGTGTATGTGTGTACTATCAGGGGAGGTCGGGAAGTCCTGTGATCACAGCAGCCTCTGCACTGATTCATACTGTGTGTATACTGTATTTATACTGTAATAACAGAGGAGGTGAGGAGGGAGATCCAATGATATGTGTGATAGAAGTAATGCTGGGTGTATGTGTGTACTATCAGGGGAGGTGAGGAGGTCCTGTGATCACAGCAGCCTCTGCACTGATTCATACTGTGTGTATACTGTATTTATACTGTAATAACAGAGGAGGTGAGGAGGGAGACCCAATGATATCTGTGATATAAGTAATGCCGGGTGTATGTGTGTACTATCAGGGGAGGTCGGGAAGTCCTGTGATCACAGCAGCCTCTGCACTGATTCATACTGTGTGTATACTGTATTTATACTGTAATAACAGAGGAGGTGAGGAGGGAGATCCAATGATATCTGTGATATAAGTAATGCTGGGTGTATGTGTGTACTATCAGGGGAGGTCGGGAAGTCCTGTGATCACAGCAGCCTCTGCACTGATTCATACTGTGTGTATACTGTATTTATACTGTAATACAGAGGAGGTGAGGAGGGAGAACCAATGATATCTGTGATATAAGTAATGCCGGGTGTATGTGTGTACTATCAGGGGAGGTGAGGAAGTCCTGTGATCACAGCAGCCTCTGCACTGATTCATACTGTGTGTATACTGTATTTATACTGTAATAACAGAGGAGGTGAGGAGGGAGATCCAATGATATCTGTGACAGAAGTAATGCTGGGTGTATGTGTGTACTATCAGGGGAGGTGAGGAAGTCCTGTGATCACAGCAGACTCTGCACTGATTCATACTGTGTGTATACTGTATTTATACTGTAATAACAGAGGAGGTGAGGAGGGAGATCCAATGATATCTGTGATATAAGTAATGCTGGGTATATGTGTGTACTATCAGGGGAGGTGAGAAAGTCCTGTGATCACAGCAGCCTCTGCACTGATTCATACTGTGTGTATACTGTATTTATACTGTAATAACAGAGGAGGTGAGGAGGGAGATCCAATGATATCTGTGATATAAGTAATGCCGGGTGTATGTGTGTACTATCAGGGGAGGTGAGGAAGTCCTGTGATCACAGCAGACTCTGCACTGATTCATACTGTGTGTATGCTGTATTTATACTGTAATAACAGAGGAGGTGAGGAGGGAGATCCAATGATATCTGTGATATAAGTAATGCTGGGTGTATGTGTGTACTATCAGGGGAGGTGAGGAAGTCCTGTGATCACAGCAGACTCTGCACTGATTCATACTGTGTGTATACTGTATTTATACTGTAATAACAGAGGAGGTGAGGAGGGAGATCCAATGATATCTGTGATATAAGTAATGCCGGGTGTATGTGTGTACTATCAGGGGAGGTGAGGAAGTCCTGTGATCACAGCAGACTCTGCACTGATTCATACTGTGTGTATACTGTATTTATACTGTAATAACAGAGGAGGTGAGGAGGGAGATGCAATGATATCTGTGATATAAGTAATGCTGGGTATATGTGTGTACTATCAGGGGAGGTGAGAAAGTCCTGTGATCACAGCAGCCTCCGCACTGATTCATACTGTGTGTATACTGTATTTATACTGTAATAACAGAGGAGGTGAGGAGGGAGATCCAATGATATCTGTGATATAAGTAATGCCGGGTGTATGTGTGTACTATCAGGGGAGGTGAGGAAGTCCTGTGATCACAGCAGCCTCCGCACTGATTCATACTGTGTGTATACTGTATTTATACTGTAATAACAGAGGAGGTGAGGAGGGAGATCCAATGATATCTGTGATATAAGTAATGCTAGGTGTATGTGTGTACTATCAGGGGAGGTCGGGAAGTCCTGTGATCACAGCAGCCTCTGCACTGATTCATACTGTGTGTATACTGTATTTATACTGTAATAACAGAGGAGGTGAGGAGGGAGATCCAATGATATCTGTGATAGAAGTAATGCTGGGTGTATGTGTGTACTATCAGGGGAGGTGAGGAGGTCCTGTGATCACAGCAGCCTCTGCACTGATTCATACTGTGTGTATACTGTATTTATACTGTAATACAGAGGAGGTGAGGAGGGAGATGCAATGATATCTGTGATATAAGTAATGCCGGGTGTATGTGTGTACTATCAGGGGAGGGGAGGAAGTCCTGTGACCACAGCAGCCTCTGCACTGATTCATACTGTGTGTATACTGTATTTATAATAACAGAGGAGGTGAGGAGGGAGATCCAATGATATCTGTGATATAAGTAATGCTGGGTGTATGTGTGTACTATCAGGGGAGGTGAGGAAGTCCTGTGATCACAGCAGACTCTGCACTGATTCATACTGTGTGTATACTGTATTTATACTGTAATAACAGAGGAGGTAAGGAGGGAGATCCAATGATATCTGTGATATAAGTAATGCTGGGTGTATGTGTGTACTATCAGGGGAGGTCGGGAAGTCCTGTGATCACAGCAGCCTCTGCACTGATTCATACTGTGTGTATACTGTATTTATACTGTAATAACAGAGGAGGTGAGGAGGGAGATCCAATGATATGTGTGATAGAAGTAATGCTGGGTGTATGTGTGTACTATCAGGGGAGGTGAGGAGGTCCTGTGATCACAGCAGCCTCTGCACTGATTCATACTGTGTGTATACTGTATTTATACTGTAATAACAGAGGAGGTGAGGAGGGAGACCCAATGATATCTGTGATATAAGTAATGCCGGGTGTATGTGTGTACTATCAGGGGAGGTCGGGAAGTCCTGTGATCACAGCAGCCTCTGCACTGATTCATACTGTGTGTATACTGTATTTATACTGTAATAACAGAGGAGGTGAGGAGGGAGATCCAATGATATCTGTGATATAAGTAATGCTGGGTGTATGTGTGTACTATCAGGGGAGGTCGGGAAGTCCTGTGATCACAGCAGCCTCTGCACTGATTCATACTGTGTGTATACTGTATTTATACTGTAATACAGAGGAGGTGAGGAGGGAGAACCAATGATATCTGTGATATAAGTAATGCCGGGTGTATGTGTGTACTATCAGGGGAGGTGAGGAAGTCCTGTGATCACAGCAGCCTCTGCACTGATTCATACTGTGTGTATACTGTATTTATACTGTAATAACAGAGGAGGTGAGGAGGGAGATCCAATGATATCTGTGACAGAAGTAATGCTGGGTGTATGTGTGTACTATCAGGGGAGGTGAGGAAGTCCTGTGATCACAGCAGACTCTGCACTGATTCATACTGTGTGTATACTGTATTTATACTGTAATAACAGAGGAGGTGAGGAGGGAGATCCAATGATATCTGTGATATAAGTAATGCTGGGTATATGTGTGTACTATCAGGGGAGGTGAGAAAGTCCTGTGATCACAGCAGCCTCTGCACTGATTCATACTGTGTGTATACTGTATTTATACTGTAATAACAGAGGAGGTGAGGAGGGAGATCCAATGATATCTGTGATATAAGTAATGCCGGGTGTATGTGTGTACTATCAGGGGAGGTGAGGAAGTCCTGTGATCACAGCAGACTCTGCACTGATTCATACTGTGTGTATGCTGTATTTATACTGTAATAACAGAGGAGGTGAGGAGGGAGATCCAATGATATCTGTGATATAAGTAATGCTGGGTGTATGTGTGTACTATCAGGGGAGGTGAGGAAGTCCTGTGATCACAGCAGACTCTGCACTGATTCATACTGTGTGTATACTGTATTTATACTGTAATAACAGAGGAGGTGAGGAGGGAGATCCAATGATATCTGTGATATAAGTAATGCCGGGTGTATGTGTGTACTATCAGGGGAGGTGAGGAAGTCCTGTGATCACAGCAGACTCTGCACTGATTCATACTGTGTGTATACTGTATTTATACTGTAATAACAGAGGAGGTGAGGAGGGAGATGCAATGATATCTGTGATATAAGTAATGCTGGGTATATGTGTGTACTATCAGGGGAGGTGAGAAAGTCCTGTGATCACAGCAGCCTCCGCACTGATTCATACTGTGTGTATACTGTATTTATACTGTAATAACAGAGGAGGTGAGGAGGGAGATCCAATGATATCTGTGATATAAGTAATGCCGGGTGTATGTGTGTACTATCAGGGGAGGTGAGGAAGTCCTGTGATCACAGCAGCCTCCGCACTGATTCATACTGTGTGTATACTGTATTTATACTGTAATAACAGAGGAGGTGAGGAGGGAGATCCAATGATATCTGTGATATAAGTAATGCCGGGTGTATGTGTGTACTATCAGGGGAGGTGGGGAAGTCCTGTGATCATAGCAGCCTCTGTGTTATGATCCGGTGACCTTGGAGCAGCATGAAAACTTTCACTGGAGTAGGTGGTAACTATACTGACCGCAAATCCTGATCTTAACACCGCAGCTAGAAGTAGCCGTGGGGTGTACCTAGCAAAACCTAGACACCTCGTCACAGCCGGAGGACTAAATACCCCTATAGATGGAAATAGGAATACTATCTTGCCTCAGAGCAGAACCCCAAAGGATAGGCAGCCTCCCACAAATATTGGCTGTGAGTAGGAGAGGAAAGACACACCCAGGCAGAAAAACAGGATTTAGCACAAGAGGCCACTCTAGCTAAAATAGGAAAGGATAGGACAGAGTTCTGTGCGGTCAGTATTAAACCCCTTCCAAAAATATCCACAGCAGATTATACAAAAAATTCCTCCATCTAACTAAAGACGTGGAACGTATATCTGCAACTCCAGAAACTCCTACACTCAGAGCAGGAATACAATAAAAAAACAAGCACACAGCATGTGTGCCATAGAAAAAGAAACAGACACTTATCTTTGCTGAAATGGCAGCTAAGCAGGAGAAGCCAGACAGAGATCCAACACTTCCCAAGAAACATAGACAACTGGAAAGGACTAATGAGTCCTGCAAACCTAAATACCCCAGTCAGAATTGCAATTAGCAGATACACCTGTCCAGGACTGCAGCCCAGGGACAACTGCATTACCACCCACAACCACCGGAGGGAGCCCAAAAGCAGAATTCACAACATCTCTGTACTGACTCATACTGTCTGTATACTGTATTTGTAATAACAGAGGAGGTGAGGAGGGAGATCCAATGATATCTGTGATAGAAGTAATGCTGGGTGTATGTGTGTACTATCAGGGGAGGTGGGGAGGTCCTGTGATCACAGCAGCCTCTGTGTCTATCTATCTGTAGTCTATGACAGGTCTGTGCTGCCTCTGCTCTAGTGCTAGATCTTCTGTAGAGATATGTATCCTGCCCTCTTTTTCCAGTTCTTCCCTGCATTTCTTTCTTCTATCCACCTAATTGTGTCCATGTGACTGTTGACGCTGACACCGCGTCCAAGGATGGAGGATGTTGTGGGAACCTGGAGCTGTGTGCTCGGGGTCCTGCAGGGATTGATCCGCTTCTAGCCGGACCTGACAATGTCTCTCCAATGGTACTCACCCTCCAGTTGTAGAAGACAGACGTTTTATTGATGCGCCCGTGGGCATCATTCCCTCCGAGGAAGTCATCATTACAGATGGAGCACTCGGGCTCGGAGCGCCAGTCATAATACAACAGAGTGAAGTTGGGATCCTTGGTGCATCTCTGCAGCGCCCTCTCCAGGTAGAACATGTATGCCCGATGGAAGGTGAGGAAGGCGGTGCTGCCGTGGCCGAAGTTCAGGATGTTGTTCTCTCTGGTGTTGTTAATGAACTGCCTGGTGATGTAATTATGGATGTAACACCACACGTCGTAGTAGGAGGCAGATTGGAATTCGTAAGCTGTGGAGCGGAAGCGATCCCCCGACACCAGGATCACGTAGTCGGGATCTATCTTGGTCTTGCATTGGTGGAGCTGGGCGAAGTACTGGTGTCGCTCCTTCTCTGACAACTCCCGGATATCTCTTCTCACCACGGTGTTCAGGTTTTCGCAGTTGTCACCATAGCGGTTAAAGTCGCATTGGCCGCAGTTCTCACCAATAAAGTTGCCTTTGCATTGACAGGTGTAGTTGTAATAATGCAACGGAAAAAGATCTCTGTCGTCGATATGTATATCGGGATCAGGTATGGTTCTGCTGCTCCGCACCGGCATACAGTTGCCCCTATTCAGAGAAGCTCCACACATCGATCCTCTATACAGAGGACAGCACACCACGGGAAAGCTGGAGACATTCTCCACACACTCTCTGTAGAACATGGCGGAAGTAGATGAGATGCCCAGAAGGACCACAGCGAGGAGCAACATCTCTGGATCTTCAAAGTCTGGAGAAAGAGACCAAAACATGGGACGAGTGAGAGAAGCCATGTGGGTATGGAAGGTGGGACGGTACGTACAGTGTGTATGGATGGTGGGACAGTACGCACCGTACGCATGTGGATGGTGGGACAGTATGTGTATGGATGGTGGGACGGTAGGACAGTATGTGTGTGGATTGTGGGACAGTACGTACAGTATGTGTATGGATGGTGGGACGGTACGTACAGCATGTGTACGGATGGTGGGACGGTACGTACAGTATGTGTATGGATGGTGGGACAGTACGCACCGTACGCGTGTGAATGGTGGGACGGTACGTACAGCATGTGTACGGATGGTGGGACGGTACGTGCAGTGTGTATGGATGGTGGGAAGGTGGGGCAGTGTGTGTGTATGGAAGGTGGGGCAGTATGTGTATGGATGGTGGGACGGTACGTACAGTGTGTATGGATGGTTGGACAGTACGCACCGTACGCGTGTGAATGGTGGGACGGTACGTACAGCATGTGTACGGATGGTGGGACGGTACGTGCAGTGTGTATGGATGGTGGGAAGGTGGGGCAGTGTGTGTGTATGGAAGGTGGGACAGTATGTGTATGGATGATGAGACGGTATGTACAGTATGTGTACGGATGGTGGGACGGTATGTACAGTGTGTATGGATGGTGGGACGGTATGTACAGTGTGTATGGATGGTGGGACGGTATGTACAGTATGTGTATGGATGGTGGGACGGTATGTACAGTGTGTATGGATGGTGGGACGGTATGTACAGTATGTGTACGGATGGTGGGACGGTATGTACAGTGTGTATGGATGGTTGGACGGTATGTACAGTGTGTATGGATGGTGGGACATTGTGTGTATGAATGGTGGGAAGGTGGGGCAGTGTGTGTATGGATGATGAGACGGTATGTACAGCATGTGTATGGATGGTGGGACGGTACGTACAGTGTGTATGGATGGTTGGACAGTGTGTGTATGAATGGTGGGAAGGTGGGGCAGTGTGTGTATGGATGATGAGACGGTATGTACAGTGTGTATGGAAGGTGGGACGGTATGTACAGTATGTGTACAGATGGTGGGACGGTATGTACAGTGTGTGTACAGATGGTGGGACGGTATGTACAGTGTGTATGGAAGGTGGGACAGTACGTGCAGTGTGTATGGATGGTGGGAAGGTGGGGCAGTGTGTGTGTATGGAAGGTGGGACAGTACAAATAGTATGTGTATGGATGGTGGGATGGGGGACGGTACATACAGTATGTGTATGGATAGTGGGACGGTATGTGTATGGATGGTGGGACGGTATGTACAGTGTGTATGGATGGTTGGAAGGTATGTACAGTATGTGTATGGATGATGAGACGGTATGTACAGCATGTGTATGGATGATGAGACGGTATGTACAGTATGTGTACGGATGGTGGGACAGTATGTACAGTATGTGTACGGATGGTGGGACAGTATGTGTATGGATGGAGGGACGGTGGGACAGTTTGTGTGTGGATAGTGGGACGGTACATACAGTATGTGTATGGATGGTGAGACGGTATATACAGTATGTGTATGGATGATGAGACGGTATGTACAGTATGTGTATGGATGGTGGGACGGTATGTACAGTATGTGTGTGGATTGTGGGACAGTATGTGTATGGATGATGAGACGGTATGTACAGTGTGTATGGATGGTGGGACGGTACGTACAGTGTGTATGGATGGTTGGACTGTGTGTATGAATGGTGGGAAGGTGGGGCAGTGTGTGTATGGATGATGAGACGGTATGTACAGTATGTGTATGGATAGTGGGACGGTACATACAGTATGTGTATACAGTGTGTACAGTATGTGGATGGAGGGACGGTATGTACAGTATGTGTATGGATGGTAGGACAGTATGTACAGTGTGTGTGGATTGTGGGACGGTACATACAGTATGTGTATGGATGGTGGGACGGTATGTACAGTATGTGGATGGAGGGACGGTATGTACAGTATGTGTATGGATAGTGGGACGGTACATACAGTATGTGTATACAGTGTGTACAGTATGTGGATGGTAGGACAGTATGTACAGTATGTGTGTGGATTGTGGGACAGTATGTGTATGGATGATGAGACGGTATGTACAGTATGTTTATGGACGGTGGGACGGTATACTCATGTCACGATAATTCCAAAAATGCCGTATTATATTGTGAGTTTAGAAGGACATGGCTTTCTACACGCACAATACAGCGGCGACCCCCCCCCACCCTTTCTCCCCCCTTTCTCCCCCCTCTGCCTTCCTCCACCCAAAGGCAAAGCCTAGAACAGTGACACTAGGTAACTCGAAACTAGTGTGTGAGCAGGGTGAGGCTTTAAAGTACAATCCTGTAAAGCCAACCCTGGTCCCTCCCCTCTCACTCAGGAATTCCATTGTCTGAGACTTTGGAAAAATGTAAATAACTATCAGATCAGTGCATATCATTAACCAGCCCTTTAGTGATGTCACAAGCTCAGAAGTATAAGTCACTGTACTCTTAGCCCTGCCTTCTGTCTTGGCCGGGAAGCGATCTAACACCAGCTTGGCAAAGCTGTTCCATGCATCTGGATGTATTTATCCTCCTAAGCCACAGGCCAGCCAAGATGGTACCATGACATAACCTGTAAGTGTGCTCTTTTCAACCTTAATCCTATTTTATTTTGTAATCTATATACGAATTGTCTCCTTTCTAATATCTTTTATTACTTTGTAAACTGCCTAATTTTTCATGGAGTAAAATATTTAATTGCTAGCTTGTCTCTTCTGCTCTATAAACGAACTGTGTCCTCTGAAGTGAATTGCGCTACTGATTTGGGTTGGCTCCAGACCCGTTAATCAGAGCTGGTGGCAGCATACTTTGTGCGATTGGGAATCTTTGCAGCGACGGCGGAGTTAATGATTATTGTTCCTGCCTGTGTGGGAGTAATTATATTGCCTTTGCTGCAGCGTGCCCAATAGCCAGTACATAGCAGGCAGCCCTTCTGGCGACTAATTACCCTAGGTGCAATACCTAGTCTGAGCTGAGAGTAAGGGGGGCGCCAGAGAGCTGCAAGTTCCAAATTGGAACTGGGAAATGGGATACATAATGAACCAGGAGCAACCAAACAACCCTATTTCGTGACAAATTGGTGTGAGTAGTGGGGACGATAAAGATATCCTCCTCGGGAGGTGGGTCGGTACGGACAGTATGTGTATGGATGATGAGACGGTATATACAGTATGTGTATGGATGGTGGGACAATATGTGTATGGATGGTGGGACGGTACGCACAGTATGTGTATGGATGATGAGACGGTATGTACAGCATGTGAACGGATGGTGTGACAGTATGCACAGTGTGTATGGATGGTGGGACGGTATGTACAGTATGTGTATGGATGGTGAGACGGTATGTACAGTATGTGTACGGATGGTGGGACAGTATGTGTATGGATGATGAGACGGTATGTACAGTATGTGTATGGATGGTGGGACGGTATGTACAGTATGTGTGTGGATTGTGGGACAGTATGTGTATGGATGATGAGACGGTATGTACAGTGTGTATGGATGGTGGGACGGTACGTACAGTGTGTATGGATGGTTGGACAGTGTGTGTATGAATGGTGGGAAGGTGGGGCAGTGTGTGTATGGATGATGAGACGGTATGTACAGTATGTGTATGGATAGTGGGACGGTATGTACAGTATGTGTGTGGATTGTGGGACAGTATGTGTATGGATGATGAGACGGTATGTACAGTGTGTATGGATGGTGGGACGGTACGTACAGTGTGTATGGATGGTTGGACAGTGTGTGTATGAATGGTGGGAAGGTGGGGCAGTGTGTGTATGGATGGAGGGACGGTATGTACAGTATGTGTATGGATGGTAGGACAGTATGTACAGTGTGTGTGGATTGTGGGACGGTACATACAGTATGTGTATGGATGGTGTGACGGTATGTACAGTATGTGGATGGAGGGACGGTATGTACAGTATGTGTATGGATAGTGGGACGGTACATACAGTATGTGTATACAGTGTGTACAGTATGTGGATGGTAGGACAGTATGTACAGTATGTGTGTGGATTGTGGGACAGTATGTGTATGGATGATGAGACGGTATGTACAGTATGTTTATGGATGGTGGGACGGTATACTCATGTCACGATAATTCCAAAAATGCCGTATTATATTGTGAGTTTAGAAGGACATGGCTTTCTACACGCACAATACAGCGGCGAACCCCCCCCACCCTTTCTCCCCCCTTTCTCCCCCCTCTGCCTTCCTCCACCCAAAGGCAAAGCCTAGAACAGTGACACTAGGTAACTCGAAACTAGTGTGTGAGCAGGGTGAGGCTTTAAAGTACAATCCTGTAAAGCCAACCCTGGTCCCTCCCCTCTCACTCAGGAATTCCATTGTCTGAGACTTTGGAAAAATGTAAATAACTATCAGATCAGTGCATATCATTAACCAGCCCTTTAGTGATGTCACAAGCTCAGAAGTATAAGTCACTGTACTCTTAGCCCTGCCTTCTGTCTTGGCCGGGAAGCGAACTAACACCAGCTTGGCAAAGCTGTTCCATGCATCTGGATGTATTTATCCTCCTAAGCCACAGGCCAGCCAAGATGGTACCATGACATAACCTGTAAGTGTGCTCTTTTCAACCTTAATCCTATTTTATTTTGTAATCTATATACGAATTGTCTCCTTTCTAATATCTTTTATTACTTTGTAAACTGCCTAATTTTTCATGGAGTAAAATATTTAATTGCTAGCTTGTCTCTTCTGCTCTATAAACGAACTGTGTCCTCTGAAGTGAATTGGCTACTGATTTGGGTTGGCTCCAGACCCGTTAATCAGAGCTGGTGGCAGCATACTTTGTGCGATTGGGAATCTTTGCAGCGACGGCGGAGTTAATGATTATTGTTCCTGCCTGTGTGGGAGTAATTATATTGCCTTCGCTGCAGCGTGCCCAATAGCCAGTACATAGCAGGCAGCCCTTCTGGCGACTAATTACCCTAGGTGCAATACCTAGTCTGAGCTGAGAGTAAGGGGGGCGCCAGAGAGCTGCAAGTTCCAAATTGGAACTGGGAAATGGGATACATAATGAACCAGGAGCAACCAAACAACCCTATTTCGTGACAAATTGGTGTGAGTAGTGGGGACGATAAAGATATCCTCCTCGGGAGGTGGGTCGGTATGGACAGTATGTGTATGGATGGTTGGACGGTACATACAGTATGTGTATAGATGGTGGGACAGTGTGCGTATGGATGGTGGGACGGTACGTACAGTGTGTGTATGGATGGTGGGAAGGTACATACAGTATGTGTATAGATGGTGGGACAGTGTGTGTATGGATGGTGGGACGGTACATACAGTATGTGTATAGATGATGGTACGGTGGGACAGTATGCATATGGATGGTGGGACGGTACGCACAGTGTGTGTATGGATGGGGGGAAGGTACATACAGTATGTGTATAGATGGTGGGACAGTGTGTGTATGGATGGTGGGACGGTACGCACAGTGTGTGTATGGATGGTGGGACGGTACATACAGTATGTGTATAGATAGTGGTACGGTGGGACAGTATGCGTAAGGATGGTGGGACGGTACGTACCGTGTGTGGATGGTGGGATGGTACACAAAGTATGCGTGTGGATGGTCAGACGGTACGTAGAGTGTGTGTATGGATGGTGGGACAGTACATACTGTCCCACCATCTATACACATACTGTATGTACCGTCCCACCATCCATACACACACTGTACGTACCGTCCGACCATCCATACGCATACTGAGCCATGGGCGGACATACCGCCGGTTGGTGCATACTAAAACCCTATGTGCCAAATTAACCTATACTTATGGTAGATATTTTAGTCGTATTCATCTATACCTATGCCTATTTTAGATTTTTTTTTACCGTTTCATTTTCTTAATTTAGTTTTCCTTTCCACTTCACTCCATTTGAAGCAGAGTAAGCAATTTATTTACATATGTATTTATTTGACATAAAGTTGCAATACATGAATGTAGGGGTTAAATTTTTTGGAAACGGAATAACGGTTTTGAGCTCCGTTTTTTTTAATGGAATATGTTCATATTAGTACAACAACGTTATCTTCCCAGTTTCATTAGGATCTTTTTAGGGATTCAGTCTTTATGCGCCATATTCTGCCATACCTATGCCTAATGTGCTATCATGGTTGGAAACGGAAAAACGGTTTTGAGCTCCGTTTTTTTTTATTGGAATTAGTTCATATTAGTACAACGACGTTATCTTCCAAGTTTCATTAGGATCTTTTTAGGGATTCAGTCTTTATTTGAATTATAAATTTGCTATGTAGGAATATCTGGGTGTTCAACTTTCTTCCCAACATAATCTCTGCTAATGGTAACCAGATCTTCCATCTAAATATAGCACAGTCAATGTCATCTGTTCTCGATCTAGCTTGCCATATAATAAATGGCTCCATACAATGTAGCTGGCTCTGCTGAAGTCAAGTTTTCACTTCCAGGATGGATGATAATTCTTTGGTTTGGGTTTGTTGGGGATAACACTTGGAGTACTGTACTGTTAAGCTGGGTTCACACTGCGTTGTGTGAACCCGTTTAACTGACTACGTTACACCGCGGTATAACGGCATAACGCAGTGTAACGTAGTCCGTTAACGCCGCCATTACTTGCAATGGCGAACGCATCGTTAGCGCACGCCCACAATGGTCGTGCGCTAGCGATGTGCCGTCATTGAGTGACGGACCCGAGACGCGGGCTGCTGTTGTGAATTCTGTGGCAGAGCTCCCTCCTGTGGTCACAAGTGGTACTTCGGCTGATTCTCTCTGTGAGCTTCCGTTGGTGGAGGAAAGTGGTACTGCGGCTTCTGAGTTTCCTTCCTCAGGTGATGTGGTGAAGTCGTTAGGTGCTGCTCTATTTAACTCCACCTAGTGCTTTGATCCTGGCCTCCAGTCAATGTTCTAGTATTGGACCTGTTTCCTCCTGGATCTTTCCTGTGGCCTGCTGCTCTGCATAGCTAAGTTCCTCTTTGCTATTTGTTTGCTGTTTTTTTCTGTCCAGCTTGTCAATTTGTTTTTTCCTGCTTGCTGGAAGCTCTGGGACGCAGAGGGTGTACCTCCGTGCTGTTAGTTCGGTACGGAGGGTCTTTTTGCCCCCTTTGCGTGGGTTTTGTAGGGTTTTGTGTTGACCGCAAAGTTACCTTTCCTATCCTCGCTCTGTTCAGAAAGTCGGGCCTCTCTTTGCTAAATCTATTTCATCTCTACGTTTGTCTTTTCATCTTAACTCACAGTCATTATATGTGGGGGGCTGCCTTTTCCTTTGGGGTATTTCTCTGAGGCAAGGTAGGCTTATTTTCTATCTTCAGGCTAGCTAGTTTCTCAGGCCGTGCCGAGTTGCATAGGGAGCGTTAGGCGCAATCCACGGCTGCCTTTAGTGTGGTTGGAGAGGATTAGGGATTGCGGTCAACAGAGTTCCCACGTCTCAGAGCTCGTTCTTGTTTTTTGGGTTATTGCCAGGTCACTGTATGTGCGCTGACCTCTATGTCCATTGTGGTACTGAATTGCCTTTCATAACAGGCTGCAGCGTTTCCGGGTCCGTTACTAGTAGCGCACTGCTAGCGCAGTGAATCGCACAGATCGCGCTCTTTTTGGGCAGTTGCGCAGTGCATTCTGCTCTTGCGCCTGCGCATTATGCTTTGCCCAACTGTGGGCATAGCATACAGCGCATCACTGCACATGCACCGCATGCGCGGTGATGTGCTGTATGCTATGCCCACAGTTGGGCAAAGCATAATGCACAAGAGCAGAATGCACTGCGCAACTGCCCAAAAAGAGCGCGATCTGTGCGATTCACAGATCAAATTTACGTCAGACACGCCGAGGAGCGGGGGGAGAGAAACAGGGATTTAACCACGCCCATTTGACCAGCGTGATTGACAGGCGAAAACGGTGACTTTAGTAAGGTATTTCGGCAGCATAGGTGGGAAATCATGGGACCAAAAATACACTGTTGTAAAGCACATATGTCATATTGAAAAAACGGGGTGACAGGTTCCCTTTAAGCCGGCATGGTTGTTGACCTTACCATACTCACCCTACTGTCTTAGGCCTCTTTCACACTTCAGTCTTTTGGCGTCAGTCACTACCGACATAGTGACGGATTGACGGATCCGTCACAATTGTTGCGAAAACGGTTCTAACGGATCCGTTTTTTTGACGGATCCGTTACTTGGGGGTTGTCTGGGAGAAGTATCTACTTTTTGGAGCATGCGCAATTGAAAAAACGGATTTGGGCGACGGATCCGCCGAAAAAACGGTGGCGGCGGATCCGTCGCCCATAGGCGCCCATTCTATGGAATAGCGGACGCGACGGATCTGTCGCGATCCGCCATTTCGGCGTTGACAAAAAACGTTCCAATGTCCGTCTATTTTCAGAAAACGTCCGCCAAATTTCGACGGATCCGTCGCATGGCGGATGGAACGGACGACCATCCGTCACAATCCGTCACTAATGCAAGTCTATGGGAAAATAACGGATCCGTCAAAAAAAATGACGGATCCGTTATTTGAGGAAAATGGCGGTTTTAGACTGACGCCAAATAACTGAAGTGTGAAAGAGGCCTTATACGTTGTCTATTACTATTTACAGTTAAAATGTAGGAATATACAGTATCATAAGTTATCTAAAGTGCTTCTATTTTAAAGGATATACCTTGTTACTGTCTCATACAAAATATTTGTGGATATGGTGTAAAAGTTACTAACTTTTATGACATTTCATAGGATACAATTTCACTAATTTGGAGCAAAGGTCCCCTGGACAACCATGCTACATAGGATATTTCTCTTCAGTATGCTTACATTAAAGAACTAACAAAAAGGTAGTATGAAATTTTGTGTGGTTTATGCCTTAGCTTCTTTTGATGCTAATCTTTAGTGTACATTTACTTTAATTTAAAAATTGCTTTTCATTTCAGACAGATTTTTATTTTATTGAATCAGCTTTAGCTTTAAATACTGTAGTTTTTAATAATTTCGGATTTCTAATTTTGCATTAAATAATTGAATTAAAATATATAATTATTTTAGTTTAAAGGGAAGGTACCGTGTTTGAAGATCATTAGTAAATCACTGTAATGTAGCATAACATGCTGTTATAACCAAGTTTTGAATGCATGTGAAATGTGTTACATTTAGTGTGTTATATGAGTTTACAGAATGCACTGGGGGCTGACATCTTGGTTTTGCAGCAGTAGCAGGGCACTATCAGTGTCAGATTACGGCATCCCATGGACATAGGAGATAATAGACCGGCTCGGACCCTATCTGTAACATTGCAGCAGCATTAGCAGTGAGCCGGGCGCCTCTGTGGGCTGCACAACTCACTGCTGTAGGTGTGACTGGCTGCCATTTTATTATAGTCCAGTGCTATCTGCCGAGCTCCACTTAGGCTACTTTCACACTTCCATCGGTATGGGGCCAGCGCAAACCGTCGGCCCGACAAACCGACGGACATTGTGCTAAATGTAGCACAACGTGGGCAGCGGATGCATCTTTCCCCATCACGCTCCATGTGTCTCACCCCTGCTATTCCATGTGTATCTCTCTCCCCATCATGCTCCATGTGTCTCACTCATCATTCTACATGTCTCTCTCTCTCTCTCCCATTAGTCTCTCTCAGCCATATTAATGTATCTCTTCCCTCCCTCCACAATGCCTGGCCAGTCACTGCAGACCTGGATCTCCTTCTTATATGATAGATGGATGAGTCACAGACAGCTCTGCTCTGATAATGCTGCTCCATACACACCACATGTCTTCACTCTTCCTCAGGTCCATGATGCTGCTGAGTCCACCATCTTCTGCTCCTCTGTAAACAAGCTGTGCTTCTGATGCAGTAACTGCTGGTGATAGCAGATCACAGGTCAGTCACACACAAAAAGGCGCTGCCCTGTGATGCTGCCCTTCATTCTGCCCAAGGGATAGTAGACCACCCAAAAGGGGAGGGAAATGGTGATGTCAGCAGTTACTGCCCCAATTTTCCAGCAAAGAGTAAAGCTGGTAAATGTCTCACTATAGCTGCTTGAGGTCTAAAACAGAAAATGCTCCCCCTAGTGGTCAATATATATATTTATAAGAAAATATATAATACTAGATGGTGGCCCGATTTTAACTTATCGGGTATTCTAGAATGTGCATATCCACGTAGTATATTGCCCAGCCACGTAGTATATTGCCCAGCCACGTAGTATATTGCCCAGCCACGTAGTATATTGCCCAGCCACGTAGTATATTGCCCAGTTATGTAGTATATTGCCCAGCCACGTAGTATATTGCCCAGTTATGTAGTATATTGCCCAGCCACGTAGTATATTGCCCAGCGACGTAGTATATTGCACAGCCACATAGTATATTGCACAGCCACGTATTATATTGCCCAGCCACGTAGTATATTGCCCAGCCACGTATTATATTGCCCAGTTATGTAGTATATTGCCCAGCCACGTATTATATTGCCCAGCCACGTAGTATATTGCCCAGCCACGTATTATATTGCCCAGTTATGTAGTATATTGCACAGCCATGTATTATATTGCCCAGTTATGTAATATATTGCCCAGTCACGTAGTATATTGCCCAGCCACGTATTATATTGCCCAGTTATGTAGTATATTGCCCAGCCACGTAGTATATTGCCCAGCCACGTAGTATATTGCCCAGCCACGTAGTATATTGCACAGCCACGTATTATATTGCACAGCCACGTATTATATTGCACAGCCACGTAGTATATTGCCCAGCCACGTAGTATATTGCCCAGCCACGTATTATATTGCCCAGTCACGTAGTATATTGCCCAGTGACGTAGTATATTGCCCAGCCACGTAGTATATTGCCCAGTCACGTAGTATATTGCCCAGTGACGTAGTATATTGCCCAGCCACGTAGTATATTGCCCAGTTACGTAGTATATTGCCCAGTCACGTAGTATATTGCCCAGTGACATAGTATATTGCCCAGCCACGTAGTATATTGCTCAGCCACGTAGTATATTGCCCAGTCACGTAGTATATTGCCCAGCCACGTAGTATATTGCCCAGTCACATAGTATATTGCCCAGTTACGTAGTATATTGCCCAGCCACGTAGTATATTGCCCAGTCACGTAGTATATTGCCCAATTATGTAGTATATTGCCCAACCACGTAGTATATTGCCCAGTCACATAGTATATTGCCCAGTCACGTAGTATATTGCCCAGTTACGTAGTATATTGCCCAGCCGCGTAGTATATTGCCCAGCCACGTAGTATATTGCCCAGCCACGTCGTATATTGCCCAGCCACGTAGTATATTGCCCAGCCACGTAGTATATTGCCCAGTCACGTAGTATATTGCCCAGCCACGTAGTATATTGCCCAGCCACGTAGTATATTGCCCAGCCACGTAGTATATTGCCCAGTCACGTAGTGTATTGCCCAGCCATGTAGTATATTGCCCAGTCACGTAGTATATTGCCCAGCCACGTAGTATATTGCCCAGTCACATGTGAGCGCAGGGCCTGTGATGACGTCGCGGTCACATGACCGTGACGTCATGGTTAGGTCCTTCTCCCATACCATCTTTGCCACCAGAACCTGCAACAGAAGATGGCGGCTGGCGCGAGCGACTACGGAGGGTGAGAATAGCAGGGTTTTTGGTTTTTTTTAGTATTATTTTTAACATTACATTTTTTACTATTGATGCCGCATAGGCATCGTCAATAGTAAAAAGTTGGGGACACACAGGGTTAATAGCCGCAGTAACGGAGTGCGTTACCCGCTACATAACGCGGTCCGTTACCGCCGGCATTAACCCTGTGTTAGCGGTGACCGGAGGGGAGTATGCGGGCGACAGGCACTGACTGCGGGGAGTAAGGAGCGGCCATTTTCTTCCGGATTGTGCCCGTCGCTGATTGGTCGCGGCAGCCATGACAGGCAGCTGGCGAGACCAATCAGCAAATGAATAACCGTGACAGACAGACAGAAGGACAGACAGACGGAAGTGACCCTTAGACAATTTTATAGTAGATTTTTCATATAATGTTTGCAGACATTGCATTAATAATTTTTTTTTACTATTTTAAGCTTAATTTCACAAAAAAGCAAACTGCAAGAAAACTGGTGGCACCTTCCCTTTAAAGAGTAACTATCAATTCTTTTAAATTAATATTTTTGTTATATAAAAAAAAATTAAATAGTTTTTTTATTATTATATTTTTTAGTTTTTGTAACTATTCCTACACTAAACTGTCCCTAAATCACTCAGTTGCAAAAACGCAACTCACTGTCCCTTGCTAAGCTATCCTCCTAAACAGTTTTCACATTGAAGACGCTTTAAGGTACCGTCACATTTAGCGACGCTGCAGCGATACCGACAACGATCCGGATCGCTGCAGCGTCGCTGTTTGGTCGCTGGAGAGCTGTCACACAGACCGCTCTCCAGCGACCAACGATGCCGGTCCCCTGGTAACCAGGGTAAACATCGGGTTACTAAGCGCAGGGCCGCGCTTAGTAACCGGATGTTTACCCTGGTTACCAGTGTAAACGTAAAAAAAAAAAAACTACATACTTACATTCCGTGTCTGTCCCCCGGCGCTGTGCTTCTCTGCACTGACAGTCGCACACAGTGCAGAGAAGCACAGCGCCGGGGGACAGACAGCGGTAGGTAAGTATGTAGTGTTTTTTTTTTTTTACGTTTACACTGGTAACCAGGGTAAACATCGAGTTACTAAGCGCGGCCCTGCGCTTAGTAACCCGATGTTTACCCTGGTTACCAGTGAAGACATCGCTGAATCGGCATCACATGCCTGTGCAGCATCGCTCTGTATACCACGATGGTCATCAGCCGGCATCCACGTGCATCACGGCATTTGTTCAGTTGCGGGACGGCCCAGAAGAGGAGCTTTGTGGGTCGACAGGAGGGTATTTAAGAATTTTTTTTATTTTTAAACCGGTCCAAATGGGTTCAGGGGGGAGGGGGGTCCCCAAAAAAAAAAAAAAAAAGGTAAATGATAGTTAATCTTTAAATGACTTCTTGTTTTGGTTGTTATATTGTTTTAATTTCTGTATCTTTTTTTCACAATTAAAAAAAAATTGGCTACAGGAATTTTGAACAATGCCCTTCAAATCTTTAGTAAAGAAAAATAAAAGAGAATCTACAGTTCCCGAGAATGAAGAAATACAAGGAACCCCTGGCAAAAAGAAGGACGTGACAAAATTAACTTCAGAACAAACAGTTTCAGATACAACGAATTCTCATTCAACTACAAGATTTTTAGCATTGTCTCTTGCATTTCACAATAAGAAGAAACCAAAAAGTGGTGGAAATTTAAAGAAATGTATATGCACTGAAGACTTATTGAAAGCTGCTACTAGAGTGTTTGAAAGAAGTCCAAACACTGAAGTGAATTCAAGCGTTAGTAGTGGGAGCTTCTGGTGCAAGCTTGCAGAAGAAGTAGCGCCAAAAACCAAATCGCACAGAAAAAAACTTATCCGCAATTATAGCTTAGTATGTAGACACCTCTGGGACACGGATTTCAACTTTAGAGAATGTATTATGAAAATCACCAACAAAGATAAATGTGAAAAACCAGGAATCCCACGGCAACATCTTTTTTCACGAACTATCGGTCAACAAAGTCTGCCTACGTTAAATGAACATATATGTGACTTGTGTTTACAACAGACAGCTTAATTTCGCCTCATAAAAATGTATAATAATAAAAATAATATTAAGGGCTTGTTCAGACAAGCAGCGTTTGCACGTTTTTTCAGCGCATCCTTTCTGTGCTGAAAAAGAGTGTACTGTTGTCAATGGGCAAGTACAGACACTGCGCTTCTTCTGCGCAACGAACGGACTGCCGCCGCCTATTTGAATGACTGTGTGCACTACAAACCAGCAGCACAATAATTCAGCATGCGCTTCTTATGCGCATAAAAAGCGCATGCCCATAACGGAGCCAAAACGGCCAGTGTAAGTGAGCCTTTTTTTTTTTTTAAAGTAAAGTAAACTGTATATTTTATTTTATCAGTAAACTGAGATCAGAGAGATTATATAAATTAAATTATGACACCTATCCATTATTAATCCAATAGTATGAAATGGTTAAAAAAAACACACACACATTATTACAAAGTATTTTAATGAAATAAATAAACAGGTTTTTGTAATATTTTATTATCCTGGTAATCCACCTGAAGACCCTCGGTCTGTAAAAAAGGTAAAAAAAAACCACAAAAATATCCCATATCTTCCGTCGTTCTGTCACGTCCCACGATGTAAATCCATCTGAAGGGGTTAACAAATTTTACAAGCAGAAGCTCTGCTAATGCAGCTGTGCTCCTGCCTGTAAAACCCCAGCGAATGAATGGAATGTAGGTGAATGACCTGTAGTTACCTTCAGTTGCGCTGATGCGCCCTCTGCTGGATGTCCTCATATGAACTCAAGCCTGGGAACTTTTCAGAATATTTTCCCACGCTCGAGTTCATATGAGGACATCCAGCAGAGGGCGCATCACCGCAACTGAAGGTAATTACAGGTCATTGACCTACATTCCATTCATTCCCTGGGGTTTTACAGGCAGGAGCACAGCTGCACTAGCAGAGCTTCAGCTTATAAAATTAGTTAACCCCTTCAGAAGGATTTACATCGTGGGACGTGACAGAACGACGGAAGGTATGGGATAGTGTTGCTTTTTTATTTTACCTTTTTTACAGAACGAGGGTCTTTAGGTGGATTACCAGTCTAATAAACTATTACAACAACCTGTGTATTTATTTCATTAAAATACTTTGTAATAATGTGTGTGTGTGTGTGTGTGTTTTATTAACTATTTCGTACTATTGGTTTAATAATGGCTATCCATTGACGCCTCTCCATTATTACTGTAATTTGGCTTAATGTCACCTTACAATAGCAAGGTGACATTAACCCTTCATTACCCCATATCCCACCACTACAGGGGAGTGGGAAGAGAGTGGCCAAGTGCCAGAATAGGCGCATCTTCCAGATGTGCCTTTTCTGGGGTGGCTGGGGGCAGATGTTTTTAGCCAGGGGGGGGGGCAATAACCGTGGACCCTCTCCAGGCTATTAATATGTGCCCTCAGTCACTGGCTTTACTACTCTGGCGGAGAAAATTGCGCGGGAGCCCACGCCAATTTTTTCCGCCATTTAACCCTTTAATTTAATAGCTAGAACTGCCAAATTTTGCATATACACACTACTAACATTAGTAGTGTGGAATATGCAAAAAAAATGGGGATATGAGATGGTTTACTGTATGTAACCATGTCTCATATCATGTCGGGTTTAGGAAGGAGAAAGCAAAAGCCGGTAATTCAATTGCCGGCTTTTGCTATCTAGCGCTGTATGAAATAATAATATATATACATATATGTGTCTCACTGATTATATATATATATATATATATATATATATATATATAATTGTCTAAGGGTCACTTCCGTCTGTCCTTCTGTCTGTCTGCCACGGTTATTCATTCGCTGATTGGTCTCGCAAGCTGCCTGTCATGGCTACTGCGACCAATCAGCGACGGGCACAGTCCAGAAGAAAATGGCCGCTCTTTACTCCCCGCAGTCAGTGCCCCGCACCCGCATACTCCCCTCCGGTCACCGCTAACACAGGGTTAATGCCGGCGGTAACGGACCGCGTTATGCCGCGGGTAACGCACTCTGTTACCGCCGCTATTTACCCTGTGTGTCCCCAACTTTTTACTATTGATGCTGCGTATGCGGCATCAATAGTAAAACATGTAATGTTAAAAATAATAAGTAAAAAAAAACTGCTATACTCACCCTCCATAGTCACTCGCGCCGGCCGTAATCTTCCGTTGCAGGTTCCGGTGGCAAAGATAGTATGCGAGAAGGACCTGCCATGGCGTCATGATCATGCGACCGCGACGTCATCACAGGTCCTGCGCTCATACCAACCCTGGGACTGGAAGCTGCCGTGGACTACAATGGGCCCTCGGAAAGGTGAGTATATGTTTATTTTTTATTTTTTAAACTGTAACAAACCTGGCTGGGCACTATACTACGTGGCTGGGCAATATACTACGTGGCTGGGCAATATACTACGTGGCTGGGCAATATACTACGTGACTGTGCAATATACTACGTGACTGTGCAATATACTACGTGACTGTGCAATATACTACGTGACTGGGCAATATACTACGTGACTGTGCAATATACTACGTGACTGTGCAATATACTATGTGACTGTGCAATATACTACGTGGCTGGGCAATATACTACGTTACTGTGCAATATACTACGTGGCTGGGCAATATACTATGTGACTGTGCAATATACTACGTGACTGTGCAATATACTACGTGACTGTGCAATATACTACGTGACTGGGCAATATACTACGTGACTGTGCAATATACTACGTGACTGTGCAATATACTACGTGACTGTGCAATATACTACGTGACTGGGCAATATACTACGTGGCTGGGCAATATACTACGTGACTGTGCAATATACTACGTGACTGTGCAATATACTACGTGACTGTGCAATATACTACGTGGCTGGGCAATATACTACGTTACTGTGCAATATACTACGTGACTGGGCAATATACTACGTGGCTGGGCAATATACTACGTAACTGGGCAATATACTACGTGGCTGGGCAATATACTACGTGGCTGGGCAATATACGACGTGGCTGGGCAATATACTACGTCGCTGGGCAATATACGACGTGGCTGGGCAATATACTACGTGACTGTGCAATATACTACGTGACTGTGCAATATACTACGTGACTGTGCAATATACTACGTGACTGGGCAATATACTACGTGACTGGGCAATATACTACGTGGCTGGGCAATATACTACTTGGCTGGGCTATATACTACGTGGCTGGGCAATATACTACGTGGCTGGGCTATATACTACATGGCTGGGCAATATACTACATGGCTGGGCAATATACTACGTGGCTGGGCAATATACTACGTGGCTGGGCAATATACTACGTGGCTGGGCAATATACTACGTGACTGGGCAATATACTACGTGACTGGGCAATATACTACATGGCTGGGCTATATACTACATGGCTGGGCTATATACTACATAGCTGGGCAATATACTACATGGCTGGGCAATATACTACGTGGCTGGGCAATATACTACGTGGCTGGGCAATATACTACGTGACTGGGCAATATACTACGTGACTGGGCAATATACTACGTGGCTGGGCTATATACTACGTGACTGGGCAATATACTACGTGGCTGGGCAATATACTACGTGGACATGCATATTCTAGAATAACCGATGCGTTAGAATCGGGCCACCATATATATATATATATACACCCCTATTCTATGTGTAGACATTTATTCTACCTATTCTACTGGAAGCTGTCAGTGTGATTTTACTGTACACCGCACTGAATTACCGGCTTTTCTCTCTAACACCGCTGCGTATTCCTCGCAAGTCACACTGCTGGTCCGTGTGTGATCCGTATTTTTCTGGCCCCCATAGACTTTCATTGGCGTATTTTTTGCGCAATACGGTGACAAACGCAGCATGCTGCGATTTTCTACGGCCGTAGAAAGACGTATAATACGGATCAGTAAAATACGGCAGATAGGAGCAGGGGCATAGAGAATCACTGTACCGTATGCAATCCGTATTTTCTGCACCTCTCATACATCCGTAAAACACGTTAGTGTGACGCCGGCCTAAGGCAAAAATTTTCGATAAAGATATACTTAAAGGGAACCTGTCACCCCGTTTTTTGAGATTGAGCTATAAATACTGTTAAATAGGGCCTGCGCTGTGTGTTCCTATAGTGTATGTAGTGTACCCCGATTCCCCATGTATGCTGAGAAATAACTTACCAAAGTCGCCGTTTTCGCCTGTCAATCAGGCTGGTCAGGTCGGGAGGGCGTGGTGACATCGCTGGTTCTTCCTCAGCTTTACGTTGGTGGCGTAGTGGTGTAGTGGTGAACAAGCAGCGCGCGATCTGCGCTGTCATCCCTTTCGTCGGTGGGGGCGGCCATCTTCCTGGGGCCACGCGTGCGCAGATCGAGTGCTCTGCTGCACGGGGCTTCAGGAAAATGGCCGCGGGATGCCGCGCGTGCGCATTAGAGATCGCGGCGGCCATTTTCCCAAAGCCGAGTTTGCATCTCGGCTTTGGGAAAATGGCCGCCGCGATCTCTAATGCGCACGCGCGGCATCCCGCGGCCATTTTCCTGAAGCCCCGTGCAGCAGAGCACTCGATCTGCGCACGCGTGGCCCCAGGAAGATGGCCGCCCCCACCGACGAAAGGGATGACAGCGCAGATCGCGCGCTGTGTCTTCACCACTACGCCACTACGCCACCAACGTAAAGCTGAGGAAGAACCAGCGATGTCACCACGCCCTCCCAACCTGACCAGCCTGATTGACAGGCGAAAACGGCGACTTTGGTAAGTTATTTCTCAGCATACATGGGGAATCGGGGTACACTACATACACTATAGGAACACACAGCGCAGGCCCTATTTAACAGTATTTATAGCTCAATCTCAAAAAACGGGGTGACAGGTTCCCTTTAAGGATTCACTGTTTAGTTGAAATGTAAAGTTACTATATAGGAATGTATGAATTAACATTGTTGAAAACATACGGTAATTACATTTTTAAGCTTTGTTTTTCTTGCTGGAAAAAGTTCATATTAATGACAAACTTATTTTCAAAGTTTCATCAAGATCTTCTTAGGGATTCAGTGTTTATTTCAAATGTAAAGTTACTCTATAGCAATGTATGGGTTTGCCTTGTTGAAAACGCAATTAAAGTTTAACCTCCGCTAATTTATTTTTAAATAGTGAAGTGGAAAGAAAAAATAGATTCAAAAAATTCAACTTTAGAAAAAAAACTACCATAGACATAGGTATGGCAGAAAATGGCGCATAAAGACTGAATCCCTAAAAAGATCCTAATGAAACTTGGAAGATAACGTTGTTGTACTAATATGAACATATTCCAATAAAAAAAACGGAGCTCAAAACCGTTATTCCGTTTCCAACCATGATAACACTGTAGGCATAGGTATGGCAGAAAATGGCGCATAAAGACTGAATCCCGAAAAAGATGAAACTTGGAAGATAACGTCGTTGTACTAATATGAACATATTCCAATAAAAAAAACGGAGCTCAAAACCGTTTTTCCGTTTCCAACCGTGATAACACACTAGGCATAGGTATGGCAGAATATGGCGCATAACGACTGAATCCCTAAAAAGATCCTAATGAAACTGGGAAAGTAACTTTCTGTCACTAATATGAACGTATTCCAAAAAAAAAACGGAGCTTAAAACCGTTATTCGTAATTCTTACCAAAGTGATGATGGGAGAGCCTGGTGTTGCAGCTTGACTTCAGTAAGGTACAGTCACACATAGCGACGCTGCAGCGATATAGACAACGAGCCGATCACTGGAGCGTCGCTGTTTATGTCGCTGTAGAGACGTCAAACAGAACGATGCAGGAGCAATCCAGTGACGTAACGGCGACTCACTTATCGTTCTCGCTCCATGTAAAAACATTGCTGGCGTCGTTGCTTTTGATGTCAAACATGACGATACGCGCCGATCTAGCGACCAAATAAAGTTCTGGACTTCTAGCTCCGACCAGCGATGGCACAGTGGGATCCAGATCGCTGCTGCGTGTCAAACACAACGAGATCGCTATCCAGGACGCTGCAACGTCACGGATCGTTGTCGTTCTCGTTGCAAAGTTGCTGAGTGTGACGGAACCTTAAGATATGCCCCAGCCAGCATGTCCACTTACTCTGCATTCTATGCCCCAGCTAGCATGTCCACTTACTCTGCATTCTGTGCCCCAGCTAGCATGTCCACTTACTCTGCATTCTATGCTCCAGCCAGCATGTCCACTTACTCTGCATTCTATGCTCCAGCCAGCATGTCCACTTACTCTGCATTCTATGCTCCAGCTAGCATGTCCACTTACTCTGCATTCTATGCTCCAGCCAGCATGTCCACTTACTCTGCATTCTATGCTCCAGCCAGCATGTCCACTTACTCTGCATTCTATGCCCCAGCTAGCATGTCCACTTACTCTGCATTCTATGCTCCAGCCAGCATGTCCACTTACTCTGCATTCTATGCTCCAGCCAGCATGTCCACTTACTCTGCATTCTATGCTCCAGCCAGCATGTCCACTTACTCTGCATTCTATGCTCCAGCTAGCATGTCCACTTACTCTGCATTCTGTGCCCCAGCCAGCATGTCCACTTACTCTGCATTCTATGCTCCAGCTAGCATGTCCACTTACTCTGCATTCTGTGCCCCAGCTAGCATGTCCACTTACTCTGCATTCTATGCCCCAGCTAGCATGTCCACTTACTCTGCATTCTATGCTCCAGCCAGCATGTCCACTTACTCTGCATTCTATGCCCCAGCTAGCATGTCCACTTACTCTGCATTCTATGCCCCAGCTAGCATGTCCACTTACTCTGCATTCTGTGCCCCAGCTAGCATGTCCACTTACTCTGCATTCTATGCCCCAGCTAGCATGTCCACTTGCTCTGCATTCTGTGCCCCAGCTAGCATGTCCACTTACTCTGCATTCTATGCCCCAGCTAGCATGTCCACTTACTCTGCATTCTGTGCCCCAGCTAGCATGTCCACTTACTCTGCATTCTGTGCCCCAGCCAGCATGTCCACTTACTCTGCATTCTATGCCCCAGCTAGCATGTCCACTTACTCTGCATTCTATGCCCCAGCTAGCATGTCCACTTACTCTGCATTCTATGCCCCAGCTAGCATGTCCACTTACTCTGCATTCTATGCCCCAGCTAGCATGTCCACTTACTCTGCATTCTATGCCCCAGCTAGCATGTCCACTTACTCTGCATTCTGTGCCCCAGCTAGCATGTCCACTTACTCTGCATTCTATGCCCCAGCTAGCATGTCCACTTACTCTGCATTCTGTGCCCCAGCTAGCATGTCCACTTACTCTGCATTCTATGCCCCAGCTAGCATGTCCACTTACTCTGCATTCTATGCTCCAGGCAGCATGTCCACTTACTCTGCATTCTGTGCCCCAGCTAGCATGTCCACTTACTCTGCATTCTATGCCCCAGCCAGCATGTCCACTTACTCTGCATTCTGTGCCCCAGCCAGCATGTCCACTTACTCTGCATTCTGTGCCCCAGCCAGCATGTCCACTTACTCTGCATTCTGTGCCCCAGCCAGCATGTCCACTTACTCTGCATTCTGTGCCCCAGCCAGCATGTCCACTTACTCTGCATTCTGTGCCCCAGCTAGCATGTCCACTTACTCTGCATTCTGTGCCCCAGCCAGCATGTCCACTTACTCTGCATTCTATGCCCCAGCCAGCATGTCCACTTACTCTGCATTCTATGCCCCAGCTAGCATGTCCACTTACTCTGCATTCTATGCCCCAGCTAGCATGTCCACTTACTCTGCATTCTATGCCCCAGCTAGCATGTCCACTTACTCTGCATTCTGTGCCCCAGCTAGCATGTCCACTTACTCTGCATTCTATGCCCCAGCCAGCATGTCCACTTACTCTGCATTCTATGCCCCAGCTAGCATGTCCACTTACTCTGCATTCTATGCCCCAGCTAGCATGTCCACTTACTCTGCATTCTATGCCCCAGCTAGCATGTCCACTTACTCTGCATTCTATGCCCCAGCTAGCATGTCCACTTACTCTGCATTCTATGCCCCAGCCAGCATGTCCACTTACTCTGCATTCTATGCCCCAGCTAGCATGTCCACTTACTCTGCATTCTGTGGTTGCTGGGTACTGGATGTGTGAGAGGAGGGTTTATAAACTATCTCATGGTAGACAATATTAGGCTAGGTTCTCATTGCGTTAGGGCAGTCCGTTTAGCACTAAGTGCTAGGGGATTGCGCTAACGCAATGTCTTTTTAGGGGTCGCGTTAAATGTCCCCGCTAGCTCTAGCTGCAAGCAGCGTCCGAGGCGCATCACAAAAGAACGACACATCGCTAGCGCGTGCCGAAAATGGCACGCACTAGCAATGCGCTTTAACATTGCTGGCAATGGGAGCGCTAATGGACGCGTTGGACGGCGTTAATTTCGCCGTGCAACGCTGTCTGTTAGCGCTCACCCGAAAATGAAATGAGAACCTAGCCTTAATATTATCTCACTCAAAACATCCCCCTCCCTCTCTCAATTCAGGTACACAGAGAAGGGAGTTGTAAGGCTATGTGCACACGTTCGGTATTTTTCGCTTTTTTTTGCTATAAAAACGCGATAAACGTGAAAAAAACGCTTACATATGGTTTCCAATCATTTCAATGTAATCCGCAAAACTTGTGCAAATGTTTCGATTTTTTTCCGCGAAACATTCATTAGTTTTGCGGAATCGCTGATTTCCCGTACACTGTAAAAAATCTACCATAGGTATAGACAAATATGACTAAAAAAATGTACCATAGGTAAAATGTACCATAGGTAAAATGTACCATAGGTAAAATCTACCATAGGTAAAATCTACCATAGGTAAAATCTGCCATAGGTAAAATCTACCATAGGTAAAATCTGCCATAGGCATAGGTAAAATCTACCATAGGTAAAATGTACCATAGGTAAAATCTGCCATAGGTAAAATCTACCATAGGTAAAATCTACCATAGGCAAAATCTACCATAGGTAAAATCTACCATAGGTAAAATGTACCATAGGTAAAATCTACCATAGGTAAAATGTACCATAGGTAAAATCTACCATAGGTAAAATCTACCATAGGTAAAATGTACCATAGGTAAAATGTACCATAGGTAAAATCTACCATAGGTAAAATGTACCATAGGTAAAATGTACCATAGGTAAAATCTGCCATAGGTAAAATGTACCATAGGTAAAATCTACCATAGGTAAAATCTACCATAGGTAAAATGTACCATAGGTAAAATGTACCATAGGTAAAATCTGCCATAGGTAAAATGTACCATAGGTAAAATCTACCATAGGTAAAATCTACCATAGGTAAAATGTACCATAGGTAAAATCTACCATAGGTAAAATCTACCATAGGTAAAATGTACCATAGGTAAAATCTGCCATAGGTAAAATCTACCATAGGTAAAATCTGCCATAGGTAAAATCTACCATAGGTAAAATCTACCATAGGTAAAATGTACCATAGGTAAAATCTACCATAGGTAAAATCTACCATAGGTAAAATGTACCATAGGTAAAATGTACCATAGGTAAAATCTGCCATAGGTAAAATGTACCATAGGTAAAATCTACCATAGGTAAAATCTGCCATAGGTAAAATGTACCATAGGTAAAATCTACCATAGGTAAAATCTGCCATAGGTAAAATCTACCATAGGCATAGGTAAAATCTACCATAGGTAAAATGTACCATAGGTAAAATCTACCATAGGTAAAATCTACCATAGGTAAAATCTACCATAGGCATAGGTAAAATGTACCATAGGTAAAATCTACCATAGGTAAAATCTACCATAGGTAAAATCTGCCATAGGTAAAATCTGCCATAGGCATAGGTAAAATCTACCATAGGTAAAATGTACCATAGGTAAAATCTACCATAGGTAAAATGTACCATAGGTAAAATGTACCATAGGTAAAATCTACCATAGGCATAGGTAAAATCTACCATAGGTAAAATGTACCATAGGTAAAATCTACCATAGGTAAAATGTACCATAGGTAAAATGTACCATAGGTAAAATCTACCATAGGTAAAATCTACCATAGGTAAAATGTACCATAGGTAAAATCTGCCATAGGTAAAATCTACCATAGGTAAAATCTACCATAGGTAAAATCTACCATAGGTAAAATCTACCATAGGTAAAATCTACCATAGGTAAAATCTGCCATAGGTAAAATCTGCCATAGGTAAAATGTACCATAGGTAAAATCTACCATAGGTAAAATCTACCATAGGTAAAATCTGCCATAGGTAAAATCTGCCATAGGCATAGGTAAAATCTACCATAGGTAAAATGTACCATAGGTAAAATCTACCATAGGTAAAATGTACCATAGGTAAAATCTACCATAGGTAAAATCTACCATAGGTAAAATCTGCCATAGGTAAAATCTACCATAGGTAAAAATCTACCATAGGTAAAATGTGCCATAGGCATAGGTAAAATCTACCATAGGTAAAATCTACCATAGGTAAAATCTGCCATAGGTAAAATGTACCATAGGTAAAATCTACCATAGGTAAAATCTGCCATAGGTAAAATCTGCCATAGGTAAAATGTACCATAGGTAAAATGTACCATAGGTAAAATCTGCCATAGGTAAAATCTACCATAGGTAAAATCTACCATAGGTAAAATGTACCATAGGTAAAATCTGCCATAGGTAAAATGTACCATAGGTAAAATCTACCATAGGTAATATCTACCATAGGTAAAATCTGCCATAGGTAAAATCTGCCATAGGTAAAATGTACCATAGGTAAAATCTACCATAGGTAAAATCTGCCATAGGTAAAATCTGCCATAGGTAAAATCTACCATAGGTAAAATCTGCCATAGGTAAAATCTGCCATAGGTAAAATGTACCATAGGTAAAATGTACCATAGGTAAAATCTACCATAGGTAAAATCTACCATAGGTAAAATCTGCCATAGGTAAAATCTACCATAGGTAAAATCTGCCATAGGTAAAATCTGCCATAGGTAAAATCTGCCATAGGCAAAATCTGCCATAGGCAAAATCTACCATAGGTAAAATCTACCATAGGTAAAATCTACCATAGGTAAAATCTGCCATAGGTAAAATCTGCCATAGGTAAAATCTACCATAGGTAAAATGTACCATAGGCAAAATCTACCATAGGTAAAATCTACCATAGGTAAAATGTACCATAGGTAAAATCTGCCATAGGTAAAATCTGCCATAGGTAAAATCTACCATAGGTAAAATCTGCCATAGGTAAAATCTGCCATAGGTAAAATCTGCCATAGGTAAAATCTACCATAGGTAAAATGTACCATAGGTAAAATCTACCATAGGTAAAATCTACCATAGGTAAAATCTGCCATAGGTAAAATCTACCATAGGCAAAATCTACCATAGGCAAAATCTACCATAGGTAAAATCTACCATAGGTAAAATCTGCCATAGGTAAAATCTGCCATAGGTAAAATCTGCCATAGGTAAAATCTACCATAGGTAAAATCTGCCATAGGTAAAATCTACCATAGGTAAAATCTACCATAGGTAAAATCTGCCATAGGTAAAATCTACCATAGGTAAAATCTACCATAGGTAAAATGTACCATAGGTAAAATCTGCCACAGGTAAAATCTGCCATAGGTAAAATCTGCCATAGGTAAAATCTGCCATAGGTAAAATCTACCATAGGTAAAATCTGCCATAGGTAAAATCTACCATAGGTAAAATCTGCCATAGGTAAAATCTACCATAGGTAAAATCTACCATAGGTAAAATCTGCCATAGGTAAAATGTACCATAGGTAAAATCTACCATAGGTAAAATCTACCATAGGTAAAATCTACCATAGGTAAAATCTGCCATAGGTAAAATCTGCCATAGGTAAAATCTACCATAGGTAAAATGTACCATAGGCAAAATCTACCATAGGTAAAATCTACCATAGGCAAAATCTACCATAGGTAAAATCTACCACAGGTAAAATGTACCACAGGTAAAATGTACCACAGGTAAAATCTACCATAGGTAAAATCTGCCATAGGTAAAATCTGCCATAGGTAAAATCTACCATAGGTAAAATCTACCATAGGTAAAATCTGCCATAGGTAAAATCTACCATAGGTAAAATCTACCATAGGTAAAATGTACCATAGGCAAAATCTACCATAGGTAAAATCTACCATAGGTAAAATCTGCCATAGGTAAAATCTACCATAGGCAAAATCTACCATAGGTAAAATCTGCCATAGGTAAAATCTACCACAGGTAAAATGTACCATAGGCAAAATCTACCATAGGTAAAATCTACCATAGGTAAAATGTACCATAGGTAAAATCTACCATAGGTAAAATCTACCATAGGCAAAATCTACCATAGGTAAAATCTACCACAGGTAAAATGTACCACAGGTAAAATGTACCATAGGTAAAATCTACCATAGGTAAAATCTGCCATAGGTAAAATCTGCCATAGGTAAAATCTACCATAGGTAAAATCTGCCATAGGTAAAATCTACCATAGGTAAAATCTGCCATAGGTAAAATCTACCATAGGTAAAATCTACCATAGGTAAAATCTGCCATAGGTAAAATCTACCATAGGCAAAATCTACCATAGGCAAAATCTACCATAGGTAAAATCTACCATAGGTAAAATGTACCATAGGTAAAATCTACCATAGGTAAAATCTACCATAGGCAAAATCTACCATAGGTAAAATCTACCACAGGTAAAATGTACCACAGGTAAAATGTACCATAGGTAAAATCTACCATAGGTAAAATCTGCCATAGGTAAAATCTGCCATAGGTAAAATCTACCATAGGTAAAATCTGCCATAGGTAAAATCTACCATAGGTAAAATCTACCATAGGTAAAATCTGCCATAGGTAAAATCTACCATAGGTAAAATCTACCATAGGTAAAATCTACCATAGGTAAAATCTGCTATAGGTAAAATCTACCATAGGTAAAATCTGCTATAGGTAAAATCTACCATAGGTAAAATCTGCTATAGGTAAAATCTACCATAGGTAAAATCTGCCATAGGTAAAATCTGCCATAGGTAAAATCTGCCATAGGTAAAATCTACCATAGGTAAAATGTACCATAGGTAAAATCTACCATAGGTAAAATCTACCATAGGTAAAATCTGCCATAGGTAAAATCTACCATAGGCAAAATCTACCATAGGCAAAATCTACCATAGGTAAAATCTACCATAGGTAAAATCTGCCATAGGTAAAATCTGCCATAGGTAAAATCTGCCATAGGTAAAATCTACCATAGGTAAAATCTGCCATAGGTAAAATCTACCATAGGTAAAATCTACCATAGGTAAAATCTGCCATAGGTAAAATCTACCATAGGTAAAATCTACCATAGGTAAAATGTACCATAGGTAAAATCTGCCACAGGTAAAATCTGCCATAGGTAAAATCTGCCATAGGTAAAATCTGCCATAGGTAAAATCTACCATAGGTAAAATCTGCCATAGGTAAAATCTACCATAGGTAAAATCTGCCATAGGTAAAATCTACCATAGGTAAAATCTACCATAGGTAAAATCTGCCATAGGTAAAATGTACCATAGGTAAAATCTACCATAGGTAAAATCTACCATAGGTAAAATCTACCATAGGTAAAATCTGCCATAGGTAAAATCTGCCATAGGTAAAATCTACCATAGGTAAAATGTACCATAGGCAAAATCTACCATAGGTAAAATCTACCATAGGCAAAATCTACCATAGGTAAAATCTACCACAGGTAAAATGTACCACAGGTAAAATGTACCACAGGTAAAATCTACCATAGGTAAAATCTGCCATAGGTAAAATCTGCCATAGGTAAAATCTACCATAGGTAAAATCTACCATAGGTAAAATGTACCATAGGCAAAATCTACCATAGGTAAAATCTACCATAGGTAAAATCTGCCATAGGTAAAATCTACCATAGGCAAAATCTACCATAGGTAAAATCTGCCATAGGTAAAATCTACCACAGGTAAAATGTACCATAGGCAAAATCTACCATAGGTAAAATCTACCATAGGTAAAATGTACCATAGGTAAAATCTACCATAGGTAAAATCTACCATAGGCAAAATCTACCATAGGTAAAATCTACCACAGGTAAAATGTACCACAGGTAAAATGTACCATAGGTAAAATCTACCATAGGTAAAATCTGCCATAGGTAAAATCTGCCATAGGTAAAATCTACCATAGGTAAAATCTGCCATAGGTAAAATCTACCATAGGTAAAATCTGCCATAGGTAAAATCTACCATAGGTAAAATCTACCATAGGTAAAATCTGCCATAGGTAAAATCTACCATAGGCAAAATCTACCATAGGCAAAATCTACCATAGGTAAAATCTACCATAGGTAAAATGTACCATAGGTAAAATCTACCATAGGTAAAATCTACCATAGGCAAAATCTACCATAGGTAAAATCTACCACAGGTAAAATGTACCACAGGTAAAATGTACCATAGGTAAAATCTACCATAGGTAAAATCTGCCATAGGTAAAATCTGCCATAGGTAAAATCTACCATAGGTAAAATCTGCCATAGGTAAAATCTACCATAGGTAAAATCTACCATAGGTAAAATCTGCCATAGGTAAAATCTACCATAGGTAAAATCTACCATAGGTAAAATCTACCATAGGTAAAATCTGCTATAGGTAAAATCTACCATAGGTAAAATCTGCTATAGGTAAAATCTACCATAGGTAAAATCTGCTATAGGTAAAATCTACCATAGGTAAAATCTGCTATAGGTAAAATCTACCATAGGTAAAATCTGCTATAGGTAAAATCTACCATAGGTAAAATCTACCATAGGTAAAATCTACCATAGGTAAAATCTGCTATAGGTAAAATCTACCATAGGTAAAATCTGCTATAGGTAAAATCTACCATAGGTAAAATCTACCATAGGTAAAATCTACCATAGGCAAAATCTACCATAGGTAAAATGTACCATAGGTAAAATCTGCCATAGGTAAAATCTACCATAGGCAAAATCTACCATAGGCAAAATCTACCATAGGTAAAATCTGCCATAGGTAAAATCTACCATAGGTAAAATCTACCATAGGTAAAATGTACCATAGGCAAAATCTACCATAGGTAAAATCTACCATAGGTAAAATCTACCATAGGCAAAATCTACCATAGGTAAAATCTACCATAGGTAAAATGTACCATAGGTAAAATCTACCATAGGTAAAATCTACCATAGGCAAAATCTGCCATAGGTAAAATCTACCATAGGCAAAATCTACCATAGGTAAAATGTACCATAGGTAAAATCTACCATAGGCAGAGGTATAGACAAATATGACACATAGGGTTTTAGTATTTTCCCTGCCGGTTCAACCTGTGCAACTGCACCGGGGCCCAGAGCCGGAGGGGGCCCCTGAAGGACCCAGAAAGCAGGGCGGTGAATGACAGCCGGCGGCAGGATTACTGATAACAGTGCCTGACCTCTCCTGTTAGCAGACATTATGCTGCTGTCCGGCTGTCACTGGTGCAGTGTGGTGAGGGGCGGCAGACGCTGGAAGAGAGGAGTGAGGGAGTCACTGAAGATGAGTCTCTGACTCGCTGCTGTACACATTCTTCCCAGAGCCCCAGTGATCGGCAGGACTGGGATAGTGGATACACGTGAAAATAGGGGGAGGGGAGGAGGAATTACTACTCTAGGTAGGAGATAGGAGAAGGCCTGGCCCGCCGGGAGTCTGCAGGGATGAGAGCTGACAGTCTGGACCGGCTCCATGTCTCCCCTGCTCATGTCCTGTGTTCTGGGACTGACCAGCAACCTGCAACTGCACTCTCTGTAGGTATCGTACATATTCCATGTGATGGATGTTGATCTGTCTAGTGTGTGTGTGTACACTGCTATGTGTATATATATTGCTAGTGTGTGTGTACTGCTGTGTGTATATATATTGCTAGTGTGTGTGTACTGCTGTGTGTATATATATTGCTAGTGTGTGTGTACTGCTGTGTGTATATATATTGCTAGTGTGTGTGTATACTGCTGTGTGTATATATATATATATATATAGGGCTAGTATATGTGTGTGTATACTGCTGTGTGTGTATATAGAGCTAGTGTGTATACTGCTGTGTGTGTGTGTATATATAGGGCTAGTATATGTGTGTATACTGCTGTGTGTGTGTGTATATATAGGGCTAGTATATGTGTGTGTATACTGCTGTGTGTGTATATATAGGGCTAGTATATGTGTGTGTATACTGCTGTGTGTGTATATAGGGCTAGTGTGTATACTGCTGTGTGTGTGTGTATATATAGGGCTAGTATATGTGTGTATACTGCTGTGTGTGTGTGTATATATAGGGCTAGTATATGTGTATATACTGCTGTGTGTGTATAATGCTGTGTGTGTGTATATAGGGCTAGTATGTGTGTGTATACTGCTGTGTGTGTATATAGAGCTAGTGTGTATACTGCTGTGTGTGTGTATATATAGGGCTAGTATGTGTGTGTATACTGCTGTGTGTGTATATAGAGCTAGTGTGTATACTGCTGTGTGTGTATATATAGGGCTAGTATGTGTGTGTATACTGCTGTGTGTGTATATAGAGCTAGTGTGTATACTGCTGTGTGTGTGTATATAGGGCTAGTATGTGTGTGTATACTGCTGTGTGTGTATACTGCAGTGCTGTGTGTGTATATATTGCTAGTGTGTGTAATTTCTGCTGTATGTATACTGCTGTCTGTGTATAGGGCTAGTATGTGTGTGTATACTGCTGTGTATACACATATGTTATTATAGGTATTTTATATACAGTATACATGCATGAGGGGGGCCCCGAATGTATTTCCTGCACAGGGGCCCATTGCTGCTTGTGTCCGCCCCTGTACTGAGCGTACCGTCCCACCATCCATACACATACTGTGCGTACCATCAAACCATCCACACATACTGTGCATACCGTCCCACCATCCATACACATACTGTACGTACCATCCCACCATCCATACACATACTGTACGTACCATCCCACCATCCATACACACACTGTCCCACCATCTATACACATTCTATATGTACCATCCCACCATCCATACACATACTGTCCGTACCGACCCACCATCCACACACTGTACGTACTGTCCCACCATCCTTACGCACTGTCCCACCGTACCACCATCTATACGCATACTGTGTGTACCATCCCACCATCCATACACATACTGTACATACCGTCCCACCATCCATACACACACACTGTCCCACCGTACCACCATCTATACACATACTGTGCGTACCATCTGACCATCCATACACATACTGTCCCACCATCTATACAAATACTGTACGTACCTTCCCACCATCCATACACACACTGTCCCACCATCTATACACATACTGTGTGTGTATGGATGGTGGGACGGTACGTACAGTGTGTGTATGGATGGTGGGAAGGTACGTACAGTATGTGTATAGATGGTGGTACGGTGGGACAGTATGCGTATGGATGGTTGGACGGTACGCACAGTGTTTGTATGGATGGTAGGATGGTACGCACAGTATGTGTATAGATAGTGGTACGGTGGGACAGTATGTGTAAAGATGGTGGGACGATACGTACAGTGTGTGTATGGATGGTGGGACGGTACGTACAGTATGTGGATGGTGGGATGGTACACAAAGTATGCGTATGGATGGTGGGACGGTACGCTCAGTATGCGTATGGATGGTGGGACGGTACGCACAGTATGCGTATGGATGGTCGGACGGTACATACAGTGTGTGTATGGATGGTGGGACGGTACGAACAGTATGTGGATGGTGGGATGGTACACAAAGTATGCGTATGGATGGTGGGACGGTATGCACAGTATGGGTATGGATGATGGGATGTTACGTACAGCATGTGTATGGATGGTGGGACGGTACGTACAGTGTGTGTATGAATGGTGGTGCAGCACACACACAGTATAGTTCAGCCCCCACACACAGTACAATGCACCCCCCACACACTATCGTGCAGCAGACATACATTACTGGCATCATAGATGCTGATAAAGTTGAAAGCAGAGATGGAGGAGAGAGTGTCATGTGACGCTCCCTCTCCCATCACATTCCCCTCTGACTCAGCATATTTCAGCAGTGGAGCTGATGAGCTCTGCAGAAGTCAGAACAGCTGGGGAACCAGGAGGAGACATAAGTATTGTGTATGTTTGTGTGTGTGTGTCTGTCTCCTGCACGATAGTGTTTGGGGGGGTGCATTGTACTGTGTGAGGGGGCTGAACAATACTGTGTGTGCTGCACGATAGTGTGCGTGTGGGGGGTCTGCACTATACTGTTTGGGGGGCTGCAGTATACTGTGTGTGGGGGGGCTGCATTACACTGTGTGTGTGGAGGGCTGCATAACACTGTGAGGGAAGGGGGCTGTACAATACTGTGTGTGTATGTGGGGGTGGGGCCTACATTATACTCTGAGTGGGCTGCTTTATACTGTGTGTGGGGGGCTGCCCAGAATAACCTGTGACATGTCACCTCTGTACTGTCACCATCTCTACATTACCACAATGTACTACCAGCTTTACTGCACTTCATACATGTTAATTGGAGACTGAGTTTCTTGAGAATAATTGACCTCCCATAGAAGAATCAGTGGAAAGTGTCTGACATCTTTGAGCATCTTCACCCAAATGATAAATGAACTTGAATACAAGAGGTGCTGCATCTAGTGCAGTGGCGTCTGGTCATTCCTAGAATTATATGTGAGGTGGACACTGCACCCCGGCCCTCACCACAGAAGCAGTAGAGACCTGTAGATCTTCACTATCTCCCCATCTGCCCCAAAACTCGCCATCTAGTGTAGAACATACGGTACCTGCTAGCCGGTGATGTCTCAGGGTCCGGCTGTGTGTGGGTAGAGATGGAGACGACTGACTATTTATGCAGCCAGAGAAGAAGCTCCAGGAAGATCAAAGATGCAAATGAAAACTTCTTCATAAAAACCACAACAGGACACAGATGAACTCAAGTTGTGCCAAAGAGGAAAACTGGGCGTCATCCCGGTATGAGCAGTGTGGCCACCTTGGATTTCCTGGGTTTACGGCTTATTGTGCCAATATCCCGTATGCAATGCAGTAGATTCACATTAATTATATAGTCTATAGAATGGTGATACTTTCATAATAGTGAGTTATTAGGGTACGTTCCCTCGGTCAGTAATTGGCAGCGCTTTGGACGCAGCACATGTCCCCGCTGACTGCTTTTGAATGCAGGTGAATCCGCATGTGATCACAGAACCGTGCTGCAGTCTGGAAAGGCTCGCCGCATGTCCGTCTCCACAGGTGAGCCGCGGGCGTAGGTGAATGCATAGTGTGAAACAACACCGTGAGCACAGCTACTAAGTGGTGCTATAGTTAGGGTCCCACGCCATATACTAAATCAACATAGAACTTAGCACTCAACTTGGGATCCTTGAACAGAAGAATTTTATTTTGTAATATACTCAAAATGTTTCGGTTCAACATGAACCTTCTTCAGTTAACTATACGGAATACATATGATGAATGTGCCTGGAAATCAGCGGGACAGAATACATCTATGAAGGGGAGATGCAGCCGTAATATGCGGAGAGAGGTACTTTAGGAGAATATGGTAAAGACGTGTATGTCGCCAGACTTGGAGTCCACCGCTTGTCTGAGACCTGTGCGGTGGAAACTGTGTTAGAAGCTTTCAGTTAATGTTATGCCCGTGCTTCGGGGCGGCCTGTGGGCGGAGAGTTATGTTCCTGCTCTAAGCCAGAGAAACCAAGAAGAGATCTGTCCATTGGTCTCTCCTTGGTCTCTCCTTGGTCTCTCCTTGGTCTCTCCTTGGTCTTTCGTTGGTCTCTCCTTGGTCTCTCCTTGGTCTTTCGTTGGTCTCTCCTTGGTCTTTCGTTGGTCTTTCCTTGGTCTCTCCTTGGTCTCTCCTTGGTTTCTCCTTGGTCTCTCCTTGGTCTCTCCTTGGTCTTTCGTTGGTCTCTCCTTGGTCTTTCGTTGGTCTTTCCTTGGTCTCTCCTTGGTCTCTCCTTGGTCTCTCTGGCTTAAGGTACCTTCACACTGAGCGACGCTGCAGCGATACCGACAACGATGTCGATCGCTGCAGCGTCGCTGTTTGGTCGCTGGAGAGCTGTCACACAGACAGCTCTCCAGCGACCAACGATCCCGAGGTCCCCGGTAACCAGGGTAAACATTGGGTTACTAAGCGCAGGGCCGCGCTTAGTAACCCGATGTTTACCCTGGTTACCAGCGTAAACGTTAAAAAAACAAACACTACATAAATACCTTCAGCTGTCTGTCCTCCGGCGCTCTGCTTTCCTCTGCACTGTCAGCGCCGGTCAGCCGGAAAGCAGAGCGGTGATGTCACCGCTGTGCTTTCCGGCTGGCCGGTGCTGACACAGGATGCAGGAGGAGTGCAGAGAAGCACAGCGCCGGGGACAGACAGCTGAAGGTAAGTATGTAGTGTTTGCTTTTTTAACGTTTACACTGGTAACCATGGTAAACATCGGGTTACTAAGCACGGCCCTGCGCTTAGTTACCCGATGTTTACCCTGGTTTCCAGTGAAGACATCGCTGGATCGGTGTCACACACGCTGATTCAGCGATGTCAGCGGGAAGTCCAGCGACGAAATAAAGTGCTGGACTTTCCTCAGCGACCAACGATCTCCCAGCAGGGGCCTGATCGTTGGTCGCTGTCACACATAACGATTTCCTTAACGATATCGTTGCTACGTCACAAAAAGCAACGATATCGTTAATGATATCGTTATGTGTGACGGTACCTTTAGAGCAGGAAGACTCCACCTACAGCTCTGCCCTGGAGCACGAGAATCTCAATAACTGAGAACTTCTAACGCTGATTACACAACAGTGAGGCAGATTTCTTCACCCCATGTATTATTTTAATCAGTTTAACAGCGCCGAACCACCACTGTGTGTAGTTTACTGAGCACAACCCTGCTGACAGGTTCACGTTAAATCTCTTGTACCCAGTAATTATATAATTATTGAGATTGTCAGCTCAACCCCTTACATGTGATAGTAGACACTTGCTTTAGGATGATAATGACCCCACTGACCTGTTGGACCCCTGTGCAGCTGTACAAGTTGTACGTATCATTTATCCACCTGTATTGTATGGTGGAGAATAGTAGGAAATAATGCTCTAAGTACTGTTACTCATTAATATTGCTTACAGTGGGGAAATAAGTATTTAGTCAGCCATCAATTGTGCAAGTTCTCCCACTTACAAAGATGAGAGAGGCCTGTAACTGACATCATAGGTAGACCACAACTAACAGAGTCAAAATGAGAAAATAAATCCAGAAAATCACCTTGTCTGACTTGGCAAGATTTATTTTGCATATTATGGTGGAAAATAAGTATTTGGTCACCTAAAAACATGCAAGATTTTTGGCTCTCACAGAGCAGTAACTTCTTCTTTAAGAGGCTCCTCTGTCCTCCACTCATTACCTGTAGTAATGGCACCTGTGTGAACTTGTTATCAGTATAAAACACACCTGTCCACAACAACAGTCACACTCCAAACTCCACTATGGGGAAGACCAAAGAGCTGTCGAAGGACACCAGAAACAAAATTGTAGCCCTGCACCAGGCTGGGAAGACTGAATCTGCAATAGGCAAGCAGCTTGGTGTGATGAAATCAACTGTGGGAGCAATAATTAGAAAATGGAAGACATACAAGACCACTAATAATCTCCCTCGATCTGGGGCTCCACACTGGATCTCACCCCGTGGGGTCAAAATGATCAGAAGAACGGTGAGCAAAAATCCCAGAACCACATGGGGGGATCTAGTGAATGACCTGCAAAGAACTGGGACCACCGTAACAAAGGCTATCAACAGTAACACACTATGCTGCCAGGGACTCAGATCCTGCAATGCCAGACGTGTCCCCCTGCTTAAGTCAGAACATGTCTGGGCCCGTCTGAAGTTTGCTAGAGATTAATTTGGATTATCCAGAAGAGTAATGGGAGAATGTCCTATGGTCTGATGAAACCAAAGTAGAACTGTTTGGTAGAAACAAAACTCATCATGTTTGGAGGAGACAGAATGCCGAGTTGCATCCAAAGAACACCACACCTACTGTGAAGCATGGTGGTGGCAACATCATGCTTTGGGGCTGTTTCTCTGCAAAGGGACAAGGACGACTGATCCATGTACATGAAAGAATGAATGGGGCCATGTATCGTGATATTTCAAGTGCAAATAAGTCGATCATCAGGGCAGTGGGGTACTCTGTACCGGGTCCAGTCACAATTAAAGGGGTGGCAACGGTGACAGCGACCCTGTCCATGGCCCTGTGCGCCCAAGTAAAAGGGACGGTCTTTAAAGGGGTTGTGGAAATAAAGAAAGTTTGTGACGCCACCTGTGGTTCTCGATTAGAGGTGACCGACGCTGCTTAAAGGGTCCTCTGGGGGGCGATGGTGCTGCAGCACAGATAGTATCGCTTCCCACAGGTGAAGCTGTGTTCCCAATGGCTCCCGGTGTATTTGGCAGGGATGGTGAATGCCGGCAAATAAATGGAGGACACAGGGTGGCAGTCTTTACCTGGTTTACTGGGGTTAAGCAGCCTCAGTCCAGCGTACCGACAACGTGTGTCACCCTACATCTAATAACTGGATGTGTCCCCCTCACATCTAATAACTGGATGTGCCCCCCACATCTAATAACTTGATGTGTCTCCCTACTTCTAATAACTGGTTGTGTCACCCTACATCTAATAACTGGATGTGTCACCCTACATCTAATAACTGGTTGTGTCCTCCTACATCTAATAACTGGATGTGTGTTGTGAATTCCGCTCTTGGGCTCCCTCCGGTGGTTGTAAGTGGCACTTTTGTGAGTTCTGCTCTTGGGCTCCCTCGTATGGTTTCTAGTGGTATGGCTGCTCCTTGGAGTTAGCTGTCATCAGCTGCCTCCACTGATCGTCTTTTCTGCTCGGCTATTTATGCCTGGCTCTTTCCTTCAGCCAGTGCCACTTGTAAATGGTTCCTGGTTGGATTTACATCTCTTTGGATTTCCCTGTTATCCTGACCAGTTCAGCAAAGCTAAGTTTTTGCTTGCTCTTTTCTGTTCACAGATTGTGGACTTATCCGTTCTGTGCTTTCTATTTTTGTCCAGCTTATCAGTATGAATTAATTCTGTCTTGCTGGAAGCTCTGGGAAGCAGATTTACCCTCCACACCTTTAGTCAGGTGTGGAGATTTTTGTAAACTCTGTGTGGATTTTTTGTAGTGTTTTATACTGACCGCACAGTATTCCATCCTGTCCTATCTATTTAGCTAGACTGGCCTCCTGTGCTACATCCTGGTTTCATTCTGTGTATGTCTTTTCCCTCTCCACTCACAGTCATTATTTGTGGGGGGCTTATCTATCCTTTGGGGATTTTCTCTGAGGCAAGATATCTTTCCTGCTTCTATCTTTAGGGGTAGTTAACTCTTAGGCTGTCTCGAGGTGCCTAGGGAGAGTTAGGAGCATCCCACGGCTACTTCTAGTGTTGTGTTGAGCTTAGGGACTGCGGTCAGTACAGTTACCACTTCCTTCAGAGCTCGTTCCATGTTGCTCCTAAACCACCGCATCATAACAGATGTGTCCTCCTACATCTAACACCTGGTTGTGTCCCTCTACATCTAATACCTGGTTGTCGCCCTACACCTAATATCTGGTTGTGTCCTCCTACACCTAATACCTGGTTGTGTCCCTCTACATCTAATACCAGGTTGTGTCCCTCTACACATAATACCTGGTTGTGTCCTCCTACATCTAATACCTGGTTGTGTCCTCCTACATCTAATACCTGGTTGTGTCCTCCTACATCTAATACCAGGTTGTGTCCCTCTACACCTAATACCTGGTTGTGTCCTCCTATATCTAATACCTGGTTGTGTCCCTCTACATCTAATACCTGGTTGTGTCCTCCTACATCTAATACCTGGTTGTGTCCCTCTACACCTAATACCTGGTTGTGTCCTCCTACATCTAACACCTGGTTGTGTCCCTCTACACCTAATACCTGGTTGTGCCCCCCTACAGCTAATACCTGGTTGTGTCCCCCTACACCTAATACCTGGTTGTGCCCCCCTACAGCTAATACCTGGTTGTGTCCCCCTACAGCTAATACCTGGTTCTGTCCCTCTACGTCTAATACCTGGATGTGTCCCTCTACATCTGTTACCTGGTTGTGTCCCTCTACATCTAATACCTGGTTGTGTCCCCCTACATCTAATACCTGGTTCTGTCCCCCATATTTAATACCTGGTTGTGTCCCTCTACACCTAATACCTGGTTGTGTCCCTCTACACCTAATACCTGGTTCTGTCCCTCTACATCTAATACCTGGATGTGTCCCTCTACATCTGTTACTTGGTTGTGTCCCTCTACATCTAATACCTGGTTGTGTCCCTCTACATCTAATACCTGGTTCTGTCCATCTACACCTAATACCTGGTTGTGTCCCTGTACACCTAATACCTGGATGTGTACCTCTACACCTAATACCTGGTTGTGTCCCTCTACATCTAATACCTGGTTCTGTCCCCCTACATCTAATACCTGGTTGTCTCCCTCTACACCTAATAACTGGTTGTGTCCCTCTACATCTAATACCTGGTTGTGTCCCTCTACACCTAATACCTGGTTCTGTCCCTCTACACCTAATACCTGGTTCTGTCCCTCTACATCTAAAACCTGGTTGTGTTCCTCTACACCTAGTACCTGGTTGTGTCCTCCTACACCTAATACCTGGTTGTGTCCTCCTACATCTAATACCTGGTTGTGTCCCTCTACACCTAATACCTGGTTCTGTCCCTCTACACCTAATACCTGGTTCTGTCCTTCTACATCTAATACCTGGTTGTGTCCCTCTACACCTAGTACCTGGTTGTGTCCTCCTACACCTAATACCTGGTTGTGTCCTCCTACATCTAATACCTGGTTGTGTCCCTCTACACCTAATACCTGGTTCTGTCCCTCTACACCTAATACCTGGTTCTGTCCCTCTACATCTAATACCTGGTTGTGTCCCTCTACACCTAATACCTGGTTGTGTCCTCCTACATCTAATACCTGGTTGTGTCCCTCTACACCTAATACCTGGTTGTGTCCTCCTACATCTAATACCTGGCTGTGTCCCTCTACACCTAATACCTGGTTGTGTCCCTCTACACCTAATACCTGGTTCTGTCCCTCTACACCTAATACCTGGTTCTGTCCCTCTACATCTAAAACCTGGTTGTGTTCCTCTACACCTAGTACCTGGTTGTGTCCTCCTACACCTAATACCTGGTTGTGTCCTCCTACATCTAATACCTGGTTGTGTCCCTCTACACCTAATACCTGGTTCTGTCCCTCTACACCTAATACCTGGTTCTGTCCTTCTACATCTAATACCTGGTTGTGTCCCTCTACACCTAGTACCTGGTTGTGTCCTCCTACACCTAATACCTGGTTGTGTCCTCCTACATCTAATACCTGGTTGTGTCCCTCTACACCTAATACCTGGTTCTGTCCCTCTACACCTAATACCTGGTTCTGTCCCTCTACATCTAATACCTGGTTGTGTCCCTCTACACCTAATACCTGGTTGTGTCCTCCTACATCTAATACCTGGTTCTGTCCCTCTACACCTAATACCTGGTTGTGTCCCCCTACATCTAATACCTGGCTGTGTCCCTCTACACCTAATACCTAGTTGTGTCTCCTGTTATGAACTGGTGGTTTAGGAACAACATGGGACGAGCTCTGAAGTAGGTGATACCTGTACTGACCGCAGTTCCTAAGCTCAACACAACACTAGAAGTAGCCGTGGGATGCTCCTGTCACTCCCTAGACACCTCGTCACAGCCTGAGAATTTACTACCCCTAAAGATAGAAACAGGAAAGCTATCTTGCCTCAGAGAAAATCCCCAAAGAATAGATAGCCCCCCACAAATAATGACTGTGAGTGGAGAGGGAAATGACATACGTAGAATGAAACCAGGATGTAGCAAAGGAGGCCAGTCTAGCTAGATAGATAGGACAGGACAGAGTACTGTGCAGTCAGTATTAAAAACTAGAAAAATCCACACAGAGTTTACAAAAATCTCCTCACCTGACTAAAGGTGTAGAGGGTAAATCTGCTTCCCAGATCTTCCAGCTTAACTGAATAAATCCATACTGACAAGCTGGACAAAAACATAGAATGTACAGAACAATAAAGTCCACAACATGTGGACAGAAAAGAGCAAAGCAAGGACTTATCTTTGCTGAACTGGTCAGGATATCAGGAAAATCCAAGCAGAGATGTGAATCCAACCAGGACCATTGACAAGTGGCACAAGCTGAAGGAAAGAGCCAGGCTAAATAGCCGAGCAGAATAGACAATCAGTGGAAGCAGCTGCTGACTGCTAAATCCAAGGAGCAGCCATAACACTTAAAACCACCGGAGGGAGCCCAAGAGCAGAACTCACAAAAGTGCCACTTACAACCACCGGAGGGAGCCCAAGAGCGGAATTCACAACAGTACCCCCCCCCCCCCCTTGAGGAGGGGTCACCGAACCCTCACCAGAGCCCCCAGGCCGATCAGGACGAGCCAAGTGAAAAGCATGAACCAAATCGGTGGCATGGACATCGGAGGCAACAACCCAAGAATTATCCTCCTGGCCATAACCCTTCCACTTGACAAGATACTGAAGCCTCCGCCTCGAAAAACGAGAATCCAAAATTTTCTCAACCTCATATTCCAACTCTCCCTCAACCAACACCGGGGCAGGAGGATCAACCGAGGGAACAACGGGCACCACATATCTCCGTAACAAAGATCTATGGAAAACATTATGAATGGCAAAAGAGGCTGGAAGGGCCAAACGAAAAGACACCGGATTGATAATTTCAGAAATCTTATAAGGACCAATAAACCGAGGCTTAAACTTAGGGGAAGAAACCTTCATAGGAACATGACGAGAAGACAACCAAACCAAATCCCCCACACGAAGCCGGGGACCAACACACCGACGGCGGTTAGCAAAATGTTGAGCCTTTTCCTGAGACAACGTCAAATTGTCCACCACATGTGTCCAAATCTGCTGCAGCCTGTCCACCACAGAGTCCACACCAGGACAGTCAGAAGGCTCAACCTGCCCCCCAAAAAAACGAGGATGAAAACCAAAATTACAAAAGAAAGGTGAAACCAAAGTAGCCGAACTAGCCCTATTATTAAGGGCAAACTCGGCCAACGGCAAGAAAGCCACCCAATCATCCTGATCAGCAGACACAAAGCATCTCAAATAGGTTTCCAAGGTCTGATTAGTTTGCTCAGTTTGGCCATTTGTCTGAGGATGAAACGCCGAAGAAAAAGACAAATCAATGCCCATTCTAGCACAAAAGGACCGCCAAAACCTAGAAACAAACTGAGAACCTCTGTCAGACACAATATTCTCCGGAATGCCATGCAAACGAACCACATGCTGAAAAAACAATGGAACCAAATCTGAGGAGGAAGGCAACTTAGGCAAAGGTACCAGATGGACCATCTTAGAGAACCGATCACAAACCACCCAGATAACAGACTTCTTCTGGGAAACAGGAAGATCCGAGATAAAATCCATGGAAATATGCGTCCAGGGCCTCTCAGGGACCGGCAAAGGCAAAAGCAACCCACTAGCGCGGGAACAGCAAGGGTTGGCCCGGGCGCAAGTCCCACAGGACTGCACAAAAGCACGCACATCCCGCGACAAGGAAGGCCACCAAAAGGACCTAGCAACCAAATCTCTGGTACCAAAAATCCTAGGATGACCAGCCAACACTGAACAATGAACCTCAGAAATCACCTTACTTGTCCATCTATCAGGAACAAACAGCTTCCCCACTGGACAGCGGTCAGGCCTATCAGCCTGAAATTCCTGAAGCACCCACCGTGAATCAGGGGAGATGGCAGAAAGAATCACCCCAACCGGCTCAAGGACTCCAGGAGAATCAGGGAAAAAACTCCTAGAGAGGGCATCAGCCTTAACATTCTTAGATCCCGGAAGATATGAGACCACAAAATCAAAATGGGAGAAAAACAGGGACCATCGAGCCTGTCTAGGGTTCAGCCGCTTGGCCGACTCAAGGTAAATCAGATTCTTATGATCAGTCAAGACCACAACGCGGTGCTTGGCTCCCTCAAGCCAGTGTCGCCACTCCTCAAATGCCCACTTCATAGCCAACAACTCCCGATTGCCGACGTCATAATTGCGCTCCGCAGGCGAAAAGTTTCTGGAAAAAAAAGCACACGGTTTCATCAATGAACCATCAGAATTCCTCTAAGACAAAACGGCCCCTGCCCCAATCTCAGAAGCGTCAACCTCAACCTGAAAAGGAAGAGAAACATCCGGCTGACGCAACACAGGGGCAGAAGTAAATCGGCGTTTAAGCTCCCAAAAGGCCTCAACAGCCGCAGAGGACCAATTCGTCACATCAGCGCCTTTCTTCGTCAAATCAGTAAGGGGCTTAACCACACTGGAAAAGTTGGCAATGAAACGGCGATAGAAATTAGCAAAGCCCAAAAATTTCTGAAGGCTCTTCACAGATGTGGGTTGAATCCAGTCATGAATGGCTTGGACCTTAACAGGATCCATTTCCATAGACGAGGGAGAAAAAATAAAACCCAAAAAAGAGACCTTCTGAACTCCGAATAGGCACTTAGACCCCTTCACAAATAAAGCATTATCACGAAGGATCTGGTATACCATCCTGACCTGCTTCACATGAGACTCCCAATCATCGGAAAAAATCAAAATATCATCCAAATATACGACCATGAATTTATCAAGATAATTGCGGAAAATATCATGCATGAAAGATTGGAACACAGATGGAGCATTAGAGAGCCCGAATGGCATCACAAGGTATTCAAAATGGCCTTCGGGCGTATTAAATGCAGTCTTCCATTCGTCACCCTGTTTAATACGAACAAGATTATATGCCCCTCGAAGGTCAATCTTAGTAAACCAACTAGCCCCTTTAATCCGAGCAAACAAATCAGAAAGCAAAGGCAAAGACTCCTTAACATAACTCCTCATGGCGGCATGCTCTGGCACAGACAGATTGAAAAGTCGCCCTTAGGGAACTTGCAACCAGGAATCAAGTTAATAGCACAATCACAGTTCCTATGTAGAGGAAGGGAACTAGACTTGGGCTCATCAAATACATCCTGGAAATCCGACAAAAACTCAGGGACCTCAGAAGAGGGGGAAAAGGAAATTGACATCAAAGGAACGTCACTATGTACCCCTTGATAACCCCAACTAGTCACAGACATAGTTTTCCAATCCAGCACCGGATTATGTTAATGTAACCATGGAAAACCCAGTACAACAACATCATGCAGGTTATGCAACACCAGAAAACGGCAACCTTCCTGATGTGCTGGAGCCATGTACATGGTCATCTGCGTCCAGTACTGAGGTTTATCCTTGGCCAATGGTGTAGCATCAATGCCCCTCAAAGGAATAGGGCTCTGCAAAGGCTGCAAGGAAAAACCACAGCGCCTGGCGAATTCTAAGTCCATTAAGTTCAGGGCAGCGCCTGAATCCACAAATGACATGACAGAAAAGGACGATAATGAGCAAATCAGGGTCACAGATAAGAGAAATTTAGGCTGTATAGTACTGATGGTAACAGACCTAGCGACCCTCCTAGTACGTTTAGGGCAATCAGAAATAACATGAGCAGAATCACCACAGTAAAAACACAGCCTATTCTGACATCTGAATTCCTGCCGTTCTGTTCTAGTCAAAATCCTATCACATTGCATAGGCTCAGGACTCTGCTCAGAGGACACTGCCATATGGTGCACAGCTTTGCGCTCGCGCAGACGCCGATCAATCTGAATGGCTAGAGACATAGATTCGCTCAAACCGGCAGGCGTAGGGAAGCCTACCATAACATCTTTAAGGGCTTCAGAAAGACCTTTTCTGAAAATAGCAGCCAGAGCATCCTCATTCCATTTAGTGAGCACAGACCATTTCCTAAATTTCTGGCAGTATAATTCTGCCGCTTCCTGACCTTGACACAAGGCCAACAGGGTTTTTTCTGCATGATCCACAGAATTAGGTTCGTCATACAATAATCCGAGCGCTTGAAAAAATGCGTCTACATTCAGCAATGCCGGATCCCCTGATTCAAGGGAGAATGCCCAGTTCTGAGGGTCACCACGCAGCAAGGATATGATGATTTTAACTTGCTGAATGGGATCACCAGAAGAACGGGGTTTCAAAGCAAAAAACAATTTGCAGTTATTTTTAAAGTTCAAAAACTTGGATCTGTCCCCAAAAAACAAATCAGGAGTAGGAATTCTGGGCTCTAAAGCCGGAGTCTGGACAACATAGTCCTGGATACTCTGTACTCTTGCAGCAAGTTGATCCACACGAGAAAACAAACCCTGAACATCCATGCCAGCACCAAAATCCTGAACCACCCAGAGATTTAGAGGAAAAAAAAAAGACAAAACAGAGTGCAGAAAAAAAAATGGCTCAGATTTTTTTTCCCCTTCTTTTGAGATGCATTTAATTCATTTTTGGCCACTTGTACTGTTATGAACTGGTGGTTTAGGAGCAACATGGGACGAGCTCTGAAGGAGGTGGTACCTGTACTGACCGCAGTTCCTAAGCTCAACACAACACTAGAAGTAGCCGTGGGATGTTCCTGTCACTCCCTAGACACCTCGTCACAGCCTGAGAATTAACTACCCCTAAAGATAGAAACAGGAAAGCTATCTTGCCTCAGAGAAAATCCCCAAACAAATAATGACTGTGAGTGGAGAGGGAAAAGACATACGTAGAATGAAACCAGGATGTAGCAAAGGAGGCCAGTCTAGCTAGATAGATAGGACAGGATAGAATACTGTGCGGTCAGTATTAAAAACTACAAAAATCCACACAGAGTTTACAAAAATCTCCACACCTGACTAAAGGTGTGGAGGGTAACTCTGCTTCCCAGAGCTTCCAGCTTAACTGAATAAATCCATACTGACAAGCTGGACAAAAACATAGAATGTATAGAACAATAAAGTCCACAACATGTGGACTGTTGTGAATTCTGTGGCCAAGCTCCCTCCTGTGGTCGAGAGTGGTACTTCGGCTGGTTCTGTCTATGAGCTTCCTTTGGTGGATGAGAGTGGTACTGCGGCTTCTGAGTTTCCTTCCTCAGGTGATGAGGTTAAGTCGTTAGGTGCTGCTCTATTCAACTCCACCTGGTGCTTTGATCCTGGCCTCCAGTCAATGTTCTAGTATTGGTCTTGCTTCCTCCTGGATCGTTCCTGTGTCCTCTCTATCCTGAATAAGATAAGTTTTGCTTGTGTTATTTTTTGCTTGCTATTTTTTCTGTCCAGCTTGCTTTATTGTTTTTTCTTGCTTGCTGGAAGCTCTGAGACGCAGAGGGAGCACCTCCGTACCGTTAGTCGGTGCGGAGGGTCTTTCTGCCCCTCTGCGTGGTTGTTTGTAGGTTTTTGTGTTGACTGCAAAGCTATCTTTCCTATCCTCGGTCTATTCAGTAAGTCGGGCCTCACTTTGCTAAATCTATTTCATCTCTGTGTTTGTATTTTCATCTTACTCACAGTCATTATATGTGGGGGGCTGACTTTTCCTTTGGGGAATTTCTCTGAGGCAAGGTAGGCTTATTTTTGTATCTTCAGGGCTAGTTAGTTTCTCAGGCTGTGCCGAGTTGCATAGGGAGCGTTAGGCGCAATCCACGGCTACCTCTAGTGTGGTGTGTTAGGATTAGGGATTGCGGTCAACAGAGTTTCCACGTCTCAGAGCTCGTCCTTTGTTTTTGGTAATTGTCAGGTCACTTTGTGTGCTCTGAACTTCAATGTCCATTGTGGTTCTGAATTACCTGTTCATAACAGTACTGGAGGCCCAAAGTACTAATGCTTCTCAATAGAGGGAAAAGAGAAGTTCTGAGACCATTTTTTTTTCTTTGCACTGTGTTCTGTCTTTCTTTTCCCCTTTACATCAGGGTGGTTCAGAACACAGGTGTGGACATGGACATTCAAGGTCTGTTCTCTTTGATGGATGATCTCGCTATAAATGTACAGAATATTCAAGATTTAGTGGTTCAGAATCCTATGTTAGAACCTAAGATTCCTATTCCTGAGTTATTTTCTGGAGATAGAGCAAAGTTTTTGAATTTTAAAAATAATTGTAAACTATTTCTGGCTTTGAAACCCCGCTCCTCTGGTGACCCAGTACAACAAGTTAAGATCATTATTTCTTTATTACGTGGCGACCCTCAAGACTGGGCATTTTCCCTTGCGCCAGGAGATCCTGCATTATGTAATATTGATGCGTTTTTTCTGGCGCTCGGATTGCTGTACGACGAACCTAATTCAGTGGATCAGGCAGAGAAAAATTTGCTGGCTCTTTGTCAGGGTCAGGATGAGATAGAGATATATTGTCAGAAATTTAGAAAGTGGTCCGTGCTCACTCAATGGAATGAATCTGCGCTGGCAGCTATGTTCAGAAAGGGTCTCTCTGAAGCTCTTAAGGATGTCATGGTGGGATTTCCTATGCCTGCTGGTCTGAATGAGTCTATGTCTTTGGCCATTCAGATCGGTCGACACTTGCGCGAGCGTAAATCTGTGCACCATTTGGCGGTATTATCTGAGCATGAACCTGAGCCTATGCAGTGCGATAGGACTTTGACCAGAGCTGAAAGGCAAGAACACAGACGTCGGAATGGGCTGTGTTTCTACTGTGGTGATTCCACTCATGCTATCTCCGATTGTCCTAAGCGCACTAAGCGGTTCGCTAGGTCTGCCACCATTGGTACGGTACAGTCGAAATTTCTTTTGTCCGTTACTTTGATCTGCTCTTTGTCTTCCTATTCTGTCATGGCATTTGTGGATTCAGGCGCTGCCCTGAATTTGATGGACTTGGAGTTTGCTAGGCGTTGTGGGTTTTTCTTGGAGCCCTTGCAGTATCCTATTCCATTGAGAGGAATTGATGCTACGCCTTTGGCCAAGAATAAGCCTCAGTATTGGACCCAGCTGACCATGTGCACGGCTCCTGCGCACCAGGAGGATATTCGCTTTCTGGTGTTGCATAATCTGCATGATGTGGTCGTGTTGGGGTTGCCATGGCTACAAGTCCATAACCCAGTATTAGATTGGAAATCTATGTCTGTGTCCAGCTGGGGTTGTCAGGGGGTACATGGTGATGTTCCATCTCTGTCTATCTCATCATCCACCCCTTCTGAGGTCCCAGAGTTCTTGTCTGATTACCGGGATGTATTCGATGAGCCCAAGTCCAATGCCCTACCTCCGCATAGGGATTGTGATTGTGCTATCGATTTGATTCCTGGTAGTAAGTTTCCTAAGGGTCGACTGTTTAATTTATCTGTACCTGAGCACGCCGCTATGCGGAGTTAGAGTGAAGGAGTCTTTGGAGAAGGGTCATATTCGCCCGTCATCGTCGCCATTGGGAGCAGGGTTCTTTTTTGTGGCCAAGAAGGATGGTTCGCTGAGACCTTGTATTGATTACCGCCTTCTAAATAAAATTACGGTCAAATTTCAGTACCCCTTGCCGCTGCTGTCTGATTTGTTTGCTCGGATTAAGGGGGCTAGTTGGTTCACCAAGATAGATCTTCGTGGTGCGTATAATCTTGTGCGTATTAAACGGGGCGATGAATGGAAAACAGCATTTAATACGCCCGAAGGCCATTTTGAGTACCTGGTTATGCCATTCGGACTTTCTAATGCTCCATCAGTGTTTCAGTCCTTTATGCATGACATCTTCCGAGAGTACCTGGATAAATTCCTGATTGTATACTTGGATGATATTTTGGTTTTCTCGGATGATTGGGAGTCTCATGTGAAGCAGGTCAGAATGGTGTTCCAGGTCCTGCGTGCTAATTCTTTGTTTGTGAAGGGGTCAAAGTGTCTCTTTGGTGTTCAGAAGATTTCATTTTTGGGGTTCATTTTTTCTCCTTCTACTATCGAGATGGACCCTGTTAAAGTTCAGGCCATTTATGATTGGACTCAGCCAACATCTCTGAAGAGTCTGCAGAAGTTCCTGGGCTTTGCTAATTTTTATCGTCGCTTCATCGCTAATTTTTCTAGCATTGCTAAACCGTTGACTGATTTAACCAAGAAGGGTGCTGATGTGGTCAATTGGTCTTCTGCTGCTGTGGAAGCTTTTCAGGAGTTGAAGCGTCGTTTTTCTTCTGCCCCTGTGTTGTGCCAACCAGATGTTTCGCTTCCGTTCTAGGTCGAGGTTGATGCTTCCGAAATTGGAGCAGGGGCTGTTTTGTCGCAGAGAAGTTCTGATGGCTCGGTTATGAAACCATGTGCCTTCTTTTCCAGGAAATTTTCGCCTGCTGAGCGAAATTATGATGTTGGCAATCGAGAGTTGCTAGCCATGAAGTGGGCATTCGAGGAGTGGCGTCATTGGCTTGAAGGAGCTAAGCATCGCGTGGTGGTCTTGACTGATCACAAAAACTTGACTTATCTCGAGTCTGCCAAACGGTTGAATCCTAGACAGGCTCGTTGGTCGCTGTTTTTCTCCCGTTTTGACTTTGTGGTTTCGTACCTTCCGGGCTCTAAAAATGTGAAGGCGGATGCCCTGTCTAGGAGTTTTGTGCCTGACTCTCCGGGTTTGTCTGAGCCGGCGGGTATTCTCAAAGAGGGGGTGATTTTGTCTGCCATCTCCCCTGATTTGCGGCGGGTGCTGCAAAAATTTCAGGCTAATAGACCTGACCGTTGCCCAGCGGAGAAACTGTTTGTCCCTGATAGGTGGACGAATAAAGTTATTTCTGAGGTTCATTGTTCGGTGTTGGCTGGTCATCCTGGAATCTTTGGTACTAGAGATTTGGTGGCTAGATCCTTTTGGTGGCCGTCTCTGTCGCGGGATGTGCGTTCTTTTGTGCAGTCCTGTGGGATTTGTGCTCGGGCTAAGCCCTGCTGTTCTTGTGCCAGTGGGTTGCTTTTGCCCTTGCCGGTCCCGAAGAGGCCTTGGACACATATCTCTATGGATTTTATTTCGGATCTCCCCATCTCTCAAAGAATGACGGTCATTTGGGTGGTTTGTGATCGCTTCTCTAAGATGGTCCATTTGGTGCCCTTGTCTAAATTGCCTTCCTCCTCTGATTTGGTGCATGTGGTTCGTTTACATGGCATTCCAGAGAACATCGTTTCTGACAGAGGTTCCCAGTTTGTTTCGAGGTTTTGGCGAGCTTTTTGTGCTAGGATGGGCATTGATTTGTCTTTTTCCTCGGCTTTCCATCCTCAGACAAATGGCCAGACTGAACGAACCAATCAGACCTTGGAAACATATCTGAGATGTTTTGTTTCTGCTGATCAGGATGATTGGGTGTCCTTTTTGCCTTTGGCTGAGTTCGCCCTTAATAATCGGGCCAGCTCGGCTACTTTGGTTTCGCCGTTTTTCTGCAATTCTGGGTTCCACCCTCGTTTCTCTTCAGGGCAGGTTGAGTCTTCAGACTGTCCTGGTGTGGATACTGTGGTGGATAGGTTGCAGCAGATTTGGACTCATGTAGTGGACAATCTGACTTTGTCCCAGGAGAAGGCTCAACGTTTCGCTAACCGCAGGCGCTGTGTGGGTCCCCGACTTCGTGTTGGGGATTTGGTTTGGTTGTCATCTCGTTATATTCCTATGAAGGTTTCCTCTCCTAAATTTAAGCCTCGTTTCATTGGTCCATATAGGATTTTTGAGGTCCTTAATCCTGTGTCTTTTCGTTTGACTCTTCCAGCTTCTTTTTCCATCTATAACGTGTTCCATAGGTCATTGTTGCGGAGATACGTGGCACCTGTGGTTCCATCTATTGATCCTCCTGCTCCGGTTTTGGTTGAAGGGGAATTGGAGTATATAGTGGAGAAGATTTTGGATTCTCGTGTTTCGAGGCGGAAACTCCAGTATCTGGTTAAGTGGAAAGGTTATGGTCAGGAAGATAATTCCTGGGTCTTTGCCTCTGATGTCCATGCTGCCGATCTGGTTCGTGCCTTTCATGTGGCTCATCCTGGTCGGCCTGGGGGCTCTGGTGAGGGTTCGGTGACCCCTCCTCAAGGGGGGGGTACTGTTGTGAATTCTGTGGCCAAGCTCCCTCCTGTGGTCGAGAGTGGTACTTCGGCTGGTTCTGTCTATGAGCTTCCTTTGGTGGATGAGAGTGGTACTGCGGCTTCTGAGTTTCCTTTCTCAGGTGATGAGGTTAAGTCGTTAGGTGCTGCTCTATTTAACTCCACCTGGTGCTTTGATCCTGGCCTCCAGTCAATGTTCTAATATTGGTCTTGCTTCCTCCTGGATCGTTCCTGTGGCCTCTCTATCCTGCATAAGCTAAGTTCTGCTTGTGTTATTTTTGTTTGCTATATTTTCTGTCCAGCTTGCTATATTGGTTTTTCTTGCTTGCTAGAAGCTCTGGGACGCAGAGGGAGCACCTCCGTACCGTTAGTCGGTGCGGAGGGTCTTTTTGCCCCCTCTGCGTGGTTGTTTGTAGGTTTTTGTGTTGACCACAAAGCTATCTTTCCTATCCTCGGTCTATTCAGTAAGTCGGGCCTCACTTTGCTAAATCTATTTCATCTCTGTGTTTGTATTTTCATCTTTACTCACAGTCATTATATGTGGGGGGCTGCCTTTTCCTTTGGGGAATTTCTCTGAGGCAAGGTAGGCTTATTTTTCTATCTTCAGGGCTAGTTAGTTTCTCAGGCTGTGCCGAGTTGCATAGGGAGCGTTAGGCGCAATCCACGGCTACCTCTAGTGTGGTGTGATAGGATTAGGGATTGCGGTCAGCAGAGTTTCCACGTCTCAGAGCTCGTCCTTTGTTTTTGGTAATTGTCAGGTCACTTTGTGTGCTCTGAATTTCAATGTCCATTGTGGTTCTGAATTACCTGTTCATAACAGTGGACAGAAAAGAGCAAAGCAAGGACTTCTTTGCTGAACTGGTCAGGATATCAGGGAAATCCAAGCAGAGATGTGAATCCAACCAGGAACCATTGACAAGTTGCACAAGCTGAAGGAAAGAGCCAGGCTAAATAGCCGAGCAGAAAGACAATCAGTGGAAGCAGCTGCAGACTGCTAAATCCAAGGAGCAGCCATTCCACTTAAAACCACCGGAGGGAGCCCAAGAGCAGAACTCACAAAAGTGCCACTTACAACCACCGGAGGGAGCCCAAGAGCGGAATTCACAACAGTCTCCCTACATCTAATACCTGGTTGTGTCCTCCTACACTTAATACCTGGTTGTGTCCCCCTACACCTAATACCTGGTTGTGTCCTCCTACACTTAATACCTGGTTGTGTCCCCCTACTCCTAATACCTGGCTGTGTCCTTCTACTCCTAATACTTGGTTGTGTCCCCTACATCTAATACCTGGTTGTGTCCCTCTACATCTAATACCTGGTTGTGTCCTCCTACACCTAATACCTGGTTGTGTCCCTCTACATCTAATACCTGGTTGTGTCCCTCTACATCTAATACCTGGTTGTGTCCCTCTACACCTAATACCTGGTTGTGTCCTCCTACACCTAATACCTGGTTGTGTCCCTCTACACCTAATACCTGGTTGTGTCCCTCTACATCTAATACCTGGTTGTGTCCTCCTACACCTAATACCTGGTTGTGTCCCTCTACATCTAATACCTGGTTCTGTCCCTCTACATCTAATACCTGGTTGTGTCCCTCTACATCTAATACCTGGTTGTGTCCCTCTACATCTAATACCTGGTTGTGTCCTCCTACACCTAATACCTGGTTCTGTCCCTCTACACCTAATACCTGGTTGTGTCCCCCTACATCTAATACCTGGTTCTGTCCCTCTACATCTAATACCTGGTTGTGTCCTCCTACATCTAATACCTGGTTGTGTCCCTCTACATCTAATACCTGGTTCTGTCCCTCTACACCTAATACCTGGTTCTGTCCCTCTACATCTAATGCCTGGTTGTGTCTCCCTACACCTAATACCAGGTTCTGTCCCTCTACATCTAATACCTGGTTCTGTCCCTCTACACCTAATACCTGGTTCTGTCCCTCTACATCTAATACCTGGTTCTGTCCCTCTACATCTAATACCTGGTTGTGTCCCTCTACATCTAATACCTGGTTGTGTCCCTCTACATCTAATACCTGGTTCTGTCCCTCTACATCTAATACCTGGTTGTGTCCCTCTACATCTAATACCTGGTTGTGTCCCTCTACATCTAATACCTGGTTCTGTCCCTCTACATCTAATACCTGGTTGTGTCTCCCTACACCTAATACCTGGTTCTGTCCCTCTACATCTAATACCTGGTTCTGTCCCTCTACGCCTAATACCTGGTTCTGTCCCTCTACGCCTAATACCTGGTTCTGTCCCTCTACACCTAATACCTAGTTGTGTCCCTCTACACCTAATACCTGGTTGTGTCCCTCTACATCTAATACCTGGTTCTGTCCCTCTACACCTAATACCTGGTTCTGTCCCTCTACATCTAATACCTGGTTCTGTCCCTCTACATCTAATACCTGGTTCTGTCCCTCTACATCTAATACCTGGTTCTGTCCCTCTACACCTAATACCTGGTTCTGTCCCTCTACATCTAATACCTGGTTCTGTCCCTCTACATCTAATACCTGGTTCTGTCCCTCTACATCTAATACCTGGTTCTGTCCCTCTACACCTAATACCTGGTTCTGTCCCTCTACATCTAATACCTGGTTCTGTCCCTCTACACCTAATACCTGGTTGTGTCCCCCTACATCTAATACCTGGTTCTGTCCCTCTACATCTAATACCTGGTTGTGTCCTCCTACATCTAATACCTGGTTGTGTCCCTCTACATCTAATACCTGGTTCTGTCCCTCTACACCTAATACCTGGTTCTGTCCCTCTACATCTAATGCCTGGTTGTGTCTCCCTACACCTAATACCTGGTTCTGTCCCTCTACATCTAATACCTGGTTCTGTCCCTCTACACCTAATACCTGGTTCTGTCCCTCTACATCTAATACCTGGTTCTGTCCCTCTACATCTAATACCTGGCTCTGTCCCTCTACATCTAATACCTGGTTGTGTCCCTCTACACCTAATACCTGGTTGTGTCCCTCTACACCTAATACCTGGTTGTGTCCCTCTACACCTAATACCTGGTTGTGTCCCTCTACACCTAATACCTGGTTGTGTCCCTCTACATCTAATACCTGGTTGTGCCCCTCTACACCTAATACCTGGTTGTGTCCCTCTACATCTAATACCTGGCTCTGTCCCTCTACATCTAATACCTGGTTGTGTCCCTCTACATCTAATACCTGGTTGTGTCTCCCTACACCTAATACCTGGTTGTGTCTCCCTACACCTAATACCTGGTTCTGTCCCTCTACATCTAATACCTGGCTCTGTCCCTCTACATCTAATACCTGGTTGTGTCCCTCTACACCTAATACCTGGTTGTGTCCCTCTACACCTAATACCTGGTTGTGTCCCTCTACACCTAATACCTGGTTGTGTCCCTCTACACCTAATACCTGGTTGTGTCCCTCTACATCTAATACCTGGTTGTGCCCCTCTACACCTAATACCTGGTTGTGTCCCTCTACATCTAATACCTGGCTCTGTCCCTCTACATCTAATACCTGGTTGTGTCCCTCTACATCTAATACCTGGTTGTGTCCCTCTACACCTAATACCTGGTTGTGTCCCTCTACACCTAATACCTGGTTGTGTCCCTCTACACCTAATACCTGGTTGTGTCCCTCTACACCTAATACCTGGTTGTGTCCCTCTACATCTAATACCTGGTTGTGCCCCTCTACACCTAATACCTGGTTGTGTCCCTCTACATCTAATACCTGGCTCTGTCCCTCTACACCTAATACCTGGTTGTGTCCCTCTACACCTAATACCTGGTTGTGTCCCTCTACATCTAATACCTGGTTGTGTCCCTCTACACCTAATACCTGGTTGTGTCCCTCTACATCTAATACCTGGCTCTGTCCCTCTACATCTAATACCTGGTTGTGTCCCTCTACATCTAATACCTGGTTGTGTCTCCCTACATCTAATACCTGGTTCTGTCCCTCTACATCTAATACCTGGTTCTGTCCCTCTACATCTAATACCTGGTTCTGTCCCTCTACATCTAATACCTGGTTGTGTCTCCCTACACCTAATACCTGGTTCTGTCCCTCTACATCTAATACCTGGTTCTGTCCCTCTACGCCTAATACCTGGTTCTGTCCCTCTACGCCTAATACCTGGTTCTGTCCCTCTACACCTAATACCTAGTTGTGTCCCTCTACACCTAATACCTGGTTCTGTCCCTCTACACCTAATACCTGGTTCTGTCCCTCTACATCTAATACCTGGTTCTGTCCCTCTACATCTAATACCTGGTTCTGTCCCTCTACATCTAATACCTGGTTCTGTCCCTCTACACCTAATACCTGGTTCTGTCCCTCTACATCTAATACCTGGTTCTGTCCCTCTACATCTAATACCTGGTTCTGTCCCTCTACATCTAATACCTGGTTCTGTCCCTCTACACCTAATACCTGGTTCTGTCCCTCTACATCTAATACCTGGTTGTGTCCCTCTACATCTAATACCTGGTTCTGTCCCTCTACATCTAATACCTGGTTCTGTCCCTCTACACCTAATACCTGGTTCTGTCCCTCTACATCTAATACCTGGTTGTGTCCCTCTACATCTAATACCTGGTTCTGTCCCTCTACATCTAATACCTGGTTCTGTCCCTCTACATCTAATACCTGGTTGTGTCCCTCTACATCTAATACCTGGTTCTGTCCCTCTACATCTAATACCTGGTTCTGTCCCTCTACATCTAATACCTGGTTCTGTCCCTCTACATCTAATACCTGGTTCTGTCCCTCTACATCTAATACCTGGTTGTGTCCCTCTACATCTAATACCTGGTTCTGTCCCTCTACATCTAATACCTGGTTCTGTCCCTCTACATCTAATACCTGGTTCTGTCCCTCTACACCTAATACCTGGTTGTGTCCCTCTACATCTAATACCTGGTTCTGTCCCTCTACATCTAATACCTGGTTCTGTCCCTCTACATCTAATACCTGGTTCTGTCCCTCTACACCTAATACCTGGTTCTGTCCCTCTACATCTAATACCTGGTTCTGTCCCTCTACACCTAATACCTGGTTCTGTCCCTCTACATCTAATACCTGGTTCTGTCCCTCTACACCTAATACCTGGTTCTGTCCCTCTACATCTAATACCTGGTTCTGTCCCTCTACATCTAATACATGGTTCTGTCCCTCTACATCTAATACCTGGCTGTGCCCCTACACCTAATACCTGGTTCTGTCCCTCTACATCTAATACCTGGTTCTGTCCCTCTACATCTAATACCTGGTTCTGTCCCTCTACATCTAATACCTGGTTCTGTCCCTCTACATCTAATACCTGGTTCTGTCCCTCTACATCTAATACCTGGCTGTGCCCCTACACCTAATACCTGGTTCTGTCCCTCTACATCTAATACCTGGTTCTGTCCCTCTACATCTAATACCTGGTTCTGTCCCTCTACATCTAATACCTGGTTGTGTCCCTCTACATCTAATACCTGGTTGTGTCCCTCTACATCTAATACCTGGTTGTGTCCCTCTACATCTAATACCTGGTTCTGTCCCTCTACATCTAATACCTGGTTCTGTCCCTCTACATCTAATACCTGGTTCTGTCCCTCTACATCTAATACCTGGTTCTGTCCCTCTTCACCTAATACCTGGTTCTGTCCCTCTACACCTAATACCTGGTTGTGTCCCTCTACATCTAATACCTGGTTCTGTCCCTCTACATCTAATACCTGGTTCTGTCCCTCTACATCTAATACCTGGCTGTGCCCCTACACCTAATACCTGGTTCTGTCCCTCTACATCTAATACCTGGTTCTGTCCCTCTACACCTAATACCTGGTTCTGTCCCTCTACATCTAATACCTGGTTCTGTCCCTCTACACCTAATACCTGGTTCTGTCCCTCTACACCTAATACCTGGTTGTGTCCCTCTACATCTAATACCTGGTTCTGTCCCTCTACATCTAATACCTGGCTGTGCCCCTACACCTAATACCTGGTTCTGTCCCTCTACATCTAATACCTGGTTCTGTCCCTCAACACCTAATACCTGGTTCTGTCCCTCTACATCTAATACCTGGTTCTGTCCCTCTACACCTAATACCTGGTTCTGTCCCTCTACATCTAATACCTGGTTGTGTCCCTCTACATCTAATACCTGGTTCTGTCCCTCTACATCTAATACCTGGTTCTGTCCCTCTACACCTAATACCTGGTTCTGTCCCTCTACATCTAATACCTGGTTGTGTCCCTCTACATCTAATACCTGGTTCTGTCCCTCTACATCTAATACCTGGTTCTGTCCCTCTACATCTAATACCTGGTTGTGTCCCTCTACATCTAATACCTGGTTGTGTCCCTCTACACCTAATACCTGGTTGTGTCCCTCTACATCTAATACCTGGTTCTGTCCCTCTACATCTAATACCTGGTTCTGTCCCTCTACATCTAATACCTGGTTCTGTCCCTCTACACCTAATACCTGGTTCTGTCCCTCTACATCTAATACCTGGTTCTGTCCCTCTACACCTAATACCTGGTTCTGTCCCTCTACATCTAATACCTGGTTCTGTCCCTCTACACCTAATACCTGGTTCTGTCCCTCTACATCTAATACCTGGTTCTGTCCCTCTACATCTAATACCTGGTTCTGTCCCTCTACATCTAATACCTGGTTCTGTCCCTCTACATCTAATACCTGGTTCTGTCCCTCTACATCTAATACCTGGCTGTGCCCCTACACCTAATACCTGGTTCTGTCCCTCTACATCTAATACCTGGTTCTGTCCCTCTACATCTAATACCTGGTTCTGTCCCTCTACATCTAATACCTGGTTCTGTCCCTCTACATCTAATACCTGGTTCTGTCCCTCTACATCTAATACCTGGTTCTGTCCCTCTACATCTAATACCTGGTTGTGTCCCTCTACATCTAATACCTGGTTCTGTCCCTCTACACCTAATACCTGGTTCTGTCCCTCTACATCTAATACCTGGTTCTGTCCCTCTACATCTAATACCTGGTTCTGTCCCTCTACATCTAATACCTGGTTCTGTCCCTCTACATCTAATACCTGGTTCTGTCCCTCTACATCTAATACCTGGTTCTGTCCCTCTACATCTAATACCTGGTTCTGTCCCTCTACACCTAATACCTGGTTCTGTCCCTCTACACCTAATACCTGGTTCTGTCCCTCTACACCTAATACCTGGTTGTGTCCCTCTACACCTAATACCTGGTTCTGTCCCTCTACACCTAATACCTGGTTCTGTCCCTCTACACCTAATACCTGGTTGTGTCCCTCTACATCTAATACCTGGTTCTGTCCCTCTACATCTAATACCTGGTTCTGTCCCTCTACACCTAATACCTGGTTCTGTCCCTCTACACCTAATACCTGGTTCTGTCCCTCTACACCTAATACCTGGTTGTGTCCCTCTACACCTAATACCTGGTTCTGTCCCTCTACACCTAATACCTGGTTCTGTCCCTCTACACCTAATACCTGGTTCTGTCCCTCTACATCTAATACCTGGTTCTGTCCCTCTACATCTAATACCTGGTTCTGTCCCTCTACATCTAATACCTGGTTGTGTCCCTCTACACCTAATACCTGGTTCTGTCCCTCTACATCTAATACCTGGTTCTGTCCCTCTACATCTAATACCTGGTTGTGTCCCTCTACACCTAATACCTGGTTGTGTCCCTCTACACCTAATACCTGGTTCTGTCCCTCTACACCTAATACCTGGTTGTGTCCCCCTACATCTAATACCTGGTTCTGTCCCTCTACACCTAATACCTGGTTCTGTCCCTCTACACCTAATACCTGGTTCTGTCCCTCTACACCTAATACCTGGTTCTGTCCCTCTACACCTAATACCTGGTTCTGTCCCTCTACACCTAATACCTGGTTCTGTCCCTCTACACCTAATACCTGGTTCTGTCCCTCTACACCTAATACCTGGTTCTGTCCCTCTACACCTAATACCTGGTTCTGTCCCTCTACATCTAATACCTGGTTCTGTCCCTCTACACCTAATACCTGGTTCTGTCCCTCTACACCTAATACCTGGTTCTGTCCCTCTACACCTAATACCTGGTTGTGTCCCTCTACACCTAATACCTGGTTCTGTCCCTCTACATCTAATACCTGGTTCTGTCCCTCTACATCTAATACCTGGTTGTGTCCCTCTACACCTAATACCTGGTTGTGTCCCTCTACACCTAATACCTGGTTCTGTCCCTCTACACCTAATACCTGGTTGTGTCCCCCTACATCTAATACCTGGTTCTGTCCCTCTACACCTAATACCTGGTTGTGTCCCTCTACACCTAATACCTGGTTCTGTCCCTCTACACCTAATACCTGGTTCTGTCCCTCTACACCTAATACCTGGTTCTGTCCCTCTACACCTAATACCTGGTTCTGTCCCTCTACACCTAATACCTGGCTGTGCCCCTCTACACCTAATACCTGGTTGTGTCCCTCTACATCTAATACCTGGTTGTGTCCCTCTACATCTAATACCTGGTTGTGTCCCTCTACATCTAATACCTGGTTCTGTCCCTCTACACCTAATACCTGGTTGTGTCCCTCTACATCTAATACCTGGTTCTGTCCCTCTACATCTAATACCTGGTTGTGTCCCTCTACATCTAATACCTGGTTGTGTCCCTCTACATCTAATACCTGGTTCTGTCCCTCTACACCTAATACCTGGTTCTGTCCCTCTACACCTAATACCTGGTTCTGTCCCTCTACACCTAATACCTGGTTCTGTCCCTCTACACCTAATACCTGGTTGTGTCCCTCTACATCTAATACCTGGTTGTGTCCCTCTACATCTAATACCTGGTTCTGTCCCTCTACACCTAATACCTGGTTCTGTCCCTCTACACCTAATACCTGGTTGTGTCCCTCTACACCTAATACCTGGTTCTGTCCCTCTACACCTAATACCTGGTTGTGTCCCTCTACACCTAATACCTGGTTCTGTCCCTCTACACCTAATACCTGGTTGTGTCCCTCTACACCTAATACCTGGTTCTGTCCCTCTACACCTAATACCTGGTTGTGTCCCTCTACATCTAATACCTGGTTGTGTCCCTCTACATCTAATACCTGGTTGTGTCCCTCTACATCTAATACCTGGTTCTGTCCCTCTACATCTAATACCTGGTTGTGTCCCTCTACATCTAATACCTGGTTGTGTCCCTCTACATCTAATACCTGGTTGTGTCCCTCTACATCTAATACCTGGTTGTGTCCCTCTACATCTAATACCTGGTTGTGTCCCTCTACACCTAATACCTGGTTCTGTCCCTCTACATCTAATACCTGGTTCTGTCCCTCTACACCTAATACCTGGTTCTGTCCCTCTACACCTAATACCTGGTTGTGTCCCTCTACACCTAATACCTGGTTCTGTCCCTCTACACCTAATACCTGGTTCTGTCCCTCTACACCTAATACCTGGTTCTGTCCCTCTACACCTAATACCTGGTTCTGTCCCTCTACACCTAATACCTGGTTCTGTCCCTCTACACCTAATACCTGGTTCTGTCCCTCTACACCTAATACCTGGTTGTGTCCCTCTACATCTAATACCTGGTTCTGTCCCTCTACATCTAATACCTGGTTCTGTCCCTCTACATCTAATACCTGGTTCTGTCCTTCTACATCTAATACCTGGTTCTGTCCCTCTACACCTAATACCTGGTTCTGTCCCTCTACATCTAATACCTGGTTGTGTCCCTCTACACCTAATACCTGGTTGTGTCCCTCTACATCTAATACCTGGTTCTGTCCCTCTACACCTAATACCTGGTTCTGTCCCTCTACACCTAATACCTGGTTCTGTCCCTCTACACCTAATACCTGGTTCTGTCCCTCTACACCTAATACCTGGTTCTGTCCCTCTACACCTAATACCTGGTTGTGTCCCTCTACATCTAATACCTGGTTCTGTCCCTCTACATCTAATACCTGGTTCTGTCCCTCTACACCTAATACCTGGTTCTGTCCCTCTACACCTAATACCTGGTTCTGTCCCTCTACACCTAATACCTGGTTCTGTCCCTCTACACCTAATACCTGGTTGTGTCCCTCTACATCTAATACCTGGTTCTGTCCCTCTACATCTAATACCTGGTTCTGTCCTTCTACATCTAATACCTGGTTCTGTCCCTCTACACCTAATACCTGGTTCTGTCCCTCTACATCTAATACCTGGTTGTGTCCCTCTACATCTAATACCTGGTTCTGTCCCTCTACACCTAATACCTGGTTCTGTCCCTCTACACCTAATACCTGGTTCTGTCCCTCTACACCTAATACCTGGTTCTGTCCCTCTACACCTAATACCTGGTTCTGTCCCTCTACACCTAATACCTGGTTGTGTCCCTCTACACCTATAACCTGGCTGTGCCCCTACATCTAATACCTGGTTCTGTCCCTCTACATCTAATACCTGGTTGTGTCCCTCTACATCTAATACCTGGTTCTGTCCCTCTACACCTAATACCTGGTTCTGTCCCTCTACACCTAATACCTGGTTCTGTCCCTCTACACCTAATACCTGGTTCTGTCCCTCTACACCTAATACCTGGTTGTGTCCCTCTACACCTATAACCTGGCTGTGCCCCTACATCTAATACCTGGTTCTGTCCCTCTACATCTAATACCTGGTTGTGTCCCTCTACATCTAATACCTGGTTCTGTCCCTCTACATCTAATACCTGGTTCTGTCCCTCTACATCTAATACCTGGTTCTGTCCCTCTACACCTAATACCTGGTTCTGTCCCTCTACACCTAATACCTGGTTGTGTCCCTCTACACCTATAACCTGGCTGTGCCCCTACATCTAATACCTGGTTCTGTCCCTCTACATCTAATACCTGGTTCTGTCCCTCTACACCTAATACCTGGTTCTGTCCCTCTACATCTAATACCTGGTTCTGTCCCTCTACATCTAATACCTGGTTCTGTCCCTCTACACCTAATACCTGGTTCTGTCCCTCTACACCTAATACCTGGTTGTGTCCCTCTACATCTAATACCTGGTTCTGTCCCTCTACATCTAATACCTGGTTCTGTCCCTCTACACCTAATACCTGGTTCTGTCCCTCTACATCTAATACCTGGTTCTGTCCCTCTACACCTAATACCTGGTTCTGTCCCTCTACACCTAATACCTGGTTGTGTCCCTCTACACCTAATACCTGGTTGTGTCCCTCTACACCTAATACCTGGTTCTGTCCCTCTACACCTAATACCTGGTTGTGTCCCTCTACATCTAATACCTGGTTCTGTCCCTCTACATCTAATACCTGGTTCTGTCCCTCTACATCTAATACCTGGTTCTGTCCCTCTACACCTAATACCTGGTTCTGTCCCTCTACATCTAATACCTGGTTCTGTCCCTCTACACCTAATACCTGGTTCTGTCCCTCTACACCTAATACCTGGTTGTGTCCCTCTACACCTAATACCTGGTTGTGTCCCTCTACATCTAATACCTGGTTCTGTCCCTCTACACCTAATACCTGGTTCTGTCCCTCTACACCTAATACCTGGTTGTGTCCCTCTACACCTAATACCTGGTTGTGTCCCTCTACATCTAATACCTGGTTCTGTCCCTCTACATCTAATACCTGGTTCTGTCCCTCTACATCTAATACCTGGTTCTGTCCCTCTACATCTAATACCTGGTTCTGTCCCTCTACACCTAATACCTGGTTCTGTCCCTCTACATCTAATACCTGGTTCTGTCCCTCTACACCTAATACCTGGTTGTGTCCCTCTACATCTAATACCTGGTTCTGTCCCTCTACATCTAATACCTGGTTCTGTCCCTCTACACCTAATACCTGGTTCTGTCCCTCTACACCTAATACCTGGTTCTGTCCCTCTACACCTAATACCTGGTTCTGTCCCTCTACACCTAATACCTGGTTGTGTCCCTCTACATCTAATACCTGGTTCTGTCCCTCTACATCTAATACCTGGTTCTGTCCTTCTACATCTAATACCTGGTTCTGTCCCTCTACACCTAATACCTGGTTCTGTCCCTCTACATCTAATACCTGGTTGTGTCCCTCTACACCTAATACCTGGTTGTGTCCCTCTACATCTAATACCTGGTTCTGTCCCTCTACACCTAATACCTGGTTCTGTCCCTCTACACCTAATACCTGGTTCTGTCCCTCTACACCTAATACCTGGTTCTGTCCCTCTACACCTAATACCTGGTTCTGTCCCTCTACACCTAATACCTGGTTGTGTCCCTCTACATCTAATACCTGGTTCTGTCCCTCTACACCTAATACCTGGTTGTGTCCCTCTACACCTATAACCTGGCTGTGCCCCTACATCTAATACCTGGTTCTGTCCCTCTACATCTAATACCTGGTTCTGTCCCTCTACACCTAATACCTGGTTCTGTCCCTCTACATCTAATACCTGGTTCTGTCCCTCTACATCTAATACCTGGTTCTGTCCCTCTACACCTAATACCTGGTTCTGTCCCTCTACACCTAATACCTGGTTGTGTCCCTCTACATCTAATACCTGGTTCTGTCCCTCTACATCTAATACCTGGTTCTGTCCCCCTACACCTAATACCTGGTTCTGTCCCTCTACATCTAATACCTGGTTCTGTCCCTCTACACCTAATACCTGGTTCTGTCCCTCTACACCTAATACCTGGTTGTGTCCCTCTACACCTAATACCTGGTTGTGTCCCTCTACATCTAATACCTGGTTCTGTCCCTCTACATCTAATACCTGGTTCTGTCCCTCTACACCTAATACCTGGTTCTGTCCCTCTACATCTAATACCTGGTTCTGTCCCTCTACACCTAATACCTGGTTCTGTCCCTCTACACCTAATACCTGGTTGTGTCCCTCTACACCTAATACCTGGTTGTGTCCCTCTACATCTAATACCTGGTTGTGTCCCTCTACATCTAATACCTGGTTCTGTCCCTCTACATCTAATACCTGGTTCTGTCCCTCTACATCTAATACCTGGTTCTGTCCCTCTACACCTAATACCTGGTTCTGTCCCTCTACACCTAATACCTGGTTGTGTCCCTCTACACCTAATACCTGGTTCTGTCCCTCTACACCTAATACCTGGTTGTGTCCCTCTACACCTAATACCTGGTTCTGTCCCTCTACACCTAATACCTGGTTCTGTCCCTCTACACCTAATACCTGGTTCTGTCCCTCTACACCTAATACCTGGTTCTGTCCCTCTACATCTATTACCTGGTTCTGTCCCTCTACACCTAATACCTGGTTCTGTCCCTCTACACCTAATACCTGGTTCTGTCCCTCTACATCTAATACCTGGTTGTGTCCCTCTACACCTAATACCTGGTTCTGTCCCTCTACACCTAATACCTGGTTGTGTCCCTCTACACCTAATACCTGGTTCTGTCCCTCTACATCTAATACCTGGTTCTGTCCCTCTACATCTATTACCTGGCTGTGCCCCTACATCTAATACCTGGTTCTGTCCCTCTACATCTAATACCTGGTTGTGTCCCTCTACACCTAATACCTGGTTCTGTCCCTCTACACCTAATACCTGGTTGTGTCCCTCTACACCTAATACCTGGTTCTGTCCCTCTACACCTAATACCTGGTTCTGTCCCTCTACACCTAATACCTGGTTCTGTCCCTCTACACCTAATACCTGGTTGTGTCCCTCTACACCTAATACCTGGTTCTGTCCCTCTACACCTAATACCTGGTTCTGTCCCTCTACACCTAATACCTGGTTCTGTCCCTCTACATCTAATACCTGGTTCTGTCCCTCTACACCTAATACCTGGTTCTGTCCCTCTACACCTAATACCTGGTTCTGTCCCTCTACACCTAATACCTGGTTGTGTCCCTCTACACCTAATACCTGGTTCTGTCCCTCTACACCTAATACCTGGTTCTGTCCCTCTACACCTAATACCTGGTTGTGTCCCTCTACATCTAATACCTGGTTCTGTCCCTCTACACCTAATACCTGGTTCTGTCCCTCTACATCTATTACCTGGTTCTGTCCCTCTACACCTAATACCTGGTTCTGTCCCTCTACACCTAATACCTGGTTCTGTCCTCTACATCTATTACCTGGTTCTGCCCCTCTACACCTAATACCTGGTTCTGTCCCTCTACATCTATTACCTGGCTGTGCCCCTACATCTAATACCTGGTTCTGTCCCTCTACATCTAATACCTGGTTCTGTCCCTCTACATCTAATACCTGGTTCTGTCCCTCTACATCTAATACCTGGTTCTGTCCCTCTACACCTAATACCTGGTTCTGTCCCTCTACACCTAATACCTGGTTCTGTCCCTCTACACCTAATACCTGGTTGTGTCCCTCTACACCTAATACCTGGTTCTGTCCCTCTACACCTAATACCTGGTTCTGTCCCTCTACATCTAATACCTGGTTCTGTCCCTCTACACCTAATACCTGGTTCTGTCCCTCTACACCTAATACCTGGTTCTGTCCCTCTACATCTATTACCTGGCTGTGCCCCTACATCTAATACCTGGTTCTGTCCCTCTACACCTAATACCTGGTTGTGTCCCTCTACACCTAATACCTGGTTCTGTCCCTCTACACCTAATACCTGGTTCTGTCCCTCTACACCTAATACCTGGTTCTGTCCCTCTACATCTAATACCTGGTTCTGTCCCTCTACACCTAATACCTGGTTCTGTCCCTCTACACCTAATACCTGGTTCTGTCCCTCTACACCTAATACCTGGTTCTGTCCCTCTACATCTAATACCTGGTTGTGTCCTTCTACATCTAATACCTGGTTCTGTCCCTCTACATCTAATACCTGGTTGTGTCCCTCTACACCTAATACCTGGTTGTGTCCCTCTACATCTATTACCTGGTTCTGTCCTCTACATCTAATACCTGGTTCTGTCCTCTACATCTAATACCTGGTTCTGTCCTCTACATCTAATACCTGGTTGTGTCCCTCTACATCTAATACCTGGTTCTGTCCCTCTACACCTAATACCTGGTTCTGTCCCTCTACACCTAATACCTGGTTCTGTCCCTCTACATCTAATACCTGGTTCTGTCCCTCTACATCTAATACCTGGTTGTGTCCCTCTACACCTAATACCTGGTTCTGTCCCCCTACATCTAATACCTGGTTGTGTCCCTCTACATCTAATACCTGGTTCTGTCCCTCTACATCTAATACCTGGTTCTGTCCCTCTACACCTAATACCTGGTTCTGTCCCTCTACATCTAATACCTGGTTCTGTCCCTCTACATCTAATACCTGGTTCTGTCCCTCTACATCTAATACCTGGTTCTGTCCCTCTACATCTAATACCTGGTTCTGTCCCTCTACATCTAATACCTGGTTCTGTCCCTCTACATCTAATACCTGGTTGTGTCCCTCTACATCTAATACCTGGTTGTGTCCCTCTACACCTAATACCTGGTTCTGTCCCTCTACATCTATTACCTGGTTCTGTCCCTCTACATCTATTACCTGGTTCTGTCCTCTACATCTATTACCTGGTTCTGCCCCTCTACATCTAATACCTGGTTCTGTCCCTCTACATCTAATACCTGGTTGTGTCCCTCTACATCTAATACCTGGTTGTGTCCCTCTACACCTAATACCTGGTTCTGTCCCTCTACATCTAATACCTGGTTGTGTCCCTCTACACCTAATACCTGGTTCTGTCCCTCTACACCTAATACCTGGTTCTGTCCCTCTACATCTAATACCTGGTTGTGTCCCTCTACATCTAATACCTGGTTCTGTCCCTCTACATCTAATACCTGGTTGTGTCCCTCTACATCTAATACCTGGATGTGTCCCTCTACATCTAATACCTGGTTCTGTCCCTCTACATCTAATACCTGGTTGTGTCAATCTACACCTAATACCTGGTTGTGTCCCTCTACATCTAATACCTGGATCTGTCCCTCTACATCTAATACCTGGTTCTGTCCCTCTACATCTAATACCTGGTTGTGTCAATCTACACCTAATACCTGGTTGTGTCCCTCTACATCTAATACCTGGTTCTGTCCCTCTACATCTAATACCTGGTTCTGTCCCTCTACATCTAATACCTGGATGTGTCCCTCTACATCTAATACCTGGTTGTGTCCCTCTACATCTAATACTTGGTTCTGTCCCTCTACATCTAATACCTGGTTGTGTCCCTCTACATCTAATACCTGGTTGTGTCCCTCTACATCTAATACCTGGATGTGTCCCTCTACATCTAATACCTGGTTCTGTCCCTCTACATCTAATACCTAGTTGTGTCCCTCTACATCTAATACCTGGTTCTGTCCCTCTACATCTAATACCTGGTTCTGTCCCTCTACATCTAATACCTGGTTGTGTCCCTCTACATCTAATACCTGGTTCTGTCCCTCTACATCTAATACCTGGTTCTGTCCCTCTACATCTAATACCTGGATGTGTCCCTCTACATCTAATACCTGGTTGTGTCCCTCTACATCTAATACTTGGTTCTGTCCCTCTACATCTAATACCTGGTTGTGTCCCTCTACATCTAATACCTGGTTGTGTCCCTCTACATCTAATACCTGGATGTGTCCCTCTACACCTAATACCTGGTTGTGTCCCTCTACACCTAATACCTGGTTCTGTCCCTCTACATCTAATACCTGGTTGTGTCCCTCTACATCTAATACCTGGTTCTGTCCCTCTACACCTAATACCTGGTTCTGTCCCTCTACATCTAATACCTGGTTCTGTCCCTCTACATCTAATACCTAGTTGTGTCCCTCTACATCTAATACCTGGTTCTGTCCCTCTACACCTAATACCTGGTTCTGTCCCTCTACACCTAATACCTGGTTGTGTCCCTCTACATCTAATACCTGGTTCTGTCCCTCTACATCTAATACCTGGTTCTGTCCCTCTACATCTAATACCTGGTTCTGTCCCTCTACATCTAATACCTGGTTCTGTCCCTCTACATCTAATACCTGGTTCTGTCCCTCTACATCTAATACCTGGTTCTGTCCCTCTACATCTAATACCTGGTTCTGTCCCTCTACATCTAATACCTGGTTCTGTCCCTCTACATCTAATACCTGGTTCTGTCCCTCTACATCTAATACCTGGTTGTGTCCCTCTACATCTAATACCTGGTTCTGTCCCTCTACATCTAATACCTGGCTGTGCCCCTACACCTAATACCTGGTTCTGTCCCTCTACATCTAATACCTGGTTCTGTCCCTCTACACCTAATACCTGGTTCTGTCCCTCTACATCTAATACCTGGTTCTGTCCTTCTACATCTAATACCTGGTTCTGTCCCTCTACACCTAATACCTGGTTCTGTCCCTCTACATCTAATACCTGGTTCTGTCCCTCTACATCTAATACCTGGTTGTGTCCCTCTACATCTAATACCTGGTTCTGTCCCTCTACACCTAATACCTGGTTCTGTCCCTCTACATCTAATACCTGGTTCTGTCCCTCTACATCTAATACCTGGTTGTGTCCCTCTACATCTAATACCTGGTTCTGTCCCTCTACATCTAATACCTGGTTCTGTCCCTCTACATCTAATACCTGGTTCTGTCCCTCTACATCTAATACCTGGTTCTGTCCCTCTACATCTAATACCTGGCTGTGCCCCTACACCTAATACCTGGTTCTGTCCCTCTACATCTAATACCTGGTTCTGTCCCTCTACACCTAATACCTGGTTCTGTCCCTCTACACCTAATACCTGGTTCTGTCCCTCTACACCTAATACCTGGTTCTGTCCCTCTACACCTAATACCTGGTTCTGTCCCTCTACACCTAATACCTGGTTCTGTCCCTCTTCACCTAATACCTGGTTCTGTCCCTCTACATCTAATACCTAGTTCTGTCCCTCTACATCTAATACCTGGTTCTGTCCCTCTACATCTAATACCTGGTTCTGTCCCTCTACATCTAATACCTGGTTGTGTCCCTCTACACCTAATACCTGGTTCTGTCCCTCTACACCTAATACCTGGTTGTGTCCCTCTACACCTAATACCTGGTTCTGTCCCTCTACACCTAATACCTGGTTGTGTCCCTCTACACCTAATACCTGGTTCTGTCCCTCTACACCTAATACCTGGTTCTGTCCCTCTACACCTAATACCTGGTTCTGTCCCTCTACATCTATTACCTGGCTGTGCCCCTACATCTAATACCTGGTTGTGTCCTTCTACATCTAATACCTGGTTCTGTCCCTCTACATCTAATACCTGGTTCTGTCCCTCTACACCTAATACCTGGTTCTGTCCCTCTACATCTAATACCTGGTTGTGTCCCTCTACACCTAATACCTGGTTGTGTCCCTCTACATCTAATACCTGGTTCTGTCCCTCTACACCTAATACCTGGTTCTGTCCCTCTACACCTAATACCTGGTTCTGTCCCTCTACACCTAATACCTGGTTCTGTCCCTCTACACCTAATACCTGGTTGTGTCCCTCTACATCTAATACCTGGTTCTGTCCCTCTACACCTAATACCTGGTTATGTCCCTCTACACCTAATACCTGGTTGTGTCCCTCTACATCTAATACCTGGTTCTGTCCCTCTACACCTAATACCTGGTTGTGTCCCTCTACATCTAATACCTGGTTGTGTCCCTCTACATCTAATACCTGGTTGTGTCCCTCTACATCTAATACCTGGTTGTGTCCCTCTACATCTAATACCTGGTTCTGTCCCTCTACACCTAATACCTGGTTGTGTCCCTCTACATCTAATACCTGGTTGTGTCCCTCTACATCTAATACCTGGTTCTGTCCCTCTACACCTAATACCTGGTTCTGTCCCTCTACATCTAATACCTGGTTCTGTCCCTCTACATCTAATACCTGGTTCTGTCCCTCTACACCTAATACCTGGTTCTGTCCCTCTACACCTAATACCTGGTTCTGTCCCTCTACACCTAATACCTGGTTGTGTCCCTCTACATCTAATACCTGGTTCTGTCCCTCTACACCTAATACCTGGTTCTGTCCCTCTACACCTAATACCTGGTTCTGTCCCTCTACATCTAATACCTGGTTCTGTCCCTCTACATCTAATACCTGGTTCTGTCCCTCTACATCTAATACCTGGTTCTGTCCCTCTACATCTAATACCTGGTTCTGTCCCTCTACACCTAATACCTGGTTGTGTCCCTCTACATCTAATACCTGGTTCTGTCCCTCTACATCTAATACCTGGTTCTGTCCCTCTACATCTAATACCTGGTTCTGTCCCTCTACACCTAATACCTGGTTCTGTCCCTCTACATCTAATACCTGGTTCTGTCCCTCTACACCTAATACCTGGTTCTGTCCCTCTACACCTAATACCTGGTTCTGTCCCTCTACACCTAATACCTGGTTGTGTCCCTCTACATCTAATACCTGGTTCTGTCCCTCTACATCTAATACCTGGTTCTGTCCCTCTACATCTAATACCTGGTTCTGTCCCTCTACACCTAATACCTGGTTCTGTCCCTCTACATCTAATACCTGGTTCTGTCCCTCTACACCTAATACCTGGTTGTGTCCCTCTACACCTAATACCTGGTTCTGTCCCTCTACACCTAATACCTGGTTCTGTCCCTCTACACCTAATACCTGGTTCTGTCCTTCTACATCTAATACCTGGTTCTGTCCCTCTACACCTAATACCTGGTTCTGTCCCTCTACACCTAATACCTGGTTGTGTCCCTCTACACCTAATACCTGGTTGTGTCCCTCTACATCTAATACCTGGTTCTGTCCCTCTACATCTAATACCTGGTTCTGTCCCTCTACACCTAATACCTGGTTCTGTCCCTCTACACCTAATACCTGGTTCTGTCCCTCTACACCTAATACCTGGTTGTGTCCCTCTACATCTAATACCTGGTTCTGTCCCTCTACATCTAATACCTGGTTCTGTCCCTCTACATCTAATACCTGGTTCTGTCCCTCTACACCTAATACCTGGTTCTGTCCCTCTACATCTAATACCTGGTTCTGTCCCTCTACACCTAATACCTGGTTGTGTCCCTCTACACCTAATACCTGGTTCTGTCCCTCTACACCTAATACCTGGTTCTGTCCCTCTACACCTAATACCTGGTTCTGTCCTTCTACATCTAATACCTGGTTCTGTCCCTCTACACCTAATACCTGGTTGTGTCCCTCTACACCTAATACCTGGTTCTGTCCCTCTACACCTAATACCTGGTTGTGTCCCTCTACACCTAATACCTGGTTCTGTCCCTCTACACCTAATACCTGGTTCTGTCCCTCTACACCTAATACCTGGTTCTGTCCCTCTACACCTAATACCTGGTTCTGTCCCTCTACACCTAATACCTGGTTCTGTCCCTCTACATCTAATACCTGGTTCTGTCCCTCTACACCTAATACCTGGTTCTGTCCCTCTACACCTAATACCTGGTTCTGTCCCTCTACACCTAATACCTGGTTCTGTCCCTCTACACCTAATACCTGGTTCTGTCCCTCTACATCTAATACCTGGTTCTGTCCCTCTACATCTAATACCTGGTTCTGTCCCTCTACACCTAATACCTGGTTCTGTCCCTCTACACCTAATACCTGGTTCTGTCCCTCTACATCTAATACCTGGTTCTGTCCCTCTACACCTAATACCTGGTTGTGTCCCTCTACACCTAATACCTGGTTCTGTCCCTCTACACCTAATACCTGGTTCTGTCCCTCTACACCTAATACCTGGTTCTGTCCCTCTACACCTAATACCTGGTTCTGTCCCTCTACATCTATTACCTGGCTGTGCCCCTACATCTAATACCTGGTTCTGTCCCTCTACACCTAATACCTGGTTCTGTCCCTCTACACCTAATACCTGGTTCTGTCCCTCTACACCTAATACCTGGTTCTGTCCCTCTACATCTAATACCTGGTTCTGTCCCTCTACACCTAATACCTGGTTCTGTCCCTCTACACCTAATACCTGGTTCTGTCCCTCTACACCTAATACCTGGTTCTGTCCCTCTACATCTAATACCTGGTTGTGTCCTTCTACATCTAATACCTGGTTCTGTCCCTCTACATCTAATACCTGGTTCTGTCCTCTACATCTAATACCTGGTTGTGTCCCTCTACACCTAATACCTGGTTGTGTCCCTCTACATCTATTACCTGGTTCTGTCCTCTACATCTAATACCTGGTTCTGTCCTCTACATCTAATACCTGGTTCTGTCCTCTACATCTAATACCTGGTTGTGTCCCTCTACATCTAATACCTGGTTCTGTCCCTCTACACCTAATACCTGGTTCTGTCCCTCTACACCTAATACCTGGTTCTGTCCCTCTACATCTAATACCTGGTTCTGTCCCTCTACATCTAATACCTGGTTGTGTCCCTCTACACCTAATACCTGTTTCTGTCCCTCTACATCTAATACCTGGTTCTGTCCCTCTACATCTAATACCTGGTTCTGTCCCTCTACACCTAATACCTGGTTCTGTCCCTCTACATCTAATACCTGGTTCTGTCCCTCTACATCTAATACCTGGTTCTGTCCCTCTACATCTAATACCTGGTTCTGTCCCTCTACATCTAATACCTGGTTCTGTCCCTCTACATCTAATACCTGGTTCTGTCCCTCTACATCTAATACCTGGTTGTGTCCCTCTACATCTAATACCTGGTTGTGTCCCTCTACACCTAATACCTGGTTCTGTCCCTCTACATCTATTACCTGGTTCTGTCCCTCTACATCTATTACCTGGTTCTGTCCTCTACATCTATTACCTGGTTCTGCCCCTCTACATCTAATACCTGGTTCTGTCCCTCTACATCTAATACCTGGTTGTGTCCCTCTACATCTAATACCTGGTTGTGTCCCTCTACACCTAATACCTGGTTCTGTCCCTCTACATCTAATACCTGGTTGTGTCCCTCTACATCTAATACCTGGTTCTGTCCCTCTACACCTAATACCTGGTTCTGTCCCTCTACATCTATTACCTGGTTCTGTCCCTCTACATCTAATACCTGGTTCTGTCCCTCTACATCTAATACCTGGTTGTGTCCCTCTACATCTAATACCTGGTTGTGTCCCTCTACATCTAATACCTGGTTGTGTCCCTCTACACCTAATACCTGGATGTGTCCCTCTACATCTAATACCTGGTTCTGTCCCTCTACATCTAATACCTGGTTGTGTCAATCTACACCTAATACCTGGTTGTGTCCCTCTACATCTAATACCTGGATCTGTCCCTCTACATCTAATACCTGGTTCTGTCCCTCTACATCTAATACCTGGTTGTGTCAATCTACACCTAATACCTGGTTGTGTCCCTCTACATCTAATACCTGGTTCTGTCCCTCTACATCTAATACCTGGTTCTGTCCCTCTACATCTAATACCTGGATGTGTCCCTCTACATCTAATACCTGGTTGTGTCCCTCTACATCTAATACTTGGTTCTGTCCCTCTACATCTAATACCTGGTTGTGTCCCTCTACATCTAATACCTGGATGTGTCCCTCTACATCTAATACCTGGTTGTGTCCCTCTACATCTAATACCTGGATGTGTCCCTCTACATCTAATACCTGGTTCTGTCCCTCTACATCTAATACCTAGTTGTGTCCCTCTACATCTAATACCTGGTTCTGTCCCTCTACACCTAATACCTGGTTGTGTCCCTCTACATCTAATACCTGGTTCTGTCCCTCTACATCTAATACCTGGTTCTGTCCCTCTACATCTAATACCTGGTTCTGTCCCTCTACATCTAATACCTGGTTCTGTCCCTCTACATCTAATACCTGGTTCTGTCCCTCTACATCTAATACCTGGTTCTGTCCCTCTACATCTAATACCTGGTTGTGTCCCTCTACATCTAATACCTGGTTCTGTCCCTCTACATCTAATACCTGGATGTGTCCCTCTACATCTAATACCTGGTTCTGTCCCTCTACATCTAATACCTGGTTGTGTCCCTCTACATCTAATACCTGGTTCTGTCCCTCTACACCTAATACCTGGTTCTGTCCCTCTACATCTAATACCTGGTTCTGTCCCTCTACACCTAATACCTGGTTGTGTCCCTCTACATCTAATACCTGGATGTGTCCCTCTACACCTAATACCTGGTTCTGTCCCTCTACACCTAATACCTGGTTCTGTCCCTCTACACCTAATACCTGGTTGTGTCCCTCTACATCTAATACCTGGTTCTGTCCCTCTACATCTAATACCTGGTTGTGTCCCTCTACATCTAATACCTGGTTCTGTCCCTCTACACCTAATACCTGGTTCTGTCCCTCTACACCTAATACCTGGTTGTGTCCCTCTACATCTAATACCTGGTTCTGTCCCTCTACACCTAATACCTGGTTGTGTCCCTCTACATCTAATACCTGGTTCTGTCCCTCTACATCTAATACCTGGTTGTGTCCCTCTACATCTAATACCTGGTTCTGTCCCTCTACATCTAATACCTGGTTGTGTCCCTCTACATCTAATACCTGGTTCTGTCCTCTACATCTAATACCTGGTTCTGTCCCTCTACATCTAATACCTGGTTCTGTCCCTCTACACCTAATACCTGGTTCTGTCCCTCTACACCTAATACCTGGTTGTGTCCCTCTACACCTAATACCTGGTTGTGTCCCCTACATCTAATACCTGGTTCTGTCCCTCTACATTTAATACCTGGTTCTGTCCCTCTACATCTAATACCTGGTTGTGTCCCTCTACATCTAATACCTGGTTCTGTCCCTCTACATCTAATACCTGGTTCTGTCCCTCTACATCTAATACCTGGTTCTGTCCCTCTACATCTAATACCTGGTTCTGTCCCTCTACACCTAATACCTGGTTGTGTCCCTCTACATCTAATACCTGGTTCTGTCCCTCTACACCTAATACCTGGTTCTGTCCCTCTACACCTAATACCTGGTTCTGTCCCTCTACACCTAATACCTGGTTCTGTCCCTCTACATCTAATACCTGGTTCTGTCCCTCTACACATAATACCTGGTTCTGTCCCTCTACATCTAATACCTGGTTCTGTCCCTCTACATCTAATACCTGGTTCTGTCCCTCTACATCTAATACCTGGATGTGTCCCTCTACATCTAATACCTGGTTCTGTCCTTCTACATCTAATACCTGGTTCTGTCCCTCTACATCTAATACCTGGATGTGTCCCTCTACATCTAATACCTGGTTGTGTCCCTCTACATCTAATACCTGGTTCTGTCCCTCTACATCTAATACCTGGTTCTGTCCCTCTACATCTAATACCTGGTTCTGTCCCTCTACATCTAATACCTGGTTCTGTCCCTCTACATCTAATACCTGGTTCTGTCCCTCTACATCTAATACCTGGTTGTGTCCCTCTACATCTAATACCTGGTTCTGTCCCTCTACATCTAATACCTGGTTCTGTCCCTCTACATCTAATACCTGGTTCTGTCCCTCTACATCTAATACCTGGTTCTGTCCCTCTACATCTAATACCTGGTTCTGTCCCTCTACATCTAATACCTGGTTCTGTCCCTCTACATCTAATACCTGGTTCTGTCCCTCTACATCTAATACCTGGTTCTGTCCCTCTACATCTAATACCTGGTTCTGTCCCTCTACATCTAATACCTGGTTCTGTCCCTCTACATCTAATACCTGGTTGTGTCCCTCTACATCTAATACCTGGTTCTGTCCCTCTACATCTAATACCTGGTTCTGTCCCTCTACATCTAATACCTGGTTCTGTCCCTCTACATCTAATACCTGGTTCTGTCCCTCTACATCTAATACCTGGTTCTGTCCCTCTACATCTAATACCTGGTTCTGTCCCTCTACATCTAATACCTGGTTCTGTCCCTCTACATCTAATACCTGGTTCTGTCCCTCTACATCTAATACCTGGTTCTGTCCCTCTACATCTAATACCTGGTTCTGTCCCTCTACATCTAATACCTGGTTCTGTCCCTCTACATCTAATACCTGGTTCTGTCCCTCTACATCTAATACCTGGTTCTGTCCCTCTACATCTAATACCTGGTTCTGTCCCTCTACATCTAATACCTGGTTCTGTCCCTCTACATCTAATACCTGGTTCTGTCCCTCTACATCTAATACCTGGTTCTGTCCCTCTACATCTAATACCTGGTTCTGTCCCTCTACATCTAATACCTGGTTCTGTCCCTCTACATCTAATACCTGGATGTGTCCCTCTACATCTAATACCTGGTTCTGTCCCTCTACATCTAATACCTGGTTCTGTCCCTCTACATCTAATACCTGGTTCTGTCCCTCTACACCTAATACCTGGTTCTGTCCCTCTACACCTAATACCTGGTTCTGTCCCTCTACACCTAATACCTGGTTCTGTCCCTCTACATCTAATACCTGGTTCTGTCCCTCTACATCTAATACCTGGTTCTGTCCCTCTACACCTAATACCTGGCTGTGCCCCTGCACTGATCACCTGTTATGGGGGACCATGTCTTGTCCTCAGCAAGAAAATGCCCCCAAATAACTAGATATAAATAAATAAGTAAATTGTAAAATTCTGCAGAATTTGCTCTAGATAAACCCATATCCATTGTGAATAGAACCGCAAGATGACGCAGGATCAGGTGACGGCACCGTGCCCAGACACGTTGAGTGACTGACTGCCCCGCGTGCTGCGCTCTACCTTTACTGCACACAAATTAGTCAGTGACTAATAAGGAAAGTTCCTCAGTAAATGATACAAATGAGTTTGGCTCCTGATGCCCAGAAGCTGCGCCCTGGGGCCTCGTACCGTGACTTCTGTGTACACAGCAGACATTTCCTCTTGGGTCGGGCATAGGAGGAAGCTGCCACCGATGGGTAAATGCAGGAAAGCGCCAATGAGCACTTCTACCTCCGTCCTTCACATCCATCGCCCCTGGCATATTCCATGTGCCAGACATAAAGAATGATCTGTATCGTTTCTGTGTATCCTCATACAATGTCAGTACAGGAAAGGACAGAACGTACGTCCTAGCACAGACTGACCTTCATACCAGGACAAGGGGCCTCATCTGTAATCGAAGACCATGAGACCAACCATCTCCATGTGTATATGGCTATCATCTCCCATGATCGTCTCTACATGTCTACACAGCGTCATCCTTCATACATTTCATGGGCTGGTGTCCATCACACCGTCCTCTCTACATTCCGTATATACACAACCCTCATACATCACCTCACTATGTGTCCATCACACCGTCCTCTCTACATACCGTATATACACAGCCCTCAAACATCACCTCACTATGTGTCCATCACACCGTCCTCTCTACATACTGTATATACACAACCCTCATACATCACCTCACTATGTGTCCATCACACCGTCCTCTCTACATACCGTATATTCACAGCCCTCATACATCACCTCACTATGTGTCCATCACACCGTCCTCTCTACATACTGTATATACACAACCCTCATACATCACCTCACTATGTGTCCATCACACCGTCCTCTCTACATTCCGTATATACACAGTCCTCATACATCACCTCCTCACTATGTGTCCATCACACCGTCCTCTCTACATACTGTATATACACAACCCTCATACATCACCTCCTCACTGTGTGTCCATCACACCGTCCTCTCTACATGTACACACAGCACCAGTCCTCATACGTCACCTCCTCACTATGTGTCCATCACACCGTCCTCTCTACATACCGTATATTCACAGCCCTCATACATCACCTCACTATGTGTCCATCACACCGTCCTCTCTACATTCCGTATATACACAACCCTCATACATCACCTCCTCACTGTGTGTCCATCACACCGTCCTCTCAACATGTACACACAGCACCAGTCCTCATACGTCACCTCCTCACTATTTGTCCATCACACCGTCCTCTCTACATGTGTACACAGCACCAGTCCTCATACATCACCTCACTATGTGTCCATCACACCGTCCTCTCTACATGTGCACACAGCACCAGTCCTCATACATCACCTCCTCACTATGTGTCCATCACACCGTCCTCTCTACATACCGTATATTCACAGCCCTCATACATCACCTCACTATGTGTCCATCACACCGTCCTCTCTACATACCGTATATTCACAGCCCTCATACATCACCTCACTATGTGTCCATCACACCGTCCTCTCTACATTCCGTATATACACAACCCTCATACATCACCTCCTCACTGTGTGTCCATCACACCGTCCTCTCAACATGTACACACAGCACCAGTCCTCATACATCACCTCCTCACTATGTGTCCATCACACCTTCCTCTCTACATGTGTACACAGCACCAGTCCTCATACATCACCTCCTCACTATGTGTCCATCACACCGTCCTCTCTACATGTGTACACAGCACCAGTCATCATACATCACCTCCTCACTATGTGTCCATCACACCGTCCTCTCTACATGTGTACACAGCACCAGTCCTCATACATCACCTCCTCACTATGTGTCCATCACACCGTCCTGTCTACATGTGTACACAGCACCAGTCCTCATACATCACCTCCTCACTATGTGTCCATCACACCATCCTCTCTACATGTGTACACAGCACCAGCCCTCATACATCACCTCCTCACTATGTGTCCATCACACCGTCCTCTCTACATGTGTACACAGCACCAGTCCTCATACATCACCTCCTCACTATGTGTCCATCACACCGTCCTCTCTACATGTGTACACAGCACCAGACCTCATACATCACCTCCTCACTATGTGTCCATCACACCATCCTCTCTACATGTGTACACAGCACCAGTCCTCATACATCACCTCCTCACTATGTGTCCATCACACCATCCTCTCTACATGTGTACACAGCACCAGCCCTCATACATCACCTCCTCACTATGTGTCCATCACACCGTCCTCTCTACATGTGTACACAGCACCAGTCCTCATACATCACCTCCTCACTATGTGTCCATCACACCGTCCTCTCTACATGTGTACACAGCACCAGCCCTCATACATCACCTCCTCACTATGTGTCCATCACACCGTCCTCTCTACATGTGTACACAGCACCAGCCCTCATACATCACCTCCTCACTATGTGTCCATCACACCGTCCTCTCTACATGTGCACACAGCACCAGTCCTCATACATCACCTCCTCACTATGTGTCCATCACACCGTCCTCTCTACATGTGTACACAGCACCAGTCCTCATACATCACCTCCTCACTATGTGTCCATCACACCGTCCTCTCTACATGTGTACACAGCACCAGACCTCATACATCACCTCTTCACTATGTGTCCATCACACCGTCCTCTCTACATGTGTACACAGCACCAGTCCTCATACATCACCTCCTCACTATGTGTCCATCACACCGTCCTCTCTACATACCGTATATACACAGCCCTCATACATCACCTCCTCACTATGTGTCCATCACACCGTCCTCTCTACATGTGTACACAGCACCAGCCCTCACACATCACCTCCTCACCATGTGTCCATCACATCGTCCTCTCTACATGTATACACAGCACCAGTCCTCATACATCACCTCCTCACTATGTGTCCATCACACCGTCCTCTCTACATGTGTACACAGCACCAGTCCTCATACATCACCTCCTCACTATGTGTCCATCACACCGTCCTCTCTACATGTGTACACAGCACCAGTCCTCATACATCACCTCCTCACTATGTGTCCATCACACCGTCCTCTCTACATATGTACACAGCACCAGTCCTCATACATCACCTCCTCACTATGTGTCCATCACACCGTCCTCTCTACATACCGTATATACACAGCCCTCATACATCACCTCCTCACTATGTGTCCATCACACCGTCCTCTCTACATGTGTACACAGCACCAGCCCTCACACATCACCTCCTCACCATGTGTCCATCACATCGTCCTCTCTACATGTATACACAGCACCAGTCCTCATACATCACCTCCTCACTATGTGTCCATCACACCGTCCTCTCTACATGTGTACACAGCACCAGTCCTCATACATCACCTCCTCACTATGTGTCCATCACACCGTCCTCTCTACATGTGTACACAGCACCAGTCCTCATACATCACCTCCTCACTATGTGTCCATCACACCGTCCTCTCTACATGTGTACACAGCACCAGTCCTCATACATCACCTCCTCCCTATGTGTCCATCACACCGTCCTCTCTACATGTGTACACAGCACCAGACCTCATACATCACCTCCTCCCTATGTGTCCATCACACCGTCCTCTCTACATGTGTACACAGCACCAGACCTCATACATCACCTCCTCACTATGTGTCCATCACACCGTCCTCTCTACATGTGTACACAGCACCAGCCCTCATACATCACCTCCTCACTATGTGTCCATCACACCGTCCTCTCTACATGTGTACACAGCACCAGACCTCATACATCACCTCCTCACTATGTGTCCATCACACCGTCCTCACTACATGTACACACAGCACCAGCCCTCATACATCACCTCCTCACTATGTGTCCATCACACCGTCCTCTCTACATGTGTACACAGCACCAGCCCTCATACATCACCTCCTCACTATGTGTCCATCACACCGTCCTCTCTACATGTGTACACAGCACCAGACCTCATACATCACCTCCTCACTATGTGTCCATCACACCGTCCTCTCTACATGTACACACAGCACCAGCCCTCATACATCACCTCCTCACTATGTGTCCATCACACCGTCCTCTCTACATGTGTACACAGCACCAGACCTCATACATCACCTCCTCACCATGTGTCCATCACACCGTCCTCTCTACATGTGTACACAGCACCAGTCCTCATACATCACCTCCTCACTATGTGTCCATCACACCGTCCTCTCTACATGTATACACAGCACCAGTCCTCATACATCACCTGCTCACTATGTGTCCATCACACCGTCCTCTCTACATGTATACACAGCACCAGCCCTCATACATCACCTCCTCACTATGTGTCCATCACACCGTCCTCTCTACATGTGTACACAGCACCAGCCCTCATACATCACCTCCTCACTATGTGTCCATCACACCGTCCTCTCTACATGTGTACACAGCACCAGCCCTCATACATCACCTCCTCACTATGTGTCCAACACACCGTCCTCTCTACATGTGTACACAGCACTAGTCCTCATACATCACCTCCTCACTATGTGTCCATCACACCGTCCTCTCTACATGTGTACACAGCACCAGCCCTCATACATCACCTCCTCACTATGTGTCCATCACACCGTCCTCTCTACATGTGCACACAGCACCAGCCCTCATACATCACCTCCTCACTATGTGTCCATCCCACCGTCCTCTCTACATGTGTACACAGCACCAGCCCTCATACATCACCTCCTCACTATGTGTCCATCACACCGTCCTCTCTATATGTGTACACAGTATTAGACCTCATACATCACCTCCTCACTATGTGTCCATCACACCGTCCTCTCTACATGTGCACACAGCACCAGCCCTCATACATCACCTCCTCACTATGTGTCCATCACACCGTCCTCTCTACATGTGTACACAGTATTAGACCTCATACATCACCTCCTCACTATGTGTCCATCACACCGTCCTCTCTACATACCGTATATACACAGCCCTCATACATCACCTCCTCACTATGTGTCCATCACACTGTCCTCTCTACATACCGTATATACACAGCCCTCATACATCACCTCCTCACTATGTGTCCATCACACCGTCATCTCTACATGTGTACACAGCACCAGCCCTCACACATCACCTCCTCACCATGTGTCCATCACATCGTCCTCTCTACATGTATACACAGCACCAGTCCTCATACATCACCTCCTCACTATGTGTCCATCACACCGTCCTCTCTATATGTGTACACAGCACCAGACCTCATACATCACCTCCTCACTATGTGTCCATCACACCGTCCTCTCTACATGTGCACACAGCACCAGACCTCATACATCACCTCCTCTCCATGTGTCCATCACACCGTCCTCTCTACATGTGTACACAGCACCAGTCCTCATACATCACCTCCTCACTATGTGTCCATCACACCATCCTCTCTACATGTGTACACAGCACCAGTCCTCATACATCACCTCCTCACTATGTGTCCATCACACCGTCCTCTCTACATGTGTACACAGCACCAGTCCTCATACATCACCTCCTCACTATGTGTCCATCACACCGTCCTCTCTACATGTGTACACAGCACCAGCCCTCATACATCACCTCCTCACTATGTGTCCATCACACCGTCCTCTCTACATGTGTACACAGCACCAGCCCTCATACATCACCTCCTCACCATGTGTCCATCACACCGTCCTCTCTACATGTGTACACAGCACCAGACCTCATACATCACCTCCTCACTATGTGTCCATCACACCGTCCTCTCTACATGTGCACACAGCACCAGACCTCATACATCACCTCCTCACTATGTGTCCATCACACCGTCCTCTCTACATGTGCACACAGCACCAGACCTCATACATCACCTCCTCACTATGTGTCCATCACACCGTCCTCTCTACATGTGCACACAGCACCAGACCTCATACATCACCTCCTCACCATGTGTCCATCACACCGTCCTCTCTACATGTGTACACAGCACCAGACCTCATACATCACCTCCTCACTATGTGTCCATCACACCGTCCTCTCTACATGTGTACACAGCACCAGTCCTCATACATCACCTCCTCACTATGTGTCCATCACACCGTCCTCTCTACATGTGTACACAGCACCAGACCTCATACATCACCTCCTCACTATGTGTCCATCACACCGTCCTCTCTACATGTGCACACAGCACCAGACCTCATACATCACCTCCTCACTATGTGTCCATCACACCGTCCTCTCTATATGTGCACACAGCACCAGACCTCATACATCACCTCCTCACTATGTGTCCATCACACCGTCCTTTCTACATGTGTACACAGCACCAGACCTCATACATCACCTCCTCACTATGTGTCCATCACACCGTCCTCTCTACATGTGCACACAGCACCAGACCTCATACATCACCTCCTCACCATGTGTCCATCACACCGTCCTCTCTACATGTGCACACAGCACCAGACCTCAAACATCACCTCCTCACTATGTGTCCATCACATCGTCCTCTCTACATGTGTACACAGCACCAGTCCTCATACATCACCTCCTCACTATGTGTCCATCACATCGTCCTCTCTACATGTGTACACAGCACCAGTCCTCATACATCACCTCCTCACTATGTGTCCATCACACCGTCCTCTCTACATGTGTACACAGCACCAGTCCTCATACATCACCTCCTCACTATGTGTCCATCACACCGTCCTCTCTACATGTGCACACAGCACCAGACCTCATACATCACCTCCTCACTATGTGTCCAACACACCGTCCTCTCTACATGTGCACACGGCACCAGTCCTCATACATCACCTCCTCACTATGTGTCCATCACACCGTCCTCTCAAAATGTGTACACAGCACCAGCCCTCATACATCACCTCCCCACTATGTGTCCATCACACCGTCCTCTCTACATGTGTACACAGCACCAGCCCTCATACATCACCTCCTCACTATGTGTCCATCACACCGTCCTCTCTACATGTACACACAGCACCAGCCCTCATACATCACCTCCTCACTATGTGTCCATCACACCGTCCTCTCTACATGTGTACACAGCACCAGACCTCATACATCACCTCCTCACCATGTGTCCATCACACCGTCCTCTCTACATGTGTACACAGCACCAGACCTCATACATCACCTCCTCACTATGTGTCCATCACACCGTCCTCTCTACATGTACACACAGCACCAGCCCTCATACATCACCTCCTCACTATGTGTCCATCACACCGTCCTCTCTACATGTGTACACAGCACCAGACCTCATACATCACCTCCTCACTATGTGTCCATCACACCGTCCTCTCTACATGTGTACACAGCACCAGTCCTCATACATCACCTCCTCACTATGTGTCCATCACACCGTCCTCTCTACATGTGCACACAGCACCAGACCTCATACATCACCTCCTCACTATGTGTCCATCACACCGTCCTCTCTACATGTGCACACAGCACCAGTCCTCATACATCACCTCCTCACTATGTGTCCATCACACCGTCCTCTCTACATGTGCACACAGCACCAGCCCTCATACATCACCTCCTCACTATGTGTCCATCACACCGTCCTCTCTACATGTGTACACAGCACCAGTCCTCATACATCACCTCCTCACTATGTGTCCATCACACCGTCCTCTCTACATGTGTACACAGCACCAGCCCTCATACATCACCTCCTCACTATGTGTCCATCACACCGTCCTCTCTACATGTGCACACAGCACCAGTCCTCATACATCACCTCCTCACTATGTGTCCATCACACCGTCCTCTCTACATGTGCACACAGCACCAGCCCTCATACATCACCTCCTCACTATGTGTCCATCACACCGTCCTCTCTACATGTGCACACAGCACCAGCCCTCATACATCACCTCCTCACTATGTGTCCATCACACCGTCCTCTCTATATGTGTACACAGTATTAGACCTCATACATCACCTCCTCACTATGTGTCCATCACACCGTCCTCTCTACATATGTACACAGCACCAGTCCTCATACATCACCTCCTCACTATGTGTCCATCACACCGTCCTCTCTACATACCGTATATACACAGCCCTCATACATCACCTCCTCACTATGTGTCCATCACACCGTCCTCTCTACATGTGTACACAGCACCAGCCCTCACACATCACCTCCTCACCATGTGTCCATCACATCGTCCTCTCTACATGTATACACAGCACCAGCCCTCATACATCACCTCCTCACTATGTGTCCATCACACCGTCCTCTCTACATGTGTACACAGCACCAGCCCTCATACATCACTTCCTCACTATGTGTCCATCACACCGTCCTCTCTACATGTGTACACAGCACCAGCCCTCATACATCACCTCCTCACTATGTGTCCATCACACCGTCCTCTCTACATGTGTACACAGCACCAGACCTCATACATCACCTCCTCACTATGTGTCCATCACACCGTCCTCTCTACATGTGTACACAGCACCAGTCCTCATACATCACCTCCTCACTATGTGTCCATCACACCGTCCTCTCTACATGTGTACACAGCACCAGCCCTCATACATCACCTCCTCACTATGTGTCCATCACACCGTCCTCTCTACATGTACACACAGCACCAGCCCTCATACATCACCTCCTCACTATGTGTCCATCACACCGTCCTCTCTACATGTGTACACAGCACCAGCCCTCATACATCACCTCCTCACTATGTGTCCATCACACCGTCCTCTCTACATGTGTACACAGCACCAGTCCTCATACATCACCTCCTCCCTATGTGTGCATCACACCGTCCTCTCTACATGTGTACACAGCACCAGACCTCATACATCACCTCCTCACTATGTGTCCATCACACCGTCCTCTCTACATGTACACACAGCACCAGCCCTCATACATCACCTCCTCACTATGTGTCCATCACACCGTCCTCTCTACATGTGTACACAGTATTAGACCTCATACATCACCTCCTCACTATGTGTCCATCACACCGTCCTCTCTACATGTATACACAGCACCAGTCCTCATACATCACCTCCTCACTATGTGTCCATCACACCGTCCTCTCTACATGTGTACAGAGTATTAGACCTCATACATCACCTCCTCACTATGTGTCCATCACACCGTCCTCTCTACATGTATACACAGCACCAGCCCTCATACATCACCTCCTCACTATGTGTCCATCACACCGTCCTCTCTACATGTGTACACAGTATTAGACCTCATACATCACCTCCTCACTATGTGTCCATCACACCGTCTTCTCTACATGTGCACACAGCATCAGCCCTCATACATCACCTCCTCACTATGTGTCCATCCCACCGTCCTCTCTACATGTGTACACAGCACCAGTCCTCATACATCACCTCCTCACTATGTGTCCATCACACCGTCCTCTCTACATGTGTACACAGCACCAGACCTCATACATCACCTCCTCACTGTGTGTCCATCACACCGTCCTCTCTACATGTACACACAGCACCAGCCCTCATACATCACCTCCTCACTATGTGTCCATCACACCGTCCTCTCTACATGTGTACACAGCACCAGTCCTCATACATCACCTCCTCACTATGTGTCCATCACACCGTCCTCTCTACATGTGTACACAGCACCAGTCCTCATACATCACCTCCTCCCTATGTGTCCATCACACCGTCCTCTCTACATGTGTACACAGCACCAGACCTCATACATCACCTCCTCACTATGTGTCCATCACACCGTCCTCTCTACATGTACACACAGCACCAGCCCTCATACATCACCTCCTCACTATGTGTCCATCACACCGTCCGCTCTACATGTGTACACAGTATTAGACCTCATACATCACCTCCTCACTATGTGTCCATCACACCGTCCTCTCTACATGTATACACAGCACCAGTCCTCATACATCACCTCCTCACTATGTGTCCATCACACCGTCCTCTCTACATGTGTACACAGTATTAGACCTCATACATCACCTCCTCACTATGTGTCCATCACACCGTCCTCTCTACATGTGCACACAGCATCAGCCCTCATACATCACCTCCTCACTATGTGTCCAGCACACCGTCCTCTCTACATGTGTACACAGCACCAGCCCTCATACATCACCTCCTCACTGTGTGTCCATCACACCGTCCTCTCTACATGTGTACACAGCACCAGTCCTCATACATCACCTCCTCACTATGTGTCCATCACACCGTCCTCTCTACATGTGTACACAGCACCAGACCTCATACATCACCTCCTCACTGTGTGTCCATCACACCGTCCTCTCTACATGTGTACACAGCACCAGTCCTCATACATCACCTCCTCACTATGTGTCCATCACACCGTCCTCACTACATGTGTACACAGCACCAGTCCTCATACATCACCTCACTATGTGTCCATCACACCGTCCTCTCTATATGTGTACACAGCACCAGCCCTCATACATCACCTCCTCACTATGTGTCCACCACACCGTCCTCTCTACATGTGTACACAGCACCAGTCCTCATACATCACCTCCTCACTATGTGTCCATCACACCGTCCTCTCTACATGTGTACACAGCACCAGCCCTCATACATCACCTCCTCACTATGTGTCCATCACACCGTCCTCTCTACATGTGTACACAGCACCAGCCCTCATACATCACCTCCTCACTATGTGTCCATCACACCGTCCTCTCTACATGTGCACACAGCACCAGCCCTCATACATCACCTCCTCACTATGTGTCCATCCCACCGTCCTCTCTACATGTGTACACAGCACCAGCCCTCATACCTCACCTCCTCACTATGTGTCCATCACACCGTCCTCTCTACATGTGTACACAGCACCAGACCTCTTACATCACCTCCTCACTATGTGTCCATCACACCGTCCTCTCTACATGTGTACACAGCACCAGTCCTCATTCATCACCTCCTCACTATGTGTCCATCACACCGTCCTCTCTACATGTGTACACAGCACCAGTCCTCATACATCACCTCCTCACTATGTGTCCATCACACCGTCCTCTCTACATGTATACACAGCACCAGCCCCCATACATCACCTCCTCACTATGTGTCCATCACACCGTCCTCTCTACATGTGTACACAGCACCAGACCTCATACATCACCTACTCACTATGTGTCCATCACACCGTCCTCTCTACATGTGTACACAGCACCAGACCTCATACATCACCTCCTCACTATGTGTCCATCACACCGTCCTCTCTACATGTGTACACAGAACCAGACCTCATACATCACCTACTCACTATGTGTCCATCACACCGTCCTCTCTACATACCGTATATACACAGCCCTCATACATCACCTCCTCACTATGTGTCCATCACACCGTCCTCTCTACATACCGTATATACACAGCCCTCATACATCACCTCCTCACTATGTGTCCATCACACCGTCCTCTCTACATACCGTATATACACAGCCCTCATACATCACCTCCTCACTATGTGTCCATCACACCGTCCTCTCTACATGTGTACACAGCACCAGCCCTCATACATCACCTCCTCACTATGTGTCCATCACACCGTCCTCTCTACATACCGTATATACACAGCCCTCATACATCACCTCCTCACTGTGTGTCCATCACACCGTCCTCTCTACATGTGTACACAGCACCAGCCCTCATACATCACCTCCTCACTATGTGTCCATCACACCGTCCTCTCTACATGTGTACACAGCACCAGTCCTCATACATCACCTCCTCACTGTGTGTCCATCACACCGTCCTCTCTACATGTGCACACAGCACCAGACCTCATACATCACCTCCTCACTATGTGTCCATCACACCGTCCTCTCTACATGTGTACACAGCACCAGTCCTCATACATCACCTCCTCACTATGTGTCCATCACACCGTCCTCTCTACATGTGTACACAGCACCAGTCCTCATACATCACCTTCTCACTATGTGTCCATCACACCGTCCTCTCTACATATGTACACAGCACCAGCACTCATACATCACCTCCTCACTATGTGTCCATCACACTGTCCTCTCTACATGTGTACACAGCACCAGCCCTCATACATCAGCTCCTCACTATGTGTCCATCACACTGTCCTCTCTACATGTGTACACAGCACCAGCCCTCATACATCACCTCCTCACTATGTGTCCATCACACTGTCCTCTCTACATGTGTACACAGCACCAGTCCTCATACATCACCTCCTCACTATGTGTCCATCACACCGTCCTCTCTATATGTGTACACAGCACCAGTCCTCATACATCACCTCCTCACTATGTGTCCATCACACTGTCCTCTCTACATGTGTACACAGCACCAGCCCTCATACATCACCTCCTCACTATGTGTCCATCACACCGTCCTCTCTACATGTGTACACAGCACCAGCCCACATACATCACCTCCTCACTATGTGTCCATCACACCGTCCTCTCTACATGTATACACAGCACCAGCCCCCATACATCACCTCCTCACTATGTGTCCATCACACCGTCCTCTCTACATGTGTACACAGCACCAGCCCCCATACATCACCTCCTCACTATGTGTCCATCACACTGTCCTCTCTACATGTGTACACAGCACCAGCCCCCATACATCACCTCCTCACTATGTGTCCATCACACCGTCCTCTCTACATGTGTACACAGCACCAGTCCTCATACATCACCTCCTCACTATGTGTCCATCACACTGTCCTCTCTACATGTGTACACAGCACCAGCCCTCATACATCACCTCCTCACTATGTGTCCATCACACCGTCCTCTCTACATGTGTACACAGCACCAGCCCTCATACATCACCTCCTCACTATGTGTCCATCACACTGTCCTCTCTACATGTGTACACAGCACCAGCCCTCATACATCACCTCCTCACTATGTGTCCATCACACCGTCCTCTCTACATGTGTACACAGCACCAGCCCACATACATCACCTCCTCACTATGTGTCCATCACACCGTCCTCTCTACATGTATACACAGCACCAGCCCCCATACATCACCTCCTCACTATGTGTCCATCACACTGTCCTCTCTACATGTGTACACAGCACCAGCCCTCATACATCACCTCCTCACTATGTGTCCATCACACCGTCCTCTCTACATGTGTACACAGCACCAGCCCTCATACATCACCTCCTCACTATGTGTCCATCACACTGTCCTCTCTACATGTGTACACAGCACCAGTCCTCATACATCACCTCCTCACTATGTGTCCATCACACTGTCCTCTCTACATGTGTACACAGCACCAGCCCTCATACATCACCTCCTCACTATGTGTCCATCACACCGTCCTCTCTACATGTGTACACAGCACCAGCCCACATACATCACCTCCTCACTATGTGTCCATCACACCGTCCTCTCTACATGTATACACAGCACCAGCCCCCATACATCACCTCCTCACTATGTGTCCATCACACCGTCCTCTCTACATGTGTACACAGCACCAGTCCTCATACATCACCTCCTCACTATGTGTCCATCACACCGTCCTCTCTACATGTGTACACAGCACCAGCCCTCATACATCACCTCCTCACTATGTGTCCATCACACCGTCCTCTCTACATGTACACAGCACCAGACCTCATACATCACCTCCTCACTATGTGTCCATCACACCGTCCTCTCTACATACCGTATATACACAGCCCTCATACATCACCTCCTCACTATGTGTCCATCACATCGTCCTCTCTACATGTGTACACAGCACCAGTCCTCATACATCACCTCCTCACTATGTGTCCATCACACCGTCCTCTCTACATGTGTACACAGCACCAGACCTCATACATCACCTCCTCACTATGTGTCCATCACACCGTCCTCTCTACATGTGTACACAGCCCCAGTCCTCATACATCACCTCCTCCCTATGTGTCCATCACACCGTCCTCTCTACATGTGTACACAGCACCAGACCTCATACATCACCTCCTCACTATGTGTCCATCACACCGTCCTCTCTACATGTACACACAGCACCAGCCCTCATACATCACCTCCTCACTATGTGTCCATCACACCGTCCTCTCTACATGTGTACACAGTATTAGACCTCATTCATCACCTCCTCACTATGTGTCCATCACACCGTCCTCTCTACATGTGTACACAGTATTAGACCTCATACATCACCTCCTCACTATGTGTCCATCACACCGTCCTCTCTACATGTGTACACAGCACCAGCCCTCATACATCACCTCCTCACTATGTGTCCATCACACCGTCCTCTCTACATGTATACACAGCACCAGTCCTCATACATCACCTCCTCACTATGTGTCCAGCACACCGTCCTCTCTACATGTGTACACAGCACCAGTCCTCATACATCACCTCCTCACTGTGTGTCCATCCCACCGTCCTCTCTACATGTGTACACAGCACCAGTCCTCATACATCCCCTCCTCACTGTGTGTCCATCACACCGTCTTCTCTACATGTGCACACAGCATCAGCCCTCATACATCACCTCCTCACTATGTGTCCAGCACACCGTCCTCTCTACATGTGTACACAGCACCAGCCCTCATACATCACCTCCTCACTGTGTGTCCATCACACCGTCCTCTCTACATGTGTACACAGCACCAGTCCTCATACATCACCTCCTCACTATGTGTCCATCACACCGTCCTCTCTACATGTGTACACAGCACCAGTCCTCATACATCACCTCCTCACTATGTGTCCATCACACCGTCCTCTCTACATGTGTACACAGCACCAGTCCTCATACATCACCTCCTCACTATGTGTCCATCACACCGTCCTCTCTACATGTGTACACAGCACCAGTCCTCATACATCACCTCCTCACTATGTGTCCATCACACCGTCCTCTCTACATGTGTACACAGCACCAGTCCTCATACATCACCTCCTCACTATGTGTCCATCACACCGTCCTCTCTACATATGTACACAGCACCAGCCCTCATACATCACCTCCTCACTATGTGTCCATCACACCGTCCTCTCTACATGTGTACACAGCACCAGTCCTCATACATCACCTCCTCACTATGTGTCCATCACACCGTCCTCTCTACATGTATACACAGCACCAGTCCTCATACATCACCTCCTCACTATGTGTCCATCACACCGTCCTCTCTACATGTGTACACAGCACCAGCCCTCATACATCACCTCCTCACTATGTGTCCATCACACCGTCCTCTCTACATGTATACACAGCACCAGTCCTCATACATCACCTCCTCACTATGTGTCCATCACACCGTCCTCTCTACATGTGTACACAGCACCAGCCCTCATACATCACCTCCTCACTATGTGTCCATCACACCGTCCTCTCTACATATATACACAGCACCAGCCCTCATACATCACCTCCTCACTATGTGTCCATCACATCGTCCTCTCTACATGTGTACACAGCACCAGCCCTCATACATCACCTCCTCACTATGTGTCCATCACACCGTCCTCTCTACATGTGTACACAGCACCAGCCCACATACATCACCTCCTCACTATGTGTCCATCACACCGTCCTCTCTACATGTATACACAGCACCAGCCCCCATACATCACCTCCTCACTATGTGTCCATCACACCGTCCTCTCTACATGTGTACACAGCACCAGCCCTCATACATCACCTCCTCACTATGTGTCCATCACACCGTCCTCTCTACATGTGTACACAGCACCAGCCCTCATACATCACCTCCTCACTATGTGTCCATCACACCGTCCTCTCTACATGTGTACACAGCACCAGCCCTCATACATCACCTCCTCACTATGTGTCCATCACACCGTCCTCTCTACATGTATACACAGCACCAGTCCTCATACATCACCTCCTCACTATGTGTCCATCACACCGTCCTCTCTACATACCGTATATACACAGCCCTCATACATCACCTCCTCACTATGTGTCCATCACACAGTCCTCTCTACATGTGTACACAGCACCAGACCTCATACATCACCTCCTCACTATGTGTCCATCACACCGTCCTCTCTACATACCGTATATACACAGCCCTCATACATCACCTCCTCACTGTGTGTCCATCACACCGTCCTCTCTACATGTGTACACAGCACCAGTCCTCATACATCACCTCCTCACTATGTGTCCATCACACCGTCCTCTCTACATACCGTATATACACAGCCCTCATACATCACCTCCTCACTATGTGTCCATCACACCGTCCTCTCTACATGTGTACACAGCACCAGTCCTCATACATCACCTCCTCACTATGTGTCCATCACACCGTCCTCTCTACATGTGTACACAGCACCAGTCCTCATACATCACCTCCTCACTATGTGTCCATCACACCGTCCTCTCTACATGTGTACACAGCATCAGCCCTCATACATCACCTCCTCACTATGTGTCCATCACACCGTCCTCTCTACATGTGTACACAGCACCAGTCCTCATACATCACCTCCTCACTATGTGTCCATCACACCGTCCTCTCTACATATGTACACAGCACCAGCCCTCATACATCACCTCCTCACTATGTGTCCATCACACCGTCCTCTCTACATACCGTATATACACAGCCCTCATACATCACCTCCTCACTATGTGTCCATCACACCGTCCTCTCTACATGTGCACACAGCACCAGTCCTCATACATCACCTCCTCATTATGTGTCCATCACACCGTCCTCTCTACATGTGCACACAGCACCAGTCCTCATACATCACCTCCTCACTATGTGTCCATCACACCGTCCTCTCTACATGTGTACACAGCACCAGTCCTCATACATCACCTCCTCACTATGTGTCCATCACACCGTCCTCTCTACATGTGTACACAGCACCAGTCCTCATACATCACCTCCTCACTATGTGTCCATCACACCGTCCTCTCTACATGTGTACACAGCACCAGCCCTCATACATCACCTCCTCACTATGTGTCCATCACACGTCCTCTCTACATGTGCACACAGCACCAGTCCTCATACATCACCTCCTCACTATGTGTCCATCACACCGTCCTCTCTACATGTGTACACAGCACCAGCCCTCATACATCACCTCCTCACTATGTGTCCATCACACCGTCCTCTCTACATGTGTACACAGCACCAGTCCTCATACATCACCTCCTCACTATGTGTCCATCACATCGTCCTCTCTACATGTGCACACAGCACCAGTCCTCATACATCACCTCCTCACTATGTGTCCATCACACCGTCCTCTCTACATGTGTACACAGCACCAGCCCTCATACATCACCTCCTCACTATGTGTCCATCACACCGTCCTCTCTACATGTGTACACAGCACCAGTCCTCATACATCACCTCCTCACTATGTGTCCATCACACCGTCCTCTCTACATACCGTATATACACAGCCCTCATACATCACCTCCTCACTGTGTGTCCATCACACCGTCCTCTCTACATGTGTACACAGCACCAGCCCTCATACATCACCTCCTCACTATGTGTCCATCACACCGTCCTCTCTACATGTGTACACAGCACCAGCCCTCATACATCACCTCCTCACTATGTGTCCATCACACCGTCCTCTCTACATGTGTACACAGCACCAGCCCTCATACATCACCTCCTCACTATGTGTCCATCACACCGTCCCCTCTACATGTGTACACAGCACCAGCCCTCATACATCACCTCCTCACTATGTGTCCATCACACCGTCCTCTCTACATGTGTACACAGCACCAGCCCTCATACATCACCTCCTCACTATGTGTCCATCACACCGTCCTCTCTACATGTGTACACAGCACCAGTCCTCATACATCACCTCCTCACTATGTGTCCATCACACCGTCCTCTCTACATGTGTACACAGCACCAGTCCTCATACATCACCTTCTCACTATGTGTCCATCACACCGTCCTCTCTACATATGTACACAGCACCAGCCCTCATACATCACCTCCTCACTATGTGTCCATCACACTGTCCTCTCTACATGTGTACACAGCACCAGCCCTCATACATCACCTCCTCACTATGTGTCCATCACACTGTCCTCTCTACATGTGTACACAGCACCAGTCCTCATACATCACCTCCTCACTATGTGTCCATCACACCATCCTCTCTACATGTGTACACAGTATTAGACCTCATACATCACCTCCTCACTATGTGTCCATCACACCGTCCTCTCTATATGTGTACACAGTATTAGACCTCATACATCACCTCCTCACTATGTGTCCATCACACCGTCCTCTCTACATGTGCACACAGCCCCAGCCCTCATACATCACCTCCTCACTATGTGTCCATCACACCGTCCTCTCTACATGTGCACACAGCACCAGCCCTCATACATCACCTCCTCACTATGTGTCCATCACACCGTCCTCTCTACATGTACACAGCACCAGACCTCATACATCACCTCCTCACTATGTGTCCATCACACCGTCCTCTCTACATGTGTACACAGCACCAGCCCTCATACATCACCTCCTCACTATGTGTCCATCACACCGTCCTCTCTACATGTGTACACAGCACCAGCCCTCATACATCACCTCCTCACTATGTGTCCATCACACCATCCTCTCTACATGTGTACACAGCACCAGTCCTCATACATCGCCTCCTCACTATGTGTTCATCACACCGTCCTCTCTACATGTGTACACAGCACCAGACCTCATACATCACCTCCTCACTATGTGTCCATCACACCGTCCTTTCTACATACCGTATATACACAGCCCTCATACATCACCTCCTCACTATGTGTCCATCACACCGTCCTCTCTACATACCGTATATACACAGCCCTCATATATCACCTCCTCACTATGTGTCCATCACACCGTCCTCTCTACATACCGTATATACACAGCCCTCATACATCACCTCCTCACTATGTGTCCATCACATCGTCCTCTCTACATGTGTACACAGCACCAGACCTCATACATCACCTCCTCACTATGTGTCCATCACACCGTCCTCTCTACATACCGTATATACACAGCCCTCATACATCACCTCCTCACTATGTGTCCATCACATCGTCCTCTCTACATGTGTACACAGCACCAGACCTCATATATCACCTCCTCACTATGTGTCCATCACACCGTCCTCTCTACATACCGTATATACACAGCCCTCATACATCACCTCCTCACTGTGTGTCCATCACATCGTCCTCTCTACATGTATACACAGCACCAGTCCTCATACATCACCTCCTCACTATGTGTCCATCACACCGTCCTCTCTACATGTGTACACAGCACCAGCCCTCATACATCACCTCCTCACTATGTGTCCATCACACCGTCCTCTCTACATGTACACACAGCACCAGTCCTCATACATCACCTCCTCACTATGTGTCCATCACACCGTCCTCTCTACATGTGTACACAGCACCAGTCCTCATACATCACCTCCTCACTATGTGTCCATCACACCGTCCTCTCTACATGTGTACACAGCACCAGCCCTCATACATCACCTCCTCACTATGTGTCCATCACACCGTCCTCTCTACATGTGCACACAGCACCAGACCTCATACATCACCTCCTCACTATGTGTCCATCACACCGTCCTCTCTACATGTACACACAGCACCAGTCCTCATACATCACCTCCTCACTATGTGTCCATCACACCGTCCTCTCTACATGTGTACACAGCACCAGCCCTCATACATCACCTCCTCACTATGTGTCCATCACACCGTCCTCTCTACATGTGTACACAGTATTAGACCTCATACATCACCTCCTCACTATGTGTCCATCACACCGTCCTCTCTACATGTGTACACAGTATTAGACCTCATACATCACCTCCTCACTATGTGTCCATCACACCGTCCTCTCTACATACCGTATATACACAGCCCTCATACATCACCTCCTCACTGTGTGTCCATCACACCGTCCTCTCTACATGTGTACACAGCACCAGCCCTCATACATCACCTCCTCACTATGTGTCCATCACACCGTCCTCTCTACATACCGTATATACACAGCCCACATACATCACCTCCTCACTATGTGTCCATCACACCGTCCTCTCTACATACCGTATATACACAGCCCTCATACATCACCTCCTCACTGTGTGTCCATCACACCGTCCTCTCTACATGTGTACACAGCACCAGACCTCATACATCACCTCCTCACTATGTGTCCATCACACCGTCCTCTCTACATGTATACACAGCACCAGACCTCATACATCACCTCCTCACTATGTGTCCATCACACCGTCCTCTCTACATGTGTACACAGCACCAGTCCTCATACATCACCTCCTCACTATGTGTACATCACACCGTCCTCTCTACATGTGTACACAGCACCAGACCTCATACATCACCTCCTCACTATGTGTCCATCACACCGTCCTCTCTACATGTGTACACAGCACCAGCCCTCTTACATCACCTCCTCACTATGTGTCCATCACACCGTCCTCTCTACATATATACACAGCACCAGCCCTCATACATCACCTCCTCACTATGTGTCCATCACACCGTCCTCTCTACATGTGTACACAGCACCAGCCCTCATACATCACCTCCTCACTATGTGTCCATCACACCGTCCTCTCTACATGTGTACACAGCACCAGCCCACATACATCACCTCCTCACTATGTGTCCATCACACCGTCCTCTCTACATGTATACACAGCACCAGCCCCCATACATCACCTCCTCACTATGTGTCCATCACACCGTCCTCTCTACATGTGTACACAGCACCAGCCCTCATACATCACCTCCTCACTATGTGTCCATCACACCGTCCTCTCTACATGTGTACACAGCACCAGACCTCTTACATCACCTCCTCACCATGTGTCCATCACACCGTCCTCTCTACATGTGTACACAGCACCAGACCTCATACATCACCTCCTCACTATGTGTCCATCACACCGTCCTCTCTACATGTGTACACAGCACCAGACCTCTTACATCACCTCCTCACCATGTGTCCATCACACCGTCCTCTCTACATGTATACACAGCACCAGCCCCCATACATCACCTCCTCACTATGTGTCCATCACACCGTCCTCTCTACATGTGTACACAGCACCAGCCCCCATACATCACCTCCTCACTATGTGTCCATCACACCGTCCTCTCTACATGTGTACACAGCACCAGACCTCATACATCACCTCCTCACTATGTGTCCATCACACCGTCCTCTCTACATGTGTACACAGCACCAGACCTCATACATCACCTCCTCACTATGTGTCCATCACACCGTCCTCTCTACATGTGCACACAGCACCAGACCTCATACATCACCTCCTCACTATGTGTCCATCACACCGTCCTCTCTACATGTGTACACAGCACCAGACCTCATACATCACCTCCTCACTATGTGTCCATCACACCGTCCTCTCTACATGTACACACAGCACCAGACCTCATACATCACCTCCTCACTATGTGTCCATCACATCGTCCTCTCTACATGTGCACACAGCACCAGACCTCATACATCACCTCCTCACCATGTGTCCATCACACCGTCCTCTCTACATGTGTACACAGCACCAGTCCTCATACATCACCTCCTCACTATGTGTCCATCACACCGTCCTCTCTACATACCGTAAATACACAGCCCTCATACATCACCTCCTCACTATGTGTCCATCACACCGTCCTCTCTACATACCGTATATACACAGCCCTCATACATCACCTCCTCACTATGTGTCCATCACACCGTCCTCTCTACATACCGTATATACACAGCCCTCATACATCACCTCCTCACTATGTGTCCATCACACCGTCCTCTCTACATGTGTACACAGCACCAGCCCTCATACATCACCTCCTCACTATGTGTCCATCACACCGTCCTCTCTACATACCGTATATACACAGCCCTCATACATCACCTCCTCACTGTGTGTCCATCACACCGTCCTCTCTACATGTGTACACAGCACCAGCCCTCATACATCACCTCCTCACTATGTGTCCATCACACCGTCCTCTCTACATGTATACACAGCACCAGACCTCATACATCACCTCCTCACTATGTGTCCATCACACCGTCCTCTCTACATGTGTACACAGCACCAGTCCTCATACATCACCTCCTCACTATGTGTCCATCACACCGTCCTCTCTACATGTGTACACAGCACCAGTCCTCATACATCACCTTCTCACTATGTGTCCATCACACCGTCCTCTCTACATATGTACACAGCACCAGTCCTCATACATCACCTCCTCACTATGTGTCCATCACACTGTCCTCTCTACATGTGTACACAGCACCAGCCCTCATACATCACCTCCTCACTATGTGTCCATCACACTGTCCTCTCTACATGTGTACACAGCATCAGCCCTCATACATCACCTCCTCACTATGTGTCCATCACACCGTCCTCTCTACATGTGTACACAGCACCAGTTCTCATACATCACCTCCTCACTATGTGTCCATCACACCGTCCTCTCTACATGTGTACACAGCACCAGTTCTCATACATCACCTCCTCACTATGTGTCCATCACACCGTCCTCTCTACATGTATACACAGCACCAGCCCCCATACATCACCTCCTCACTATGTGTCCATCACACCGTCCTCTCTACATGTGTACACAGCACCAGACCTCATACATCACCTCCTCACTATGTGTCCATCACACCGTCCTCTCTACATACCGTATATACACAGCCCTCATACATCACCTCCTCACTGTGTGTCCATCACATCGTCCTCTCTACATGTATACACAGCACCAGTCCTCATACATCACCTCCTCACTATGTGTCCATCACACCGTCCTCTCTACATGTGTACACAGCACCAGTCCTCATACATCACCTCCTCACTATGTGTCCATCACACCGTCCTCTCTACATGTATACACAGCATCAGCCCTCATACATCACCTCCTCACTATGTGTCCATCACACCGTCCTCTCTACATGTGCACACAGCACCAGCCCTCATACATCACCTCCTCACTATGTGTCCATCACATCGTCCTCTCTACATGTGTACACAGCACCAGTCCTCATACATCACCTCCTCACTATGTGTCCATCACACCGTCCTCTCTACATGTGCACACAGCATCAGCCCTCATACCTCACCTCCTCACTATGTGTCCATCACACCGTCCTCTCTACATGTGCACACAGCATCAGCCCTCATACATCACCTCCTCACTATGTGTCCATCACACCGTCCTCTCTACATGTGCACACAGCACCAGCCCTCATACATCACCTCCTCACTATGTGTCCATCACATCGTCCTCTCTACATGTGTACACAGCACCAGTCCTCATACATCACCTCCTCACTGTGTCCATCACACCGTCCTCTCTACATGTGCACACAGCATCAGCCCTCATACCTCACCTCCTCACTATGTGTCCATCACACCGTCCTCTCTACATGTGCACACAGCACCAGCCCTCATACATCACCTCCTCACTATGTGTCCATCACATCGTCCTCTCTACATGTGTACACAGCACCAGTCCTCATACATCACCTCCTCACTATGTGTCCATCACATCGTCCTCTCTACATGTGTACACAGCACCAGTCCTCATACATCACCTCCTCACTATGTGTCCATCACACCGTCCTCTCTACATGTGCACACAGCATCAGCCCTCATACCTCACCTCCTCACTATGTGTCCATCACACCGTCCTCTCTACATGTGCACACAGCATCAGCCCTCATACATCACCTCCTCACTATGTGTCCATCACACCGTCCTCTCTACATGTGTACACAGCACCAGCCCTCATACATCACCTCCTCACTATGTGTCCATCACACCGTCCTCTCTACATGTGTACACAGTATTAGACCTCATACATCACCTCCTCACTATGTGTCCATCACACCGTCCTCTCTACATGTGTACACAGTATTAGACCTCATACATCACCTCCTCACTATGTGTCCATCACACCGTCCTCTCTACATGTGTACACAGCACCAGTCCTCATACATCACCTCCTCACTATGTGTCCATCACACCGTCCTCTCTACATGTGTACACAGCACCAGTCCTCATACATCACCTCCTCACTATGTGTCCATCACACCGTCCTCTCTACATGTGCACACAGCACCAGCCCTCATACATCACCTCCTCACTATGTGTCCATCACACCGTCCTCTCTACATGTGTACACAGCACCAGCCCTCATACATCACCTCCTCACTATGTGTCCATCACACCGTCCTCTCTACATGTGTACACAGCACCAGTCCTCATACATCACCTCCTCACTATGTGTCCATCACACCGTCCTCTCTACATGTGTACACAGCACCAGTCCTCATACATCACCTCCTCACTATGTGTCCATCACACCGTCCTCTCTACATGTGTACACAGCACCAGCCCTCATACATCACCTCCTCACTATGTGTCCATCACACCGTCCTCTCTACATACCGTATATACACAGCCCACATACATCACATCTTCACTATGTGTCCATCACACCGTCCTCTCTACATACCGTATATACACAGCCCTCATACAACACCTCCTCACTGTGTGTCCATCACACCGTCCTCTCTACATGTGTACACAGCACCAGACCTCATACATCACCTCCTCACTATGTGTCCATCACACCGTCCTCTCTACATGTATACACAGCACCAGACCTCATACATCACCTCCTCACTATGTGTCCATCACACCGTCCTCTCTACATGTGTACACAGCACCAGTCCTCATACATCACCTCCTCACTATGTGTACATCACACCGTCCTCTCTACATGTGTACACAGCACCAGACCTCATACATCACCTCCTCACTATGTGTCCATCACATCGTCCTCTCTAGATGTATACACAGCACCAGTCCTCATACATCACCTCCTCACTATGTGTCCATCACACCGTCCTCTCTACATGTGTACACAGCACCAGCCCTCATACATCACCTCCTCACTATGTGTCCATCACACCGTCCTCTCTACATGTGTACACAGCACCAGACCTCATACATCACCTACTCACTATGTGTCCATCACACCGTCCTCTCTACATACCGTATATACACAGCCCTCATACATCACCTCCTCACTATGTGTCCATCACACCGTCCTCTCTACATACCGTATATACACAGCCCTCATACATCACCTCCTCACTATGTGTCCATCACATCGTCCTCTCTAGATGTGTACACAGCACCAGCCCTCTTACATCACCTCCTCACTATGTGTCCATCACACCGTCCTCTCTACATGTGTACACAGCACCAGACCTCATACATCACCTCCTCACCATGTGTCCATCACACCGTCCTCTCTACATGTGTACACAGCACCAGTCCTCATACATCACCTCCTCACTATGTGTCCATCACACCGTCCTCTCTACATGTGCACACAGCACCAGCCCTCATACATCACCTCCTCACTATGTGTCCATCACACTGTCCTCTCTACATGTGCACACAGCACCAGTCCTCATACATCACCTCCTCACCATGTGTCCATCACACCGTCCTCTCTACATGTGTACACAGCACCAGCCCTCATACATCACCTCCTCACTATGTGTCCATCACACCGTCCTCTCTACATGTGTACACAGCACCAGTCCTCATACATCACCTCCTCACTATGTGTCCATCACATCGTCCTCTCTACATGTGTACACAGCACCAGACCTCTTACATCACCTCCTCACTATGTGTCCATCACACCGTCCTCTCTACATGTGTACACAGCACCAGCCCTCATACATCACCTCCTCACTATGTGTCCATCACACCGTCCTCTCTACATGTATACACAGCACCAGACCTCATACATCACCTCCTCACCATGTGTCCATCACACCGTCCTCTCTACATGTGTACACAGCACCAGTCCTCATACATCACCTCCTCACTATGTGTCCATCACACCGTCCTCTCTACATGTGCACACAGCACCAGCCCTCATACATCACCTCCTCACTATGTGTCCATCACACTGTCCTCTCTACATGTGCACACAGCACCAGCCCTCTTACATCACCTCCTCACTATGTGTCCATCACACCGTCCTCTCTACATGTGTACACAGCACCAGCCCTCTTACATCACCTCCTCACTATGTGTCCATCACACTGTCCTCTCTACATGTGCACACAGCACCAGCCCTCTTACATCACCTCCTCACTATGTGTCCATCACATCGTCCTCTCTACATGTGTACACAGCACCAGTCCTCATACATCACCTCCTCACCATGTGTCCATCACACCGTCCTCTCTACATGTGTACACAGCACCAGCCCTCATACATCACCTCCTCACTATGTGTCCATCACACCGTCCTCTCTACATGTGTACACAGCACCAGTCCTCATACATCACCTCCTCACTATGTGTCCATCACATCGTCCTCTCTACATGTGTACACAGCACCAGACCTCATACATCACCTCCTCACCATGTGTCCATCACACCGTCCTCTCTACATGTGTACACAGCACCAGCCCTCATACATCACCTCCTCACTATGTGTCCATCACACCGTCCTCTCTACATGTGTACACAGCACCAGTCCTCATACATCACCTCCTCACTATGTGTCCATCACATCGTCCTCTCTACATGTGTACACAGCACCAGACCTCATACATCATCTCCTCACTATGTGTCCATCACACCGTCCTCTCTACATGTGTACACAGCACCAGTCCTCATACATCACCTCCTCACTATGTGTCCATCACACCGTCCTCTCTACATGTGTACACAGCACCAGCCCTCATACATCACCTCCTCACCATGTGTCCATCACACCGTCCTCTCTACATGTGTACACAGCACCAGCCCTCATACATCACCTCCTCACTATGTGTCCATCACACCGTCCTCTCTACATGTGTACACAGCACCAGACCTCATACATCATCTCCTCACTATGTGTCCATCACACCGTCCTCTCTACATGTGTACACAGCACCAGTCCTCATACATCACCTCCTCACTATGTGTCCATCACACCGTCCTCTCTACATGTGTACACAGCATCAGCCCTCATACATCACCTCCTCACTATGTGTCCATCACACCGTCCTCTCTACATGTGCACACAGCACCAGTCCTCATACATCACCTCCTCACTATGTGTCCATCACACCGTCCTCTCTACATGTGCACACAGCACCAGCCCTCATACATCACCTCCTCACTATGTGTCCATCACACCGTCCTCTCTACATGTGCACACAGCACCAGTCCTCATACATCACCTCCTCACTATGTGTCCATCACACCGTCCTCTCTACATGTGTACACAGCACCAGTCCTCATACATCACCTCCTCACTATGTGTCCATCACACCGTCCTCTCTACATGTGCACACAGCACCAGTCCTCATACATCACCTCCTCACTATGTGTCCATCACACCGTCCTCTCTACATGTGTACACAGCACCAGTCCTCATACATCACCTCCTCACTATGTGTCCATCACACCGTCCTCTCTACATGTGTACACAGCACCAGACCTCATACATCACCTCCTCACTATGTGTCCATCACACCATCCTCTCTACATGTGCACACAGCACCAGCCCTCATACATCACCTCCTCACTATGTGTCCATCACACCGTCCTCTCTACATGTGTACACAGCACCAGCCCTCATACATCACCTCCTCACTATGTGTCCATCACACCGTCCTCTCTACATGTGTACACAGCACCAGTCCTCATACATCACCTCCTCACTATATGTCCATCACACCGTCCTCTCTACATGTGTACACAGCACCAGTCCTCATACATCACCTCCTCACTATGTGTCCATCACACCGTCCTCTCTACATGTGTACACAGCACCAGTCCTCATACATCACCTCCTCACTATGTGTCCATCACACCGTCCTCTCTACATGTGTACACAGCACCAGTCCTCATACATCACCTCCTCACTGTGTGTCCATCACACCGTCCTCTCTACATGTGTACACAGCACCAGCCCTCATACATCACCTCCTCACTATGTGTCCATCACACCGTCCTCTCTACATGTATACACAGCACCAGCCCTCATACATCACCTCCTCACTATGTGTCCATCACACCGTCCTCTCTACATGTGTACACAGCACCAGCCCTCATACATCACCTCCTCACTATGTGTCCATCACACCGTCCTCTCTACATGTATACACAGCACCAGCCCTCATACATCACCTCCTCACTATGTGTCCATCACACCGTCCTCTCTACATGTGCACACAGCACCAGTCCTCATACATCACCTCCTCACCATGTGTCCATCACACCGTCCTCTCTACATGTGTACACAGCACCAGCCCTCATACATCACCTCCTCACTATGTGTCCATCACACCGTCCTCTCTACATGTGTACACAGCACCAGTCCTCTTACATCACCTCCTCACTATGTGTCCATCACACCGTCCTCTCTACATGTGTACACAGCACCAGCCCTCATACATCACCTCCTCACTATGTGTCCATCACACCGTCCTCTCTACATGTATACACAGCACCAGCCCTCATACATCACCTCCTCACTATGTGTCCATCACACCGTCCTCTCTACATGTGCACACAGCACCAGTCCTCATACATCACCTCCTCACCATGTGTCCATCACACCGTCCTCTCTACATGTGTACACAGCACCAGTCCTCATACATCACCTCCTCACTATGTGTCCATCACACCGTCCTCTCTACATGTGTACACAGCACCAGCCCTCATACATCACCTCCTCACTATGTGTCCATCACACCGTCCTCTCTACATGTGTACACAGCACCAGCCCTCATACATCACCTCCTCACTATGTGTCCATCACACCGTCCTCTCTACATGTGTACACAGCACCAGCCCTCATACATCACCTCCTCACTATGTGTCCATCACACCGTCCTCTCTACATGTATACACAGCACCAGCCCTCTTACATCACCTCCTCACTATGTGTCCATCACACCGTCCTCTCTACATGTGTACACAGCACCAGCCCTCATACATCACCTCCTCACTATGTGTCCATCACACCGTCCTCTCTACATGTATACACAGCACCAGCCCTCATACATCACCTCCTCACTATGTGTCCATCACACCGTCCTCTCTACATGTGTACACAGCACCAGCCCTCATACATCACCTCCTCACTATGTGTCCATCACACCGTCCTCTCTACATGTGTACACAGCACCAGCCCTCATACATCACCTCCTCACTATGTGTCCATCACACCGTCCTCTCTACATGTATACACAGCACCAGCCCTCTTACATCACCTCCTCACTATGTGTCCATCACACCGTCCTCTCTACATGTACACACAGCACCAGCCCTCATACATCACCTCCTCCCTATGTGTCCATCACACCGTCCTCTCTACATGTGTACACAGCACCAGCCCTCATACATCACCTCCTCACTATGTGTCCATCACACCGTCCTCTCTACATGTGCACACATCACCAGCCCTCATACATCACCTCCTCACTATGTGTCCATCACACCGTCCTCTCTACATGTGTACACAGCACCAGCCCTCATACATCACCTCCTCACTATGTGTCCATCACACCGTCCTCTCTACATGTGTACACAGCACCAGTCCTCATACATCACCTCCTCACTATGTGTCCATCACACCGTCCTCTCTACATGTATACACAGCACCAGCCCTCATACATCACCTCCTCACCATGTGTCCATCACACCGTCCTCTCTACATGTGTACACAGCACCAGACCTCATACATCACCTCCTCACTATGTGTCCATCACACCGTCCTCTCTACATGTGTACACAGCACCAGTCATCATACATCACCTCCTCACTATGTGTCCATCACACCGTCCTCTCTACATGTGTACACAGCACCAGCCCTCATACATCACCTCCTCACTATGTGTCCATCACACCGTCCTCTCTACATGTGTACACAGCACCAGTCCTCATACATCACCTCCTCACTATGTGTCCATCACACCGTCCTCTCTACATGTATACACAGCACCAGCCCTCATACATCACCTCCTCACCATGTGTCCATCACACCGTCCTCTCTACATGTGTACACAGCACCAGTCCTTATACATCACCTCCTCACTATGTGTCCATCACACCGTCCTCTCTACATGTATACACAGCACCAGCCCTCATACATCACCTCCTCACCATGTGTCCATCACACCGTCCTCTCTACATGTGTACACAGCACCAGACCTCATACATCACCTCCTCACTATGTGTCCATCACACCGTCCTCTCTACATGTGTACACAGCACCAGCCCTCATACATCACCTCCTCACTATGTGTCCATCACACCGTCCTCTCTACATGTGTACACAGCACCAGTCCTCATACATCACCTCCTCACTATGTGTCCATCACACCGTCCTCTCTACATGTGTACACAGCACCAGCCCTCATACATCACCTCCTCACTATGTGTCCATCACACCGTCCTCTCTACATGTGTACACAGCACCAGTCCTCATACATCACCTCCTCACTATGTGTCCATCACACCGTCCTCTCTACATGTATACACAGCACCAGCCCTCATACATCACCTCCTCACCATGTGTCCATCACACCGTCCTCTCTACATGTATACACAGCACCAGACCTCATACATCACCTCCTCACTATGTGTCCATCACACCGTCCTCTCTACATGTGTACACAGCACCAGTCCTCATACATCACCTCCTCACTATGTGTCCATCACACCGTCCTCTCTACATGTGTACACAGTATTAGACCTCATACATCTCTCCCCAGTCCCACAAGCTCGCTGTCTCGGGGTAATCCTTGACGCTGATCTCTCCTTCAAACCACATATCCAAGCCCTTTCCACTTCCTGTCGACTTCAACTCAAAAATATTTCACGGATCCATTCATTCCTCAACCAAGAATCTGCAAAAACCCTAGTCCATGCCCTCATCATCTCCCGCCTCGACTACTGTAACCTCCTGCTCTGTGGCCTCCCCTCTAACACTCTCGCACCCCTCCAATCTATTCTAAACTCTGCTGCCCGACTAATCCACCTGTCCCCCCGCTATTCCCCGGCCTCTCCCCTCTGTCAATCCCTTCACTGGCTCCCCATTGCCCAGAGACTCCATGCGATTGCGTTGTTCTGGTGTTCTGGAAGGAGTCCCTGGATTCAAGATGGCCACGGGGCTCCTTCTGGGTCCTTCACTGAGGTGGCTTGCCGGCGTCTGCTCAGAGCAGGCGCTGGAAAGCCTCCTGCACTCCCTGCATAGTTCTATGCAAAGTGTCAGATCAGCGATCTGATGAAATATAGTGATGTCCCCCCCCTGGGACAATGTTATAAACTGTAAAAAAAAAATAAAAAAAATCCCCAAGTAAAGAAAAAAAAAAATACTTATTTTCCAATAAATCCATTTATTTATGTAAATTAAAAAAAAAAAACAATAAAAGTACACATATTTGGTATCACCGATTCTGTAACGACCCGCTCTATAAAACTATCCCACTAGTTAACCCTTTCAGTGAACACCGCAAAAAATAAAAAACGAGGCAAAAAAAACGCTTTATCATACCGCCGAAAAAAATTATGTGATCAAAAAGACGGATATAAATAACCATGGTACCGCTGAAAACGTCATCTAGTCCCGCAAAAAAAAAAGCTGCGATACAGCATCGTCAGCAAAAAAATAAAAAAGTAATAGCTCTCAGAATAAAGCGATGCAAAAACAATTCATTTTTATATAAAACTAGCTGAAGAGCCCGGCGTTGCCTGGGCATAGTAAATATCTATGGTTAGTTATAGCACCTCACTTCTCTTATTTTCCCATCACGCCTCTCATTCCCCCCTAACACTTGTCATTTCGACCTCACATCTGTCATTTTCCGATCACTCCACTATTTTCCCTCACTCCTCTCATTTTGCACTCACACCTTTTCATTTTCACCTCACACCTCTCATTTTCACCTCATCACCTCAGTATATACATGTTTGTCATCTCCCTTATATATAGTATACATCTGTATGCCATCTCCTGTATATAATATATACATGTATGTCATCTCCCCTGTATATAGTATATACCTGCTGTGTGTCATCTCCCCTGTATATAGTATATACCTGTATGTCATCTCCTCCTATATATTGTATATACCTGTATGTCATCTCCTCCTGTATATAGTATATACCAGTGTGTCATCTCCCCTGTATATAGTATATATCTGTGTGTGTCATCTCCTGTATATAGTATATACCTGTAGGTCATCTGCTCTTGTCTATAGTATGTACCTGTATGTCATCTCCTCCTCTATATAGTATATATCTGTGTCATCTCTCCTGTATATAGTATATACCTGTGTGTCATCTCGTCCTGTATATAGTATATACCTGTATGTCATCTCCTCCTGTATATAGTATGTACCTGTATGTCATCTTCTCCTCTATATAGTATATATCTGTGTCATCTCTCCTGTATATAGTATATATGTGTGTGTCATCTCTTCCTGTATATAGTATATACTTGTGTGTCATCTCCTCCTGTATATTGTATATACCTGTGTGTCATCTCCTCCTGTATATACCCATGTGTCATCTCCTCCTGTATATAGTATGTACCTGTATGTCATCTCTTCTTGTATATAGTATATACTTGTGTGTCATCTCCTCCTGTATATAGTATATACCTGTGTGTCATCTCCCCTGTATATAGTATATATCTGTATGTCATCTCCTCCTGTATCAGACCTCGTTCACACGTTATTTGCTCAGTATTTTTACCTCAGTATTTGTAAGCTAAATTGGCAGCCTGATAAATCCCCAGCCAACAGGAAGCCCTCCTCCCTGGCAGTATATATTAGCTCACACATACACATAATAGACAGGTCATGTGACTGACAGCTGCCGTATTTCTTATATGGTACATTTGTTGTAGTTTGTCTGCTTATTAATCAGATTTTTATTTTTGAAGGATAATACCAGACTTGTGTGTGTTTTAGGGCGAGTTTCATGTGTCAAGTTGTGTGTGTTGAGTTGCGTGTGGTGACATGCATGTAGCGACTTTTGTGAGATGAGTTTTGTGTGGTGACATGCGTGTAGCAACTTTTTGTGTGTCGAGTTGCATGTGACATTTTAGTGCAGCAAGTTGTGTGCAGCAAGTTTTGCGCATGGCGAGTTTTGCGGATGGCGAGTTTTGTCTGGTGCCTTTTGAGTATGTGCAAGTTTTGTGTGAGGCAACTTTTGCATGTGTTGCAACTTTTGTGCATGTGGCAATTTTTCCACGTGTGCAAGTTTTGCGTGTGGCGAGTTTTCCATGAGGTGAGTTTTGCACTTGTGGCGAGTTTTGCGTGAGCCTAGTTTTGCATGTGGCGAGTTTTGCGCGGCGACTTTTGTGTTTCGACTTTTATGTGGCGAGGTTGGTGTATTTGTGGTGAAATGTGTCCTGAGGGTGGTATATGTGTTCAAGCACGTGGTAGTGTGTGGCGCATTTTGTGTGTGTGTTCATATCCCCGTGTGTGGTGAGTATCCCATGTCGGGGCCCACCTTAGCAACTGATCGGTATATACTCTTTGGCGCCATCGCTCTTGTTCACATCTGGCAGCTGTCAATTTGTCTCCTACACTTTTCCTTTCACTTTTCCCCATTATGTAGATAGGGGCAAAATTGTTTGGTGAATTGGAACGCGCGGGGTTAAAATTTCGCCCCACAACATAGCCTATGACGCTCTCGGGGTCCAGACGTGTGACTGTGCAAAATTTTGTGGCTGTAGCTGCGACGGTGCAGATGCCAATCCCGGACATACACACATTCAGCTTTATATAGTAGATAGTTTTTATTGTGTAAAAGCGCCAAAACATAAAAAAAATGATATAAATGAGGTATCGCTGTAATCGTACTGACCCGAAGAATAAAACTGCTTTATCCATTTTACCAAACGTGGAACGGTATAAACGCCTCCCCCAAAAGAAATTCATGAATAGCTGGTTTTTGGTCATTCTGCCTCCCAAAAATCGGTATAAAAAGCGATCAAAAATGTGATGTCCCTGAAAATGTTACCAATAAAAACGTCAACTCGTCCCGCAAAATACAAGACCTCACATGACTCTGTGGACAAAAATATGGAAAAATTATAGCTCTCAAAATGTGGTGATGCAAAAACTATTTTTTGCAATAAAAAGCGTCTTTCAGTGTGTGACGGCTGCCAATCATAAAAATCCGCTAAAAAACCCGCTATAAAAGTAAATCAAGCCTTCATTCATCACCCCCTTAGTTAGAGAAAAATAATACAATTTTAAAAAATGTATTTATTTACATTTTCCCGTTAGGGTTGTGGGTAAAGTTAGGGTTTAGATTACATTTACGGTTGGGATTAGGGTTAGGGGTGTGTCTGGCTTAGAGGTGTGGTTAGGGTTATGGTTGGGATTAGGGTTAGGGGTGTGTTTGGATTAGGGTTTCAGTTATAATTGGGGGTTTCCACTGTTTAGACACATCAGGGGCTCTCCAAACGCGACATGGCGTCCGATCTCAATTCCAGCCAATTCTGCGTTGAAAAACTAAAACAGTGCTCCTTCCCTTCCGAGCTCTCCCGTGCGCCCAAACAGGAGTTTACCCCAACACATGGGGTATCAGCGTACTCAGGACAAATAGGACAACAACTTTTGGGGTCCAATTTCTCCTGTTACTCTTGAGAAAATAAAAATTTGGGGGCTAAAATATCATTTTTGTGGAAGAAAATATATTTTTTATTTTCATGGCTCTGCGTTATAAACTGTAGTGAAACACTTGGGGGCTCAAAGTTTTCACAACACATCTAGATAAGTTCCTTGGGGGGTCTAGTTTTCAATATGGGGTCACTTGTGGGAGTTTCTATTGTTTAGGTACATCAGGGGCTCTGCAAACGCAACTTGATGCCCGCAGACAATTCCAACAAAGTCTGGATTCCAAAACTGCGCTCCTTCCCTTCCGAGCTCTGCCATGAGCCCAAACGGTGGTTCCCCCCCCACATATGGGGTATCAGCGTACTCAGGATCAATTGGACAACAACTTTTGGGGTCCAATTTCTCCTGTTACCCTTGGGAAAATAAAAAATTGTGGGCTAAAAAATCATTTTGTGGAAAAAAAAAAATATTTTTTAATTTTCACGGTTCTACTTTCTAAACTTTAGTGAAACAATTGGGGGTTAAAAGTGCTCACCACACATCTAGATAAGTTCCTTATGGGGTCTTCTTTCCAAAATGTGGTCACTTGTGGGGGGTTTCCATTGTTTAGGTACATGAGGGGCTCTGCAAACGCGACATGGTGTCTGATCTCAATTCCAGCAAATTTTGAATTGAAAAGTCAAATGGCGCTCCTTCTCTTCTGAGCTCTGCGGTGCGCCCAAACAGTGGTTTACCCCCATATATGGGGTATCGACGTACTCAGGACGAATTGTAGAACAACTTTTGTGGTCCAATTTCTCCCTCCTGTTACCCGTGGTAAAATAAAAGAAATTGGATCTGAAGTAAAAATTTTGTGAAAAAAAGTTAATGTTCAATTTTTTTAAAACATTTCAAAAATTCCTGTGAAGCATCTAAAGGGTTAATAAACGTTTTGAATGTGGTTTTGAGCACCTTGAGGGGTGCAGTTTTTAGAATGGTGTCACTTTTAGGCATTTCTGTCATATAGACCCCTCAAAGTGACTTCAAGTGTGAGGTGTTCCCTAAAAAAAATGGTTTTGCAAATTTTGTTGTAAAATGAGAAATCACTGGTCAAATTTAACCCTTATAACTGCCTAACAAAAAAAATTATGTTTCCAAAATTGTGCTAATGTAAAGTAGACATGTGTGTAATGTTATTTATTAACTATTTTGTATGATGACTTTCTAATTTAAGGGCATAAAAACTAAAAGTTTAAAAATTGCTAAATTTTCAAAATTTTTGCCAAATTGCAATTTTTTTCACAAACGCAAGTCAAATCGACAAAATTATACCACTGTCATAAAGTACAATATGTCACGAGAAAATGCTGTCAGAATCACCAGGATCCGTTGAAGCGTTTCAGAGTTATGACCTCATAAAGTGATAGTGGTAAGAATTGAAAAAAATGGCCTGGTCAGGAAGTTGAAAACAGGCTTCGAGGTGAAGGGGTTAATAATGTTGTGACAATGTAGAACTATAGGCCAGGAGCCTCTTATATCATAGAATCATAAATATATACACTACCGTTCCAAAGTTTAGGGTCACCCAGACAAATTTCACCCCATGCTTCCAGAAGCCCCTCCACAAGTTGGTTTGGTTGATGGGCACTTTTTGCACCATACGGTCAAGCTGCTCCCACAACAGCTCAATGGTGCTGAGATCTGGTGACTGTGCTGGCCACTCCATTACAGATAGATACCAGCTGCCGGCTTCTTGCCTAAATAGTTCTGGCATAATTTGGAGGTGTACTCTGGGTCATTGTCCTGTTGTAGGATGAAATTGGCTCCAATCAAGCGCTGTCCACAGGGTATGGCATGGCGCTGCAAAATGGAGTGGTAGACTTATTCAATATCCATTTTACCTTGTACAAATCTCCCACTTTACCAGCACCAAATCAACCCCAGACCATCACATTACCTCCACCATGCTTGACAGATGGCGTCACACTCTTCCAGCATCTTTTCAGTTGTTCTGCGTCTCACAAATGTTCTTCTGTGTGATCCAAACACCTCACACTTGGATTCGTCTGTCCATAACACCTTTTTCCAATCTTCCTCTGTCCAATGTTCTTTTGCCCATATTAATCTTTTCCTTTTATTAGCCAGTCTCAGATAAGGCTTTTTCTTTGCCACTCTGCCCTGAAGGCCAGCATCCCGGAGTCGCCTCTTCACTGTAGACGTTAACACTGGCGTTTTGCGTGTACTATTTAATGAGGCTGCCAGTTGAGGACGTGTGAGGCGTCGATTTCTCAAACTACAGACTCTAATGTACTTGTCTTGTTGCTCAGTTGTGCAGTGCGGCCTTCCACTTCTCTGTCTACTCTGGTTAGAGCCTGTTTGTGCTCTCCGCTGAAGGGAGTAGTACACACCGTTGTAGGAAAGCCTCAGTTTCTTGACAATTTCTCGCATGGAATAGCCTTCATTTCCAAGAAAAAGAATAGACTGTCGAGTTTCACATGAAAGTTCTTTTTTTCTGGCCATTTTGAGAGTTTAATGGAACCAACAAATGTAATGCTCCTGATTCTCCACTAGCTCAAAGGAAGGTCAGGTTTATAGGTTCTTTAATCAGCCAAACTGTTTTCAGCTGTTCTAACATACTTGCACAAGGGTTTTCAAGGGTATTCTAACCATCCATTAGCCTTCTTACACAGTTAGCAAACACAAAGTACCATAAGAGCACTGGAGTGATGGTTGTTGGAAATGAGCTTCTATACACCCCGAAGATATTGCATAGAATAGTCATTTACCACATTAACAATGTATAGAGTGTATTTCTGAATCATGTAATGTTAGCTTCACTGGAAAAACTGTGCTTTTCTTTCAAAAATAAGGTAATTTCTAAGTGACCCTAAACTTTGGAACGGGTGTCGTGAAAAGTGCGCATTATTTTAAAACAAAGCGTGGCTCATACCAGATAGAATTTAACCCACAAGAGGCATGAAAGTGAGTCGCCCGCCAGGGCAGTGGGGTACTCCGTACCGGGTCTGGTCTTAAAGGGGATGTCACGGTGGCTGCGACCCGATCCATGGCCCTGGGACTCAATTAAAGGGGTTTGGTATGATGTAGTCTATGCGTGACGCCACCTGTGGTGTTCGGTCAGTTGGGACCGATGCTGGTTTAAAGGGGTCCTCTGGGGGATGTTAATGCAGCCGTGATGGTGACTCTTCTCTCAGGTGAATCGGGGTCCCCAGGGCTCCCAAGGTATATGGGCCAGATGGTATAAGCCGTCGAATAAGTAGAGGACACAGTGTGGTAAAGTCTTAACCTGGTTTACTGAAAGTGGTAATACAGGGTAGTCCAGGGTACCGGCAACAGGTACAGAAGGAGTCCAGGCAGCCCAGAAACAAGCAAAATCCCCTTGGCAGGTCAGATTGGGAGCTTTCCTCTATGCGTTGGATTTCTGGTACCTTGTTACCTGTAGTTTGCTGGCCAAGTACTCCTTTTCTCTCTCTCCTGTCCTGGAACAGAACCTGCACGGCAGGCAGCTTGAGCTGTACTCTTGGGGTCTCTTACATGGTGACTCCAGGCTCTAAATTGCTGCTGTGCCTCAGGTGTGGTGTGGGCAAATTTTCATGCAGTCCTATGCCCTCTAGTTCTGCTATGGGGCTTACAGCTCCCCACAGCATCGGGCTCCCGACACCCGGTTTCTGCGCTGTTGCTCCTAGGAGGCTCTATTGTAGTCTCCCTGAGCTCTCAATGTCTCCTCTGCTCCTTTTCCTTCACTGTCTGCTCCAGACTCAACTAACTTCTCCTCCAGACCAGGAAGGAAATCAGGGAAGTTCCCCTAAAACATGGTTTTGAGCTCCCCTTCTGGCCTGGAGTTAGAATGTGTTGTGTGTGAGGTTTACCTGCCAAAGTAATTCCTCTTGTTTCCAGGCAACCCGAACCTACTGAACAGCCGTACAGCCAGCTCTTCCCTCTCCTAGTGTATCCTCACCCACCCCCTGCAGACTGTGAGCCCTCGCGGGCAGGGTCCTCCCTCCTTATGTACTCGTGTGCCTTGTTATCTGCTCATGTTTAATGTATTTGTCTATATTTGCCCCGTATTCACATGTAAAGCGCCATGGAATAAATGGCGCTATAAAAATGTATAATAATAATAATAATAATAATAACTCCTGGGGTGCCACATTCCAACCCCTCCCCCCTCCCCCCCCATTAAATCCAGTTCTCCCAGACAGGGAAGAGGAAAGATAAACAGGTTAGATAAGACATTTTTGTGAAATATTTGAACAGGTTAAACTTTCTCATCCATTACAGGAGGCACTTTTGACTTTAAATGTTGCAAAACAAGTTTATAAATGTACATCTGGTCTTATACCAGGGTATCCTTGTCTATAAATATAACAGTACTGATGCAAGGAACCCGTCATAAACCCCCAACGTAGGTCTAGGGTGGGCTACAAGGCGAATCCAGACCCGGGGTTTGGCTGTGCCAGACGGTTTTAGCTTCAGGTCTGAAGAAACAAGGCCCTACCCACGCCGGCAAAGTGGGTAGAACCAGGGTGCACCTTGAGGGTGCCAACTGTGTACACTGACAGTTTTGGGGTAATTCACTGTCCATTACCCCATTGTCCATTTTAAACCTGTAACAAATATAAACAGACATTGCAAACAGGTAACAGCAATTATTGACATTGCTTTAGTCCCTGTAACGGGATTTCACCTTTCGTGCTACGAGGAGACCTACGCAGTTCCTGGTCTAACATGTCTGCTGTTGCAATTGTGAACCCACTAGTGACTGCTCTACTTGTAGGACTGCGTTGTATTGATAAGCTAGGCAATTGTCTGCGACTTCTTAGATTCACCATGGGTCTGACAGATTCACCGATAGCAGAGGGTGGATTCTCTGGTTCCACTGCTGGGGTGACGTTTGCTGCTTGAGCCCACTGGTGTAAAGTCTCTTCTGTTTCAGTATGGTTCTGAGTCACATTTTCCTCTGGTATTTCTAGCTGGGGAAAAGTCAAGACAGGTATCACTATGGCCTGATGTACTTGAGTCCAAGAAAAATCTCCAAGAACAGTATGAATCTTCTTTTCTTCTTCAACCATGGGTTGAGTAGTACTTGGTTCTTTTTCTTTTTCGTACATAAGCAATTTGCCTTTCTCTTTCCACAGCTGTTGGGTCTCTTGTGGAGCATATGGATCAGGCTGCGAATCAGCTTGCGTCAGCAGCTCTTTTACCAGGAGGACTGCCGGGTCACTGTCCTGTGTCTCTGCCCATCCATGATGAGGTAATGGGCTCAGCGTAGCTTCTTGCTTGTCATTACGCCTTTTCCTCACATAATGGGAGTACTGAGTCGCCCCGGGGAGATGCAAAGCTGGAACTCTACCTCTTCAAGTGCTTCCAGATCTTCTTCCATCTCTGGTAAGTTGGGCATCCTGGACAGTGCATCGCCATTGGCATTCTTGTGCCCTGCACGGTATTTGATGGTGAATTCATAGTTGGACAACCGGGCCATCCATCGTTGCTCCAAGGCAACTAGTTTGACAGTCTCCAGGTGTGTCAGCGGATTGTTGTCCGTGTAAACTGTGAATCTTGCTGAAGCCAGGTAATGCTTGAAGCTCTGTTACCGCCCAGACGATGGTGAGGAACTCCAGCTTAAAGGAACTGTAATTTTCGGGGTTCCTTTCCGTGGGATGAAGCTTCCTGCTGGTGTAGGCAAATACCTTTTCCTTGTCTTTCTGTACCTGGGACAGTACTGCTCCCAATCCCATGTTGCTGGCATCCGTGTACAGCACAAACGGTTGGTCATATTCTGGGTAGGCCAGTACCTCATCTCCCGTGGGAGCCATTTTCAACTGAGCGAAGGGTCCCTCCAGCCTGTCGTTCCAGTCAAATGGGGTATTCTTACTCTTGGTTTTCTTAGATTGGCCCACTAACAGGTCTTGCAGTGGTGCAGCTGTCTTGGTGAAGTATTTGATAAATCTTCTATAGTAGCCTACCAACCCGAGGAACTGTCTTACTTCATGGATGTTACTGGGCTTCGGCCAGTCCCTGATCACCGTGACCTTGTCGGGGTCTGGTGCCACTCCTTCAATGAAAAAGACCTGGGTGTATGGGTGGATGACAAACTCATATTCAGGGGCCAGTGTCAGGCAGCTGCTACAAAGGCAAATAAAATAATGGGATGCATTAAAAGAGGCAGAGATGCTCATGAGGAGAACATAATTTTACCTCTATACAAGTCACTAGTTCGACCACACTTAGAATACTGTGCACAGTTCTGGTCTCCGGTGTATAAGAAAGACATAGCTGAACTGGAGCGGGTGCAGAGAAGAGCGACCAAGGTTATTAGAGGACTGGGGGGTCTGCAATACCAAGATAGGTTATTACACTTGGGGCTATTTAGTTTGGAAAAATGAAGACTAAGGGGTGATCTTATGTTAATGTATAAATATATGAGGGGACAGTACAAAGACCTTTCTGATGATCTTTTTAATCATAGACCTGAGACAGGGACAAGGGGGCATCCTCTACGTCTGGAGGAAAGAAGGTTTAAGCATAATAACAGACGCGGATTCTTTACTGTAAGAGCAGTGAGACTATGGAACTCTCTGCCGTATGATGTTGTAATGAGTGATTCATTACTTAAATTTAAGAGGGGACTGGATACCTTTCTGGAAAAGTATAATGTTACAGGGTATATACACTAGATTCCTTGATAGGGCGTTGATCCAGGGAACTAGTCTGATTGCCGGATGTGGAGTCGGGAAGGAATTTTTTTCCCCAATGTGGAGCTTACTCTTTGCCACATGGGGTTTTTTTTCCTTCCTCTGGATCAGCATGTTAGGGCATGTTAGGTTAGGCTATGGGTTGAACTAGATGGACTTAAAGTCTTCCTTCAACCTTAATAACTATGTTACTATGTTCAGAGCTTACCACATGGCCCAGGTACTGCACCTTGGATTTCAACAGGTGACCTTTAGATGGTTTTACCTTAAGGCCAAAGTTGGACAGGGCTTCAAACACCTCGGCCAGGTGTTTCAGGTGGTCTTCATATGTCTTGGAGAAGACAATTACATCGTCCAGGTACAACAAGACAGTTTCGAAATTCTTGTGCCCGAGACAGCACGCCATCATCCTCTGGAATGTTCCTGTTGCGTTGCACAGTCCGAACGGCATGTATTTAAATTCAGAGAGGCCCATCGGTGTTGTGAAGGCCGTTTTCTCATATGTGGTTTATCTGCCTGTAATCAACACACATTCTCATTGTGCCTTCCTTTTTGATGACAAGGACTAATGGAGCTGCCCAGGGGCTACAACTATCTCGGATTACCCCAGCCTTCGTCATCTCTCGCAACATACTTTTGGCACACTGGTAGTGAGCTGGAGGTACAAGCCAGTACCTTTCCTTAATCGGTGGATGACCTCCAGTGGGGATATGATGTTGAACCCCTTTTACCTGCCCAAAATCTAGTGGGTGTTTGAATACCCATTCATACTCATGGACTACCCGGTAAGCCTCATGTTTCTGGTGTCATGGGGTAGAATCTATGCCCATGTGTAATTTCTGACACCAATCTTCCAATTGTCCTGCAGAGCCATTGTCCTCTGCCTGGTTGGACGGGACCAAGGGCTGTGTTGCCTGTATCACATTATTATCAACAGTAAACAGTTCGGCAAGTGTGGCATATCTGGGTAAGTGGACCTCTTTCTCTCCACAGTTAAGGAGAGGCACTGGTACCCTCCCCTTGCGGACTTCAACCACCCCTCTGGCTGTCAGGATTGTGGGCCTACTATCTGAATACACAGGTTCTACAGGGCCTGGTAGTCTTTACTAGTGATGAGTGAGCACTAAAATGCTCGAGTGCTCGTTGCTCGGGTCGAGCAGATTGGAATACTCGGGTACTTGACCCCGAGCAACGAGCCCAATGTAAGTCTATGGGAGACCCGAGTATTTTTACCGCGATCCCCCCAGTGGTCCTTTTAAGGTCTAAAAACATCTGAAAATGATGCTCAAATGACACAGGGATATCATGGGGATTGCCCCTGGAAGCATTCCTGACTCCTGGTTCACAGCTTTAAACGATTTTATCCGAGTTTCATGCCATTTTTCCCGATGGCACAAAAACACTAAAACAAAACCAAAACGGATTTTGCTGGGAAATATGTTAACCCCTTTCTGACATTAGACGTACTATCCAGTCGAGGTGGGGTGGGCCCCTATGACCACCGACGGGATAGTACGTGATATGTGATCGGCAGCGCTCACGGGGGAAGCGCCGCTGATCGCGGCCGGGTGTCAGCTGCCTATCGTAGCTGACATCCGGCACTATGTGCCAGGAGCGGTCACCGACCGTCCCCGGCACATTAACCCCTGGCACACCGCGATCAAACATGATCGTGATGTGCCGGCGGTACAGGGAAGCATCGCGCAGGGAGGGGGCTCCCTGCGGGCTTCCCTGAGCCCCCCGCAGCAACGCGATGTGATCACGTTGCTGCGAGGGTCTCACCTCCCTCCCTCCCTGCTCCAGGCCCAGATCCAAGATGGCCGCAGCATCCGGGTCCTGCAGGGAGGGAGGTGGCTTCACAGAGCCTGCTCAGAGCAGGCACTGTGAAGGCTGCAGCGCTGCATGTCAGATCAGTGATCTGACAGAGTGCTGTGCAAACTGTCAGATCACCGATCTGTGATGTCCCCCCCTGGGACAAAGTAAAAAAGTTAAAAAAAAATTCCAAATGTGTAAAAAAAAATTAAAAAATATTCCTAAATAATGAAAAAAAATTAAAATATTATTCCCATAAATACATTTCTTTATCTAAATAAAAAAAAACAATAAAAGTACACATATTTAGTATCGCCGCGTCCGTAACAACCCCACCTATAAAACTGGCCTGCTAGTTAACCCCTTCAGTAAACACCGTAAGAAAAAAAAAAAGAGGCAAAAAACGCTTTATTATCATACCGCCGAACAAAAAGTGGAATAACACGAGATCAAAAAGACGGATATAAATAACCATGGTACCGCTGAAACCGTCATCTTGTCCCGCAAAAAACGAGCCACCATACAGCATCATCAGAAAAAAAATAAAAAGTTATAGTCCTGAGAATAAAGCGATGCCAAAATAATTATTTTTTCTGCAAAATAGTTTTTATCGTATAAAAGCGCCAAAACATAAAAAAATGATATAAATGAGGTATCGCTGTAATCGCACTGACCCGAAGAATAAAACTGCTTTATCAATTTTACCAAACGTGGAACGGTATAAACGCCCCCCCCCCCCCAAAAGAAATTCATGAATAGCTGGTTCTTGGTCATTCTGCCTCACAAAAATCGGAATAAAAAGCGATCAAAAAATGTCACGTGTCCGAAAATGTTACCAATAAAAATGTCAACTCGTCCTGCAAAAAACAAGACCTCACATGACTCTGTGGACTAAAATATGGAAAAATTATAGCTCTCAAAATGTGGTAACGCAAAAAATATTTTTTGCAATAAAAAGCGTCTTTCAGTGTGTGACGGCTGCCAATCATAAAAATCCGCTAAAAACCCCGCTATAAAAGTAAATCAAACCCCCTTTATCACCCCCTTAGTTAGGGAAAAATTAAAAAAATGTATTTATTTCCATTTTCCCATTAGGGTTAGGGTTAGGGCTAGGGTTAGGGCTAGGGTTAGGGTTAGGGCTAGGGTTAGGGTTAGGGCTAGGGTTAGGGTTGGGGCTACAGTTAGGGTTGGGGCTAAAGTTAGGGTTAGGGTTAAAGTTACGTTGGGTTAGGGTTAGGGTTAGGGTTTAGATTACATTTACAGTTGGGAATAGGGTTGGGATTAGGGATAGGGGTGTGTCAGGGTTAGAGGTGTGGTTAGGGTTACTGTTGGGATTAGGGTTAGGGGTGTGTTTGGATTAGGGTTTCAGTTATAATTGGGGGTTTCCACTGTTTCGGCACATCAGGGGCTCTCCAAACGCGACATGGCGTCCGATCTCAATTCCAGCCAATTCTGCGTTGAAAAAGTAAAACAGTGCTCCTTCCCTTCCGAGCTCTCCCGTGTGCCCAAACAGGAGTTTACCCCAACATATGGGGTATCAGCGTACTCAGGACAAATTGGACAACAACTTTTGGGGTCCAATTTCTCCTGTTACCCTTGGGAAAATACAAAACTGGGGGCTAAAAAATAATTTTTGTGGGAAAAAAAAAAGATTTTTTATTTTCACGGCTCTGCGTTATAAACTGTGGTGAAACACTTGGGGGTTCAAAGTTCTCACAACACATCTAGATAAGTTCCTTCGGGGTCTAGTTTCCAATATGGGGTCACTTGTGGGGGGTTTCTACTGTTTAGGTACATTAGGGGCTCTGCAAACGCAATGTGACGCCTGCAGACCAATCCATCTAAGTCTGCATTCCAAATGGCGCTCCTTCCCTTCCGAGCTCTGCCATGTGCCCAAACGGTGGTTCCCCCCCACATATGGGGTATCAGCGTACTCAGGACAAATTGGACAACAACTTTGGGGGTCGAATTTCTCCTCTTACCCTCGGGAAAATACAAAACTGGGGGCTAAAAAATAATTTTTGGGGGAAAGTTTTTTTTAAATTATTTTCACGGCTCTGCGTTACAAACTGTAGTGAAACACTTGGGGGTTCAAAGCTCTCACAACACATCTAGATGAGTTCCTTAGGGGGTCTAGTTTCCAAATGGTGTCACTTGTGGGGGGTTTCTACTCTTTAGGTACATTAGGGCAGGGGTCCCCAACTCCAGTCCTCAAGGCCCACCAACAGGTCATGTTTTCAGGATTTCCTTAGTCTTGCTCAGGTAATAATTGCATCACCTGTGCAATGCAAAGGAAATCCTGAAAACATGACCTGTTGGTGGGCCTTGAGGACTGGAGTTGGGGACCCCTGCATTAGGGGCTCTGCAAACGCAATGTGACACCTGCAGACCATTCCATCTAAGTCTGCATTACAAATGGAGCTCCTTCCCTTCCGAGCCCTCCCATGCGCCCAAACAGTGGTTCCCCCCCACTTATGGGGTATCAGCGCACTCAGGACAAATTGGACAACAACTTTGGGGGTCGAATTTCTCCTCTTACCCTCGGGAAAATACAAAACTGGGGGCTAAAAAATAATTTTTGGGGGAAAGTTTTTTTTAAATTATTTTCACGGCTCTGCGTTACAAACTGTAGTGAAACACTTGGGGGTTCAAAGCTCTCACAACACATCTAGATGAGTTCCTTAGGGGGTCTAGTTTCCAAATGGTGTCACTTGTGGGGGGTTTCTACTCTTTAGGTACATTAGGGCAGGGGTCCCCAACTCCAGTCCTCAAGGCCCACCAACAGGTCATGTTTTCAGGATTTCCTTAGTCTTGCTCAGGTAATAATTGCATCACCTGTGCAATGCAAAGGAAATCCTGAAAACATGACCTGTTGGTGGGCCTTGAGGACTGGAGTTGGGGACCCCTGCATTAGGGGCTCTGCAAACGCAATGTGACACCTGCAGACCATTCCATCTAAGTCTGCATTACAAATGGAGCTCCTTCCCTTCCGAGCCCTCCCATGCGCCCAAACAGTGGTTCCCCCCCACTTATGGGGTATCAGCGCACTCAGGACAAATTGGACAACAAATTTTGGGGTCCAATTTCTCCTGTTACCCTCGGGAAAATACAAAACTGGGGGCTAAAAAAATAATTTTTGTGGGAAAAAATTTTTGTTTTATTTTTACGGCTCTGCATTATAAACTTCTGTGAAGCCCTTGGTGGGTCAAAGCGCTCAAAACACATCTAGATAAGTTCCTTAGGGGGTCTACTTTCCAAAATGGTGTCACTTGTGGGGGGTTTAAATGTTTAGGCACATCAGGGGCTTTCTAAACGCAACATGGCTTCCCATCTCAATTCCTGTCAATTTTGCATTGAAAAGTCAAACGGCGCTCCTTCCCTTCCGAGCTCTCCCATGCGCCCAAACAGTGGTTTACCCCCACATATGGGGTATCAGCGTACTCAGGACAAATTGTACAACAACTTTTGGGGTCCAATTTCTTCTCTTACCCTTGGGAAAATAAAAAATTGGGGGCGAAAAGATAATTTTTGTGAAAAAATGTGATTTTTTATTTTTACGGTTCTGCATTATAAACTTCTGTGAAGCACTTGGTGGGTCAAAGTGCTCACCACACCTCTAGATAAGTTCCTTAGGGGGTCTACTTTCCAAAATGATGTCACTTGTGGGGGGTTTCAATGTTTAGGCACATCAGGGGCTCTCCAAACGCAACATGGCATCCCATCTTGATTCCAGTAAATTTTGCATTGAAAAGTCAAACGGCGTTCCTTCCCTTTCGAGCTCTGCCATGCGCCCAAACAGTGGTTTACCCCCACACATGGGGTATCGGTGTACTCAGGACAAATTGTACAACAACTTTTGGGGTCCATTTTGTCCTGTTACCCTTGGTAAAATAAAATAAATTGGAGCTGAAGTAAATTTTTTGTGAAAAAAGTTAAATGTTCATTTTTATTTAAACATTCCAAAAATTCCTGTGAAACACCTGAAGGGTTAATAAACTTCTTGAATATGGTTTTTAGCACCTTGAGGGGTGCAGTTTTTAGAATGGTGTCACACTTGGGTGTTTTCTATCATATAGACCCCTCAAAATGACTTCAAATGAGATGTGGTCCCTAAAAAAAAATGGTGTTGTAAAAATGAGAAATTGCTGGTCAACTTTTAACCCTTATAACTCCCTAGCAAAAAAAAAGTTGTTTCCAAAATTGTTCTGATGTAAAGTAGACATGTGGGAAATGTTACTTATTAAGTATTTTGTGTGACATATCTCTGTGATTTAATTGCATAAAAATTCAAAGTTGGAAAATTGCGAAATTTTCATAATTTTCACCAAATTTCCGTTTCTTTCACAAATAAACGCAGGTAATATCAAAGAAATTTTACCACTATCATGAAGTACAATATGTCACGAGAAAACAATGTCAGAATCACCAGGATCCATTGAAGCGTTCCAGAGTAATAACCTCATAAAGGGACAGTGGTCAGAATTGTAAAAATTGGCCTGGTCCATAACGTGCAAACCACCCTTGGGGGTAAAGGGGGTAAGGTACATCCTTTGCAGGTTCATGACTTGCCTGTAAGGCCAAATATTTAAATACCCACAAATAGGGCCCTACATAATGAGTCAGCCCAGAAAGGGAAAAATTGATCCCCCCAGAAACCAGTCAAGAGCAGTATAAATACACGTATAATAATTAGAATATACAGCAATAAAGGTGATACACACGTGTATTATCTTTTACTTAGTACCAATGGTGTACAGATATACGTGAGATATCCCTAAAAGCTGAAAAAACTATAAATGTTCGCCTACCTAGATGCGGAGGTTGGCACCCTAAAAGAAAAACGAGAATGGCGCCCCTGCTCGTGCGATGGCTGTCCCTAATCTCCGAGGTGAAAAAAGTGGGAGTGTCAGCCAGCACAGAATGATTTTAGTTAAATATTTTTTTGCATCTTGGTACTATATGTATTAAGTGTACTTATATGCTGTAGAACACCTCATCTCCGCTAGTTGTGCGATATCTGTTTTTCATCATCTCTATCCTCTGTTATCACATTGTTCTCACATTGTAGAAGGACGTAGATCTGGGGATTTATTATGATGGAATATAGGCTGAACTGGATGGACAAATGTCTTTTTTTGGCCTTACTAACTATGTTACTATGTTACTATGTTACTATGTTACTATGTTACATCACATTGGAGGGGAGGGCCTGTTACGCTGTTAATTGAACATCACATATGACTATATGATATTACCAGCCACCTGGCCTTCTTTTTTCACCTGATTTCTGAGATTGAAAGTTCTCCTTGTAGCGTGGGTCTAGAAGTGTCGCCAACCAGTAATGAGTTTCACCCAAAATTTTTATAATGTGAGGGTCACGTGAAACGCTAAATAGGCAAGGGGTGGAGGGCACCGCAAATAACTACCAACAAGGAGGGTTCACCGTGGGCTTGACATTAAACATGACAAAGGACAAGACAAAGATCATGCCCACATACATAGGAACACCTCCACAAATAGGAATTTCAATATTTTATTGGCAAACTTCAAAAAAAGTGCATATGAAGAACAAAACACAAAAATTATTTAAAAACACTTAAAAATTGCAAATATGCAAAGAATACCTATACACATGTCATGCCCTAATATGGGGGGAGTGACAACCCACAAAACATGTCACCCACAGTAGAGATGTCAATATGATATTACTACAAAGTGCAAATAATCAGATCCACATTATGAAATATGCATGATGATGTATCACAATACCATACCAACCCAAAATAAGGTGCATAATTCTAGTGCAAAAAGGTTTAGCAATTCAGAACATCAAAGACATGAAAAAAGTATGCTAGACATGTGGAGAGGGAACTGAAAAATAAAAGAGCCCAGTCCCCAAGCCAATGTACCCTCAAACCAACAGTCCAAAAATGCTGAATGGAGTCATGTAGACAGTGGGGAGACAAAGTGTGGGATGGGTTCCCACGCGTATCGCTGCCCAAATCGTGGCTTCCTCAGGGAAAAAAATAGCATGTTGTGTTAAGCGTCCTTCATGAATATATATATATACACCTCACATATAGTTGAAAGCGTTCACCTGTGTGAGGAGCCTCCAGGGATTGTGCACATGGAGCATCGTGCAACCACGGCCATCTCGTGAATGTCCATGTAATAAAGTTATGTGAAATGGCTACTGCGCATGCGCCAGATCAGAAGTGCAGCGCGCACCAGCAGCTTATAGCTGCGCACGAAAAAGTACCGGCGCACGCGCAATGCTACACCAGAGGCAGCGTAGTGATTATATATGCTTTCCATGCGCACATAAAACTGGACCACCAAAAAATGCTAACATCATCTAGTGCTCACATATCCAACACAGATGAAGTAAATGAATAGATACGAAGATATACAAAAGAAAAAAGATAAATAATATAAAATACGAATAAATGAGTAAGGTCATGATCTTTAAATATGCAAGGAGACACTGACAAGCCAACAAAATGTGTATGTCAAGAAGCAATAGAGCAGCTCCTACTGACCAAGGATCATGACCTTTCCACAACATTTAGCATCATATGCATGGAGCGTAAAGATTAACATGTGCCACAATTCCGTGTGATTATATGTCATAGACAGTTCAGATACAGCCCACATAATAAGTTCCAACAGGTATGCGGTAATTATGTTCTTAAGAAAATATAACATAAACCAACATCCAGAAATAATGGATGTCAGTTCTTTGACAACTGCAAAACCTTCCAGACATTATTTAGGGAAGTATTTAACAGTCCAAGGACTAGTTTAATCAAATTGTTGCTACCGTTCAAAAATAGGACATTAATACCCATGTATAAACGTGGATAAAAACCACGTATGCACGAAACACTGACACACAACAGGGCAGTGACAGCCTCAAAGACCAATGCCGTCAAAGCTCATCTAAGCATAGTCCATTCAAAGGGAAAAAAACATATATCTTATTTCTATGTTGTTGTTATTAGTTTTAAATATTCGTGATGTATGGTGTAATGATCCGGTGACCTTGGAGCCGCATGAATAACTTTCACTGGAGTAGGTGGTAACTATACTGACCGCAATCCTGATCTTAACACCGCAACTAGAAGTAGCCGTGGGGTGTGCCTACCAAACCCTAGACACCTCGTTACAGCCAGAGGACTAAATACCCCTAAAGACGGAAATAGGAATACTATCTTGCCTCAGAGCAGAACCCCAAAGGATAGGCAGCCCCCCACGAATATTGACTGTGAGTAGGAGAGGAAAGACACACACAGGCAGAAAACAGGATTTAGCAAAAGAGGCCACTCTAGCTAAAATAGGAAAGGATAGGACAGAATACTGTGCGGTCAGTATTAAAACCCTACCAAAAATATCCACAGCAGATTATACAAAAAATTCCTCCATCTAACTAAAGACGTGGAACGTATATCTGCAACTCCAGAGAATCCTACACACAGAACAGAAATACAATCAAAAATCCAGCACACAGCATGTGTGCCAAAGAAAAAAAACCAGACACTTATCTTTGCTGAAATGGCAGCTAAGCAGGAGAAACCAGACAGAGGTCCAACACCTCCCAGCAACCATGGACAACTGGCAAGGACTAATGAATCCTGCAAACCTAAATACCCCAGTCAGAATTGCAATCAGCAGATACACCTGAGCAGGACGGCAGCCCAGGGACAACTGCATTACCACCTACAACCACCGGAGGGAGCCCAAAAGCAGAATTCACAACAGTACCCCCCCCTTGAGGAGGGGTCACCGAACCCTCACCAGAGCCCCCAGGCCGATCAGGACCAAATCAGCGGCATGGACATCAGAGGCAAAAACCCAAGAATTATCCTCCTGGCCATAACCTTTCCATTTGACAAGGTACTGAAGCCTCCGCCTCAAAAAACGGGAATCCAAAATCTTCTCAACAACATATTCCAACTCCCCATCAACCAACACAGGGGCCGGAGGATCCACAGAGGGAACAACGGGCTCCACATATTTCCGCAACAAAGATCTATGGAAGACATTATGGATAGCAAAAGAGGCCGGAAGCGCCAGTCGAAAAGACACCGGATTAATAATCTCAGAAATCCTATAAGGACCAATAAACCAAGGCTTAAACTTAGGAGAAGAAACCTTCATAGGAACATGACGGGAAGACAACCAAACCAAATCCCCCACACAAAGCCGGGGACCAACACACCGACGGCGGTTAGCAAAACGTTGAGCCTCCTCCTGAGACAGCACCAAATTGTCCACCACATAAACCCAAATCTGCTGCAACCTGTTGACCACAGAATCCACACGAGGAGGGTCAGAAGACTCAACCTGCCCAGAAGAAAAACGAGGATGAAAACCAAAATTACAAAAAAAAGGTGAAACCAAAGTAGCCGAACTAGCCCGATTATTAAGAGCAAACTCGGCCAATGGCAAAAAAGCCACCCAATCATCCTGATCAGCAGACACAAAGCATCTCAAATAGGTCTCCAAGGTCTGATTAGTTCGCTCAGTCTGGCCATTTGTCTGAGGATGAAATGCAGAAGAAAAAGACAAATTAATGCCCAGAGTAGCACAAAAGGCCCGCCTAATCCTAGAAACAAACTGGGAACCTCTGTCAGACACAATATTCTCCGGAATGCCATGCAAACGGACCACATGCTGAAAAAACAACGGAACCAAATCAGAAGAAGAAGGCAATTTAGGCAAAGGCACCAAATGAACCATCTTAGAGAATCGGTCACAAACAACCCAGATAACAGACATCCTTTGGGAAACAGGAAGATCGGAAATAAAATCCATAGAAATATGCGTCCAGGGCAGTAGTGTAGCAGAACTACCATTCGTCAAACTCAAATCTGACAGGTGCCCCACCCCTATCAAAGTGTATCAAAGTGTGTAGCCCCGCCCCTCACCTGTCTGACAGCTGGTAGCCAGCTGTCCCTGAGTCTGGCTGATTTCCCATTTTGATATAGTTTGATATATTTTAATTTGATGCAGTTTGATATTATCCCCGTATTTGTTTTATATTAGATTTTGATAATCTCCTATTAGATGGGCCCGTTATATACTTATATCCTATTAGATGGACCAGTTATATAATTATATCCTAGGATTTTCATTTTTTTTTACACGTGGTTTATAACACCAGTCTCATTATATGGGCACATTATGTATGTGGCCATATTACAACACCCACAAGTAAGAAGCGGTGTGTTTTATCCGATTATAAAAAAGCAAAGACACGATATTATAAAAGTTTAAAAGATTTTATTGATACAAAATAAATACATCTCAAAGACATTTCAATACTATAAAAATTCTTACAAAATATATAAATAGTATCACAAGTACAAATGAACATGCATCATTACACTGCTTCCAAAATAATTAATATAGCGTTACAAGGCGAGTACAGCATTTATCCAGTACATTCTTTACATCGTGAGCCACATGGTTTGTAGCATCGGTAGAGACCTTTTTTTAGGCAGCAGAGTGCCGCGTGTGGTACCTAATGACGGGGAATGTAAAGATTGAATTGTACGAGGCACCGGAGCTAGCTTCTGCGGCGTAGATACAGCGTGTGTCTCACTGCTGGAAATTTTTAACCTCTTTCTGACCTCGGACGGGATAGTACGTCCGAGGTCAGATCCCCTGCTTTGATGCAGGGCTCCGCGGTGAGCCCGCATCAAAGCCGGGACATGTCAGCTGTTTTGAACAGCTGACATGTGCCCGTAATAGGCGCGGGCAGAATCGCGATCTGCCCGCACCTATTAACTAGTTAAATGCCACTGTCAAACGCAGACAGCGGCATTTAACTACCGCTTGCGGCCGGGCGGCCGGAAATGACGTCATCGCCGACCCCCGTCACATGATCGGAGGTCGGCGATGCGTCAGGATGGTAACCATAGAGGTCCTTGAGACCTCTATTGTTACTGATCGCCGGTGGCTGTGAGCGCCACCCTGTGGTCGGCGCTCACAGCACACCTGCATTTCTGCTACATAGCAGCGATCAGCAGATCGCTGCTATGTAGCAGATGCGATCGTGCTGTGCCTACTTCTTGAAGCATGGCAAAAGTAAAAAAAAAAAAGTTGAAAAAAATGTTAAAAAATCTAAATAAATCAATAAAAAAAATATAAAATCTACGCATATTTGGTATCGCCGCGCTCAGAATCGCCCGATCTATCAACTATAAAAAAGCATTAACCTGATCGCTAAACAGCGTACCGGGAAAAAAATTTGAAACGCCAGAATTACGTTTTTTTGGTCGCCGTGACATTGCATTAAAATGCAATAACGGGCGATCAAAAGAACGTATCTGCACCAAAATGCTATAATTAAAAACTTAATCTCGGCACGCAAAAAATAAGCCCTCAACCGACCCCAGATCACGAAAAATGGAGACGCTACGAGTATCGGAATATTTATATTTATTTTTATTTTTTTTAGCAAAGTTTGGAATTTTTTTTCACCACTTAGGTGAAAAATAACCTAGTGATGTTTGGTGTCTATGAACTCGTAATGACCTGGAAAATCATAATGTCAGGTCATTTTTAGCATTTAATGAACCTAGCAAAAAAGCCAAACAAAAAACAAGTGTGGGACTGCACTTTTTTTGCAATTTCACCGCACTTGGAATTTTTTTCCCGTTTTCTAGTACACGACGTGCTAAAACCAATGATGTCGTTTAAAAGTACAACTCGTCCTGCAAAAAATAAGCCCTCACATGGCCAAATTGACGGAAAAATAAAAAAGTTATGTCTCTGGGAAGGAGGGGAGCGAAAAACGAACACGGAAAAACGAAAAAATCCCCCGGTCATGAAGGGGTTAATTCATCTAAAAGCTTCCTAGTAGCGGGGTTACCCACAACTGTAGACGGTATATTTAGCTCGGCCATAGCCTGCATAAATGAATCCCAACCCGGAGGTAAATTTCTACTGTTCAGAGCATGACTCTGCGTTGTACTACGTACCAAATCCAGTAAGTTAGACCCTGGTATTATGGATCCTTTGAAAATAAATTCAGCTTTATTATTCCAGGCTGTAACATTTTTATTCTGCAGCAGCCTGTTTAGTAAAAATTCAGCATTCTTTTTATATCTTTGGTTTATATGACTGACAATTTCAGCGACCTCTTGATTTTTATCAGAGCCGGTATTTGGCAATTGTTGCTGACCAGGATCAGGAGTGCTAACGAGATTTAAAGCCGTTACTTCTTTTGAGCTGAGCCTTGTATGTACCAAGTAGCGTTGTAGCATGGAGCTATACATTATAATTTTCACATCATCGGGAATGTCACGACGCTGTAAAATGTCGCTAATTTCACCATCAAGCCGTCGAATAACACTGTCGCGGATGTTATCTGTAGCACCGGGTCTTAGTTTGTCTAGCTCCTGTTTGGGGACTAGATACATTTTCGCTGCATGCTCCATTATCTTCCGGCGAGCAGGCTTGTTATTATTGGAATTGCAAAAGCTAAAAGAGGGCCGATAAACCCGCCGGCCTGCTTTAGTAGTCGCTTCTTTTTCTTTATGGGCTGAGATCTGTCGCTCAGGGTTCTTATAGCTTTACGCCACTTCTTTAATATACCTTTTTGGCGCTCTTTCAGCGGAATCCTGCCTTTTAAGATGTTTAAAGCAATCTCGCCGATGGCTGTAATTAAATCATTGCTTGCATTGCGCAAAATAGACTTTCTGACAGCGGGGGTTGCTTTCACTAGGGTTATTAAGAGAGCCCAGTTACGCCGGAGCCTCTCAGACATCTTTACATCACAACGCACACAGCGTAGAATGTCTGATGCCGGGTAAAATTCACTTTTTAGAAGTGTTTTTCTTTTGAACATAGACAACAGGCAACGCCGGTGGAAACAACCCAGTCCTTAAGCGCAGATCCTCAGGGGTATTAGCTCTCAAACCTACAAGCAAATACCCGTAAGAGTCCCGTGTGGCATCCTCAAAAGCTTCTAGGAAAAAACGTGTTTTTCCGGGATACATCTGACGAGCCAGAGTTAAAATTTGTAATTTATCTCGGGGGTTATTAAAAAGCACCATGTACTTTGTGTTTAAATTTATCGTACGGCTTTTCTTACCCTGACAAAATATGTTTTGTATCAGGTAGGAAAATGCTGAGATTTCTGTGGTGCACATACTTGGTAAAGGCTTTTTCTATCTCACAATTTTCACTAGCACTCTCCATGAGATCATCAACAATCGCCAAATTCACCTTCTCATGCGGGAATAATTCGTCATCTACGAATGTATTCGGCAGACCCGCCACAAATCTGGCGTGGGGAAAAGAGAGAGAGATTTCATCATATAGTTTTTACCAACACGAATAAAACCATACAATATTATCAGGTTTCTGAGAAAAATTAGCTTCAATATTATATAGCAGCTGTTTTACAAAATAGCTCTTTCCAGAATTAGACGGGCCTGCTAGAATGCATGAGAATGGATGCTGCAGACGCGTATCCATCACAATACTCGACTAATACCCAAAAGGTAATGTTGTGAAATCGTCTAATAGTCGCCGCTTTGTATAAACGCACTTTTGTGTTTTGCGTAATGGCCTTGTTTCAATATCCCAGTACTTTTTATTTCTCACAATGGTCGGCTGTTGTACGACAATACGTTTCTGAGTTTCTGCGGCAGAATTGCGCGGGTAGTCCAGAACTAGATCTTTTAGACTGTTGAAATTAATAGATTGAGAGTTACTGACATTTAGTGTTATACCCTTAACTTTTAAGACAGTTTTACCGGTGTTGAGTTTGTAGCCGTAAGTTTTGGGGCCCGCGGATACAAATTCTGTGATGTGTGTACCATCGGGTATTTCACTGGTCAGCTCCCCCAGGTAATCGCCTAAAGGCGGCTGCCACTCACCATCTCTCTGTACAAAAATAACTGAATCTGTGTCGTGATAAAGGCGCCTCTCCTGCAGCCGGTCCAGCAGCGAATAGAGCTCTAACCGAGCATACGCTGTTGTTAAACACGCTATAAAAATGTTTGTGTTTTTGTTGAGTGTGTGGTGGCCTTCTGCATATTTCCAGTTAATGGTTGCGGTGTCGTCATCAAGGAAATGTGACATCGAAATGTCATAGTAAGGCAGGAACAAATACTGAAAAAGCTCATCTGGATCCCTAACAATGCTGGTACATGATAGATTAGATCTCTGGGCAAACTTTCCCCATAAAGAATTTAAGAAAAGCTTGGAGATCTGTCGCTTAGGATTGACAGCTATATTTTCAGGCCGTAATTGGACACCTTCTTTTTCAAGAAAAGAGTCAATGTACTGCCGTTTCTTGGCGTCATCAGTGCACCAGCTAGGATAACCAGAGGCTTCCTGCTTATCCCTAAGATGTAATTTAATGTAAGGCGCAAACAGATCATCAGTGGTTTTAGGAAAATGCCATATTTCATAGATGTGGGCGATCCGATACCCTTTTTCTATCGCCATCTCGAGCTCTATAGTGCACCAGGTGCCTGTCAGCGCCCGTTCTTCATCACTGTGGGCACAAATATCTGCCTGGGAATTTGCAGCGCATGTGTAGCAAAGGGGGAACATTAATTTTTTGTTGAGTTTTACCGGCAGAACAGGAAAAAATAAATCTCTCGGCGGGTAGACCTTCACTCTAGCAATGCCAAAGTATTTTTTAATGAATCCAAAATTGTCGTAGATGATGTCTGGATGGCCTACAGGGTATGTTTTAGTTTTGTTTACAAAGGGGTACAGACTGGTGAAATCGTAGTAACGTAAAGTCTCCCCTTCTTCCAGATGGTGATAGAGCTTAATGGCGTTAGTTCGGCCGCCATAAAGCGCATCACGGGGGTCTAAAGGAACGGGGAATTCCATCTGGCGGAGAAATGCTTGAAGGTTAGAATCATTTTCAACCATTTCATTCCACGCATGCTCCCACATCAGTCTTACTGTGTACCCGCAGCACTGTAAGTAATGCTTTTTAGCTAAAAAGGTGTAATATAACTGGCCGTAGGACGTGCTTGTGACCTTATTTGTGTCATTTTCATTATAGCACACGGGGCATCCGTGGTAAAAACACCCCTGAAATTCAAAGGCTGTGCTGGCCGCTAACATAGGCATAGCCATCTAGAAAATACTTCCCGACCTGTTTTTCACCGCCTCTCAAAGCGTGCTGTATGTCGATGTTCTCAGAGTGGGCTACATACATGAGCCACTGTATAGCGGGTGTCGAGTAGCACTTTTTTGCCTTGTGATAATTATCACCAGGTAAAATGGCGATTGTCTTTTTTGGAAGAAATTTAAACCGGTACATTGTCATACACACCGAGGCCAGGGTGATGAGCTGAAAAGGATCAACACATCTGCTCACTACAATCCTTTGCTTTTGACGCTTACAGTATTTTTTAACATTTTTCTGCGTCATCTGCATAATACGCTCTCTATAGATCTCGCAGGCGTGTCTCAAAATTTCAACATCTTGTTTGCAATAAAATTTTAGCTCGGCCTTGAAGTGAAAAGTTGTATCTACCTGTGTCTCATACCACTCCAGGAACTCTACCTTCTCGCCAGGTGACATGTACTCCACCCCATAATATTTTACATCAGGTATGGGACCTACATAGTTTTGGTTTTCTCTGATATTGAAAAAGTGTGGAAAATGTCCTTTGCCTCCTGAAAAGCCCATGGCCTGTGGTAATTTACTGAGTTTCATGGGGATAAAATTTAGAGTCTATGAACCTTATAGACAAATCGGGTAGCGACACACACAAGAGACGGCCACCTTGGGTTATCAACTGTACTTGTAGTTTTTCAGAAATCAGTTCCTTAACAATAAAGTATGCGTCGTATCTTCCACCATTGTGGGCAATAAATGTGTGATCTGAAAATGTACCGCTTGTAAAGAACTGTACAAAGTCATGTGTACAGGTATCGCCCTCAAACTCCCAGGAGGGGCGGCCATACAGCGTTGTAGCATAAATGTAATTCGGGATGTGCGTGCCTGTCTCCTGCATACATTCAAAATCATAAAAGATATAACAATCGGACTCATCCTGTGCTACATACCTCCGCATGTAACAAAGATGGGCATCGAATTTATTTACACGACTACGACATACAGGACAGCGCAAACCATTACATTTATGCTCTGTTTCGCTATTTCTGGGGACAAAACGGTTGCATTTATCACAAAATGTTTTAAGTCTGCAGAATGCCGGGTCGCCTAATCCCAATTGTTTGTGATAATCTAAGCACACGCTCGAGCGGCAATAAACTCTGCAAACAGGACATCTGGGCTGCTGGTCGGCACCGCTTTCTACGCAATTCTCTCTCTGACAGGCTTTACAAAACTACTGACAGGAGTGATTGTTTTTGTGATGAAACACTGAATTGCAGAGCTCACAAAAGTAATCAGCCCCGATAAAACCCTTCATATTTTTGATCCCGTAGTAGTGATTATCATGGAACAATATGAATACGGTTTTACCATTAGCTGTATTACCGCTCTGAAAGTAACGCCAATCACCCTGACTATAGTACAGTACTTTAATGGTGACCCGCAAATATTTTTCAAATGCCGGGATGTCGCTAAAACTCACTAATTGCCCATCAGGGATGCCCAGTGCTGTGTGTATGATTTTAGAGCGCCTCAGTAAACCAGCATCAGCGACATCCGTGTCGTCCATCAGGGCGCACACACCAGCCGCCAAACACAGATTTGTTGTGTCGTCACCATCATTAAAAACCGACGCGGTGGTGTAAAAAGACGCTTGAAATCTATAGCGAGCAGTCAGATCATTAAACAAAAGAGACAATGGCTGTATGATTTTAACAATTACACGACAAATCTGTGTTTGGCGGCTGGTGTGTGCGCCCTGATGGACGACACGGATGTCGCTGATGCTGGTTTACTGAGGCGCTCTAAAATCATACACACAGCACTGGGCATCCCTGATGGGCAATTAGTGAGTTTTAGCGACATCCCGGCATTTGAAAAATATTTGGGGGTCACCATTAAAGTACTGTACTATAGTCAGGGTGATTGGCGTTACTTTCAGAGCGGTAATACACCTAATGGTAAAACCGTATTCATATTGTTCCATGATAATCACTACTACAGGATCAAAAATATGAAGGGTTTTATCGGGGCTGATTACTTTTGTGAGCTCTGCAATTCAGTGTTTCACCACAAAAACAACCACTCCTGTCAGTATTTTTGTAAAGCCTGTCAGAGAGAGAATTGCGTAGAAAGCGGTGCCGACCAGCAGCCCAGGTGTCCTGTTTGCAGAGTTTATTGCCGCTCGAGCGAGTGCCTAGATTATCACACACAATTGGGATTAGGCGACCCGGCATTCTGCAGACTTAAAACATTTTGTGATAAATGCAACCGTTTTGTCCCCAGAAATAGCGAAACAGAGCATAAATGTAATGGTTTTCGCTGTCCTGTATGTCGCAGACATATAAATAAATTCGATGCCCATCTTTGTTACATGCGGAGGTATGTAGCACAGGATGAGTCAGATTGCTATATATTTTATGATTTTGAATGTATGCAGGAGACAGGCACGCACATCCCGAATTACATTTATGCTACAACGCTGTATGGCCGCCCCTCCTGGGAGTTTGAGGGTGATACCTGTACACATGACTTTGTACAGTTCTTTACAAGCGGTACATTTTCAGATCATACATTTATTGCCCACAATGGTGGAAGATACGACGCATACTTTATTGTTAAGGAACTGATTTCTGAAAAACTACAAGTACAGTTGATAACCCAAGGTGGCCGTCTCTTGTGTGTGTCGCTACCCGATTTGTCTACAAGGTTCATAGACTCTAAATTTTATCCCCATGAAACTCAGTAAATTACCACAGGCCATGGGCTTTTCAGGAGGCAAAGGGCATTTTCCACACTTTTTCAATACCAGAGAAAACCAAAACTATGTAGGTCCCATACCTGATGTAAAATATTATGGGGTGGAGTTTAGGGACTCTATAGCGACAGGGTCTGTTCCGCAGGATTGGCGCATAGCAAATGTGGTGCCAATATTCAAAAAGGGCTCTAAAAGTGAACCTGGAAATTATAGGCCAGTAAGTCTAACCTCTATTGTTGGTAAAATATTTGAAGGGTTTCTGAGGGATGTTATTCTGGATTATCTCAATGAGAATAACTGTTTAACTCCATATCAGCATGGGTTTATGAGAAATCGCTCCTGTCAAACCAATCTAATCAGTTTTTATGAAGAGGTAAGCTACAGGCTGGACCACGGTGAGTCATTGGACGTGGTATATCTCGATTTTTCCAAAGCGTTTGATACCGTGCCGCACAAGAGGTTGGTACACAAAATGAGAATGCTTGGTCTGGGGGAAAATGTGTGTAAATGGGTTAGTAACTGGCTTAGTGATAGAAAGCAGAGGGTGGTTATAAATGGTATAGTCTCTAACTGGGTCGCTGTGACCAGTGGGGTACCGCAGGGGTCAGTATTGGGACCTGTTCTCTTCAACATATTCATTAATGATCTGGTAGAAGGTTTACACAGTAAAATATCGATATTTGCAGATGATACAAAACTATGTAAAGCAGTTAATACAAGAGAAGATAGTATTCTGCTACAGATGGATCTGGATAAGTTGGAAACTTGGGCTGAAAGGTGGCAGATGAGGTTTAACAATGATAAATGTAAGGTTATACACATGGGAAGAAGGAATCAATATCACCATTACACACTGAACGGGAAACCACTGGGTAAATCTGACAGGGAGAAGGACTTGGGGATCCTAGTTAATGATAAACTTACCTGGAGCAGCCAGTGCCAGGCAGCAGCTGCCAAGGCAAACAGGATCATGGGGTGCATTAAAAGAGGTCTGGATACACATGATGAGAGCATTATACTGCCTCTGTACAAATCCCTAGTTAGACCGCACATGGAGTACTGTGTCCAGTTTTGGGCACCGGTGCTCAGGAAGGATATAATGGAACTAGAGAGAGTACAAAGGAGGGCAACAAAATTAATAAAGGGGATGGGAGAACTACAATACCCAGATAGATTAGCGAAATTAGGATTATTTAGTCTAGAAAAAAGACGACTGAGGGGCGATCTAATAACCATGTATAAGTATATAAGGGGACAATACAAATATCTCGCTGAGGATCTGTTTATACCAAGGAAGGTGACGGGCACAAGGGGGCATTCTTTGCGTCTGGAGGAGAGAAGGTTTTTCCACCAACATAGAAGAGGATTCTTTACTGTTAGGGCAGTGAGAATCTGGAATTGCTTGCCTGAGGAGGTGGTGATGGCGAACTCAGTCGAGGGGTTCAAGAGAGGCCTGGATGTCTTCCTGGAGCAGAACAATATTGTATCATACAATTATTAGGTTCTGTAGAAGGACGTAGATCTGGGGATTTATTATGATGGAATATAGGCTGAACTGGATGGACAAATGTCTTTTTTCGGCCTTACTAACTATGTTACTATGTTACTATGTTACTATGAGTACATGTCACCTGGCGAGAAGGTAGAGTTCCTGGAGTGGTATGAGACACAGGTAAATACAACTTTTGACTTCAAGGCCGAGCTAAAATCTTATTGCAAACACGATGTTGAAATTTTGAGACACGCCTGCGCGATCTATAGAGAGCGTATTATGCAGATGACGCAGAAAAATGTTAAAATATACTGTAAGCGTCAAAAGCAAAGGATTGTAGTGAGCAGATGTGTTGATCCTTTTCAGCTCATCACCCTGGCCTCGGTGTGTATGACAATGTACCGGTTTAAATTTCTTCCAAAAAAGACAATCGCCATTTTACCTGGTGATAATTATCACAAGGCAAAAAAGCGCTACTCGACACCCGCTATACAGTGGCTCATGTATGTAGCCCACTCTGAGAACATCGACATACAGCACGCTTTGAGAGGCGGTGAAAAACAGGTCGGGAAGTATTTTCTAGATGGTTATGCCTATGTTAGCGGCCAGCACATAGCCTTTGAATTTCAGGGGTGTTTTTACCACGGATGCCCCGTGTGCTATAATGAAAATGACACAAATAAGGTCACAAGCACGTCCTACGGCCAGTTATATTACACCTTTTTAGCTAAAAAGCATTACTTACAGTGCTGCGGGTACACAGTAAGACTGATGTGGGAGCATGCGTGGAATGAAATGGTTGAAAATGATTCTAACCTTCAAGCATTTCTCCGCCAGATGGAATTCCCCGTTCCTTTAGACCCCCGTGATGCGCTTTATGGCGGCCGAACTAACGCCATTAAGCTCTATCACCATCTGGAAGAAGGGGAGACTTTACGTTACTACGATTTCACCAGTCTGTACCCCTTTGTAAACAAAACTAAAACATACCCTGTAGGCCATCCAGACATCATCTACGACAATTTTGGATTCATTAAAAAATACTTTGGCATTGCTAGAGTGAAGGTCTACCCGCCGAGAGATTTATTTTTTCCTGTTCTGCCGGTAAAACTCAACAAAAAATTAATGTTCCCCCTTTGCTACACATGCGCTGCAAATTCCCAGGCAGATATTTGTGCCCACAGTGATGAAGAACGGGCGCTGACAGGCACCTGGTGCACTATAGAGCTCGAGATGGCGATAGAAAAAGGGTATCGGATCGCGCACATCTATGAAATATGGCATTTTCCTAAAACCACTGATGATCTGTTTGCTCCCTACATTAAATTACATCTAAGGCTACGTTCACATTTGCGTTGTGCGCCGCTGCGTCAGCGACGCAACGCACAACGCAAATAAAACGCACCAAAACACATGCAAAAACGCTGCGTTTTGCGACGCATGCGTCATTTTTTGCCGAAATTTGGACGCAAGAAAAATGCAACTTGTTGCGTTTTCTTGGTCCGACGCTTGCGGCAAAAAAGACGCATGCGTCGCACAACGCAACAAACAAAAACGCATGCATCCCCCATGTTAAATATAGGGGCGCATGATGCATGCGTCGCCGCTGCGTCGCCCGACGCAAACTAGCATAACGCTAATGTGAACGTAGGCTTAGGGATAAGCAGGAAGCCTCTGGTTATCCTAGCTGGTGCACTGATGACGCCAAGAAACGGCAGTACATTGACTCTTTTCTTGAAAAAGAAGGTGTCCAATTACGGCCTGAAAATATAGCTGTCAATCCTGCTAAGCGACAGATCTCCAAGCTTTTCTTAAATTCTTTATGGGGAAAGTTTGCCCAGAGATCTAATCTATCATGTACCAGCATTGTTAGGGATCCAGATGAGCTTTTTCAGTATTTGTTCCTGCCTTACTATGACATTTCGATGTTACATTTCCTTGATGACGACACCGCAACCATTAACTGGAAATATGCAGAAGGCCACCACACACTCAACAAAAACACAAACATTTTTATAGCGTGTTTAACAACAGCGTATGCTCGGTTAGAGCTCTATTCGCTGCTGGACCGGCTGCAGGAGAGGCGCCTTTATCACGACACAGATTCAGTTATTTTTGTACAGAGAGATGGTGAGTGGCAGCCGCCTTTAGGCGATTACCTGGGGGAGCTGACCAGTGAAATACCCGATGGTACCCACATCACAGAATTTGTATCCGCGGGCCCCAAAACTTACGGCTACAAACTCAACACCGGTAAAACTGTCTTAAAAGTTAAGGGAATAACACTAAAGGTTGGTAACTCTCAATCTATTAATTTCAACAGTCTAAAAGATCTAGTTCTGGACTACCCGCGCAATTCTGCCGCAGAAACTCAGAAACGTATTGTCGTACAGCAGGCGTCCATTGTGAGAAATAAAAAGTACTGGGATATTGAAACAAGGCCATTACGCAAAACACAAAAGTGCGTTTATACAAAGCGGCGACTATTAGACGATTTCACAACATTACCTTTTGGGTATTAGTCGAGTATTGTGATGGATACGCGTCTGCAGCATCCATTCTCATGCATTCTAGCAGGCCCGTCTAATTCTGGAAAGAGCTATTTTGTAAAACAGCTGCTATATAATATTGAAGCTAATTTTTCTCAGAAACCTGATAATATTGTATGGTTTTATTCGTGTTGGCAAAAACTATATGATGAAATCTCTCTCTCTTTTCCCCACGCCAGATTTGTGGAGGGTCTGCCGAATACATTCGTAGATGACGAATTATTCCCGCATGAGAAGGTGAATTTGGCGATTGTTGATGATCTCATGGAGAGTGCTAGTGAAAATTGTGAGATAGAAAAAGCCTTTACCAAGTATGTGCACCACAGAAATCTCAGCATTTTCCTACCTGATACAAAACATATTTTGTCAGGGTAAGAAAAGCCGTACGATAAATTTAAACACAAAGTACATGGTGCTTTTTAATAACCCCCAAGATAAATTACAAATTTTAACTCTGGCTCGTCAGATGTATCCCGGAAAAACACGTTTTTTCCTAGAAGCTTTTGAGGATGCCACACGGGACTCTTACGGGTATTTGCTTGTAGGTTTGAGAGCTAATACCCCTGAGGATCTGCGCTTAAGGACTGGGTTGTTTCCACCGGCGTTGCCTGTTGTCTATGTTCAAAAGAAAAACACTTCTAAAAAGTGAATTTTACCCGGCATCAGACATTCTACGCTGTGTGCGTTGTGATGTAAAGATGTCTGAGAGGCTCCGGCGTAACTGGGCTCTCTTAATAACCCTAGTGAAAGCAACCCCCGCTGTCAGAAAGTCTATTTTGCGCAATGCAAGCAATGATTTAATTACAGCCATCGGCGAGATTGCTTTAAATATCTTAAAAGGCAGGATTCCGCTGAAAGAGCGCCAAAAAGGTATATTAAAGAAGTGGCGTAAAGCTATAAGAACCCTGAGCGACAGATCTCAGCCCATAAAGATAAAGAAGCGACTACTAAAGCAGGCCGGCGGGTTTATCGGCCCTCTTTTAGCTTTTGCAATTCCAATAATAACAAGCCTGCTCGCCGGAAGATAATGGAGCATGCAGCGAAAATGTATCTAGTCCCCAAACAGGAGCTAGACAAACTAAGACCCGGTGCTACAGATAACATCCGCGACAGTGTTATTCGACGGCTTGATGGTGAAATTAGCGACATTTTACAACGTCGTGACATTCCAGATGATGTGAAAATTATAATGTATAGCTCCATGCTACAACGCTACTTGGTACATACGAGGCACAGCTCAAAGGAAGTAACGGCTTTAAATCTCGTTAGCCCTCCTGATCCTGGTCAGCAACAATTGCCAAATACCGGCTCTGATAAAAATCAAGAGGTCGCTGAAATTGTCAGTCATATAAACCAAAGATATAAAAAGAATGCTGAATTTTTACTGAACAGGCTGCTGCAGAATAAAAATGTTACAGCCTGGAATAATAAAGCTGAATTTATTTTCAAAGGATCCGTAATACCCGGGTCTAACTTACTGGATTTGGTACGTAGTAGAACGCAGAGTCATGCTCTGAACAGCAGAAATTTACCTCCGGGTTAGGATTCATTTATGCAGGCTATGGCCGAGCTAAATATGCCGTCTACAGTTGTGGGTAACCCCGCTACTAGGAAGCTTTTAGATGAATTAAAAATTTCCAGCAGTGAGACACACGCTGTATCTATGCCGCAGAAGCTAGCTCCGGCGCCTCGTACAATTCAATCTTTACATTCCCTGTCATTAGGTACCACACGCGGCACTCTGCTACCTAAAAAAAGGTCTCTACCGATGCTACAAACCATGTGGCTCACATGTAAAGAATGTACTGGATAAATGCTGTACTTGCCTTGTAACGCTATATTAATTAATTTGTAAGCAGTGTAATGATGTATGTTCATTGTACTTGTGATACTATTTATTTTGTAAGAATTTTTATTTTTAATTTTGTATCAATAAAATCTTTTAAACTTTTACAATATCGTGTCTTTGCTTTTTTATAATCGTATAAAACACACCGCTTCTTACTTGTGGGTGTTGTAATATGGCCACATACATAATGTGCCCATATAATGAGACTGGTGTTATAAACCACGTGTAAAAAAAAATGAGAATCCTAGGATATAATTATATAACTGGTCCATCTAATAGGATATAAGTATATAACGGGCCCATCTAATAGGAGATTATCAAAATCTAAAAAAAAACAAATACGGGGATAATATCAAACTGCATCAAATTAAAATATATCAAACTATATCAAAAGGGGAAATCAGACAAAGAAAAACACTTCTAAAAAGTGAATTTTACCCGGCATCAGACATTCTACGCTGTGTGCGTTGTGATGTAAAGATGTCTGAGAGGAGTTATGAACTGGTGGTTTAGGAGCAATATGGCACAAGCTCTGAAGGAGGTGGTACCTGTACTGACCGCAGTTCCTAAGCTCAACACCACACTAGAAGTAGCCGTGGGATGTTCCTGTCACTCCCTAGGCACCTCGTCACAGCCTGAGAATTAACTACCCCTAAAGATAGAGACAGGAAAGCTATCTTGCCTCAGAGAAATTTCCCAAAGAATAGATAGCCTCACACAAATAATGACTGTGAGTGGAGAGGGAAAAGACATACGTAGAATGAAACCAGAATGTAGCAAAGGAGGAAAGTCTAGCTAGATAGATAGGACAGGACGGAATACTGTGCGGTCAGTATTAAAAACTAGAAAAATTCACCACAGAGTTTACAAAAATCTCCACACCTGACTAAAGGTGTGGAGGGTAAATCTGCTTCCCAGAGCTTCCAGCTTAACTGAATTAATCCATACTGACAAGCTGGACAAAAACATAGAATGTACCGAACAATTAAGTCCACAACATGTGGACAGAAAAGAGCAAAGCAAGGACTTATCTTTGCTGAACTGGTCAGGATATCAGGGAAATCCAAGCAGAGATGTGAATCCAACCAGGAACCATTGACAAGTGGCACAAGCTGAAGGAAAGAGCCAGGCTAAATAGCCGAGCAGAATAGACAATTAGTGGAAGCAGCTGCTGACTGCTAAATCCAAGGAGCAGCCATTCCACTTAAATCCACCGGAGAGAGCCCAAGAGCAGAACTCACAAAAGTGCCACTTACAACCACCGGAGGGAGCCCAAGAGCGGAATTCACAACAGTACCCCCCCTTGAGGATGGGTCACCGAACCCTCACCAGAGCCTCCAGGCCGATCAGGACGAGCCAAGTGAAAAGCACGAACCAAATCGGCGGCATGGACATCAGAGGCAACAACCCAAGAATTATCCTCCTGGCCATAACCCTTCCACTTGACAAGATACTGAAGCCTCCGCCTCGAAAAACGAGAATCCAAAATTTTCTCAACCTCATATTCCAACTCTCCCTCAACCAACACCGGGGCAGGAGGATCAACCGAGGGAACAACGGGCAACACATATCTCCGTAACAAAGATCTATGGAAAACATTATGAATGGCAAAAGAGGCTGGAAGAGCCAAACGAAAAGACACCGGATTGATAATTTCAGAAATCTTATAAGGACCAATAAACCGAGGCTTAAACTTAGGGGAAGAAACCTTCATAGGAACATGACGAGAAGACAACCAAACCAAATCCCCCACACAAAGCCGAGGACTAACACACCGATGGCGGTTAGCAAAACGTTGAGCCTTTTCCTGAGACAACGTCAAATTGTCCACCACATGAGTCCAAATCTGCTGCAGCCTGTCCACCACAGAATCCACACCAGGACAATCAGAAGGCTCAACCTGCCCCGAAGAAAAACGAGGATGAAAACCAAAGTTACAAAAGAAAGGTGAGACCAAAGTAGCCGAATTAGCCCTATTATTAAGGGCAACCTCGGCCAACGGCAAGAAAGCCACCCAATCATCCTGATCAGCAGACACAAAGCATCTCAAATAGGTTTCCAAGGTCTGATTAGTTCGCTCAGTTTGGCCATTAGTCTGAGGATGAAACGCCGAAGAAAAAGACAAATCAATGCCCATCCTAGCACAAAAGGCCCGCCAAAACCTAGAAACAAACTGAGAACCTCTGTCAGACACAATATTCTCCGGAATGCCATGCAAACGAACCACATGCTGAAAAAACAATGGAACCAAATCTGAGGAGGAAGGCAACTTGGGCAAAGGTACCAGATGGACCATTTTAGAGAACCGGACACAAACCACCCAGATAACAGACATCTTCTGGGAAACAGGAAGATCCGAAATAAAATCCATGGAAATATGCGTCCAGGGCCTCTCAGGGACCGGCAAAGGCAAAAGCAACCCACTAGCGCAGGAACAGTAAGGCTTGGCCCGGGCGCAAGTCCCACAGGACTGCACAAAAGCACGCACATCCCGCGACAAGGAAGGCCACCAAAAGGACCTAGCAACCAAATCTCTGGTACCAAAAATCCCAGGATGACCGGCCAACACTGAACAATGAACCTCAGAAATTACCTTACTTGTCCATCTATCAGGAACAAACAGCTTCCCCACTGGACAGCGGTCAGACCTATCAGCCTGAAATTCCTGAAGCACCCGCCGCAAATCAGGCGAGATGGCAGAAAGAATCACCCCTTCCTTAAGAATGCCAACCGGCTCAAGGACTCCAGGAGAGTCAGGCAAAAAACTCCTAGAGAGGGCATGAGCCTTAACATTCTTAGATCCCGGAAGATACGAGACCACAAAATTAAAACGGGAGAAAAACAGGGACCATCGAGCCTGTGTAGGATTCAGCCGCTTTGCCGACTCGAGGTAAATCAGATTCTTAAGATCGGTCAAGACCACAATGCGGTGCTTGGCTCCCTCAAGCCAATGTCGCCACTCCTCAAATGCCCACTTTATAGCCAACAACTCACGATTGCCGACGTCATAATTGCGCTCCGCAGGCAAAAACTTTCTGGAAAAAAAAGCACACGGTTTCATCAAAGAACCATCAGAACTCCTCTGAGACAATACGACCCCTGCCCCAATCTCAGAAGCGTCAACCTCAACCTGAAAAGGAAGAGAAACATCCGGCTGACGCAACACAGGGGCAGAAGTAAATCGGCGTTTAAGCTCCTGAAAGGCCTCAACAGCCACAGAGGACCAATTCGTCACATCAGCGCCTTTCTTCGTCAAATCAGTAAGGGGCTTAACCACACTGGAAAAGTTGGCAATGAAACGGCGATAGAAATTAGCAAAGCCCAAAAATTTCTGAAGGCTCTTCACAGAAGTGGGTTGAATCCAGTCATGAATGGCTTGGACCTTAACAGGATCCATTTCCATAGACGAGGGGGAAAAAATAAAACCAAAAAAAGAGACCTTCTGAACTCCGAATAGGCACTTAGACCCCTTCACAAATAAAGCATTATCACGAAGGATCTGGAATACCATCCTGACCTGCTTCGCATGAGACTCCCAATCATCGGAAAAAATCAAAATATCATCCAAATATACAACCATGAATTTATCAAGATAATTGCGGAAAATATCATGCATGAAGGACTGGAACACAGATGGAGCATTAGAGAGCCCAATTGGCATCACAAGGTATTCAAAATGGCCTTCGGGCGTATTAAATGCAGTTTTCCATTCATCACCCTGTTTAATACGAACAAGATTATATGCCCCTCGAAGGTCAATCTTAGTAAACCAACTAGCCCCCTTAATCTGAGCAAACAAATCAGTAAACAAAGGCAAGGGGTATTGGAATTTGACTGTGATCTTATTAAGAAGACGATAATCTATACAGGGTCTCAAGGAGCCATCCTTCTTAGCAACAAAAAAGAAACCCGCTCCCAATGGTGACGAAGACGGCCGAATATGCCCCTTCTCCAAAGACTCCTTAATATAGCTCCGCATGGCGGCATGCTCTGGCACAGACAGATTGAAAAGTCGACCCTTAGGGAACTTGCAGCCAGGAATCAAGTCAATAGCACAATCACAGTCCCTGTGCGGTGGAAGGGAACTGGACTTGGGCTCATCAAATACATCCTGGAAATCCGACAAAAACTCAGGGACCTCAGAAGAGGGGGAAGAGGAAATTGACTTTAAAGGAACGTCACTATGCACCCATTGACAACCCCAACTAGTCACAGACATAGTTTTCCAATCTAGCACCAGATTATGTTCCTGTAACCATGGAAAACCCAGTACAACAACATCATGCAGGTTATGCAACACCAGAAAACGGCAATCTTCCTGATGTGCTGGAGCCATGTACATGGTCATCTGCGTCCAGTACTGAGGTTTATTCTTGGCCCATGGCGTAGCATCAATGCCCCTCAAAGGAATAGGGCTCTGCAAAGGCTGCAAGGAAAAGCCACAGCGCCTGGCGAATTCTAAATCCATTAAGTTCAGGGCAGCTCCTGAATCCACAAATGCCATGACAGAAAAGGACAACAATGAGCAAATCAGGGTCACAGATAAGAGAAATTTAGGCTGTACAGTACTGATGGTAACAGACCTAGCGACCCTCTTAGTACGCTTAAGGCAATCAGAAATAACATGAGCAGAATCACCACAGTAAAAACACAGCCTATTCTGACGTCTGAATTCCTGCCGTTCTGTTCTAGTCAAAATCCTATCACATTGCATAGGCTCAGGACTCTGCTCAGAGGACACTGCCATATGGTGCACAGCTTTGCGCTCGTGCAGACGCCGATCAATCTGAATGGCTAGAGACATAGATTCTCTCAAACCAGCAGGCGTAGGGAAGCCCACCATAACATCTTTAAGGGCTTGAGAAAGACCTTTTCTGAAAATTGCAGCCAGAGCATCATTCCATTTAGTGAGCACAGACCATTTTCTAAATTTCTGGCAGTATAATTCTGCCGCTTCCTGACCTAGACACAGGGCCAACAGGGTTTTTTCTGCATGATCCACAGAATTAGGTTCGTCATACAATAATCCAAGCGCTTGAAAAAATGCGTCTACATTCAGCAATGCCGGATCCCCTGATTCAAGGGAAAATGCCCAGTCCTGAGGGTCACCATGCAGCAAGGATATGATGATTTTAACTTAAATGCATTTAATTCATTTTTGGCCACTTGTACTGTTATGAACTGGTAGTTTAGGAGCAACATGGGACAAGCTCTGAAGGAGGTGGTACCTGTACTGACCGCAGTTCCTAAGCTCAACACCACACTAGAAGTAGCCGTGGGATGTTCCTGTCACTCCCTAGATACCTCGTCACAGCCAGAGAATTAACTACCCCTAAAGATAGAAACAGGAAAGCTATCTTGCCTCAGAGAAATTTCCCAAAGAATAGATAGCCCCCCACAAATAATGACTGTGAGTGGAGAGGGAAAAGACATACGTAGAATGAAACCAGGATGAAGCAAAGGAGGCCAGTCTAGCTAGATAGATAGGACAGGACGGAATACTGTGCGGTCAGTATTAAAAACTAGAAAAATTCACCACAGAGTTTACAAAAATCTCCACACCTGACTAAAGGTGTGGAGGGTAAATCTGCTTCCCAGAGCTTCCAGCTTAACTGAATTAATCCATACTGACAAGCTGGACAAAAACATAGAATGTACCGAACAATTAAGTCCACAACATGTGGACAGAAAAGAGCAAAGCAAGGACTTATCTTTGCTGAACTGGTCAGGATATCAGGGAAATCCAAGCAGAGATGTGAATCCAACCAGGAACCATTGACAAGTGGCACAAGCTGAAGGAAAGAGCCAGGCATAAATAGCCGAGCAGAAAGACAATCAGTGGAAGCAGCTGCAGAATGCTAAATGCAAGGAGCAGCCATTCCACTTAAAACCACCGGAGGGAGCCCAAGAGCAGAACTCACAAAAGTGCCACTTACAACCACCGAAGGGAGCCCAAGAGCAGAATTCACAACAGAGAGGGTCCGGCGTAACTGGGCGCTCTTAAAAACCCTGGTGAAAGCAACCCCCGCTGTCAGAAAGTCTATTTTGCGCAATGCAAGCAATGATTTAATTACAGCCATAGGCGAGATTGCTTTAAACATCTTAAAAGGCAGGATTCCGCTGAAAGAGCGCCAAAAGGTATATTAAAGAAGTGGCGTAAAGCTATAAGAACCCTGAGCGACAGATCTCATGCAGGGGTGCATTCGTGCACTGTTATTCGTGTATTTTTTATTCAAAGTACTTTTTTTTCTAAGTACTCGGCAGTTATAACATGGCAGAATATAATCAAGCATCTCTTCTCTCTTCATACAGGTAAACAGATCATTCATTCTCTGAGCTGAAATATCCTGCATGTCTATTGCTCCAGTCCCTGACAGCAAGCAGCTTGAATGGTATCTGAGTCATTCCATCTTCGGCATTGAATCCTGCATATATCTATATATGTTAGTCATCCTATTATGCATTTTTTGTGTTTATAGATATTTAATCTGACTTTGCATGTCCTTACTCAGAGAGATCACATAACTGTTTCAAAGTGGTCTATGATCCATGTAGACCTGGACATTTGTTTATCTGATCACTACATTTATTGTGTCCTGTTGTCTCAACTGAGTTTGATTGATTGCTAACGAGCTTTAACACAAAAAAAAAAAAAAAAATAGGAAGATCTAAGGGCTAGCCTTCTATAAATGTAGACTTAGCTTGGGGAAGCATTCATGCAGGGGTGCATTCGTGCACTGTTATTCGTGTATTTTTTATTCAAAGTACTTTTTTTTCTAAGTACTCGGCAGTTATAACATGGCAGTTAGACAGGGCAGGAGACAGGTAAGACAATCTAAATCTATTCCCTATTCACTTGAAACAACACAAATACTCACCATATTTATTTGCATATTCTATATCCTGGCTGCTGCATTCACTCACATTCACCGCCCTCGCATTAACTCTCTACACTCCATCCATATCGGCCCCTCTGTCCTTGCCTCTCCTATGTATAGCACTCATGCTCTGTTCACATTGCTTAGCAGCGCAGATCCATTCAGTCCCACCATCCAACACAAGAGACGCTCTCACAAATCACTTAACCATCTGCTCACTCTTTCTATCCTCCTCCTCCTAGTTGCTGGAGACATCTCTCCAAACCCCGGCCCCCCATGTTATAGCCAGTCAAACCTCCCAATTGCTACACCCAGAAACCCCTCTAACCTTATTAATATTCCCTGCATGCCTTCTGTCTCTTTGAATTGTGCCCTTTGGAATTCTCGCTCTGTGTGTAATAAACTCTCCTTCATCCATGACTTCTTCCTTTCTAATTCTCTTAATCTCCTGGCTCTTACTGAAACCTGGATCCAGCAGTCAGACACCACTGCGGCTGCTGCTCTTTCATATGGTGGACTACACTTTTCTCATACCCCAAGATCGGACAACAGAGCAGGTGGAGGCGTTGGTCTGCTCCTTTCACCAAAATGTACTTTCCAAGTTATCCCCCAAGTACCCTCACTTGTCTTCCCTTCCTTTGAGGTCCATGTGGTCAGACTCTACGTCCCCTTCTCCATGCGAGTGGTGGTGGTGTATCGTCCTCCCGGCCCCTCTCATCAGTTCCTGGATCACTTTGCCACCTGGCTTCCACACTTTCTCTCCTGTGACACCCCCACCCTTATCATGGGTGATTTCAACATCCCTATTGCCTCTCCCCTCTCCCCATCTGCTTCTCACCTTTTGGCTCTAACCTCCTCTTTCGGCCTCTCGCAGCATACTAACTCGCCAACACATGAAGATGGAAACTCCCTTGACTTGGTCTTCTCCCGGCTTTGCTCAGTGGATGATTTCACAAACTCCCCTCTCCCACTCTCTGACCACCACCTTCTTTCATTCTCTATCAAGAACTGCCATCCCGCTCAGGTCACCCCCACTTTCCACACTTATAGAAACATACAGGCCATTAACACCCAGGAACTTATGAAGAACTTGCAGTCCTCATTGGCCCCAATCTCCTCCATCTCATGTCCTGATTCTGCTCTGAAGCATTACAATGAAACCCTGCAAAGTGCCCTGGATGAAGCTGCTCCTCCTATACATAAAACAACTCGGCACAGACGGCAACAACCGTGGCACACGCTGCAAACACGTTTCCTGCAGCGGTGCTCCAGGTGCGCAGAACGTCTGTGGAGAAAATCTAATCTACCCGAAGATTTCATCCATTATAAGTTCATGCTAAAGACATACAATTCTGCCCTTCACCTCTCCAAACAAACCTACTTCAACACCCTCATCACCTCCCTGTCCAATAACCCTAAACGTCTCTTTGACACGTTCCAGTCCCTACTCAACCCAAGAGCGCAGGCCCCAACCACGGATCTCCGTGCTGACAATCTGGCCAATTACTTCAAAGAAAAAATTGACCATATTCGACAGGAAATCATCTCCCAATCTCTTCATACCATGCACTGTCCTCCCTCCCCCACTGCATCTAGTTCACTCTCTGACTTTGAACCAGTTACAGAAGAAGAAGTAAGCAGGCTCCTTGCATCTTCTCGCCCGACCACTTGCACCAGTGACCCCATTCCGTCACATTTCCTCCAGTCCCTTTCCCCGGCTGTCACCTCTCACCTAACAAAAATATTCAACCTTTCCCTCACTTCCGGTATTTTTCCCTCCTCATTTAAGCATGCCATCATACATCCATTACTTAAAAAACCATCCCTCGACCAAAACTGTGCCGCTAATTATAGACCTGTCTCTAATCTTCCCTTCATCTCTAAACTCCTCGAACGCCTGGTCCACTCCCGTCTTACCCACTATCTCTCAGATAACTCTCTTCTCGACCCTCTTCAATCTGGTTTCCGCTCTTTACACTCTACTGAAACTGCCCTCACTAAAGTCTCTAATGACCTACTAACAGCTAAATCTAATGGTCACTACTCCATGCTAATTCTCTTGGATCTCTCTGCAGCATTTGATACTGTGGATCATCAGCTCCTCCTCACTATGCTCCGCTCCATCGGCCTCAAGGACACCGTTCTCTCCTGGTTCTCCTCCTATCTCTCTGACCGATCCTTCACTGTATGTTTCGCTGGTTCCTCCTCCTCTCACCTTCCCCTTACTGTTGGGGTTCCTCAAGGATCAGTCCTAGGCCCCCTCCTCTTCTCTTTGTATACTGCCCCTATTGGACAAACAATCAGTAGATTTGGCTTCCAGTACCATCTCTATGCTGACGACACCCAACTATACACTTCTTCTCCTGATCTCACGCCTGCCTTATTAGAAAACACCAGTGATTGTCTTACCGCTGTCTCTAGCATCATGTCCTCCCTCTATCTGAAACTAAACCTGTCAAAAACTGAACTCCTCGTGTTTTCTCCCTCTACTAACCTACCTTTGCCTGACATTGCCATCTCCGTGTGCGGTTCCACCATTACTCCAAAGCAACATGCCCGCTGCCTTGGGGTCATCCTTGATTCTGACCTTTCATTCACCCCCCACATCCGATCACTGGCTCGCTCTTCTTACCTGCATCTCAAAAACATTTCTAGAATTCGCCCTTTTCTTACTTTCGACTCTGCAAAAACTCTTACTGTTTCACTTATTCATTCTCGTCTGGACTATTGTAACTCTCTACTAATCGGCCTCCCTCTTACCAAACTCTCCCCGCTCCAATCTGTCCTGAATGCTGCTGCCAGGATCATATTCCTCACCAACCGTTACACCGATGCCTCTACCTTGTGCCAGTCATTACACTGGTTACCCATCCACTCAAGAATCCAGTACAAAACTACTACCCTCATCCACAAAGCACTCCATGGCTCAGCACCACCCTACATCTCCTCTCTGGTCTCAGTCTACCACCCTACCCGTGCCCTCCGCTCCGCTGATGACCTCAGGTTAGCATCCTCAATAATCAGAACCTCCCACTCCCGTCTCCAAGACTTTACACGTGCTGCGCCGATTCTTTGGAATGCACTACCTAGGATAATACGATTAATCCCCAATCCCCACAGTTTTAAGCGTGCCCTAAAAACTCATTTGTTCAGACTGGCCTACCGCCTCAATGCATTAACCTAACGATCCCTGTGTGGCCTATATTAAAAAAAAAAAAAAAATTAATTAACTGGTTCATGCAGCTTTACATGAACACCCGAGCCTTACACTATGGCTGGTCCGAATAACTATAGCAATTGTTACCATCCACCTCTCGTGTCTCCCCTTTTCCTCATAGTTTGTAAGCTTGCGAGCAGCAGGGCCCTCACTCCTCTTGGTATCTGTTTTGAACTGTATTTCTGTTATGCTGTAATGTCTATTGTATGTACAAGTCCCCTCTATAATTTGTAAAGCGCTGCGGAATATGTTGGCGCTATATAAATAAAAATTATTATTATTATTATTATTATTATTATCTCAGCCCATAAAGAAAAAGAAGCGCCTACTAAAGCAGGCCGGCGGGTTTATCGGCCCTCTTTTAGCTTTTGCAATTCCAATAATAACAAGCCTGCTCGCCGGAAGATAATGGAGCATACAGAGAAAATGTATATAGTGCCCAAACAGGCGCTAGACAAACTAAGACCCGGTGCTATAGATAACATCCGCGACAGTGTTATTCGACGGCTTGATGGTGAAATTAGCGACATTTTACAGCGTCGTGACATTCCAGATGATGTGAAAATTAAAATGTATAGCTCTGTGCTACAACGCTACTTGGTACATACGAGGCACAGCTCAAAGGAAGTAACGGCTTTAAATCTCGTTAGCACTCCTGATCCTGCTCAGCAACAATTGCCAAATACCGACTCTGATAAAAATCAAGAGGTCGCTGAAATTGTCAGTCATATAAACCAAAGATATAAAAAGAATGCTGAATTTTTACTGAACAGGCTGCTGCAGAATAAAAATGTTACAGCCTGGAATAATAAAGCTGAATTTATTTTCAAAGGATCCGTAATACCAGGGTCTAACTTACTGGATTTGGTACGTAGTACAACGCAGAGTCATGCTCTGAACAGCAGAAATTTACCTCCGGGTTGGGATTCATTTATGCAGGCTATGGCCGAGCTAAATATACCGTCTACAGTTGTGGGTAACCCCGCTACTATGAAGCTTTTAGATGAATTAAAACTTTCCAGCAGTGAGACACACGCTGTATCTATGCCGCAGAAGCTAGCTCCGGCGCCTCGTACAATTCAATCTTTACATTCCCCGTCATTAGGTACCACACGCGGCACTCTGCTACCTAAAAAAAGGTCTCTACCGATGCTACAAACCATGTGGCTCACGATGTAAAGAATGTACTGGATAAATGCTGTACTCGCCTTGTAACACTATATTAATTATTTTGTAAGCAGTGTAATGATGTATGTTCATTTGTACTTGTGATACTATTTATATTTTTTGTAAGAATTTTTATAGTATTGAAATGTCTTTGAGATGTATTTATTTTGTATCAATAAAATCTTTTAAACTTTTACAATATCGTGCCTTTGCTTTTTTATAATCGTATAAAACACACCGCTTCTTACTTGCGGGTGTTGTAATATAGCCACATACATAATGTGCCCATATAATGAGACTGGTGTTATAAACCACGTGTAAAAAAAATGAAAATCCTAGGATATAATTATATAACTGGTCCATCTAATAGGATATAAGTATATAACGGGCCCATCTAATAGGAGATTATCAAAATCTAATATAAAACAAATACGGGGATAATATCAAACTGCATCAAATAAAAATATATCAAACTATATCAAAAGGGGAAATCAGCCAGACTCAGGGACAGCTGGCTACCAGCTGTCAGACAGGGAAGGGGCGGGGTTACACACTTTGATACACTTTGATAGGGCGGGGCACCTGTCAGATTTGAGTTTGACGAAAGGTAGTTCTGCTACACTACTCAGGGCCTCTCCGGGACTGGCAAAGGCAAAAGCAACCCACTAGCACGGGAGCAGCAAGGCTTGGCCCGCGCACAAGTCCCACAAGACTGCACAAAAGACTGCACATCACGCGACAAAGAAGGCCACCAAAAGGACCTACCAACCAAGTCTCTGGTACCAAAAATACCAGGATGACCAGCCAACACAGAATAATGAACCTCAGAAATCACTCTACTAGTCCATCTGTCAGGAACAAACAGTTTCCCCACAGGACAACGGTCAGGTTTGTCAGCCTGAAATTTCTGAAGAACCCGTCATCCATCAGGAGAAATGGCAAAAAGGACCACCCCTTCCTTCAAAATACCGACTGGTTCCAAGACCTCAGAAGAATCAGGCAAAAAACTCCTAGAGAGGGCATCAGCCTTAACATTCTTAGTGCCAGGAAGGTACGAGACCATGAAATCAAAACGAGAAAAAAACAAGGACCATCGAGCCTGTCTAGGATTCAACCGTTTGGCAGACTCGAGGTAAATCAAATTCTTATGGTCGGTCAAGACCACAATACGGTGCTTAGCTCCCTCAAGCCAATGTCACCACTCCTCAAACGCCCACTTCATAGCCAACAACTCCCGATTGCCGACGTCATAATTGTGTTCCGCAGGCGAAAATTTATGGGAAAAGAAGGCACACGGTTTCATCAAGCAACCAACAGGATCCCTCTGAGACAAAACGGCCCCTGCCCCAATCTCAGAAGCGTCAACCTCAACCTGAAATGGAAGAGAAACATCCGGTTGGCGCAACACTGGAGCAGAAGAAAAACGACGTTTAAGTTCTTGAAAGGCAGAGACAGCAGCAGAGGGCCAATCCGCCACATCAGCGCCCTTCTTAGTCAAATCAGTTAAGGGTTTAATCACGCTGGAAAAATTAGCAATGAAACGGCGATAAAAATTAGCGAAACCCAAAAATTTCTGAAGGCTCTTCACGGATGTGGGCTGAATCCAATCATGAATGGCCTGAACCTTAACCGGATCCATCTCTATAGATGAGGGAGAAAAAATAAAGCCCAAAAAGGAAACCTTCTGCACCCCAAAGAGACACTTAGACCCTTTCACAAATAGGGCATTGTCACGAAGGATCTGAAATACCATCCTGACCTGCTGCACATGAGACTCCCAATCATAGGAAAAAATCAAAATATCGTTCAAATATATGATCAAGAATTTAACAAGATAACTCCGGAAGATATCATGCATGAAGGACTGAAAAACAGATGGAGCATTAGAGAGTCCAAATGGCATCACAAGGTATTCAAAATGGCCTTCGGGCGTGTTAAATGCAGTTTTCCATTCATCACCCTGCTTAATACGAACAAGATTATTTGCCCCCCCGAAGGTCAATCTTAGTAAACCAACTAGCTCTCTTAATCCTAGCAAACAAATCAGAAAGCAAAGGCAAGGGTATTGAAATTTGACCGTGATCTTATTTAAGAGGCGATAATCAATACAGGGTCTCAAAGAACCATCTTTTTTAGCAACAAAAAAGAACCCCGCTCCCAACGGTGAAGAAGATGGACGAATATGCCCTTTCTCCAAAGACTCCTTAATATAACTCCGCATGGCGGTATGTTCAGGTACAGAAAGGTTGAAAAGTCGACCCTTAGGAAACTTACAGCCTGGAATCAAATCAATAGCACAATCGCAGTCCCTATGCGGTGGAAGGAAACTGGACTTAGGCTCATCGAATAGATCCTGAAAATCAGACAAAAACTCCGGAATTTCAGAAGAGGGAGAAGGGGCGATTGACATCAGAGGAACATCATTATGAATCCCCTGACAACCCCAACTAGTCACAGACATGGACTTCCAATCCAAAACAGGATTATGTACCTGCATCCACGGGAAACCCAGCACGACAGTATCATGCAAATTATGCAACACCAGAAATCGCCAATCTTCCTGGTGGGCTGGCGCCATGCGCATGGTCACCTGTATCCAAAACTGGGGCTTATTTTTAGCCAAGGGTGTAGCATCAATGCCCTTAAAGGAATAGGATTCTGCAAAGGCTGCAAGGGAAAACCACAACGCCCAGCAAAGTCAAAATCCATCAAATTCAAGGCGGCGCCTGAATCCACAAACGCCATGACAGAAAATGACGACAATGAGCAGATCAAGGACACAGATAACAGAAATTTAGGTTGTATAGTACTGATGGTAATTGAACTGGCGATCCTCTTTGTCCGCTTAGGGCAGACAGAAATGACATGAGAGGCATCACCACAATAAAAACACAACCTGTTGAGACGTCTGAAACCTTGTCGTTCCGTTTTAGACAGAATCCTATCACACTGCATAGGCTCCGAAATTTGCTCTGAGGATAACGCCATAGCGCGCACAGTTCTGCGCTCCCGCAAGTGCCGGTCAATCTGAATGGCCAGAGACATAGAATCACTCAGATTGGAGGGTGTGGGAAACCCCACCATAACATCCTTAACGGATTTAGAAAGACTCTTTCTGAAAATTGCCGCCAAAGCATCATCATTCTATTTAGTCGGCACAGACCCTTTTCTAAATTTCTGACAATACAATTCAGCCGCCTCTTGCCCCTGAGATAGGGCTAACAAGGTCTTCTCAGCTTGATCCACAGAATTAGGCTCATCATACAATAACCCCAATGCTTGAAAGAAAGAATCAACATTAAGCAAAGCAGGATTGCCAGATTCCAGGGAAAATGCCCAATCCTGTGGGTCACCACACAGCAGGGATATGATGATTTTAACCTGCTGAATGGGATCACCAGAGGAACGGGGTCTCAATGCAAAAAACAGTTTGCAGTTATTTTTGAAACTCAAAAATTTGGATCTGTCACCAAAAAATAAATCAGGAGTGGGAATCTTAGGTTCTAAAGCAGGAGTCTGAACAATATAATCTGAAATATCCTGTACCCTAGCAGCAAGCTGATCCACACGAGAAGCTAATTCCTGAACATTCATGTTAGTACTAGGTTCCTCAGCCACCCAGAGATTAAGAGGGAGGAGAAGACAAAACAGGCTGAGGAAAAAAAATGGCTCAAAACCTTTCCTCCCTTCTTCTAAGATGCAATTAACTCATTGTTGGCCAGTTGTACTGTTATGATCAGGCCGCCTTGGAACAACATGAAACTTCGCTGGAGTTGTGGTAACTATACAGACCGCTAACCCTGAACTTATCACAGACACTAGATGTAGCCGTGGGGTGTACCTATCCAGACCTAGACACCTCGACACAGCCGGAGGACTAATTATCCCTAAAGATGGAAAATAGGAAAACTGACTTGCCTCAGAGTAGACCCCCAAAGTATAGGCAGCCCCCCACAAATAATGACGGTGAGTAGGAGAGGAAAAGACACACGCAGGCGGAAAAAAGATTTAGCAAAGGAGGCCACTTCTACCTAGATATGGAAGTATAGTACAGGATACTGAGCGGTCACAAGAAAATCTACAAAATATACACAGCAGAAAAATACAAAAACTCCACCTCCTAACTAAAGGTGTGGAGAGTATATCTGCAACTCCAGCGAATCCAACCAGACTGAGAAAACAACAGGACAGTCGAAGCTGGAACAAAATAGAAACTATGAACAGCACGAAAAAATAGACACACAGCCTGTGAGCCTAAGAAAAAGAATCAGACACTTATCTTTAGCTGAAATGGTAGCAGGCAGGAGAGGCCAGGCAGAGAACCATTATTGGCAATAGAACATTGACAACTGGCAGGGACTAATGAATCCTGCAAAGCTAAATACCCCAGTCAGCTTTGCAATTAGCAGGTACACCTGTCCAATCCTGCAGTCCAGGCCCAACTGCATTACCATCTACAACCACCGGAGGGAGCCCAAAAGCAGAATTCACAACAGCTCAAGCAGCAAATGTCTCCCCAGCAGTGGAACCAGAGAATCCACCCTCTGCTATCGATGAATCTGTCAGACCCATGGTGAATCTAAGAAGTCGCAGACAATTGCCTAGCTTACCAATGCAACGCAGTCCTACAAGTAGTGCAGATATAGTGGGTTCACAATAGCAACTGCAGACATGTTAGACCAGGAACTGCGTAGGTCTCCTCGTAGCACCAAAGGTCAAATCCCAGCCCGTTACAGGGACTAAAACAATGTCAATAATTGTTGTTACCTGTTTGCAATGTCTGTTTATATTTGTTACAGGTTTAAAATGGACAGTGAATTACCCCAAAACTGTCAGTGTACACAGTTGGCACCCTCAAGGTGCACCCTGGTTCTACCAACTTTGCCGGCGTGGGTAGGGCCTTGTTTCTTCAGACCTGAAGCTAAAACCGTCTGGCGCAGCCAAACCCCGGGTCTGGATTCGCCTTGAAGCCCGCCCTAGACCTACGTTGGGGGTTTATGACGGGTTCCTTGCATCGGTACTGTTATATTTATAGACAAGGATACCGTGGTATAAGACCAGATGTACATTTATAAACTTGTTTTGCAACATTTAAAGTCAAAAGTGCCTCCTGTAATGGATGAGAAAGTTTAACCTGTTCAAATATTTAACAAAAATGTCTTATCTAACCTGTTTATCTTTCCTCTTCCCTGTCTGGGAGTACTGGATTTAACGGGGGGAATGTGGCACCCCAGGAGTTCGGGTAGCACAGTAGTACTGCCTTCCTCTCGGGGAGGGTAGTGCTATGCCTGGAAACAAGAGGAATTCCTTTGGCAGGTAAACCTCACACACAACATATTCTAACTCCAGGGCAGAAGGGGAGCTCAAAACCCTGTTTTAGGGGAACTTCCCTGATATCCTTCCTGGTCTGGAGGAGAAGTTAGTTGAGTCTGGAGCAGACAGTGAAGGAAAAGGAGCAGAGGAGACATTGAGAGCTCAGGGAGACTACAATAGAGCCTCCTAGGAGCAACAGCGCAGAAACCGGGTGTCGGGAGCCTGATGCTGTGGGGAGCTGTAAGCCCCATAGCAGAACTAGAGAGCATAGGACTGCATGTAATTTGCCCACACCACACCTGAGGCACAGCAGCAATTTAGAGCCTGGAGTCACCATGTAAGAGACCCCAAGAGTACAGCTCAAGCTGCCTGCCGTGCAGGTTCTGTCCCAGGACAGTAGAGAGAGAAAAGGAGTACTTGGCCAGCAAACTACAGGTAACAAGGTACCAGAAATCCAACGCATAGAGGAAAGATCCCAACCTGACCTGCCAAGGGGATTTTGCTTGTTTCTGGGCTGCCTGGACTCCTTCTGTACCTGTTGCCGGTACCCTGGACTGTGTATTACCACTTTCAGTAAACCAGGTTAAGACTTTACCACACTGTGTCCTCTACTTATTCGACGGCTTATACCATCTGGCCCATATACTTTGGGAGCCCTGGAGACCCCGATTCACCTGTGGGAAGAGTCACCATCACGGCTGCATCAACATCCCCCAGAGGACCCCTTTAAACCAGCATCGGTCCCAAATGACCGAACACCACAGGTGGCGTCACGCATAGACTACATCATACCAAACCCCTTTAATTGAGTCCCAGGGCCATGGACCGGGTCGCAGCCACCGTGACATCCCCTTTAAGACCAGATCCGGTACGGAGTACCCCACTGCCCTGGCGGGCGACTCACTTTCATGCCTCTTGTGGGTTAAATTCTATCTGGTATGAGCCATGCTTTGTTTTAAAATAACGCGCACTTTTCACGACACCCGTTCCAAATTTTAGGGTCACTTAGAAATTTCCTTATTTTTGAAAGAAAAGCACAGTTTTTCCAATGAAGCTAACATTACATGATTCAGAAATACACTCTATACATTGTTAATGTGGTAAATGACTATTCTATGCAATATCTTCATAGGTGTATAGAAGCTCATTTCCAACAACCATCTGTTAGGGCTAGCGGAACGCACCAAATAATAATACAGATAGAGTATGGTGCGTTCGCAGCCCGGGGTCCACCGTGCAGAGATGGAACCTGCTGCCAAGTAACGACGGACTATATGGCGGTACTCATAAGTATACACACGTGGGTTAAACTTCACCCAACATGAAGGAAGCGATTCTGTTGCGTCACAGGACCGCGGTACCGCACATAGAAGGCGAGCAAGTAGTCAGCGAACTCAACCCCAACTAGGATTGAAGTCCGATTAGACCCTTGCTGGCACAACACCGCAACTGGGTGTGTAAGGAAACTAGATAACGATTTTAAGGCACAAGAGTGCATGCGGTGCCGCACTGACGAACGCCACTAACCACCCAGGCTTGGGTAAGGAAAGCACAGAGGAAGTGCATGGCGCCGTACTGGCGGTCACAGCAACTGGACGCTGTAATGTGTGATTCGTGCTGTAGGCTAAGTCGGGCGCTAGGTAGCAACCATACACCTTCCGCGAACAGACATTCAATAGGGTAGGGGTATCCAAGGACGACTTGCACTCACAACATACACACATTAACAATTGTACACTAGCGCATGGCCGTGCGGTCATGCGCAGTTTATATAGTTGCAGCACAGGAAGTGGCCACAGAAACTTTGCCATTCCAAGACCTGCCAAGAGGACCAATGGAATGTGCTGCAGAGCCTGAGCACATGACCCTCGATCTCCAACGGGAGATCTTGCCCTGGGCATGCTCAGTGTGTGCAGACAAGGACTTAGTCCCAGAGAAGTCCGCTCACTGCTGACCAGCACTGACTTTAATGGCAGAAGCTGAAGAAGCAGCAGTAACTCTCTGTACAGCGTGAGACTGAGCAAGACGCTGGGACCGACGTCCCTGCTGAGCAGACTCCACTGCGGCTGGATAAGAATGGGAGACCGCAGCGGAGATGGCTCGAGATTCCCCCTGTGCAGAAGCGGGAACTCGAGACCTAACACCATCACTCCAGTGTTCTTATGGTACTTTGTGTTTGCTAACTGTGTAAGAAGGCTAATGGATGGTTAGAATACCCTTGAAAACCCTTGTGCAATATGTTAGAACAGCTGAAAACAGTTTGGCTGATTAAAGAACCTATAAACCTGACCTTCCTTTGAGCAAGTGGAGAATCTGGAGCATTACATTTGTTGGTTCCATTAAACTCTCAAAATGGCCAGAAAAAAAGAACTTTCATGTGAAACTCGACAGTCTATTCTTTTTCTTGGAAATGAAGGCTATTCCATGCGAGAAATTGCCAAGAAACTGAAGATTTCCTACAACGGTGTGTACTACTCCCTTCAGAGCAGAGCACAAACAGGTTCTAACCAGAGTAGACAGAGAAGTGGAAGGCCGCACTGCACAACTGAGCAACAAGACAAGTACATTAGAGTCTGTAGTTTGAGAAATCGACGCCTCACAGGTTCTCAACTGGCAGCTTCATTAAATAGTACATGCAAAACGCCAGTGTTAACGTCTACAGTGAAGAGGCGACTCCAGGATGCTGGCCTTCAGGGCAGAGTGGCAAAGAAAAAGCCTTATCTGAGACTGGCTAATAAAAGGAAAAGATTAATATGGGCAAAAGAACACAGACATTGGACAGAGGAAGATTGGAAAAAAGTGTTATGGACAGACGAATCCATGTTTGAGATGTTTGGATCACACAGAAGAACATTTGTGAGACGCAGAACAACTGAAAAGATGCTGGAAGAGTGTGACGCCATCTGTCAAGCATGGTGGAGGTAATGTGATGGTCTGGGGTTGATTTGGTGCTGGTAAAGTGGGAGATTTGTACAAGGTAAAATGGATATTGAATAAGTCTACCACTCCATTTTGCAGCGCCATGCCATACCCTGTGGACAGCGCTTGATTGGAGCCAATTTCATCCTACAACAGGACAATGATCCAGAGTACACCTCCAAATTATGCCGGAACTATTTAGGGAAGAAGCCGGCAGCTGGTATCTATCTGTAATGGAGCGGCCAGCACAGTCACCAGATCTCAGCACCATTGAGCTGTTGTGGGAACAGCTTGACCGTATGGTGCAAAAAGTGCCCATCATCCAAACCAACTTGTGGAGGGGCTTCTGGAAGCATGGGGTGAAATTTGTCTGGGTGACCCTAAACTTTGGAACGGTAGTGTATATATTTATGATTCTATGATATAAGAGGCTCCTGGCCTATAGTTGTACATTGTCACAACATTATTAACCCCTTCACCTCGAAGCCTGTTTTCAACTACCTGACCAGGCCATTTTTTTCAATTCTGACCACTGTCACTTTATGAGGTCATAACTCTTAAATGCTTCAACGGATCCTGGTGATTCTGAGAATGTTTTCTTGTGACATATTGTACTTTATGACAGTGGTATAACTTTGTCGATTTGATTTGCGTTTATTTGTGGGGTTCCTCAAGGATCAGTCCTAGGCCCCCTCCTCTTCTCTTTGTATACTGCCCCTATTGGACAAACAATCAGTAGATTTGGCTTCCAGTACCATCTCTATGCTGACGACACCCAACTATACACTTCTTCTCCTGATCTCACGCCTGCCTTATTAGAAAACACCAGTGATTGTCTTACCGCTGTCTCTAGCATCATGTCCTCCCTCTATCTGAAACTAAACCTGTCAAAAACTGAACTCCTCGTGTTCTCTCCCTCTACTAACCTACCTTTGCCTGACATTGCCATCTCCGTTTGCGGTTCCACCATTACTCCAAAGCAACATGCCCGCTGCCTTGGGGTCATCCTTGATTCTGACCTTTCATTCACCCCCCACATCCGATCACTGGCTCGCTCTTCTTACCTGCATCTCAAAAACATTTCTAGAATTCGCCCTTTTCTTACTTTCGACTCTGCAAAAACTCTTACTGTTTCACTTATTCATTCTCGTCTGGACTATTGTAACTCTCTACTAATCGGCCTCCCTCTTACCAAACTCTCCCCGCTCCAATCTGTCCTGAATGCTGCTGCCAGGATCATATTCCTCACCAACCGTTACACCGATGCCTCTACCTTGTGCCAGTCATTACACTGGTTACCCATCCACTCAAGAATCCAGTACAAAACTACTACCCTCATCCACAAAGCACTCCATGGCTCAGCACCACCCTACATCTCCTCTCTGGTCTCAGTCTACCACCCTACCCGTGCCCTCCGCTCCGCTGATGACCTCAGGTTAGCATCCTCAATAATCAGAACCTCCCACTCCCGTCTCCAAGACTTTACACGTGCTGCGCCGATTCTTTGGAATGCACTACCTAGGATAATACGATTAATCCCCAATCCCCACAGTTTTAAGCGTGCCCTAAAAACTCATTTGTTCAGACTGGCCTACCGCCTCAATGCATTAACCTAACGATCCCTGTGTGGCCTATATTAAAAAAAAAAATAAAAAATTAATTAACTGGTTCATGCAGCTTTACATGAACACCCAAGCCTTACACTATGGCTGGTCCGAATAACTATAGCAATTGTTACCATCCACCTCTCGTGTCTCCCCTTTTCCCCATAGTTTGTAGCTTGCGAGCAGCAGGGCCCTCACTCCTCCTGGTATCTGTTTTGAACTGTATTTCTGTTATGCTGTAATGTCTATTGTATGTACAAGTCCCCTCTATAATTTGTAAAGCGCTGCGGAATATGTTGGCGCTATATAAATAAAAATTATTATTATTATTATTATTTGTGAAAAAAATGGAAATTTGGCAAAAATTTTGAAAATTTTGCAGTTTTTAAACTTTTAGTTTTTATGCCCTTAAATTAGAGAGTCATCATACAAAATAGTAATAAACAACATTACCCACATGTCTGCTTTACATCAGCACAATTTTGGAAGCATAGATTTTTTTGTTAGGAAGTTATAAGGGTTAAAAGTTGACCAGCGATTTCTCATTTTACAACAAAATTTGCAAAACCATTTTTTTAGGGAACACCTCACACTTGAAGTCACTTTGAGGGGTCTATATGACAGAAATGCCCAAAAGTGACACCATTCTAAAAACTGCACCTCTCAAGGTGCTCAAAACCACATTCAAAACGTTTATTAACCCTTCAGGTGCTTCACAGAAATTTTTAGAATGTTTTTAAAAAAATTGAACATTAACCTTTTTTCACAAAATTTTTACTTCAGATCCAATTTGTTTTATTGTACCAAAGGTAACAGGAGAAATTGGAGCACAATAGTTGTTGTCCAATTGGTCCTGAGTGCGCTGATACCCCATATGTGGGGGGGGGGAACCACCATTTGGGCGCATGGCAGAGCTCGGAAGGGAAGGAGCGCTGGTTTGGAATGCAGACTTAGATAGAATGGTCTGCAGGTGTCAAGTTGCGTTTGCAGAGCCCCTGATGTACCTAAACAGTAGAAACCCCCCACAAGTGACACCATATTGGAAACTAGACCCCCCAAGGAACTTATCTAGATGTGTTGTGAGAACTTTGAGCCCCCAAGTGCTTCACTACAGTTTATGACGCAGAGCCGTGAAAATAAAAAATATATTTTCTTCCAGAAAAATGATATTTTAGCCCCCCAATTTTTATTTTCTCAAGAGTAACAGGAGAAATTGGACCCCAAAAATTGTTGTCCAATTGATCCTGAGTATGCTGATGCCCCATGTGTTGGGGTAAATCCCTGTTTGGGCACACGGGAGAGCTCGGAAGGGAAGAAGCACTGTATTACTTTTTCAACGCAGAATTGACTGGAATTGAGATTGGACGCTATGTCGCGTTTGGAGAGCCCCTGATGTGCCTAAACAGTGGAAACCCCCAATTATAACTGAAACCCTAATCCAAACGCACCCCTAACCCTAATCCCAACAGTAACCCTAACCACACCCCTAACCCTAATTCCAAAAGTATCCCTAACCCTAACGGGAAAATGTAAATAAATACATTTTTTAAAATGTTATTATTTTTCCCTAACTAAGGGGGTGATGAAGGGGGGGCTTGATTTACTTTTATAGCGGGTTTTTTAGCGGATTTTTATGATTGGCAGCCGTCACACACTGAAAGACGCTTTTTATTGCAAAAAATAGTTTTTGCATCACCACATTTTGAGAACTATAATTTATCCATATTTTGGCCCACAGAGGTCTTGTTTCTTGCGGGACGAGTTGACGTTTTTATTGGTAACATTTTCGGGCACGTGACATTTTTTGATCACTTTTTATTCCGATTTTTGTGAGGCAGAATGAACAAAAACCAGCTATTCATGAATTTATTTTAGGGGGGGACGTTTATACCGTTCCACGTTTGGTAAAATTGATAAAGCAGCATTATTCTTCGGGTCAGTACGATTACAGCGACACCTCATTTATATTTTTTTTTATGTTTTGGCGCTTTTACACATTAAAAACTATTTTATATAAAATGTAATTGTTTTTGCATCGCTTTATTCTGAGAGCTATAACTTTTTTATTTTTTCGCTGATGTTGCTGTATCGCAGCTTTTTTTTGCGGGACAAGATGACGTTTTCAGCGGTACCATGGTTATTTATATCCGTCTTTTTGATCACATAATTTTTTCCGGCGGTATGATAAAGCGTTTTTTTGCCTCGTTTTTTATTTTTTGCAGTGTTCACTGAAAGGGTTAACTAGTGGGATAGTTTTATAGAGCGGGTCGTTACGGAATCGGTGATACCAAATATGTGTACTTTTATTGTTTGTTTTTTTTATTTACATAAATAAATGGTTTTATTGGAAAATATTTTTTTTTTCTTTACTTGGGGATTTTTTTTATTTTGTATTATTATTATTAATATTATTATTATTATTATTTGTTTTTACAGTTTATAACATTGTCCCAGGGGGGGACATCACTATATTTTATCAGATCAGCGATCTGACAGGCAGTGCAGGAGGCTTTCCAGCGCCACCTCAGTGAAGGACCCAGAAGGAGCCCCGCAGCCATCTTGAATCCAGGGACTCCTTCCAGAACAACGCGATCGCATGGAGTCTCTGGGCAATGGGGAGCCAGTGAAGTGATTGACAGAGGGGAGAGGCCGAGGAATAGCGGGGGGACAGGTGGATTAGTCGGGCAGCAGAGTTTAGAATAGATTGGAGGGGTGCGAGAGTGTTAGAGGGGAGGCCACAGAGCAGGAGGTTACAGTAGTCGAGGCGAGAGATGATGAGGGCATGGACTAGTGTTTTTGCAGATTCATGGTTGCGGAATGAACGGATTCGTGAAATATTTTTGAGTTGAAAGCGGCAGAAAGTGGAAAGGGCCTGGATATGCGGTTTGAAGGAGGGATCAGCGTCAAGGATTACCCCGAGACAGCGAGATTGTGGGACTGGGGAGAGATGTATGAGGTCTAATACTGTGTACACATGTAGAGAGGACGGTGTGATGGACACATAGTGAGGAAGTGATGTATGAGGGCTGGTGCTGTGTACACATGTAGAGAGGACGGTGTGATGGACACATAGTGAGGAAGTGATGTATGAGGGCTGGTGCTGTGTACACATGTAGAGAGGACGGTGTGATGGACACATAGTTAGGAGGTGATGTATGAGGGCTGGTGCTGTGTACACATGTAGAGAGGACGGTGTGATGGACACATAGTGAGGAGGTGATGTATGAGGTCTGGTGCTGTGTACACATGTAGAGAGGACGGTGTGATGGACACATAGTGAGGAGGTGATGTATGAGGACTGGTGCTGTGTATACATGTAGAGAGGACGGTGTGATGGACACATGGTGAGGAGGTGATGTATGAGGACTGGTGCTGTGTATACATGTAGAGAGGACGGTGTGATGGACACATGGTGAGGAGGTGATGTATGAGGACTGGTGCTGTGTACACATGTAGAGAGGACGGTGTGATGGACACATAGTGAGGAGGTGATGTATGAGGACTGGTGCTGTGTATACATGTAGAGAGGACGGTGTGATGGACACATGGTGAGGAGGTGATGTATGAGGACTGGTGCTGTGTATACATGTAGAGAGGACGGTGTGATGGACACATGGTGAGGAGGTGATGTATGAGGACTGGTGCTGTGTACACATGTAGAGAGGACGGTGTGATGGACACATAGTGAGGAGGTGATGTATGAGGACTGGTGCTGTGTATACATGTAGAGAGGACGGTGTGATGGACACATGGTGAGGAGGTGATGTATGAGGACTGGTGCTGTGTATACATGTAGAGAGGACGGTGTGATGGACACATGGTGAGGAGGTGATGTATGAGGACTGGTGCTGTGTACACATGTAGAGAGGACGGTGTGATGGACACATAGTGAGGAGGTGATGTATGAGGACTGGTGCTGTGTATACATGTAGAGAGGACGGTGTGATGGACACATAGTGAGGAGGTGATGTATGGGGGCTGGTGCTGTGTGTACATGTAGAGAGGACGGTGTGATGGACACATAGTGAGGAGGTGATGTATGAGGACTGGTGCTGTGTACACATGTAGAGAGGACGGTGTGATGGACACATAGTGAGGAGGTGATGTATGAGGGCTGGTGCTGTGTACACATGTAGAGAGGACGGTATGATGGACACATAGTGAGGAGGTGATGTATGAGGGCTGGTGCTGTGTACACATGTAGAGAGGACGGTGTGATGGACACATAGTGAGGAGGTGATATATGAGGACTGTGTATATACGGTATGTAGAGAGGACGGTGTGATGGACACATAGTGAGGAGGTGATGTATGAGGTCTGGTGCTGTGTACACATGTAGAGAGGACGGTGTGATGGACATATAGTGAGGAGGTGATGTATGAGGGCTGGTGCTGTGTACACATGTAGAGAGGACGGTGTGATGGACACATAGTGAGGAGGTGATGTATGAGGACTGGTGCTGTGAACACATGTAGAGAGGACGGTGTGATGGACACATAGTGAGGAGGTGATGTATGAGGGCTAGTGCTGTGTACACATGTAGAGAGGACGGTGTGATGGACACATAGTGAGGAGGTGATGTATGAGGACTGGTGCTGTGTACACATGTAGAGAGGACGGTGTGATGGACACATAGTGAGGAGGTGATGTATGAGGACTGGTGCTGTGTATACATGTAGAGAGGACGGTGTGATGGACACATAGTGAGGAGGTGATGTATGAGGGCTGATGCTGTGTACACATGTAGAGAGGACGGGGTGATGGACACATAGTGAGGAGCTGATGTATGAGGGCTGTATATATACGGTATGTAGAGAGGACGGTGTGATGGACACATAGTGAGGAGATGATGTATGAGGACTGGTGCTGTGTACACATGTAGAGAGGACGGTGTGATGGACACATAGTGAGGAGGTGATGTATGAGGGCTGGTGCTGTGTACACATGTAGAGAGGACGGGGTGATGGACACATAGTGAGGAGCTGATGTATGAGGGCTGTATATATACGTTATGTAGAGAGGACGGTGTGATGGACACATAGTGAGGAGATGATGTATGAGGACTGGTGCTGTGTACACATGTAGAGAGGACGGTGTGATGGACACATAGTGAGGAGGTGATGTATGAGGGCTGGTGCTGTGTACACATGTAGAGAGGACAATGTGATGGACACATAGTGAGGAGGTGATGTATGAGGACTGGTGCTGTGTACACATGTAGAGAGGACGGTGTGATGGACACATAGTGAGGAGATGATGTATGAGGACTGGTGCTGTGTACACATGTAGAGAGGACGGTGTGATGGACACATAGTGAGGAGGTGATGTATGAGGACTGGTGCTGTGTACACATGTAGAGAGGACGGGGTGATGGACACATAGTGAGGAGCTGATGTATGAGGACTGGTGCTGTGTACACATGTAGAGAGGACGGTGTGATGGACACATAGTGAGGAGGTGATGTATGAGGGCTGGTGCTGTGTGCACATGTAGAGAGGACGGTGTGATGGACACACAGTGAGGAGGTGATATATGAGGGCTGATGCTGTGTACACATGTAGAGAGGACGGTGTGATGGACACATAGTGAGGAGGTGATGTATGAGGGCTGGTGCTGTGTATACATGTAGAGAGGACAGTGTGATGGACACACAGTGAGGAGGTGATGTATGAGGACTGGTGCTGTGTACACATGTAGAGAGGACGGTGTGATGGACACACAGTGAGGAGGTGATGTATGAGGACTGGTGCTGTGTACACATGTAGAGAGGACGGTGTGATGGACACACAGTGAGGAGGTGATGTATGAGGGCTGGTGCTGTGTATACATGTAGAGAGGACGGTGTGATGGACACACAGTGAGGAGGTGATGTATGAGGGCTGGTGCTGTGTGCACATGTAGAGAGGACGGTGTGATGGACACATAGTGAGGAGGTGATGTATGAGGGCTGGTGCTGTGTATACATGTAGAGAGGACGGTGTGATGGACACATAGTGAGGAGGTGATGTATGAGGGCTGGTGCTGTGTACACATGTAGAGAGGACGGTGTGATGGACACACAGTGAGGAGGTGATATATGAGGGCTGATGCTGTGTACACATGTAGAGAGGACGGTGTGATGGACACATAGTGAGGAGGTGATGTATGAGGGCTGGTGCTGTGTACACATGTAGAGAGGAAGGTGTGATGGACACATAGTGAGGAGGTGATGTATGAGGACTGGTGCTGTGTACACATGTAGAGAGGACGGTGTGATGGACACATAGTGAGGAGGTGATGTATGAGGACTGGTGCTGTGTACACATGTAGAGAGGACGGTGTGATGGACACATAGTGAGGAGGTGATGTATGAGGACTGGTGCTGTGTACACATGTAGAGAGGATGGTGTGATGGACACATAGTGAGGAGGTGATGTATGAGGGCTAGTGCTGTGTACACATGTAGAGAGGACGGTGTGATGGACACATAATGAGGAGGTGATGTATGAGGACTGGTGCTGTGTACACATGTAGAGAGGACGGTGTGATGGACACATAGTGAGGAGGTGATGTATGAGGACTGGTGCTGTGTATACATGTAGAGAGGACGGTGTGATGGACACATAGTGAGGAGGTGATGTATGAGGACTGGTGCTGTGTACACATGTAGAGAGGACGGTGTGATGGACACATAGTGAGGAGGTGATGTATGAGGGCTGGGGCTGTGTACACATGTAGAGAGGACGGTGTGATAGACACATAGTGAGGAGGTGATGTATGAGGACTGGTGCTGTGTACACATGTAGAGAGGACGGTGTAATGGACACATAGTGAGGAGGTGATGTATGAGGACTGGTGCTGTGTACACATGTAGAGAGGACGGTGTGATGGACACACAGTGAGGAGGTGATGTATGAGGGCTGGTGCTGTGAACACATGTAGAGAGGACGGTGTGATGGACACACAGTGAGGAGGTGATGTATGAGGGCTGGTGCTGTGTACACATGTAGAGAGGACGGTGTGATGGACACATAGTGAGGAGGTGATGTATGAGGACTGGTGCTGTGTACACATGTAGAGAGGACGGTGTGATGGACACATAGTGAGGAGGTGATGTATGAGGACTGGTGCTGTGTACACATGTAGAGAGGACGGTGTGATGGACACATAGTGAGGAGGTGATGTATGAGGGCTGGTGCTGTGTACACATGTAGAGAGGACGGTGTGATGGACACATAGTGAGGAGGTGATGTATGAGGGCTGGTGCTGTGTATACATGTAGAGAGGACGGTGTGATGGACACATAGTGAGGAGGTGATGTATGAGGACTGGTGCTGTGTACACATGTAGAGAGGACGGTGTGATGGACACATAGTGAGGAGGTGATGTATGAGGGCTGGTGCTGTGTATACATGTAGAGAGGACGGTGTGATGGACACATAGTGAGGAGGTGATGTATGAGGACTGGTGCTGTGTACACATGTAGAGAGGACGGTGTGATGGACACATAGTGAGGAGGTGATGTATGAGGGCTGGTGCTGTGAACACATGTAGAGAGGACGGTGTGATGGACACATAGTGAGGAGGTGATGTATGAGGACTGGTGCTGTGAACACATGTAGAGAGGACGGTGTGATGGACACATAGTGAGGAGGTGATGTATGAGGACTAGTGCTGTGTGTACAGATGTAGAGAGGACGGTGTGATGGACACATAGTGAGGAGGTGATGTATGAGGGCTGGTGCTGTGAACACATGTAGAGAGGACGGTGTGATGGACACATAGTGAGGAGGTGATGTATGAGGACTGGTGCTGTGAACACATGTAGAGAGGACGGTGTGATGGACACATAGTGAGGAGGTGATGTATGAGGGCTGGTGCTGTGTATACATGTAGAGAGGACGGTGTGATGGACACATAGTGAGGAGGTGATGTATGAGGACTGGTGCTGTGTACACATGTAGAGAGGACGGTGTGATGGACACATAGTGAGGAGGTGATGTATGAGGGCTGGTGCTGTGTATACATGTAGAGAGGACGGTGTGATGGACACATAGTGAGGAGGTGATATATGAGGACTGTGTATATACGGTATGTAGAGAGGACGGTGTGATGGACACATAGTGAGGAGGTGATGTATGAGGTCTGGTGCTGTGTACACATGTAGAGAGGACGGTGTGATGGACACATAGTGAGGAGGTGATGTATGAGGGCTGGTGCTGTGTACACATGTAGAGAGGACGGTGTGATGGACACATAGTGAGGAGGTGATGTATGAGGACTGGTGCTGTGTATACATGTAGAGAGGACGGTGTGATGGACACATAGTGAGGAGGTGATGTATGAGGTCTGGTGCTGTGTACACATGTAGAGAGGACGGTGTGATGGACACATAGTGAGGAGGTGATGTATGAGGGCTGGTGCTGTGAACACATGTAGAGAGGACGGTGTGATGGACACATAGTGAGGAGGTGATGTATGAGGACTGGTGCTGTGTACACATGTAGAGAGGACGGTGTGATGGACACATAGTGAGGAGGCGATGTATGAGGGCTGGTGCTGTGAACACATGTAGAGAGGACGGTGTGATGGACACATAGTGAGGAGGTGATGTATGAGGACTGGTGCTGTGTACACATGTAGAGAGGACGGTGTGATGGACACATAGTGAGGAGGCGATGTATGAGGGCTGGTGCTGTGAACACATGTAGAGAGGACGGTGTGATGGACACATAGTGAGGAGGTGATGTATGAGGACTGGTGCTGTGTACACATGTAGAGAGGATGGTGTGATGGACACATAGTGAGGAGGTGATGTATGAGGACTGGTGCTGTGTACACATGTAGAGAGGACGGTGTGATGGACACATAGTGAGGAGGCGATGTATGAGGGCTGGTGCTGTGAACACATGTAGAGAGGACGGTGTGATGGACACATAGTGAGGAGGTGTTGTATGAGGACTGGTGCTGTGTATACATGTAGAGAGGACGATGTGATGGACACATAGTGAGGAGGTGATGTATGAGGACTGGTGCTGTGTACACATGTAGAGAGGATGGTGTGATGGACACATAGTGAGGAGGTGATGTATGAGGTCTAATACTGTGTACACATGTAGAGAGGATGGTGTGATGGACACATAGTGAGGAGGTGATATATGAGGACTGTGTATATACGGTATGTAGAGAGGACGGTGTGATGGACACATAGTGAGGAGGTGATGTATGAGGTCTGGTGCTGTGTACACATGTAGAGAGGACGGTGTGATGGACACATAGTGAGGAGGTGATGTATGAGGGCTGGTGCTGTGTACACATGTAGAGAGGACGGTGTGATGGACACATAGTGAGGAGGTGATGTATGAGGACTGGTGCTGTGTATACATGTAGAGAGGACGGTGTGATGGACACATAGTGAGGAGGTGATGTATGAGGTCTGGTGCTGTGTACACATGTAGAGAGGACGGTGTGATGGACACATAGTGAGGAGGTGATGTATGAGGGCTGGTGCTGTGAACACATGTAGAGAGGACGGTGTGATGGACACATAGTGAGGAGGTGATGTATGAGGACTGGTGCTGTGTACACATGTAGAGAGGACGGTGTGATGGACACATAGTGAGGAGGCGATGTATGAGGGCTGGTGCTGTGAACACATGTAGAGAGGACGGTGTGATGGACACATAGTGAGGAGGTGATGTATGAGGACTGGTGCTGTGTACACATGTAGAGAGGACGGTGTGATGGACACATAGTGAGGAGGCGATGTATGAGGGCTGGTGCTGTGAACACATGTAGAGAGGACGGTGTGATGGACACATAGTGAGGAGGTGATGTATGAGGACTGGTGCTGTGTACACATGTAGAGAGGATGGTGTGATGGACACATAGTGAGGAGGTGATGTATGAGGACTGGTGCTGTGTACACATGTAGAGAGGACGGTGTGATGGACACATAGTGAGGAGGCGATGTATGAGGGCTGGTGCTGTGAACACATGTAGAGAGGACGGTGTGATGGACACATAGTGAGGAGGTGTTGTATGAGGACTGGTGCTGTGTATACATGTAGAGAGGACGATGTGATGGACACATAGTGAGGAGGTGATGTATGAGGACTGGTGCTGTGTATACATGTAGAGAGGACGATGTGATGGACACATAGTGAGGAGGTGATGTATGAGGACTGGTGCTGTGTACACATGTAGAGAGGACGGTGTGATGGACACATAGTGAGGAGGCGATGTATGAGGGCTGGTGCTGTGAACACATGTAGAGAGGACGGTGTGATGGACACATAGTGAGGAGGTGATGTATGAGGACTGGTGCTGTGTACACATGTAGAGAGGACGGTGTGATGGACACATAGTGAGGAGGCGATGTATGAGGGCTGGTGCTGTGAACACATGTAGAGAGGACGGTGTGATGGACACATAGTGAGGAGGTGATGTATGAGGACTGGTGCTGTGTACACATGTAGAGAGGACGGTGTGATGGACACATAGTGAGGAGGCGATGTATGAGGGCTGGTGCTGTGAACACATGTAGAGAGGACGGTGTGATGGACACATAGTGAGGAGGTGATGTATGAGGACTGGTGCTGTGTACACATGTAGAGAGGATGGTGTGATGGACACATAGTGAGGAGGTGATGTATGAGGACTGGTGCTGTGTACACATGTAGAGAGGACGGTGTGATGGACACATAGTGAGGAGGCGATGTATGAGGGCTGGTGCTGTGAACACATGTAGAGAGGACGGTGTGATGGACACATAGTGAGGAGGTGTTGTATGAGGACTGGTGCTGTGTATACATGTAGAGAGGACGATGTGATGGACACATAGTGAGGAGGTGATGTATGAGGACTGGTGCTGTGTATACATGTAGAGAGGACGATGTGATGGACACATAGTGAGGAGGTGATGTATGAGGACTGGTGCTGTGTACACATGTAGAGAGGATGGTGTGATGGACACATAGTGAGGAGGCGATGTATGAGGGCTGGTGCTGTGAACACATGTAGAGAGGACGGTGTGATGGACACATAGTGAGGAGGTGATGTATGAGGACTGGTGCTGTGTACACATGTAGAGAGGACGGTGTGATGGACACATAGTGAGGAGGCGATGTATGAGGGCTGGTGCTGTGAACACATGTAGAGAGGACGGTGTGATGGACACATAGTGAGGAGGTGATGTATGAGGACTGGTGCTGTGTACACATGTAGAGAGGACGGTGTGATGGACACATAGTGAGGAGGCGATGTATGAGGGCTGGTGCTGTGAACACATGTAGAGAGGACGGTGTGATGGACACATAGTGAGGAGGTGATGTATGAGGACTGGTGCTGTGTACACATGTAGAGAGGACGGTGTGATGGACACATAGTGAGGAGGCGATGTATGAGGGCTGGTGCTGTGAACACATGTAGAGAGGACGGTGTGATGGACACATAGTGAGGAGGTGATGTATGAGGACTGGTGCTGTGTACACATGTAGAGAGGATGGTGTGATGGACACATAGTGAGGAGGTGATGTATGAGGACTGGTGCTGTGTACACATGTAGAGAGGACGGTGTGATGGACACATAGTGAGGAGGCGATGTATGAGGGCTGGTGCTGTGAACACATGTAGAGAGGACGGTGTGATGGACACATAGTGAGGAGGTGTTGTATGAGGACTGGTGCTGTGTATACATGTAGAGAGGACGATGTGATGGACACATAGTGAGGAGGTGTTGTATGAGGACTGGTGCTGTGTATACATGTAGAGAGGACGATGTGATGGACACATAGTGAGGAGGTGATGTATGAGGTCTGGTGCTGTGTACACATGTAGAGAGGACGGTGTGATGGACACATAGTGAGGAGGTGATGTATGAGGGCTGGTGCTGTGAACACATGTAGAGAGGACGGTGTGATGGACACATAGTGAGGAGGTGATGTATGAGGACTGGTGCTGTGTACACATGTAGAGAGGACGGTGTGATGGACACATAGTGAGGAGGCGATGTATGAGGGCTGGTGCTGTGAACACATGTAGAGAGGACGGTGTGATGGACACATAGTGAGGAGGTGATGTATGAGGACTGGTGCTGTGTACACATGTAGAGAGGACGGTGTGATGGACACATAGTGAGGAGGCGATGTATGAGGGCTGGTGCTGTGAACACATGTAGAGAGGACGGTGTGATGGACACATAGTGAGGAGGTGATGTATGAGGACTGGTGCTGTGTACACATGTAGAGAGGATGGTGTGATGGACACATAGTGAGGAGGTGATGTATGAGGACTGGTGCTGTGTACACATGTAGAGAGGACGGTGTGATGGACACATAGTGAGGAGGCGATGTATGAGGGCTGGTGCTGTGAACACATGTAGAGAGGACGGTGTGATGGACACATAGTGAGGAGGTGTTGTATGAGGACTGGTGCTGTGTATACATGTAGAGAGGACGATGTGATGGACACATAGTGAGGAGGTGATGTATGAGGACTGGTGCTGTGTACACATGTAGAGAGGATGGTGTGATGGACACATAGTGAGGAGGTGATGTATGAGGACTGATGCTGTGTACACATGTAGAGAGGACGGGGTGATGGACACATAGTGAGGAGGTGATGTATGAGGGCTGTATATATACGGTATGTAGAGAGGACGGTGTGATGGACACATAGTGAGGAGATGATGTATGAGGACTGGTGCTGTGTACACATGTAGAGAGGACGGTGTGATGGACACATAGTGAGGAGGTGATGTATGAGGGCTGGTGCTGTGTACACATGTAGAGAGGACGGTGTGATGGACACATAGTGAGGAGGTGATGTATGAGGGCTGATGCTGTGTACACATGTAGAGAGGACGGGGTGATGGACACATAGTGAGGAGCTGATGTATGAGGGCTGTATATATACGTTATGTAGAGAGGACGGTGTGATGGACACATAGTGAGGAGATGATGTATGAGGACTGGTGCTGTGTACACATGTAGAGAGGACGGTGTGATGGACACATAGTGAGGAGGTGATGTATGAGGACTGGTGCTGTGTACACATGTAGAGAGGACGGTGTGATGGACACACAGTGAGGAGGTGATGTATGAGGGCTGATGCTGTGTACACATGTAGAGAGGACGGTGTGATGGACACATAGTGAGGAGGTGATGTATGAGGGCTGGTGCTGTGTACACATGTAGAGAGGACAGTGTGATGGACACACAGTGAGGAGGTGATGTATGAGGACTGGTGCTGTGTACACATGTAGAGAGGACGGTGTGATGGACACACAGTGAGGAGGTGATGTATGAGGACTGGTGCTGTGTACACATGTAGAGAGGACGGTGTGATGGACACACAGTGAGGAGGTGATGTATGAGGGCTGATGCTGTGTACACATGTAGAGTGGACGGTGTGATGGACACATAGTGAGGAGGTGATGTATGAGGGCTGGTGCTGTGTACACATGTAGAGAGGAAGGTGTGATGGACACATAGTGAGGAGGTGATGTATGAGGGCTGGTGCTGTGTACACATGTAGAGAGGACAGTGTGATGGACACACAGTGAGGAGGTGATGTATGAGGACTGGTGCTGTGTACACATGTAGAGAGGACGGTGTGATGGACACACAGTGAGGAGGTGATGTATGAGGACTGGTGCTGTGTACACATGTAGAGAGGACGGTGTGATGGACACACAGTGAGGAGGTGATGTATGAGGGCTGATGCTGTGTACACATGTAGAGAGGACGGTGTGATGGACACACAGTGAGGAGGTGATGTATGAGGTCTGGTGCTGTGTACACATGTAGAGAGGACGGTGTGATGGACACACAGTGAGGAGGTGATGTATGAGGTCTGGTGCTGTGTACACATGTAGAGAGGACGGTGTGATGGACACACAGTGAGGAGGTGATGTATGATGACTGGTGCTGTGTACACATGTAGAGAGGACGGTGTGATGGACACATAGTGAGGAGGTGATGTATGAGGACTGGTGCTGTGTACACATGTAGAGAGGACGGTGTGATGGACACATAGTGAGGAGGTGATGTATGAGGGCTGGTGCTGTGTACACATGTAGAGAGGACGGTGTGATGGACACATAGTGAGGAGGTGATGTATGAGGACTGGTGCTGTGTACACATGTAGAGAGGACGGTGTGATGGACACACAGTGAGGAGGTGATGTATGAGGACTGGTGCTGTGTACACATGTAGAGAGGACGATGTGATGGACACATAGTGAGGAGGTGATGTATGAGGACTGGTGCTGTGTACACATATAGAGAGGACGATGTGATGGACACACAGTGAGGAGGTGATGTATGAGGCCTGGTGCTGTGTATACATGTAGAGAGGACGGTGTGATGGACACATGGTGAGGAGGTGATGTATGAGGACTGGTGCTGTGTACACATGTAGAGAGGATGGTGTGATGGACACATAGTGAGGAGGTGATGTATGAGGACTGGTGCTGTGTACACATGTAGAGAGGACGGTGTGATGGACACATAGTGAGGAGGTGATCTATGAGGGCTGGTGCTGTGTACACATGTAGAGAGGACGATGTGATGGACACATGGTGAGGAGGTGATGTATGAGGACTGGTGCTGTGTGTACATGTAGAGAGGACGGTGTGATGGACACATAGTGAGGAGGTGATGTATGAGGGCTGGTGCTGTGTGCACATGTAGAGAGGACGGTGTGATGGACACATAGTGAGGAGGTGATGTATGAGGGCTGGTGCTGTGTACACATGTAGAGAGGACGATGTGATGGACACATGGTGAGGAGGTGATGTATGAGGACTGGTGCTGTGTGTACATGTAGAGAGGACGGTGTGATGGACACATAGTGAGGAGGTGATGTATGAGGGCTGGTGCTGTGTGCACATGTAGAGAGGACGGTGTGATGGACACATAGTGAGGAGGTGATGTATGAGGACTGGTGCTGTGTACACATGTAGAGAGGACGGTGTGATGGACACATGGTGAGGAGGTGATGTATGAGGACTGGTGCTGTGTGCACATGTAGAGAGGACGGTGTGATGGACACATAGTGAGGAGGTGATGTATGAGGACTGTGTATATACGGTATGTAGAGAGGACGGTGTGATGGACACATAGTGAGGAGGTGATGTATGAGGGCTGATGCTGTGTACACATGTAGAGAGGACGGTGTGATGGACACATAGTGAGGAGCTGATGTATGAGGACTGGTGCTGTGTGCACATGTAGAGAGGACGGTGTGATGGACACATAGTGAGGAGGTGATGTATGAGGGCTGGTGCTGTGTACACATGTAGAGAGGACGGTGTGATGGACACATAGTGAGGAGGTGATGTATGAGGGCTGGTGCTGTGTACACATGTAGAGAGGACGGTGTGATGGACACATAGTGAGGAGGTGATGTATGAGGGCTGGTGCTGTGTACACATGTAGAGAGGACGGTGTGATGGACACATAGTGAGGAGGTGATGTATGAGGGCTGGTGCTGTGTACACATGTAGAGAGGACGGTGTGATGGACACATAGTGAGGAGGTGATGTATGAGGACTGGTGCTGTGTGTACATGTAGAGAGGACGGTGTGATGGACACACAGTGAGCAGGTGATGTATGAGGGCTGTGTATATACGGTATGTAGAGAGGACGGTGTGATGGACACATAGTGAGGAGGTGATGTATGAGGTCTGGTGCTGTGTGCACATGTAGAGAGGACGGTGTGATGGACACATAGTGAGGAGGTGATGTATGAGGACTGGTGCTGTGTGCACATGTAGAGAGGACGGTGTGATGGACACATAGTGAGGAGGTGATGAATGAGGACTGGTGCTGTGCACACATGTAGAGAGGACGGTGTGATGGACACATAGTGAGGAGGTGATGTATGAGGACTGGTGCTGTGTGTACATGTAGAGAGGACGGTGTGATGGACACATAGTGAGGAGGTGATGTATGAGGACTGGTGCTGTGTACACATGTAGAGAGGACGGTGTGATGGACACATAGTGAGGAGGTGATGAATGAGGTCTGGTGCTGTGTATACATGTAGAGAGGACGGTGTGATGGACACATAGTGAGGAGGTGATGTATGAGGGCTGGTGCTGTGTACACATGTAGAGAGGACGGTGTGATGGACACATAGTAAGGAGGTGATGTATGAGGTCTGGTGCTGTGTACACATGTAGAGAGGACGGTATGATGGACACATAGTGAGGAGGTGATGAATGAGGACTGGTGCTGTGTACACATGTAGAGAGGACGGTGTGATGGACACATAGTGAGGAGGCGATGTATGAGGGCTGGTGCTGTGTACACATGTAGAGAGGACGATGTGATGGACACATGGTGAGGAGGTGATGTATGACGGCTGGTGCTGTGTACACATGTAGAGAGGACGGTGTGATGGACACATAGTGAGGAGGTGATGAATGAGGACTGGTGCTGTGTACACATGTAGAGAGGACGGTGTGATGGACACATGGTGAGGAGGTGATGTATGAGGACTGGTGCTGTGTACACATGTAGAGAGGACGGTGTGATGGACACATAGTGAGGAGGTGATGTATGAGGACTGGTGCTGTGTACACATGTAGAGAGGACGGTGTGATGGACACATAGTGAGGAGGTGATGTATGAGGACTGGTGCTGTGTACACATGTAGAGAGGACGGTGTGATGGACACATAGTGAGGAGGTGATGTATGAGGACTGGTGCTGTGTACACATGTAGAGAGGACGGTGTGATGGACTCATAGTGAGGAGGTGATGTATGAGGGCTGGTGCTGTGTACACATGTAGAGAGGACGGTGTGATGGACACATAGTGAGGAGGTGATGTATGAGGGCTGGTGCTGTGTACACATGTAGAGAGGACGGTGTGATGGACACATAGTGAGGAGGTGATGTATGAGGGCTGCTGCTGTGTACACATGTAAAGAAGACGGTGTGATGGACACATAGTGAGGAGGTGATGTATGACGGCTGGTGCTGTGTACACATGTAGAGAGGACGGTGTGATGGACACATAGTGAGGAGGTGACGTATGAGGGCTGGTGCTGTGTACACATGTAGAGAGGATGGTGTGATGGACACATAGTGAGGAGGTGATGTATGAGGGCTGGTGCTGTGTACACATGTAGAGAGGACGGTGTGATGGACACATAGTGAGGAGGTGATGTATGAGGGCTGGTGCTGTGTACACATGTAGAGAGGACGGTGTGATGGACACATAGTGAGTAGGTGATGTATGAGGGTTGATGCTGTGTACACATGTAGAGAGGACGGTGTGATGGACACATAGTGAGGAGGTGATGTATGAGGACTGGTGCTGTGTACACACGTAGAGAGGACGGTGTGATGGACACATAGTGAGGAGGTGATGTATGAGGGCTGCTGCTGTGTACACATGTAGAGAGGACGGTGTGATGGACACATAGTGAGGAGGTGATGTATGAGGGCTGGTGCTGTGTACACATGTAGAGAGGACGGTGTGATGGACACATAGTGAGGAGGTGATGTATGAGGGCTGGTGCTGTGTACACATGTAGAGAGGACGGTGTGATGGACACATAGTGAGGAGGTGATGTATGAGGGCTGGTGCTGTGTGTACATGTAGAGAGGACGGTGTGATGGACACATAGTGAGGAGGTGATGTATGAGGGCTGGTGCTGTGTACACATGTAGAGAGGACGGTGTGATGGACACATAGTGAGGAGGTGATGTATGAGGACTGGTGCTGTGTACACACGTAGAGAGGACGGTGTGATGGACACATAGTGAGGAGGTGATGTATGGGGGCTGGTGCTGTGTACACATGTAGAGAGGACGGTGTGATGGACACATAGTGAGTAGGTGATGTATGAGGGTTGATGCTGTGTACACATGTAGAGAGGACGGTGTGATGGACACATAGTGAGGAGGTGATGTATGAGGACTGGTGCTGTGTACACATGTAGAGAGGACGGAGTGATGGACACATAGTGAGGAGGTGATGTATGAGGGCTGGTGCTGTGTACACATGTAGAGAGGACGGTGTGATGGACACATAGTGAGGAGGTGATGTATGAGGACTGGTGCTGTGTACACATGTAGAGAGGACGGTGTGATGGACACATAGTGAGGAGGCGATGTATGAGGGCTGGTGCTGTGAACACATGTAGAGAGGACGGTGTGATGGACACATAGTGAGGAGGTGATGTATGAGGACTGGTGCTGTGTACACATGTAGAGAGGACGGTGTGATGGACACATAGTGAGGAGGCGATGTATGAGGGCTGGTGCTGTGAACACATGTAGAGAGGACGATGTGATGGACACATAGTGAGGAGGTGATGTATGAGGACTGGTGCTGTGTACACATGTAGAGAGGATGGTGTGATGGACACATAGTGAGGAGGTGATGTATGAGGGCTGGTGCTGTGTACATATGTAGAGAGGACGGTGTGATGGACACATAGTGAGGAGGTGATGTATGAGGACTGGTGCTGTGTACACATGTAGAGAGGACGATGTGATGGACACATAGTGAGGAGGTGATGTATGAGGACTGGTGCTGTGTACACATGTAGAGAGGATGGTGTGATGGACACATAGTGAGGAGGTGATGTATGAGGACTGATGCTGTGTACACATGTAGAGAGGACGGGGTGATGGACACATAGTGAGGAGGTGATGTATGAGGTCTGGTGCTGTGTACACATGTAGAGAGGACGGTGTGATGGACACATAGTGAGGAGGTGATGTATGAGGGCTGATGCTGTGTACACATGTAGAGAGGACGGTGTGATGGACACATAGTGAGGAGGTGATGTATGAGGGCTGATGCTGTGTACACATGTAGAGAGGACGGTGTGATGGACACATAGTGAGGAGGTGATGTATGAGGGCTGTATATATACGGTATGTAGAGAGGACGGTGTGATGGACACATAGTGAGGAGATGATGTATGAGGACTGGTGCTGTGTACACATGTAGAGAGGACGGTGTGATGGACACATAGTGAGGAGGTGATGTATGAGGGCTGGTGCTGTGTACACATGTAGAGAGGACGGTGTGATGGACACATAGTGAGGAGGTGATGTATGAGGGCTGATGCTGTGTACACATGTAGAGAGGACGGGGTGATGGACACATAGTGAGGAGCTGATGTATGAGGGCTGTATATATACGTTATGTAGAGAGGACGGTGTGATGGACACATAGTGAGGAGATGATGTATGAGGACTGGTGCTGTGTACACATGTAGAGAGGACGGTGTGATGGACACATAGTGAGGAGGTGATGTATGAGGACTGGTGCTGTGTACACATGTAGAGAGGACGGGGTGATGGACACATAGTGAGGAGCTGATGTATGAGGACTGGTGCTGTGTACACATGTAGAGAGGACGGTGTGATGGACACATAGTGAGGAGGTGATGTATGAGGGCTGGTGCTGTGTACACATGTAGAGAGGACGGTGTGATGGACACACAGTGAGGAGGTGATATATGAGGGCTGATGCTGTGTACACATGTAGAGAGGACGGTGTGATGGACACATAGTGAGGAGGTGATGTATGAGGGCTGGTGCTGTGTACACATGTAGAGAGGACGGTGTGATGGACACATAGTGAGGAGGTGATGTATGAGGGCTGGTGCTGTGTACACATGTAGTGAGGACGGTGTGATGGACACATAGTGAGGAGGTGATGTATGAGGACTGGTGCTGTGTACACATGTAGAGAGGACGGTGTGATGGACACACAGTGAGGAGGTGATATATGAGGGCTGATGCTGTGTACACATGTAGAGAGGACGGTGTGATGGACACATAGTGAGGAGGTGATGTATGAGGGCTGGTGCTGTGTACACATGTAGAGAGGACGGTGTGATGGACACATAGTGAGGAGGTGATGTATGAGGGCTGGTGCTGTGTACAGATGTAGAGAGGACAGTGTGATGGACACACAGTGAGGAGGTGATGTATGAGGACTGGTGCTGTGTACACATGTAGAGAGGACGGTGTGATGGACACACAGTGAGGAGGTGATGTATGAGGGCTGATGCTGTGTACACATGTAGAGAGGACGGTGTGATGGACACATAGTGAGGAGGTGATGTATGAGGGCTGGTGCTGTGTACACATGTAGAGAGGAAGGTGTGATGGACACATAGTGAGGAGGTGATGTATGAGGGCTGGTGCTGTGTACACATGTAGAGAGGACAGTGTGATGGACACACAGTGAGGAGGTGATGTATGAGGACAGAAGGGGGGCTGTAATGGGCGCAGCTGGATGAAAGCCCCCACATGACTGCGTTGCCAAGAAGGGAGTTTTAGAGTTTTGAATAAAAAAAGGGATCTTATAGGTGATTGGTGGAAATTTTTGAATAAGGGGTGGACCTAGTGGGGAAAGGAGGCAGGGGCTGGAGAAGTGCGGGAAGGATCACTTGTGAGGTGAATCATCAGGAGAGAAGAAGTGTGCAGCTACTCACCATGGCCTCCATAGACAGCCTCGTGGAGCAGCTGCGCAGGGAATCCAGGTCCAGGAGCGATGGATGGCTGGAAGAGCAGCTCACCAGGCTGCTGGGCGACTGCGGGAGCCGGGGCAGCAGGACCAGGAGAACCCGGCCCCCAGAAAGATTGTCCCCCGACATGTCACCGCGCGGCAGGCGCAGGCCGCGGAGCCCCTCCGGGGACCCTGCGGGGGCTGCGGGACGCGGCGCGACCATCCTGCCCGTCCCCCCCTCCGGCAGGAATCCACCCGGCGGCTCTGCCGGCGCGAGGCGGCGACGTGGAGCGGCGACCAGCCAGGCACGGCCCGATGCCAGGGCCGCAGCGGAAGCCAGGGCCGCAACGGAAGTGCGGCCTAGTCCGGGAGCGAGCGGCGGTGCGGCGCCCTCTAGCGGTGCCAGAAGCAGCCGGAGCACAGCGCGGGCAGCGGCGGCAGAGTCAGGAGGAGAAGGGAGCACAGCGACGTCAGCGGTGAGGGCCGCACAGGTAGTGCGGCCTAGTCCGGGATCGAGGGGAAGTGCGGCGCCCCCCAGCGGCGCCAGGAACAGCAGACTTACAGCACAGTCAGCGGCGGCGACAACAGGAGGAGCCAGGAGTCCAGCGACGGCAGCAGTGAGGGGGAGCCATGGAGCAGCGGTGACAGCGGCGGGCTCACCTCCCCTAGGTGGGCCTGGCAGCGGCACGAGACGACAGAGTAGGGCGACGGGCAGGCTGGCATCGGTGGTTCAGCTGGGCCCGGGACGCGTTGGTCGTGGGGCAGGTGCCGGTCGGGCAAGTAGGCCAGGAGGCCGAGGTGGATTGCAAACAGCCGTCAGGTCAAGATCCGCCAGGAGGTCCAGCGACAGGAGTGTATCGCCAGTCTCGGTCCCCCCTGGTGACGTGGAGGCCAGGGGCGCGGGCCTGGGGCAATTCAGCGGCAGCGACGACCCCGGATCTGAGAGCGAACATCCAGAAGATGGCGAACAGCGGGATTCCGGAGACACGGCTGGTGGGGACACAGCACCTGCGCAGCCTCGTGAGTACATGTCTATTCCTATTTCGGTGCCGGGTACGGTGGGGTTAGTGGAGGGGGTAGGGGACGCTGGTTCTGGGCTTCCTGGCGTTAGAGAGCTTTTGGCAGGTATGTCGCATATTTTGAGGCGATTGGACGCGGGGCCAGCAAGTAATATGGGAGGGTCACCTGCTGGGGCTTGGTTGGTGGATCCTGTTAGTACAGCCGGGGGAGGGGGCTCCGGTGAATTAGTGAGGTCTGGGGCGGCCGCGTCGGCCCAGGCAGCTGGGGTGTCAGTGTCGGTTCAAACGGAGACGGGTAAGAAGGATGAGATAAAGTTGGATGATCGGGCAAAAGGGGAGGTCTTTGTGTGCTTTGAGGGTCCCCTCGGTGCCCATTTAAAGAAGGAGGTGAAGGAGAAGATCTGGAAGGATGAATTTGTCGAGATTTTCTCCCTCCTCCCTTTGGAAAAATTTAATCTGGACAAAGGGAAAAAAGATGATAGCAAAAAGGAAGAGGAGGAAAAAAGGCGTTGGCGCCTGATTCCGCAAACGTTTGTTAATTGGCAACAGGCTTTTGCTATCTTGGCCAGTGTGATAGGAGAAAAATTCCCGGAAAATTGCTCGGGTCTTTTCTGTTACTTTGATTCTATTGGTGAGGCACATCGTACGTATGGGGGCCAGGCTTGGCAGCGTTACGATGAACAATTCAGGCAGCGGAAGGCGGTTAGGCCTGAGATAAAATGGGAGCATAAGGACATTGGATTGTGGCTGAAGGTGATGGCCCCTGTGAGGTACGGGCAGTCCTTTCAAGGGGGCGCGGGGAGTAGTAGTCAGCAATCAGGACAAGGGGGAGGAGGAGGACAGGGGTATCAAGGGGCGAAGGAAAAAACGGGAACGTGCTGGCAGTTCAATGACGGCCAGTGCAAGTATGGCAATACCTGCAGGTTTAAGCACGTGTGTTCCCATTGTAGCGGAGCTTCACACGGGGCTTCAAAATGTTTCAGAAAAGCAAGGGGCAAGCCAGCAGGGGGTAGCGGTCATGGGGGTGACGCCGGTGAGGCTTCAAAAGATGGCCCCTTATCTAAGTAGATATCCGGACCGGTTGAAGGCGGTGGTGATTAGGGACGGTTTTGCTGAAGGTTTTAGGATTCCTCACCCGAATCATACGGTCCCCTTTTCTACAAAAAATCTGAGGTCAGCAAGTTTACATGCGGATGTTGTTTCGAGTAAGTTAGCAAAAGAGGTGGAGTTAGGAAGAATGGCGGGCCCGTTTAGTTCGCTGCCTATGGAAGGGGTGATCGTTTCTCCATTGGGGGTGGTGCCCAAGAAGGAGCCAAATAAGTTTCGTTTAATCCAGCACCTATCGTACCCAAAAGGTTGTTCTGTTAACGATGGCATTGCGGAGGAATTATGCTCGGTTGTATACACGTCGTTCGATGCGGCAGTGCAATGGGTTCGTATGTACGGAGCGGGGGCCTTGATGGCGAAGACAGACATCGAGTCTGCCTTTCGGCTTCTGCCGGTACATCCGGAGAGCATTCCGTTACTAGGTTGTTTTTGGAATGGAGAATTTTATTTAGACAGGTGTTTGCCGATGGGCTGTTCCATTTCTTGCTCGTTGTTTGAAACTTTCAGTACTTTTTTGGAATGGGTTGTTAGAGACGTTTCTGATGTTGCTTCGGTCATTCATTATTTGGATGACTTCATGTTTGTGGGCCCCCCGGACTCTGCGGTTTGCGGTAATTTATTGGCCACCATGGAATGGGTGTCCGGGCATTTCGGGGTCCCTTTGGCGCAGGAGAAAACAGAGGGTCCCTGTACGGTCTTAAGTTTTCTCGGGATTCTTATCGGTTCTAGAAAGATGGAATGCAGGTTGCCCGACGACAAATTGTTGTTGCTGAAGCAGGAGGTGTCCAGAATCGGAAAATTGAGGAAAGTGACGTTGAAGGAGTTACAGTCGTTGCTAGGGCGCTTAAATTTTGCGTGCCGGATCATGCCTATGGGCCGGATTTTTTGCCGAAGGTTGTCCAGAGCTACGGCGGGAGTCCGTGCAGCTCATCATTTCATACGTTTGAGCCGGGAGCACAAGGACGATCTGTTGGTTTGGCAGCGTTTCTTGGAAAATTATAATGGCAGATCATTGATTCAGCAGGAGGATTTGAACGCCTTTGATTGTGAAATTTATACGGACGCAGCAGGGGGAGCCGGTTATGGCGCCTACTGTGCAGGCAAATGGAGTGTCGGAGTGTGGCCGGAAGAATGGCGGCAAAACGGGCTAACCAAAAATTTGGCATTGTTGGAGTTGTTCCCAATTGTAGTGGCAGCGTTTATTTGGGGCGAGAATTTTAAGGATCGTCGGGTACGATTCCATTGTGATAACTTGAGTGTCGTGTCAGTTATCAACAGTTTATCTTCCTCTTCTCCCCCCGTGATTAGGTTGGTTAGGGAATTGGTGTTGAGGTGTTTGGAATTGAATTCGTGGATTTCGGCGGTGCATGTACCAGGTGTCCAAAACAATATAGCTGATGCTTTATCTCGTTTTCAGTGGGACCGATTCCGGGAACTGGCGCCAGATTCGGAACCTACAGGAGCGGGATGTCCTTCGCATCTGTGGCAGATTGTTGCGGAAGGGGAGGTCGCTTGATACAGGCCTCACTGTCGAGCAGGACATGGTCGGATTATGCAGCGGCGTGGGAGATGTGGGAAGGTTGGTTGGTCCAATGCGGCCCAGTGGAATCCGACGGCGATAAGATTATGGCTCTGCTGGCTTTGATGGGTAAGGCGGCCGAATGGGGATGGTCCGTTTCGAGGTTAAACAAAGTTGTTGCGGGTCTGGCCTTTGGTTTTCGGTTGCAAGGTTCAGCTGATCTGACAAAAGATTTTTTGATAAGGCAGGCTTTGAAGGGTTTTCGGAAGGGCAATGTGTCTTTTGATAAGCGTAGGCCGATTTCTTTTGGTATGCTGGAACGGCTTGGGGAGGCTTTGGGCGGTATTTGTAGTTCGCAGTTTGAGGTTGTATTGTTTAGGTTAGCCTTCTCTTTAGCGTTCTTTGGCGCTTTGCGCCTGGGGGAGCTGGTGTCCCCAAATAAAAATAAGGTGGGTGGTCTGTTAGCGGAAGATGTTGACTTTTGGGCAGGAGGTATTGTATTTTGGATCAGGCGTTCTAAGACTGATCAGCTTGGTAGGGGTAGGCGAGTGGTGCTGGGGAGAGTTGACGGTAGCGGGATGTGCCCGCAGCACTGTTTGGAATCTTATTGGCGTCTGTCGGCACTGAGGGCAGGCCCTTTGTTACGACATCAGAACGGGGAATTTTTGTCGCGCTACCAATTTACGGCGCTGTTGAAGAGGGGTTTGGGATCGTTGGGTGTTGACCCGAAGAATTTCGGGTCGCATTCATTTCGAATTGGTGCTGCGTCCGAGGCGGATGGTCTGGGCCTAGGCGTTGATGTTATCAAAAGAATAGGCAGATGGAGTTCGGATCGATATCTGTCTTATATTAGGAATTAGGTCTGTGGGGGAGAGAGCCTTGTTATGGTGTTAATCATTGTTGTGTTTTTTCAGGTCGAACCTCCCTCCTGGCATGGATTATCGGACATTCATTTGTTCATTGGGGTGCGCTTCGTGCGGATGTCAGGCGAAATGGTAGGCAATTAGGCTTTGTAAGGGATTCGGTGGTTATTAGATGGTTGGGATTCCGGGGTATGTTATGGCGGAGTTTGTTGCCGGCAGTTGCCAACGCCGCTAGATTGGATCGACCCCCGGACATTTTGGTGGTTCACCTTGGAGGAAATGATTTGGGAGTTAGGCCAGTGAGGGAGTTGATCAGAGACATTCGTTTTGATTTTTTACGGTTGTGGGTATCTTTCCCGGGTGTTGTGACGGTGTGGTCGGACATTGTACCAAGGCGGAAGTGGCGTGATGTACGGTCCCATAGAGGGATCAATAGAGCCCGGGTGAAGCTGAATAGGGCGGTGGCAGGATTTGTGTCTCGGAACGGGGGTATTGCCGTTAGACATTTGGAGCTGGAGGATGGGATTGGCAATTATTGGAGGGATGATGGAGTGCATCTTAATGATGTTGGTATGGATTTATGGGCACTCGGGCTACAGGAAGGAGTCGAGAGAGCTTTGGTGGCGGTGGGGCACTCACGAGCCTGAGGTGGTCAGGGCTGTTCGTGTGTGGCGGGGGGTGGGGTTCTTGGAGGTGGTGATGACGTTTTTACGGGGTTGATCTGGCTTTTGTTTACGGGCTCTGGACGGGGAATTTACCTCGGGAGCTTTGGGGTTTTGGTTTGCCCGAAATGGGTTACATGGTGCCCTTGAGCTGGTGGTCACGGCTGAGGGTAAAGAAGTGTTTGGTTTTAAAGTTGGTGGTGGCTTTATGCCTATTTTTGAGCCAGATTTCTTACCCCCAAGAACCCTCCCCTCCAGGTTTTTTACATATGGTATATATGTTGTTATTTATGTTATTGTTTGTTTAATAAAATGGCCGCTGTGGCCAAAATTATCCAAAGAAATTTACGTGTTGGTGTTTAATTTAAATTTACAGGAGAAGGGGAGAATGGCCCCCTGGGGATGGGGTGGGGGTCAGGAAGATTGAGTACGGGAAAGACCCTGTTTTGGCGATACGCGGTCAAGAAGGGGGGCTGTAATGGGCGCAGCTGGATGAAAGCCCCCACATGACTGCGTTGCCAAGAAGGGAGTTTTAGAGTTTTGAATAAAAAAAGGGATCTTATAGGTGATTGGTGGAAATTTTTGAATAAGGGGTGGACCTAGTGGGGAAAGGAGGCAGGGGCTGGAGAAGTGCGGGAAGGATCACTTGTGAGGTGAATCATCAGGAGAGAAGCCCACCCTCCCTCCCTTTATTGTGGATTAGTTTAAGTGAACAGTTTGATGGAGGGGTAGCCGGGGAGTTGGGTTTTTTCTCATCTCGGTTTTTTAATCAGTTATTGCCAGAGGGGAGTTTTCGTTATCATTGTCACAGTGGCAGTTTTGGCGGGGGGTGGGGTTCTTGGAGGTGGTGATGACGTTTTTACGGGGTTGATCTGGCTTTTGTTTACGGGCTCTGGACGGGGAATTTACCTCGGGAGCTTTGGGGTTTTGGTTTGCCCGAAATGGGTTACATGGTGCCCTTGAGCTGGTGGTCACGGCTGAGGGTAAAGAAGTGTTTGGTTTTAAAGTTGGTGGTGGCTTTATGCCTATTTTTGAGCCAGATTTCTTACCCCCAAGAACCCTCCCCTCCAGGTTTTTTACATATGGTATATATGTTGTTATTTATGTTATTGTTTGTTTAATAAAATGGCCGCTGTGGCCAAAATTATCCAAAGAAATTTACGTGTTGGTGTTTAATTTAAATTTACAGGAGAAGGGGAGAATGGCCCCCTGGGGATGGGGTGGGGGTCAGGAAGATTGAGTACGGGAAAGACCCTGTTTTGGCGATACGCGGTCATGGTGCTGTGTACACATGTAGAGAGGACGGTGTGATGGACACACAGTGAGGAGGTGATGTATGAGGACTGGTGCCGTGTACACATGTAGAGAGGACGGTGTGATGGACACACAGTGAGGAGGTGATGTATGAGGGCTGATGCTGTGTACACATGTAGAGAGGACGGTGTGATGGACACACAGTGAGGAGGTGATGTATGAGGTCTGGTGCTGTGTACACATGTAGAGAGGACGGTGTGATGGACACACAGTGAGGAGGTGATGTATGAGGTCTGGTGCTGTGTACACATGTAGAGAGGACGGTGTGATGGACACACAGTGAGGAGGTGATGTATGATGACTGGTGCTGTGTACACATGTAGAGAGGACGGTGTGATGGACACATAGTGAGGAGGTGATGTATGAGGACTGGTGCTGTGTACACATGTAGAGAGGACGGTGTGATGGACACATAGTGAGGAGGTGATGTATGAGGGCTGGTGCTGTGTACACATGTAGAGAGGACGGTGTGATGGACACATAGTGAGGAGGTGATGTATGAGGACTGGTGCTGTGTACACATGTAGAGAGGACGGTGTGATGGACACACAGTGAGGAGGTGATGTATGAGGACTGGTGCTGTGTACACATGTAGAGAGGACGATGTGATGGACACATGGTGAGGAGGTGATGTATGAGGGCTGGTGCTGTGTACACATGTAGAGAGGACGATGTGATGGACACACAGTGAGGAGGTGATGTATGAGGCCTGGTGCTGTGTATACATGTAGAGAGGACGGTGTGATGGACACATGGTGAGGAGGTGATGTATGAGGACTGGTGCTGTGTACACATGTAGAGAGGATGGTGTGATGGACACATAGTGAGGAGGTGATGTATGAGGACTGGTGCTGTGTACACATGTAGAGAGGACGGTGTGATGGACACATAGTGAGGAGGTGATCTATGAGGGCTGGTGCTGTGTACACATGTAGAGAGGACGATGTGATGGACACATGGTGAGGAGGTGATGTATGAGGACTGGTGCTGTGTGTACATGTAGAGAGGACGGTGTGATGGACACATAGTGAGGAGGTGATGTATGAGGGCTGGTGCTGTGTGCACATGTAGAGAGGACGGTGTGATGGACACATAGTGAGGAGGTGATGTATGAGGGCTGGTGCTGTGTACACATGTAGAGAGGACGATGTGATGGACACATGGTGAGGAGGTGATGTATGAGGACTGGTGCTGTGTGTACATGTAGAGAGGACGGTGTGATGGACACATAGTGAGGAGGTGATGTATGAGGGCTGGTGCTGTGTGCACATGTAGAGAGGACGGTGTGATGGACACATAGTGAGGAGGTGATGTATGAGGACTGGTGCTGTGTACACATGTAGAGAGGACGGTGTGATGGACACATGGTGAGGAGGTGATGTATGAGGACTGGTGCTGTGTGCACATGTAGAGAGGACGGTGTGATGGACACATAGGGAGGAGGTGATGTATGAGGACTGGTGCTGTGTGTACATGTAGAGAGGACGATGTGATGGACACATAGTGAGGAGGTGATGTATGAGGACTGGTGCTGTGTGCACATGTAGAGAGGACGGTGTGATGGACACATAGTGAGGAGGTGATGTATGAGGACTGTGTATATACGGTATGTAGAGAGGACGGTGTGATGGACACATAGTGAGGAGGTGATGTATGAGGGCTGATGCTGTGTACACATGTAGAGAGGACGGTGTGATGGACACATAGTGAGGAGCTGATGTATGAGGACTGGTGCTGTGTGCACATGTAGAGAGGACGGTGTGATGGACACATAGTGAGGAGGTGATGTATGAGGACTGTGTATATACGGTATGTAGAGAGGACGGTGTGATGGACACATAGTGAGGAGGTGATGTATGAGGGCTGATGCTGTGTACACATGTAGAGAGGACGGTGTGATGGACACATAGTGAGGAGCTGATGTATGAGGGCTGGTGCTGTGTACACATGTAGAGAGGACGGTGTGATGGACACATAGTGAGGAGGTGATGTATGAGGGCTGGTGCTGTGTATACATGTAGAGAGGACGGTGTGATGGACACATAGTGAGGAGGTGATGTAAGAGGGCTGGTGCTGTGTATACATGTAGAGAGGACGGTGTGATGGACACATAGTGAGGAGGTGATGTATGAGGACTGGTGCTGTGTGTACATGTAGAGAGGACGGTGTGATGGACACACAGTGAGCAGGTGATGTATGAGGGCTGTGTATATACGGTATGTAGAGAGGACGGTGTGATGGACACATAGTGAGGAGGTGATGTATGAGGTCTGGTGCTGTGTGCACATGTAGAGAGGACGGTGTGATGGACACATAGTGAGGAGGTGATGTATGAGGACTGGTGCTGTGTGCACATGTAGAGAGGACGGTGTGATGGACACATAGTGAGGAGGTGATGAATGAGGACTGGTGCTGTGCACACATGTAGAGAGGACGGTGTGATGGACACATAGTGAGGAGGTGATGTATGAGGACTGGTGCTGTGTGTACATGTAGAGAGGACGGTGTGATGGACACATAGTGAGGAGGTGATGTATGAGGACTGGTGCTGTGTACACATGTAGAGAGGACGGTGTGATGGACACATAGTGAGGAGGTGATGAATGAGGTCTGGTGCTGTGTATACATGTAGAGAGGACGGTGTGATGGACACATAGTGAGGAGGTGATGTATGAGGGCTGGTGCTGTGTACACATGTAGAGAGGACGGTGTGATGGACACATAGTAAGGAGGTGATGTATGAGGTCTGGTGCTGTGTACACATGTAGAGAGGACGGTGTGATGGACACATAGTGAGGAGGTGATGAATGAGGACTGGTGCTGTGTACACATGTAGAGAGGACGGTGTGATGGACACATAGTGAGGAGGCGATGTATGAGGGCTGGTGCTGTGTACACATGTAGAGAGGACGATGTGATGGACACATGGTGAGGAGGTGATGTATGACGGCTGGTGCTGTGTACACATGTAGAGAGGACGGTGTGATGGACACATAGTGAGGAGGTGATGAATGAGGACTGGTGCTGTGTACACATGTAGAGAGGACGGTGTGATGGACACATGGTGAGGAGGTGATGTATGAGGACTGGTGCTGTGTACACATGTAGAGAGGACGGTGTGATGGACACATAGTGAGGAGGTGATGTATGAGGACTGGTGCTGTGTACACATGTAGAGAGGACGGTGTGATGGACACATAGTGAGGAGGTGATGTATGAGGACTGGTGCTGTGTACACATGTAGAGAGGACGGTGTGATGGACACATAGTGAGGAGGTGATGTATGAGGACTGGTGCTGTGTACACATGTAGAGAGGACGGTGTGATGGACTCATAGTGAGGAGGTGATGTATGAGGGCTGGTGCTGTGTACACATGTAGAGAGGACGGTGTGATGGACACATAGTGAGGAGGTGATGTATGAGGGCTGGTGCTGTGTACACATGTAGAGAGGACGGTGTGATGGACACATAGTGAGGAGGTGATGTATGAGGGCTGCTGCTGTGTACACATGTAAAGAAGACGGTGTGATGGACACATAGTGAGGAGGTGATGTATGACGGCTGGTGCTGTGTACACATGTAGAGAGGACGGTGTGATGGACACATAGTGAGGAGGTGACGTATGAGGGCTGGTGCTGTGTACACATGTAGAGAGGACGGTGTGATGGACACATAGTGAGGAGGTGATGTATGAGGGTTGATGCTGTGTACACATGTAGAGAGGACGGTGTGATGGACACATAGTGAGGAGGTGATGTATGAGGACTGGTGCTGTGTACACACGTAGAGAGGACGGTGTGATGGACACATAGTGAGGAGGTGATGTATGAGGGCTGCTGCTGTGTACACATGTAGAGAGGACGGTGTGATGGACACATAGTGAGGAGGTGATGTATGAGGGCTGGTGCTGTGTACACATGTAGAGAGGACGGTGTGATGGACACATAGTGAGGAGGTGATGTATGAGGGCTGGTGCTGTGTACACATGTAGAGAGGACGGTGTGATGGACACATAGTGAGGAGGTGATGTATGAGGGCTGGTGCTGTGTGTACATGTAGAGAGGACGGTGTGATGGACACATAGTGAGGAGGTGATGTATGAGGGCTGGTGCTGTGTACACATGTAGAGAGGACGGTGTGATGGACACATAGTGAGGAGGTGATGTATGAGGACTGGTGCTGTGTACACACGTAGAGAGGACGGTGTGATGGACACATAGTGAGGAGGTGATGTATGGGGGCTGGTGCTGTGTACACATGTAGAGAGGACGGTGTGATGGACACATAGTGAGTAGGTGATGTATGAGGGTTGATGCTGTGTACACATGTAGAGAGGACGGTGTGATGGACACATAGTGAGGAGGTGATGTATGAGGACTGGTGCTGTGTACACACGTAGAGAGGACGGTGTGATGGACACATAGTGAGGAGGTGATGTATGGGGGCTGGTGCTGTGTACACATGTAGAGAGGACGGTGTGATGGACACATAGTGAGGAGGTGATGTATGAGGACTGGTGCTGTGTACACATGTAGAGAGGACGGAGTGATGGACACATAGTGAGGAGGTGATGTATGAGGACTGGTGCTGTGTACACATGTAGAGAGGACGGTGTGATGGACACATAGTGAGGAGGTGATGTATGAGGACTGGTGCTGTGTACACATGTAGAGAGGACGGAGTGATGGACACATAGTGAGGAGGTGATGTATGAGGACTGGTGCTGTGAACACATGTAGAGAGGACGGTGTGATGGACACATAGTGAGGAGGTGATGTATGAGGACTGGTGCTGTGTACACATGTAGAGAGGACGGTGTGATGGACACATAGTGAGGAGGTGATGTATGAGGACTGGTGCTGTGTACACATGTAGAGAGGACGATGTGATGGACACACAGTGAGGAGGTGATGTATGAGGCTGGTGCTGTGTACACATGTAGAGAGGACGATGTGATGGACACACAGTGAGGAGGTGATGTATGAGGGCTGGTGCTGTGTACACATGTAGAGAGGACGGTGTGATGGACACATAGTGAGGAGGTGATGTATGAGGACTGGTGCTGTGTACACATGTAGAGAGGACGGTGTGATGGACACACAGTGAGGAGGTGATGTATGAGGACTGGTGCTGTGTACACATGTAGAGAGGACGGTGTGATGGACACATAGTGAGGAGGTGATGTATGAGGACTGGTGCTGTGTACACATGTAGAGAGGACGGTGTGATGGACACACAGTGAGGAGGTGATGTATGAGGGCTGGTGCTGTGTACACATGTAGAGAGGACGATGTGATGGACACACAGTGAGGAGGTGATGTATGAGGGCTGGTGCTGTGTACACATGTAGAGAGGACGATGTGATGGACACATAGTGAGGAGGTGATGTATGAGGGCTGGTGCTGTGTACACATGTAGAGAGGACGGTGTGAAGGACACATAGTGAGGAGGTGATGTATGAGGACTGGTGCTGTGTACACATGTAGAGAGGACGGTGTGATGGACACATAGTGAGGAGGTGATGTATGAGGACTGGTGCTGTGTACACATGTAGAGAGGACGGTGTGATGGACACATAGTGAGGAGGTGATGTATGAGGGCTGGTGCTGTGTACACATGTAGAGAGGACGGTGTGATGGACACATAGTGAGGAGGTGATGTATGAGGGCTGGTGCTGTGTACACATGTAGAGAGGACGGTGTGATGGACACATAGTGAGGAGGTGATGTATGAGGGCTGCTGCTGTGTACACATGTAGAGAGGACGGTGTGATGGACACATAGTGAGGAGGTGATGTATGAGGGCTGGTGCTGTGTACACATGTAGAGAGGACGGTGTGATGGACACATAGTGAGGAGGTGATGTATGAGGGCTGGTGCTGTGTGTACATGTAGAGAGGACGGTGTGATGGACACATAGTGAGGAGGTGATGTATGAGGGCTGGTGCTGTGTACACATGTAGAGAGGACGGTGTGATGGACACATAGTGAGGAGGTGATGTATGAGGACTAGTGCTGTGTACACATGTAGAGAGGATGGTGTGATGGACACATAGTGAGGAGGTGATGTATGAGGACTGGTGCTGTGAACACATGTAGAGAGGACGGTGTGATGGACACATAGTGAGGAGGTGATGTATGAGGACTGGTGCTGTGTACACATGTAGAGAGGACGGTGTGATGGACACATAGTGAGGAGGTGATGTATGAGGGCTGGTGCTGTGTACACATGTAGAGAGGACGGTGTGATGGACACATAGTGAGGAGGTGATGTATGAGGGCTGGTGCTGTGTGCACATGTAGAGAGGACGGTGTGATGGACACATAATGAGGAGGTGATGTATGAGGGCTGGTGCTGTGTACACATGTAGAGAGGACGGTGTGATGGACACATAGTGAGGAGGTGATGTATGAGGGCTGGGGCTGTGTACACATGTAGAGAGGACGGTGTGATGGACACATAGTGAGGAGGTGATGTATGAGGGCTGGTGCTGTGTACACATGTAGAGAGGACGGTGTGATGGACACATAGTGAGGAGGTGATGTATGAGGGCTGGTGCTGTGTACACATGTAGAGAGGACGGTGTGATGGACACATAGTGAGGAGGTGATGTATGAGGGCTGGTGCTGTGTACACATGTAGAGAGGACGGTGTGATGGACACATAGTGAGGAGGTGATGTATGGGGGCTGGTGCTGTGTACACATGTAGAGAGGACGGTGTGATGGACACATAGTGAGGAGGTGATGTATGAGGACTGGTGCTGTGTACACATGTAGAGAGGACGGAGTGATGGACACATAGTGAGGAGGTGATGTATGAGGACTGGTGCTGTGAACACATGTAGAGAGGACGGTGTGATGGACACATAGTGAGGAGGTGATGTATGAGGACTGGTGCTGTGTACACATGTAGAGAGGACGGTGTGATGGACACATAGTGAGGAGGTGATGTATGAGGACTGGTGCTGTGAACACATGTAGAGAGGACGGTGTGATGGACACATAGTGAGGAGGTGATGTATGAGGACTGGTGCTGTGTACACATGTAGAGAGGACGGTGTGATGGACACATAGTGAGGAGGTGATGTATGAGGTCTGGTGCTGTGTACACATGTAGAGAGGACGGTGTGATGGACATATAGTGAGGAAGTGATGTATGAGGGCTGGTGCTGTGTACACATGTAGAGAGGACGGTGTGATGGACACATAGTGAGGAAGTGATGTATGAGGGCTGGTGCTGTGTACACATGTAGAGAGGACGGTGTGATGGACACATCGTGAGGAGGTGATGTATGAGGGCTGGTGCTGTGTACACATGTAGAGAGGACGGTGTGATGGACACATAGTGAGGAGGTGATGTATGAGGGCTGGTGCTGTGTACACATGTAGAGAGGACGATGTGATGGACACATGGTGAGGAGGTGATGTATGAGGGCTGGTGCTGTGTGCACATGTAGAGAGGACGGTGTGATGGACACATAGTGAGGAGGTGATGTATGAGGACTGGTGCTGTGTGCACATGTAGAGAGGACGGTGTGATGGACACATGGTGAGGAGGTGATGTATGAGGACTGGTGCTGTGTACACATGCAGAGAGGACGATGTGATGGACACATAGTAAGGAGGTGATGTATGAGGTCTGGTGCTGTGTACACATGTAGAGAGGACGGTGTGATGGACACATAGTGAGGAGGTGATGTATGAGGACTGGTGCTGTGTACACATGTAGAGAGGACGGTGTGATGGACACATAGTGAGGAGGTGATGTATGAGGACTGGTGCTGTGTACACATGTAGAGAGGACGGTGTGATGGACACATAGTGAGGAGGTGATGTATGAGGGCTGGTGCTGTGTACACATGTAGAGAGGACGGTGTGATGGACACATAGTGAGGAGGTGATGTATGAGGGCTAGTGCTGTGTACACATGTAGAGAGGACGGTGTGATGGACACATAGTGAGGAGGTGATGTATGAGGTCTGGTGCTGTGTGCACATGTAGAGAGGACGGTGTGATGGACACATAGTGAAGAGGTGATGTATGAGGTCTGGTGCTGTGTACACATGTAGAGAGGACGGTGTGATGGACACATAGTGAGGAGGTGATGTATGAGGACTGGTGCTGTGTACACATGTAGAGAGGACGGTGTGATGGACACATAGTGAGGAGGTGATGTATGAGGACTAGTGCTGTGTATACATGTAGAGAGGACGGTGTGATGGACACATAGTGAGGAGGTGATGTATGAGGTCTGGTGCTGTGTACACATGTAGAGAGGACGGTGTGATGGACACATAGTGAGGAGGTGATGTATGAGGTCTGGTGCTGTGTACACATGTAGAGAGGACGGTGTGATGGACACATAGTGAGGAGGTGATGTATGAGGACTGTGTATATACGGTATGTAGAGAGGACGGTGTGATGGACACATAGTGAGGAGGTGATGTATGAGTACTGGTGCTGTGTACACATGTAGAGAGGACGGTGTGATGGACACATAGTGAGGAGGTGATGTATGAGGTCTGGTGCTGTGTACACATGTAGAGAGGACGGTGTGATGGACACATAGTGAGGAGGTGATGTATGAGGGCTGGTGCTGTGTACACATGTAGAGAGGATGGTGTGATGGACACATAGTGAGGAGGTGATGTATGAGGTCTTGTGCTGTGTACACATGTAGAGAGGACGGTGTGATGGACACATAGTGAGGAGGTGATGTATGGGGGCTGGTGCTGTGTACACATGTAGAGAGGACGGTGTGATGGACACATAGTGAAGAGGTGATGTATGAGGTCTGGTGCTGTGTACACATGTAGAGAGGACGGTGTGATGGACACATAGTGAGGAGGTGATGTATGAGGGCTGTGTATATACGGTATGTAGAGAGGACGGTGTGATGGACACATAGTGAGGAGGTGATGTATGAGGGCTGGTGCTGTGTACACATGTAGAGAGGACGGTGTGATGGACACATAGTGAGGAGGTGATGTATGAGGGCTGGTGCTGTGTACACATGTAGAGAGGACGGTGTGATGGACACATAGTGAGGAGGTGATGTATGAGGGCTGGTGCTGTGTACACATGTAGAGAGGACGGTGTGATGGACACATAGTGAGGAGGTGATGTATGAGGGCTGGTGCTGTGTACACATGTAGAGAGGACGGTGTGATGGACACATAGTGAGGAGGTGATGTATGAGGGCTGGTGCTGTGTACACATGTAGAGAGGACGGTGTGATGGACACATAGTGAGGAGGTGATGTATGAGGACTGGTGCTGTGTGCACATGTAGAGAGGACGGTGTGATGGACACATAGTGAGGAGGTGATGTATGAGGACTGGTGCTGTGTACACATGTAGAGAGTACGGTGTGATGGACACATAGTGAGGAGGTGATGTATGAGGACTGGTGCTGTGTGTACATGTAGAGAGGACGGTGTGATGGACACATAGTGAGGAGGTGATGTATGAGGGCTGGTGCTGTGTACACATGTAGAGAGGACGGTGTGATGGACACATAGTGAGGAGGTGATGTATGAGGACTGGTGCTGTGTATACATGTAGAGAGGACGATGTGATGGACACATGGTGAGGAGGTGATGTATGAGGTCTGGTGCTGTGTACACATGTAGAGAGGACGATGTGATGGACACATGGTGAGGAGGTGATGTATGAGGGCTGGTGCTGTGTACACATGTAGAGAGGACGGTGTGATGGACACATAGTGAGGAGGTGATGTATGAGGACTGGTGCTGTGTACACATGTAGAGAGGACGATGTGATGGACACATAGTGAGGAGGTGATGTATGAGGGCTGGTGCTGTGTACAGATGTAGAGAGGACGGTGTGATGGACACATAGTGAGGAGGTGATGTATGAGGACTGGTGCTGTGTACACATGTAGAGAGGACGGTGTGATGGACACATAGTGAGGAGGTGATGTATGAGGTCTGGTGCTGTGTACACATGTAGAGAGGACGGTGTGATGGACACATAGTGAGGAGGTGATGTATGAGGACTGGTGCTGTGTACACATGTAGAGAGGGCGGTGTGATGGACACATAGTGAGGAGGTGATGTATGAGGACTGGTGCTGTGTATACATGTAGAGAGGACGATGTGATGGACTCAGTGAGGAGGTGATGTATGAGGACTGGTGCTGTGTGCACATGTAGAGAGGACGGTGTGATGGACACATGGTGAGGAGGTGATGTATGAGGTCTGGTGCTGTGTACACATGTAGAGAGGACGGTGTGATGGACACATAGTGAGGAGGTGATGTATGAGGTCTGGTGCTGTGTACACATGTAGAGAGGACGGTGTGATGGACACATGGTGAGGAGGTGATGTATGAGGACTGGTGCTGTGTACACATGTAGAGAGGACGGTGTGATGGACACATAGTGAGGAGGTGATGTATGAGGACTGGTGCTGTGTACACATGTAGAGAGGACGGTGTGATGGACACATGGTGAGGAGGTGATGTATGAGGACTGGTGCTGTGAACACATGTAGAGAGGACGGTGTGATGGACACATAGTGAGGAGGTGATGTATGAGGGCTGGTGCTGTGTACACATGTAGAGAGGACGGTGTGATGGACACATAGTGAGGAGGTGATGTATGAGGGCTGGTGCTGTGTACACATGTAGAGAGGACGGTGTGATGGACACATAGTGAGGAGGTGATGTATGAGGACTGGTGCTGTGTACACATTTAGAGAGGACGGTGTGATGGACACATAGTGAGGAGGTGATGTATGAGGGCTGTTGCTGTGTACACATGTAGAGAGGACGGTGTGATGGACACATGGTGAGGAGGTGATGTATGAGGACTGGTGCTGTGTGCACATGTAGAGAGGACGATGTGATGGACACATAGTGAGGAGGTGATGTATGAGGACTGGTGCTGTGTACACATGTAGAGAGGACGGTGTGATGGACACATGGTGAGGAGGTGATGTATGAGGACTGGTGCTGTGTACACATGTAGAGAGGACGGTGTGATGGACACATAGTGAGGAGGTGATGTATGAGGGCTGCTGCTGTGTACACATGTAGAGAGGACGGTCTGATGGACACATAGTGAGGAGGTGATGTATGAGGACTGGTGCTGTGTGTACATGTAGAGAGGACGGTCTGATGGACACATAGTGAGGAGGTGATGTATGAGGACTGGTGCTGTGTGCACATGTAGAGAGGACGGTGTGATGGACACATAGTGAGGAGGTGATGTATGAGGACTGGTGCTGTGTGCACATGTAGAGAGGACGGTGTGATGGACACATAGTGAGGAGGTGATGTATGAGGGCTGTGTATATACGGTATGTAGAGAGGACGGTGTGATGGACACATAGTGAGGAGGTGATGTATGAGGGCTGGTGCTGTGTACACATGTAGAGAGGACGGTGTGATGGACACATAGTGAGGAGGTGATGTATGAGGACTGGTGCTGTGTACACATGTAGAGAGGACGGTGTGATGGACACATAGTGAGGAGGTGATGTATGAGGACTGGTGCTGTGTGCACATGTAGAGAGGACGGTGTGATGGACACATAGTGAGGAGGTGATGTATGAGGGCTGTGTATATACGGTATGTAGAGAGGACGGTGTGATGGACACATAGTGAGGAGGTGATGTATGAGGGCTGGTGCTGTGTACACATGTAGAGAGGACGGTGTGATGGACACATAGTGAGGAGGTGATGTATGAGGACTGGTGCTGTGTACACATTTAGAGAGGACGGTGTGATGGACACATAGTGAGGAGGTGATGTATGAGGGCTGTTGCTGTGTACACATGTAGAGAGGACGGTGTGATGGACACATGGTGAGGAGGTGATGTATGAGGACTGGTGCTGTGTGCACATGTAGAGAGGACGATGTGATGGACACATAGTGAGGAGGTGATGTATGAGGACTGGTGCTGTGTACACATGTAGAGAGGACGGTGTGATGGACACATGGTGAGGAGGTGATGTATGAGGACTGGTGCTGTGTACACATGTAGAGAGGACGGTGTGATGGACACATAGTGAGGAGGTGATGTATGAGGGCTGGTGCAGTGTACACATGTAGAGAGGACGGTGTGATGGACACATAGTGAGGAGGTGATGTATGAGGACTGGTGCTGTGTGTACATGTAGAGAGGACGGTCTGATGGACACATAGTGAGGAGGTGATGTATGAGGACTGGTGCTGTGTGCACATGTAGAGAGGACGGTGTGATGGACACATAGTGAGGAGGTGATGTATGAGGACTGGTGCTGTGTGCACATGTAGAGAGGACGGTGTGATGGACACATAGTGAGGAGGTGATGTATGAGGGCTGTGTATATACGGTATGTAGAGAGGACGGTGTGATGGACACATAGTGAGGAGGTGATGTATGAGGTCTGGTGCTGTGTACACATGTAGAGAGGACGGTGTGATGGACACATGGTGAGGAGGTGATGTATGAGGGCTGGTGCTGTGTACACATGTAGAGAGGACGGTGTGATGGACACATAGTGAGGAGGTGATGTATGAGGGCTGGTGCTGTGTGCACATGTAGAGAGGACGGTGTGATGGACACATAGTGAGGAGGTGATGTATGAGGGCTGGTGCTGTGTATACATGTAGAGAGGACGGTGTGATGGACACATAGTGAGGAGGTGATGTATGAGGACTGGTGCTGTGTGTACATGTAGAGAGGACGGTGTGATGGACACATAGTGAGGAGGTGATGTATGAGGGCTGGTGCTGTGTGTACATGTAGAGAGGACGGTGTGATGGACACATGGTGAGGAGGTGATGTATGAGGACTGGTGCTGTGTGTACATGTAGAGAGGACGGTGTGATGGACACATAGTGAGGAGGTGATGTATGAGGACTGGTGCTGTGTACACATGTAGAGAGGACGGTGTGATGGACACATAGTGAGGAGGTGATGTATGAGGACTGGTGCTGTGTACACATGTAGAGAGGACGGTGTGATGGACGCATAGTGAGGAGGTGATGTATGAGGCCTGGTGCTGTGTACACATGTAGAGAGGACGGTGTGATGGACACATAGTGAGGAGGTGATGTATGAGGGCTGGTGCTGTGTACACATGTAGAGAGGACGGTGTGATGGACACATAGTGAGGAGGTGATGTATGAGGGCTGGTGCTGTGTACACATGTAGAGAGGACGGTGTGATGAACACATAGTGAGGAGGTGATGTATGAGGGCTGGTGCTGTGTGTACATGTAGAGAGGACGGTGTGATGGACACATGGTGAGGAGGTGATGTATGAGGACTGGTGCTGTGTGTACATGTAGAGAGGACGGTGTGATGGACACATAGTGAGGAGGTGATGTATGAGGACTGGTGCTGTGTACACATGTAGAGAGGACGGTGTGATGGACACATAGTGAGGAGGTGATGTATGAGGACTGGTGCTGTGTACACATGTAGAGAGGACGGTGTGATGGACGCATAGTGAGGAGGTGATGTATGAGGCCTGGTGCTGTGTACACATGTAGAGAGGACGGTGGGATGGACACACAGTGAGGAGGTGATGTATGAGAACTGGTGCTGTGTACACATGTAGAGAGGACGGTGTGATGGACACATAGTGAGGAGGTGATGTATGAGGGCTGGTGCTGTGTACACATGTAGAGAGGACGGTGTGATGGACACATAGTGAGGAGGTGATGTGTGAGGTCTGGTGCTGTGTACACATGTAGAGAGGATGGTGTGATGGACACATGGTGAGGAGGTGATGTATGAGGTCTGGTGCTGTGTACACATGTAGAGAGGACGGTGTGATGGACACATAGTGAGGAGGTGATGTATGAGGGCTGGTGCTGTGTATACATGTAGAGAGGACGGTGTGATGGACACACAGTGAGGAGGTGATGTATGAGGACTGTGTATATACGGTATGTAGAGAGGACGGTGTGATGGACACATAGTGAGGAGGTGATGTATGAGGTCTGGTGCTGTGTACACATGTAGAGAGGACGGTGTGATGGACACATAGTGAGGAGGTGATGTATGAGGGCTGGTGCTGTGTACACATGTAGAGAGGACGGTGTGATGGACACATAGTGAGGAGGTGATGTATGAGGGCTGGTGCTGTGTACACATGTAGAGAGGACGGTGTGATGGACACATAGTGAGGAGGTGATGTATGAGGTCTGGTGCTGTGTACACATGTAGAGAGGACGGTGTGATGGACACATAGTGAGGAGGTGATGTATGAGGGCTGGTGCTGTGTACACATGTAGAGAGGACGGTGTGATGGACACATAGTGAGGAGGTGATGTATGAGGTCTGGTGCTGTGTACACATGTAGAGAGGACGGTGTGATGGACACATAGTGAGGAGGTGATGTATGAGGACTGGTGCTGTGTACACATGTAGAGAGGACGGTGTGATGGACGCATAGTGAGGAGGTGATGTATGAGGCCTGGTGCTGTGTACACATGTAGAGAGGACGGTGGGATGGACACACAGTGAGGAGGTGATGTATGAGAACTGGTGCTGTGTACACATGTAGAGAGGACGGTGTGATGGACACATAGTGAGGAGGTGATGTATGAGGGCTGGTGCTGTGTACACATGTAGAGAGGACGGTGTGATGGACACATAGTGAGGAGGTGATGTGTGAGGTCTGGTGCTGTGTGTACATGTAGAGAGGACGGTGTGATGGACACATAGTGAGGAGGTGATGTATGAGGGCTGGTGCTGTGTATACATGTAGAGAGGACGGTGTGATGGACACATAGTGAGGAGGTGATGTATGAGGACTGGTGCTGTGTACACATGTAGAGAGGACGGTGTGATGGACACATAGTGAGGAGGTGATGTATGAGGACTGGTGCTGTGTACACATGTAGAGAGGACGGTGTGATGGACACATAGTGAGGAGGTGATGTATGAGGGCTGGTGCTGTGTACACATGTAGAGAGGACGGTGTGATGGACACATAGTGAGGAGGTGATGTGTGAGGTCTGGTGCTGTGTGTACATGTAGAGAGGACGGTGTGATGGACACATAGTGAGGAGGTGATGTATGAGGGCTGGTGCTGTGTACACATGTAGAGAGGACGGTGTGATGGACACATAGTGAGGAGGTGATGTATGAGGTCTGGTGCTGTGTACACATGTAGAGAGGACGGTGTGATGGACACATAGTGAGGAGGTGATGTATGAGGGCTGGTGCTGTGTACACATGTAGAGAGGACGGTGTGATGGACACATAGTGAGGAGTTGATGTATGAGGTCTGGTGCTGTGTACACATGTAGAGAGGACGGTGTGATGGACACATGGTGAGGAGGTGATGTATGAGGACTGGTGCTGTGTACACATGTAGAGAGGACGGTGTGATGGACACATAGTGAGGAGGTGATGTATGAGGGCTGGTGCTGTGTACACATGTAGAGAGGACGGTGTGATGGACACATAGTGAGGAGGGGATGTATGATGACTGGTGCTGTGTACACATGTAGAGAGGACGGTGTGATGGACACATAGTGAGGAGGTGATGTATGAGGACTGGTGCTGTGTACACATGTAGAGAGGACGGTGTGATGGACACATAGTGAGGAGGGGATGTATGAGGACTGGTGCTGTGTACACATGTAGAGAGGACGGTGTGATGGACACATAGTGAGGAGGTGATGTATGAGGACTGGTGCTGTGTACACATGTAGAGAGGACGGTGTGATGGACACATAGTGAGGAGGGGATGTATGAGGACTGGTGCTGTGTACACATGTAGAGAGGACGGTGTGATGGACACATAGTGAGGAGGTGATGTATGAGGGCTGGTGCTGTGTGTACATGTAGAGAGGACGGTGTGATGGACACATAGTGAGGAGGTGATGTATGTGGGCTGATGCTGTGTACACATGTAGAGAGGACGGTGTGATGGACACATAGTGAGGAGGTGATGTATGAGGACTGTGTATATACGGTATGTAGAGAGGACGGTGTGATGGACACATAGTGAGGAGGTGATGTATGAGGCCTGGTGCTGTGTACACATGTAGAGAGGACGGTGTGATGGACACATAGTGAGGAGGTGATGTATGAGGGCTGGTGCTGTGTACACATGTAGAGAGGACGGTGTGATGGACACATAGTGAGGAGGTGATGTATGAGGTCTGGTGCTGTGTACACATGTAGAGAGGACGGTGTGATGGACACATGGTGAGGAGGTGATGTATGAGGACTGGTGCTGTGTACACATGTAGAGAGGACGGTGTGATGGACACATAGTGAGGAGGTGATGTATGAGGTCTGGTGCTGTGTACACATGTAGAGAGGACGGTGTGATGGACACATGGTGAGGAGGTGATGTATGAGGGCTGGTGCTGTGTACACATGTAGAGAGGACGGTGTGATGGACACATGGTGAGGAGGTGATGTATGAGGGCTGGTGCTGTGTACACATGTAGAGAGGACGGTGTGATGGACACATAGTGAGGAGGGGATGTATGAGGACTGGTGCTGTGTACACATGTAGAGAGGACGGTGTGATGGACACATAGTGAGGAGGTGATGTATGAGGACTGGTGCTGTGTACACATGTAGAGAGGACGGTGTGATGGACACATAGTGAGGAGGTGATGTATAAGGACTGTGTATATACGGTATGTAGAGAGGACGGTGTGATGGACACATAGTGAGGAGGTGATGTATGAGGACTGTGTATATACGGTATGTAGAGAGGACGGTGTGATGGACACATAGTGAGGAGGTGATGTATGAGGACTGGTGCTGTGTACACATGTAGAGAGGACGGTGTGATGGACACATAGTGAGGAGGTGATGTATGAGGACTGGTGCTGTGTACACATGTAGAGAGGACGGTGTGATGGACACATAGTGAGGAGGTGATGTATGAGGACTGGTGCTGTGTACACATGTAGAGAGGACGGTGTGATGGACACATAGTGAGGAGGTGATGTATGAAGGCTGGTGCTGTGTACACATGTAGAGAGGACGGTGTGATGGACACATAGTGAGGAGGTGATGTATGAGGACTGTGTATATACGGTATGTAGAGAGGACGGTGTGATGGACACATAGTGAGGAGGTGATGTATGAGGACTGTGTATATACGGTATGTAGAGAGGACGGTGTGATGGACACATAGTGAGGAGGTGATGTATGAGGACTGTGTATATACGGTATGTAGAGAGGACGGTGTGATGGACACATAGTGAGGAGGTGATGTATGAGGACTGGTGCTGTGTACACATGTAGAGAGGACGGTGTGATGGACACATAGTGAGGAGGTGATGTATGAGGACTGGTGCTGTGTACACATGTAGAGAGGACGGTGTGATGGACACATAGTGAGGAGGTGATGTATGAGGACTGGTGCTGTGTACACATGTAGAGAGGACGGTGTGATGGACACATAGTGAGGAGGTGATGTATGAGGACTGGTGCTCTGTACACATGTAGAGAGGACGGTGTGATGGACACATAGTGAGGAGGTGATGTATGAGGACTGGTGCTGTGTACACATGTAGAGAGGACGGTGTGATGGACACATAGTGAGGAGGTGATGTATGAGGACTGGTGCTGTGTACACATGTAGAGAGGACGGTGTGATGGACACATAGTGAGGAGGTGATGTATGAGGGCTGGTGCTGTGTACACATGTAGAGAGGACGGTGTGATGGACACATAGTGAGGAGGTGATGTATGAGGACTGGTGCTGTGTGCACATGTAGAGAGGACGGTGTGATGGACACATAGTGAGGAGGTGATGTATTAGGGCTGGTGCTGTGTGTACATGTAGAGAGGACGGTGTGATGGACACATAGTGAGGAGGTGATGTATGAGGACTGTGTATATACGGTATGTAGAGAGGACGGTGTGATGGACACATAGTGAGGAGGTGATGTATGAGGTCTGGTGCTGTGTACACATGTAGAGAGGACGGTGTGATGGACACATAGTGAGGAGGTGATGTATGAGGTCTGGTGCTGTGTACACATGTAGAGAGGACGTGTGATGGACGCATAGTGAGGAGGTGATGTATGAGGACTGGTGCTGTGTACACATGTAGAGAGGACGGTGTGATGGACACAGTGAGGAGGTGATGTATGAGGACTGGTGCTGTGTACACATGTAGAGAGGACGGTGTGATGGACACATAGTGAGGAGGTGATGTATGAGGGCTGGTGCTGTGTACACATGTAGAGAGGACGGTGTGATGGACACATAGTGAGGAGGTGATGTATGAGGACTGGTGCTGTGTGCACATGTAGAGAGGACGGTGTGATGGACACATAGTGAGGAGGTGATGTATGAGGGCTGGTGCTGTGTGTACATGTAGAGAGGACGGTGTGATGGACACATAGTGAGGAGGTGATGTATGAGGGCTGGTGCTGTGTACACATGTAGAGAGGACGGTGTGATGGACACATAGTGAGGAGGTGATGTATGAAGGCTGGTGCTGTGTACACATGTAGAGAGGACGGTGGGATGGACACACAGTGAGGAGGTGATGTATGAGAACTGGTGCTGTGTACACATGTAGAGAGGACGGTGTGATGGACACATAGTGAGGAGGTGATGTATGAGGTCTGGTGCTGTGTGTACATGTAGAGAGGACGGTGTGATGGACACATAGTGAGGAGGTGATGTATGAGGGCTGGTGCTGTGTACACATGTAGAGAGGACGGTGTGATGGACACATAGTGAGGAGGTGATGTATGAGGGCTGGTGCTGTGTACACATGTAGAGAGGACGGTGGGATGGACACACAGTGAGGAGGTGATGTATGAGAACTGGTGCTGTGTACACATGTAGAGAGGACGGTGTGATGGACACATAGTGAGGAGGTGATGTATGAGGGCTGGTGCTGTGTACACATGTAGAGAGGACGGTGTGATGGACACATAGTGAGGAGGTGATGTATGAGGGCTGGTGCTGTGTGTACATGTAGAGAGGACGGTGTGATGGACACATAGTGAGGAGGTGATGTATGAGGGCTGGTGCTGTGTACACATGTAGAGAGGACGGTGTGATGGACACATAGTGAGGAGGTGATGTATGAGGGCTGGTGCTGTGTACACATGTAGAGAGGACGGTGGGATGGACACACAGTGAGGAGGTGATGTATGAGAACTGGTGCTGTGTACACATGTAGAGAGGACGGTGTGATGGACACATAGTGAGGAGGTGATGTATGAGGTCTGGTGCTGTGTGTACATGTAGAGAGGACGGTGTGATGGACACATAGTGAGGAGGTGATGTATGAGGACTGGTGCTGTGTACACATGTAGAGAGGACGGTGTGATGGACACATAGTGAGGAGGTGATGTATGAGGTCTGGTGCTGTGTACACATGTAGAGAGGACGGTGTGATGGACACATAGTGAGGAGGTGATGTATGAGGACTGGTGCGGTGTATACATGTAGAGAGGACGGTGTGATGGACACATAGTGAGGAGGTGATGTATGAGGGCTGGCGCTGTGTACACATGTAGAGAGGACGGTGTGATGGACACATAGTGAGGAGGTGATGTATGAGGACTGGTGCTGTGTACAAATGTAGAGAGGACGGTGTGATGGACACATGGTGAGGAGGTGATGTATGAGGGCTGGCGCTGTGTACACATGTAGAGAGGACGGTGTGATGGACACATAGTGAGGAGGTGATGTATGAGGGCTGGTGCTGTGTATACATGTAGAGAGGACGGTGTGATGGACACATAGTGAGGAGGTGATGTATGAGGGCTGGTGCTGTGTACACATGTAGAGAGGACGGTGTGATGGACACATAGTGAGGAGGTGATGTATGAGGACTGGTGCTGTGTGCACATGTAGAGAGGACGGTGTGATGGACACATAGTGAGGAGGTGATGTATGAGGTCTGGTGCTGTGTGTACATGTAGAGAGGACGGTGTGATGGACACATAGTGAGGAGGTGATGTATGAGGGCTGGTGCTGTGTACTCATGTAGAGAGGACGGTGTGATAGACACATAGTGAGGAGGTGATGTATGAGGGCTGGTGCTGTGTATACATGTAGAGAGGACGGTGTGATGGACACATAGTGAGGAGGTGATGTATGAGGGCTGGTGCTGTGTACACATGTAGAGAGGACGGTGTGATGGACACATAGTGAGGAGGTGATGTATGAGGGCTGGTGCTGTGTATACATGTAGAGAGGACGGTGTGATGGACACACAGTGAGGAGGTGATGTATGAGGTCTGGTGCTGTGTACACATGTAAAGAGGACGGTGTGATGGACACATAGTGAGGAGGTGATGTATGAGGTCTGGTGCTGTGTACACATGTAGAGAGGACGGTGTGATGGACACATAGTGAGGAGGGGATGTATGATGACTGGTGCTGTGTATACATGTAGAGAGGACGGTGTGATGGACACATAGTGAGGAGGTGATGTATGAGGGCTGGTGCTGTGTACACATGTAGAGAGGACGGTGTGATGGACACATAGTGAGGAGGTGATGTATGAGGGCTGGTGCTGTGTACACATGTAGAGAGGACGGTGTGATGGACACATAGTGAGGAGGGGATGTATGAGGGCTGGTGCTGTGTACACATGTAGAGAGGACGATGTGATGGACACATAGTGAGGAGGTGATGTATGAGGGCTGGTGCTGTGTACACATGTAGAGAGGACGGTGTGATGGACACATAGTGAGGAGGTGATGTATGAGGGCTGGTGCTGTGTACACATGTAGAGAGGACGATGTGATGGACACATAGTGAGGAGGTGATGTATGAGGGCTGGTGCTGTGTACACATGTAGAGAGGACGGTGTGATGGACACATAGTGAGGAGGGGATGTATGATGACTGGTGCTGTGTACACATGTAGAGAGGACGGTGTGATGGACACATAGTGAGGAGGGGATGTATGATGACTGGTGCTGTGTACACATGTAGAGAGGACGGTGTGATGGACACATAGTGAGGAGGTGATGTATGAGGACTGGTGCTGTGTACACATGTAGAGAGGACGGTGTGATGGACACATAGTGAGGAGGTGATGTATGAGGACTGGTGCTGTGTGCACATGTAGAGAGGACGGTGTGATGGACACATAGTGAGGAGGTGATGTATGAGGGCTGGTGCTGTGTATACATGTAGAGAGGACGGTGTGATGGACACATAGTGAGGAGGTGATGTATGAGGACTGGTGCTGTGTACACATGTAGAGAGGACGGTGTGATGGACACATAGTGAGGAGGTGATGTATGAGGACTGGTGCTGTGTACACATGTAGAGAGGACGGTGTGATGGACACATAGTTAGGAGGTGATGTATGAGTTCTGGTGCTGTGTACACATGTAGAGAGGACGGTGTGATGGACACATAGTGAGGAGATGATGTATGAGGACTGGTGCTGTGTACACATGTAGAGAGGACGGTGTGATGGACACATAGTGAGGAGGTGATGTATGAGGACTGGTGCTGTGTACACATGTAGAGAGGACGGTGTGATGGACACATGGTGAGGAAGTGATGTATGAGGACTGGTGCTGTGTGCACATGTAGAGAGGACGGTGTGATGGACACATAGTGAGGAGGTGATGTATGAGGACTGGTGCTGTGTATATACGGTATGTAGAGAGGACAGTGTGATGGACACATAGTGAGGAGATGATGTATGAGGACTGGTGCTGTGTACACATGTAGAGAGGACGGTGTGATGGACACATAGTGAGGAGGTGATGTATGAGGGCTGGTGCTGTGTATACATGTAGAGAGGACGGTGTGATGGACACATAGTGAGGAGGTGATGTATGAGGTCTGGTGCTGTGTACACATGTAGAGAGGACGGTGTGATGGACACATAGTGAGGAGGTGATGTATGAGGTCTGGTGCTGTGTACACATGTAGAGAGGACGGTGTGATGGACACATAGTGAGGAGGTGATGTATGAGGTCTGGTGCTGTGTACACATGTAGAGAGGACTGTGTGATGGACACATAGTGAGGAGGTGATGTATGAGGGCTGGTGCTGTGTACACATGTAGAGAGGACGGTGTGATGGACACATAGTGAGGAGGTGATGTATGAGGGCTGGGGCTGTGTACACATGTAGAGAGGACGGTGTGATGGACACATAGTGAGGAGGTGATGTATGAGGTCTGGTGCTGTGTACACATGTAGAGAGGACGGTGTGATGGACACATAGTGAGGAGGTGATGTATGAGGGCTGTGTATATACGGTATGTAGAGAGGACGGTGTGATGGACACATAGTGAGGAGGTGATGTATGAGGGCTGGTGCTGTGTATACATGTAGAGAGGACGGTGTGATGGACACATAGTGAGGAGGTGATGTATGAGGACTGGTGCTGTGTACACATGTAGAGAGGACGGTGTGATGGACACATAGTGAGGAGGTGATGTATGAGGGCTGGGGCTGTGTACACATGTAGAGAGGACGGTGTGATGGACACATAGTGAGGAGGTGATGTATGAGGTCTGGTGCTGTGTACACATGTAGAGAGGACGGTGTGATGGACACATAGTGAGGAGGTGATGTATGAGGTCTGGTGCTGTGTACACATGTAGAGAGGACGTGTGATGGACACATAGTGAGGAGGTGATGTATGAGGGCTGGTGCTGTGTGTACATGTAGAGAGGACGGTGTGATGGACACATAGTGAGGAGGTGATGTATGAGGACTGGTGCTGTGTACACATGTAGAGAGGACGGTGTGATGGACACATAGTGAGGAGGTGATGTATGAGGTCTGGTGCTGTGTACACATGTAGAGAGGACGGTGTGATGGACACATAGTGAGGAGGTGATGTATGATGACTGGTGCTGTGTACACATGTAGAGAGGACGGTGTGATGGACACATAGTGAGGAGGTGATGTATGAGGGCTGGTGCTGTGTGCACATGTAGAGAGGACGGTGTGATGGACACATAGTGAGGAGGTGATGTATGAGGACTGGTGCTGTGTGCACATGTAGAGAGGACGGTGTGATGGACACATAGTGAGGAGGTGATGTATGAGGTCTGGTGCTATGTACACATGTAGAGAGGACGGTGTGATGGACACATAGTGAGGAGGTGATGTATGAGGTCTGGTGCTGTGTACACATGTAGAGAGGACGGTGTGATGGACACATAGTGAGGAGGTGATGTATGAGGTCTGGTGCTGTGTACACATGTAGAGAGGACGGTGTGATGGACACATAGTGAGGAGGTGGTGTATGAGGGCTGGTGCTGTGTACACATGTAGAGAGGACGGTGTGATGGACACATAGTGAGGAGGTGATGTATGAGGACTGGTGCTGTGTACACATGTAGAGAGGACGGTGTGATGGACACATAGTGAGGAGGTGATGTATGAGGGCTGGTGCTGTGTATACATGTAGAGAGGACGGTGTGATGGACACATAGGAAGGAGGTGATGTATGAGGACTGGTGCTGTGTACACATGTAGAGAGGACGGTGTGATGGACACATAGTGAGGAGGTGATGTATGAGGGCTGGTGCTGTGTACACATGTAGAGAGGACGGTGTGATGGACACATAGTGAGGAGGTGATGTATGAGGGCTGGTGCTGTGTACACATGTAGAGAGGATGGTGTGATGGACACATAGTGAGGAGGTGATGTATGAGGTCTGGTGCTGTGTACACATGTAAAGAGGACGGTGTGATGGACACATAGTGAGGAGGTGATGTATGAGGTCTGGTGCTGTGTACACATGTAGAGAGGACGGTGTGATGGACACATAGTGAGGAGGTGATGTATGAGGGCTGGTGCTGTGTACACATGTAGAGAGGACGGTGTGATGGACACATAGTGAGGAGGTGATGTATGAGGGCTGGTGCTGTGTATACATGTAGAGAGGACGGTGTGATGGACACATAGTGAGGAGGTGATGTATGAGGGCTGGTGCTGTGTACACATGTAGAGAGGACGGTGTGATGGACACATAGTGAGGAGGGGATGTATGAGGACTGGTGCTGTGTACACATGTAGAGAGGACGGTGTGATGGACACATAGTGAGGAGGTGATGTATGATGACTGGTGCTGTGTACACATGTAGAGAGGACGGTGTGATGGACACATAGTGAGGAGGTGATGTATGAGGGCTGGTGCTGTGTACACATGTAGAGAGGACGGTGTGATGGACACATAGTGAGGAGGTGATGTATGACGGCTGGTGCTGTGTACACATGTAGAGAGGACGGTGTGATGGACACATGGTGAGGAGGTGATGTATGATGACTGGTGCTGTGTACACATGTAGAGAGGACGGTGTGATGGACACATAGTGAGGAGGTGATGTATGAGGTCTGGTGCTGTGTGTACATGTAGAGAGGACGGTGTGATGGACACATAGTGAGGAGGTGATGTATGAGGTCTGGTGCTGTGTACACATGTAGAGAGGACGGTGTGATGGACACATAGTGAGGAGGTGATGTATGAGGGCTGGTGCTGTGTGCACATGTAGAGAGGACGGTGTGATGGACACATAGTGAGGAGGTGATGTATGAGGGCTGGTGCTGTGTACACATGTAGAGAGGACGGTGTGATGGACACATAGTGAGGAGGTGATGTATGAGGTCTGGTGCTGTGTGCACATGTAGAGAGGACGGTGTGATGGACACATAGTGAGGAGGTGATGTATGAGGACTGGTGCTGTGTACACATGAAGAGAGGACGGTGTGATGGACACATAGTGAGGAGGTGATGTATGAGGACTGGTGCTGTGTATACATGCAGAGAGGACGGTGTGATGGACACATAGTGAGGAGGTGATGTATGAGGGCTGGTGCTGTGTATACATGTAGAGAGGACGGTGTGATGGACACATAGTGAGGAGGTGATGTATGAGGACTGGTGCTGTGTACACATGAAGAGAGGACGGTGTGATGGACACATAGTGAGGAGGTGATGTATGAGGACTGGTGCTGTGTACACATGAAGAGAGGACGGTGTGATGGACACATAGTGAGGAGGTGATGTATGAGGTCTGGTGCTGTGTGCACATGTAGAGAGGACGGTGTGATGGACACATAGTGAGGAGGTGATGTATGAGGACTGGTGCTGTGTATACATGCAGAGAGGACGGTGTGATGGACACATAGTGAGGAGGTGATGTATGAGGGCTGGTGCTGTGTATACATGTAGAGAGGACGGTGTGATGGACACATAGTGAGGAGGTGATGTATGAGGGCTGGTGCTGTGTACACATGTAGAGAGGACGGTGTGATGGACACATAGTGAGGAGGTGATGTATGAGGGCTGGTGCTGTGTACACATGTAGAGAGGATGGTGTGATGGACACATAGTGAGGAGGTGATGTATGAGGTCTGGTGCTGTGTACACATGTAAAGAGGACGGTGTGATGGACACATAGTGAGGAGGTGATGTATGAGGTCTGGTGCTGTGTACACATGTAGAGAGGACGGTGTGATGGACACATAGTGAGGAGGTGATGTATGAGGGCTGGTGCTGTGTACACATGTAGAGAGGACGGTGTGATGGACACATAGTGAGGAGGTGATGTATGAGGGCTGGTGCTGTGTATACATGTAGAGAGGACGGTGTGATGGACACATAGTGAGGAGGTGATGTATGAGGGCTGGTGCTGTGTACACATGTAGAGAGGACGGTGTGATGGACACATAGTGAGGAGGGGATGTATGAGGACTGGTGCTGTGTACACATGTAGAGAGGACGGTGTGATGGACACATAGTGAGGAGGTGATGTATGATGACTGGTGCTGTGTACACATGTAGAGAGGACGGTGTGATGGACACATAGTGAGGAGGTGATGTATGAGGGCTGGTGCTGTGTACACATGTAGAGAGGACGGTGTGATGGACACATAGTGAGGAGGTGATGTATGACGGCTGGTGCTGTGTACACATGTAGAGAGGACGGTGTGATGGACACATGGTGAGGAGGTGATGTATGATGACTGGTGCTGTGTACACATGTAGAGAGGACGGTGTGATGGACACATAGTGAGGAGGTGATGTATGAGGTCTGGTGCTGTGTGTACATGTAGAGAGGACGGTGTGATGGACACATAGTGAGGAGGTGATGTATGAGGTCTGGTGCTGTGTACACATGTAGAGAGGACGGTGTGATGGACACATAGTGAGGAGGTGATGTATGAGGGCTGGTGCTGTGTGCACATGTAGAGAGGACGGTGTGATGGACACATAGTGAGGAGGTGATGTATGAGGGCTGGTGCTGTGTACACATGTAGAGAGGACGGTGTGATGGACACATAGTGAGGAGGTGATGTATGAGGTCTGGTGCTGTGTGCACATGTAGAGAGGACGGTGTGATGGACACATAGTGAGGAGGTGATGTATGAGGACTGGTGCTGTGTACACATGAAGAGAGGACGGTGTGATGGACACATAGTGAGGAGGTGATGTATGAGGACTGGTGCTGTGTACACATGTAGAGAGGACGGTGTGATGGACACATAGTGAGGAGGTGATGTATGAGGACTGGTGCTGTGTACACATGTAGAGAGGACGGTGTGATGGACACATAGTGAGGAGGTGATGTATGAGGACTGGTGCTGTGTACACATGTAGAGAGGACGGTGTGATGGACACATAGTGAGGAGGTGATGTATGAGGACTGGTGCTGTGTACACATGTAGAGAGGACGGTGTGATGGACACATAGTGAGGAGGCGATGTATGAGGTCTGGTGCTGTGTACACATGTAGAGAGGACGGTGTGATGAACACATAGTGAGGAGGCGATGTATGAGGACTGGTGCTGTGTACACATGTAGAGAGGATGGTGTGATGGACACATAGTGAGGAGGTGATGTATGAGGGCTGGTGCTGTGTGCACATGTAGAGAGGACGTTGTGATGGACACATAGTGAGGAGGTGATGTATGAGGTCTGGTGCTGTGTACACATGTAGAGAGGACGGTGTGATGGACACATGGTGAGGAGGTGATGTATGTGGACTGGTGCTGTGTACACATGTAGAGAGGACGGTGTGATGGACACATAGTGAGGAGGTGATGTATGAGGGCTGGTGCTGTGTACACATGTAGAGAGGACGGTGTGATGGACACATAGTGAGGAGGTGATGTATGAGGACTGGTGCTGTGTATACATGTAGAGAGGACAATGTGATGGACATAGTGAGGAGGTGATGTATGATGACTGGTGCTGTGTACACATGTAGAGAGGACGGTGTGATGGACACATAGTGAGGAGGTGATGTATGAGGGCTGGTGCTGTGTACACATGTAGAGAGGACGGTGTGATGGACACATAGTGAGGAGGTGATGTATGAGGGCTGGTGCTGTGTACACATGTAGAGAGGACGGTGTGATGGACACATAGTGAGGAGGTGATGTATGAGGACTGGTGCTGTGTACACATGTAGAGAGGACGGTGTGATGGACACATAGTGAGGAGGTGATGTATGACGGCTGGTGCTGTGTACACATGTAGAGATGACGGTGTGATGGACACATAGTGAGGAGGTGATGTATGAGGACTGGTGCTGTGTATACATGTAGAGAGGACAATGTGATGGACATAGTGAGGAGGTGATGTATGATGACTGGTGCTGTGTACACATGTAGAGAGGACGGTGTGATGGACACATAGTGAGGAGGTGATGTATGAGGGCTGGTGCTGTGTACACATGTAGAGAGGACGGTGTGATGGACACATAGTGAGGAGGTGATGTATGAGGGCTGGTGCTGTGTACACATGTAGAGAGGACGGTGTGATGGACACATAGTGAGGAGGTGATGTATGAGGACTGGTGCTGTGTACACATGTAGAGAGGACGGTGTGATGGACACATAGTGAGGAGGTGATGTATGACGGCTGGTGCTGTGTACACATGTAGAGATGACGGTGTGATGGACACATAGTGAGGAGGTGATGTATGAGGACTGGTGCAGTGTATACATGTAGAGAGGACGGTGTGATGGACACATAGTGAGGAGGTGATGTATGAGGGCTGGTGCTGTGTACGCATGTAGAGAGGACGGTGTGATGGACACATGGTGAGGAGGTGATGTATGAGGGCTGGTGCTGTGTACATATGTAGAGAGGACGGTGTGATGGACACATAGTGAGGAGGTGATGTATGAGGTCTGGTGCTGTGTACACATGTAGAGAGGACGGTGTGATGGACACATAGTGAGGAGGTGATGTATGACGGCTGGTGCTGTGTACACATGTAGAGAGGACGGTGTGATGGACACATGGTGAGGAGGTGATGTATGATGACTGGTGCTGTGTACACATGTAGAGAGGACGGTGTGATGGACACATAGTGAGGAGGTGATGTATGAGGGCTGGTGCTGTGTACACATGTAGAGAGGACGGTGTGATGGACACATAGTGAGGAGGTGATGTATGAGGACTGGTGCTGTGTACACATGTAGAGAGGACGGTGTGATGGACACATAGTGAGGAGGTGATGTATGAGGACTGGTGCTGTGTACACATGTAGAGAGGACGGTGTGATGGACACATAGTGAGGAGGTGATGTATGAGGCCTGGTGCTGTGTACACATGTAGAGAGGACGGTGTGATGGACACATAGTGAGGAGGTGATGTATGAGGCCTGGTGCTGTGTACACATGTAGAGAGGACGGTGTGATGGACACATAGTGAGGAGGTGATGTATGAGGACTGGTGCTGTGTACACATGTAGAGAGGACGGTGTGATGGACACATAGTAAGGAGGTGATGTATGAGGGCTGGTGCTGTGTATATACGGTATGTAGAGAGGACGGTGTGATGGACACATAGTGAGGAGGTGATGTATGAGGGCTGGTGCTGTGTACACATGTAGAGAGGACGGTGTGATGGACACATAGTGAGGAGGTGATGTATGAGGACTGGTGCTGTGTACACATGTAGAGAGGACGGTGTGATGGACACATAGTGAGGAGGTGATGTATGAGGGCTGGTGATGTGTACACATGTAGAGAGGACGATGTGATGGACACATAGTGAGGAGGTGATGTATGAGGACTGGTGCTGTGTACACATGTAGAGAGGACGGTGTGATGGACACATAGTGAGGAGGTGATGTATGAGGACTGGTGCTGTGTACACATGTAGAGAGGACGGTGTGATGGACACATAGTGAGGAGGTGATGTATGAGGACTGGTGCTGTGTACACATGTAGAGAGGACGGTGTGATGGACACATAGTGAGGAGGTGATGTATGAGGACTGGTGCTGTGTACACATGCAGAGAGGACGATGTGATGGACACATAGTGAGGAGGTGATGTATGAGGGCTGGTGCTGTGTATACATGTAGAGAGGACGGTGTGATGGACACATAGTGAGGAGGTGATGTATGAGGACTGGTGCTGTGTACGCATGTAGAGAGGACGGTGTGATGGACACATAGTGAGGAGGTGATGTATGAGGGCTGGTGCTGTGTACACATGTAGAGAGGACGGTGTGATGGACACATAGTGAGGAGGTGATGTATGAGGGCTGGTGCTGTGTACACATGTAGAGAGGACGGTGTGATGGACACATAGTGAGGAGGTGATGTATGAGGGCTGGTGCTGTGTATATATGTAGAGAGGACGGTGTGATGGACACATAGTGAGGAGGTGATGTATGAGGGCTGGTGCTGTGTACACATGTAGAGAGGACGGTGTGATGGACACATAGTGAGGAGGTGATGTATGAGGGCTGGTGCTGTGTACACATGTAGAGAGGACGGTGTGATGGACACATAGTGAGGAGGTGATGTATGAGGACTGGTGCTGTGTACACATGTAGAGAGGACGGTGTGATGGACACATAGTGAGGAGGTGATGTATGAGGACTGGTGCTGTGTACACATGTAGAGAGGACGGTGTGATGGACACATAGTGAGGAGGTGATGTATGAGGGCTGGTGCTGTGTACATATGTAGAGAGGACGGTGTGATGGACACATAGTGAGGAGGTGATGTATGAGGACTGGTGCTGTGTACACATGTAGAGAGGACGGTATGATGGACACATAGTGAGGAGGTGATGTATGAGGACTGGTGCTGTGTACACATGTAGAGAGGACGGTGTGATGGACACATAGTGAGGAGGTGATGTATGAGGACTGGTGCTGTGTACACATGTAGAGAGGACGGTGTGATGGACACATAGTGAGGAGGTGATGTATGAGGACTGGTGCTGTGTACACATGTAGAGAGGACGGTGTAATGGACACATAGTGAGGAGGTGATGTATGAGGACTGGTGCTGTGTACACATGTAGAGAGGACGGTGTGATGGACACATAGTGAGGAGGTGATGTATGAGGACTGGTGCTGTGTACACATGTAGAGAGGACGGTGTGATGGACACATAGTGAGGAGGTGATGTATGAGGACTGGTGCTGTATATACATGTAGAGAGGACGGTGTGATGGACACATGGTGAGGAGGTGATGTATGAGGGCTGGTGCTGTGTACACATGTAGAGAGGACGGTGTGATGGACACATAGTGAGGAGGTGATGTATGAGGACTGGTGCTGTGTACACATGTAGAGAGGACGGTGTGATAGACACATAGTGAGGAGGTGATGTATGAGGGCTGGTGCTGTGTACACATGTAGAGAGGACGGTGTGATGGACACATAGTGAGGAGGTGATGTATGAGGGCTGGTGCTGTGTACACATGTAGAGAGGACGGTGTGATGGACACATAGTGAGGAGGTGATGTATGAGGGCTGGTGCTGTGTACACATGTAGAGAGGATGGTGTGATTGACACATAGTGAGGAGGTGATGTATGAGGGCTGGTGCTGTGTACACATGTAGAGAGGACGGTGTGATGGACACATAGTGAGGAGGTGATGTATGAGGGCTGGTGCTGTGTACACATGTAGAGAGGACGGTGTGATGGACACATAGTGAGGAGATGATGTATGAGGCCTGGTGCTGTGTACACATGTAGAGAGGACGGTGTGATGGACACATAGTGAGGAGGTGATGTATGAGGGCTGGTGCTGTGTACACATGTAGAGAGGACGGTGTGATGGACACATAGTGAGGAGGTGATGTATGAGGGCTGGTGCTGTGTGCACATGTAGAGAGGACGGTGTGATGGACACATAGTGAGGAGGTGATGTATGAGGACTGGTGCTGTGTACACATGTAGAGAGGACGGTGTGATGGACACATAGTGAGGAGGTGATGTATGAGGACTGGTGCTGTGTAAACATGTAGAGAGGACGGTGTGATGGACACATAGTGAGGAGGTGATGTATGAGGACTGGTGCTGTGTACACATGCAGAGACGACGATGTGATGGACACATAGTGACGAGGTGATGTATGAGGTCTGGTGCTGTGTACACATGTAGAGAGGACGGTGTGATAGACACATAGTGAGGAGGTGATGTATGAGGGCTGGTGCTGTGTATACATGTAGAGAGGACGGTGTGATGGACACATAGTGAGGAGGTGATGTATGAGGACTGGTGCTGTGTACACATGTAGAGAGGACGGTGTGATAGACACATAGTGAGGAGGTGATGTATGAGGGCTGGTGCTGTGTACACATGTAGAGAGGACGGTGTGATGGACACATAGTGAGGAGGTGATGTATGAGGACTGGTGCTGTGTACACATGTAGAGAGGACGGTGTGATGGACACATAGTGAGGAGGTGATGTATGAGGACTGGTGCTGTGTACACATGCAGAGACGACGATGTGATGGACACATAGTGACGAGGTGATGTATGAGGTCTGGTGCTGTGTACACATGTAGAGAGGACGGTGTGATAGACACATAGTGAGGAGGTGATGTATGAGGGCTGGTGCTGTGTACACATGTAGAGAGGACGGTGTGATGGACACATAGTGAGGAGGTGATGTATGAGGTCTGGTGCTGTGTACACATGTAGAGAGGACGGTGTGATGGACACACAGTGAGGAGGTGATGTATGAGGGCTGGTGCTGTGTACACATGTAGAGAGGACGGTGTGATGGACACATAGTGAGGAGGTGATGTATGAGGACTGGTGCTGTGTATACATGTAGAGAGTACGGTGTGATGGACACACAGTGAGGAGGTGATGTATGAGGACTGGTGCTGTGTACACATGTAGAGAGGACGGTGTGATGGACACATAGTGAGGAGGTGATGTATGAGGACTGGTGCTGTGTATACATGTAGAGAGGACGTGTGATGGACACATAGTGAGGAGGTGATGTATGAGGACTGGTGCTGTGTACACATGTAGAGAGGACGGTGTGATGGACACACAGTGAGGAGGTGATGTATGAGGACTGGTGCTGTGTACACATGTAGAGAGGACGGTGTGATGGACACATAGTGAGGAGGTGATGTATGAGGACTGGTGCTGTGTATAGATGTAGAGAGGACGTGTGATGGACACATAGTGAGGAGGTGATGTATGAGGGCTGGTGCTGTGTACACATGTAGAGAGGACGGTGTGATGGACACATAGTTCGGAGGTGATGTATTAGGACTGGTGCTGTGTACACATGTAGATTGGACGGTGTGATGGACACATAGTGAGGAGGTGATGTATGAGGACTGGTGCTGTGTACACATGTAGAGAGGACGGTGTGATGGACACATAGTGAGGAGGTGATGTATGAGGACTGGTGCTGTGTGTACATGTAGAGAGGACGGTGTGATGGACACATAGTGAGGAGGTGATGTATGAGGTCTGGTGCTGTGTACACATGCAGAGAGGACGATGTGATGGACACATAGTGAGGAGGTGATGTATGAGGTCTGGTGCTGTGTACACATGTAGAGAGGACGGTGTGATGGACACATAGTGAGGAGGTGATGTATGAGGACTGGTGCTGTGTGCACATGTAGAGAGGACGGTGTGATGGACACATAGTGAGGAGGTGATGTATGAGGGCTGGTGCTGTGTACACATGTAGAGAGGACGGTGTGATGGACACATAGTGAGGAGGTGATGTATGAGGGCTGGTGCTGTGTACACATGTAGAGAGGACGGTGTGATGGACACATAGTGAGGAGGTGATGTATGAGGACTGGTGCTGTGTACACATGTAGAGAGGACGGTGTGATGGACACATAGTGAGGAGGTGATGTATGAGGACTGGTGCTGTGTACACATGTAGAGAGGACGGTGTGATGGACACATAGTGAGGAGGTGATGTATGAGGGCTGGTGCTGTGTACACATGTAGAGAGGACGGTGTGATGGACACATAGTGAGGAGGTGATGTATGAGGACTGGTGCTGTGTATACATGTAGAGAGGACGGTGTGATGGACACATAGTGAGGAGGTGATGTATGAGGACTGGTGCTGTGTACACATGTAGAGAGGACGGTGTGATGGACACATAGTGAGGAGGTGATGTATGAGGACTGGTGCTGTGTACACATGCAGAGAGGACGATGTGATGGACACATAGTGAGGAGGTGATGTATGAGGGCTGGTGCTGTGTATACATGTAGAGAGGACGGTGTGATGGACACATAGTGAGGAGGTGATGTATGAGGACTGGTGCTGTGTACACATGTAGAGAGGATGGTGTAATGGACACATAGTGAGGAGGTGATGTATGAGGGCTGGTGCTGTGTACACATGTAGAGAGGACGGTGTGATGGACACATAGTGAGGAGGTGATGTATGAGGGCTGGTGCTGTGTGCACATGCAGAGAGGACGATGTGATGGACACATAGTGAGGAGGTGATGTATGAGGGCTGGTGCTGTGTACACATGCAGAGAGGACGATGTGATGGACACATAGTGAGGAGGTGATGTATGAGGGCTGGTGCTGTGTACACATGCAGAGAGGACGATGTGATGGACACATAGTGAGGAGGTGATGTATGAGGGCTGGTGCTGTGTACACATGCAGAGAGGACGATGTGATGGACACATAGTGAGGAGGTGATGTATGAGGACTGGTGCTGTGTACACATGCAGAGAGGACGATGTGATGGACACATAGTGAGGAGGTGATGTATGAGGGCTGGTGCTGTGTACACATGTAGAGAGGACGGTGTGATGGACACATAGTGAGGAGGTGATGTATGAGGGCTGGTGCTGTGAACACATGTAGAGAGGACTGTGTGATGGACACATAGTGAGGAGGTGATGTATGAGGGCTGGTGCTGTGTACACATGTAGAGAGGACGGTGTGATGGACACATAGTGAGGAGGTGATGTATGAGGACTGGTGCTGTGTACACATGTAGAGAGGACGGTGTGATGGACACATAGTGAGGAGGTGATGTATGAGGGCTGGTGCTGTGTACACATGTAGAGAGGACGGTGTGATGGACACATAGTGAGGAGGTGATGTATGATGACTGGTGCTGTGTACACATGTAGAGAGGACGGTGTAATGGACACATAGTGAGGAGGTGATGTATGAGGGCTGGTGCTGTGTACACATGTAGAGAGGACGGTGTGATGGACACATAGTGAGGAGGTGATGTATGAGGACTGGTGCTGTGTACACATGTAGAGAGGACGGTGTGATGGACACATAGTGAGGAGGTGATGTATGAGGGCTGGTGCTGTGTACACATGTAGAGAGGACGGTGTGATGGACACATAGTGAGGAGGTGATGTATGAGGACTGGTGCTGTGTACACATGTAGAGAGGACGGTGTGATGGACACACAGTGAGGAGGTGATGTATGAGGACTGGTGCTGTGTACACATGTAGAGAGGACGGTGTGATGGACACATAGTGAGGAGGTGATGTCTGATGACTGGTGCTGTGAACACATGTAGAGAGGACGGTGTGATGGACACATAGTGAGGAGGTGATGTATGAGGGCTGGTGCTGTGTACACATGTAGAGAGGACGGTGTGATGGACACATAGTGAGGAGGTGATGTATGAGGGCTGGGGCTGTGTACACATGTAGAGAGGACGGTGTGATGGACACATAGTGAGGAGGTGATGTATGAGGGATGTGTATATACGGTATGTAGAGAGGACGGTGTGATGGACACACAGTGAGGAAGTGATGTATGAGGGCTGTGTATATACGGTATGTAGAGAGGACGGTGTGATGGACACATAGTGAGGTGATGTTTGAGGGCTGTGTATATACGGTATGTAGAGAGGACGGTGTGATGGACACATAGTGAGGAGGTGATGTATGAGGACTGTGTATATACGGTATGTAGAGAGGACGGTGTGATGGATACATAGTGAGGAGGTGATGTATGAGGGATGTGTATATACGGTATGTAGAGAGGACGGTGTGATGGACACACAGTGAGGAAGTGATGTATGAGGGCTGTGTATATACGGTATGTAGAGAGGACGGTGTGATGGACACATAGTGAGGTGATGTTTGAGGGCTGTGTATATACGGTATGTAGAGAGGACGGTGTGATGGACACATAGTGAGGAGGTGATGTATGAGGACTGTGTATATACGGTATGTAGAGAGGACGGTGTGATGGACACATAGTGAGGAGGTGATGTATGAGGGCTGTGTATATACGGTATGTAGAGAGGACGGTGTGATGGACACATAGTGAGGAGGTGATGTATGAGGACTGTGTATATACGGTATGTAGAGAGGACGGTGTGATGGACACATAGTGAGGAGGTGATGTATGAGGGCTGTGTATATACGGTATGTAGAGAGGACGGTGTGATGGACACATAGTGAGGAGGTGATGTATGAGGACTGTGTATATACGGTATGTAGAGAGGACGGTGTGATGGACATATAGTGAGGTGATGTATGAGGACTGTGTATATACGGTATGTAGAGAGGACGGTGTGATGGACACAGTGAGGAGGTGATGTATGAGGGCTGTGTATATACGGTATGTAGAGAGGACGGTGTGATGGACACATAGTGAGGAGGTGATGTATGAGGACTGTGTATATACGGTATGTAGAGAGGACGGTGTGATGGACACATAGTGAGGTGATGTATGAGGGCTGTGTATATACGGTATGTAGAGAGGACGGTGTGATGGACACATAGTGAGGAGGTGATGTATGAGGGCTGTGTATATACGGTATGTAGAGAGGACGGTGTGATGGACACATAGTGAGGTGATGTATGAGGGCTGTGTATATACGGTATGTAGAGAGGACGGTGTGATGGACACATAGTGAGGTGATGTATGAGGGCTGTGTATATACGGTATGTAGAGAGGACGGTGTGATGGACACATAGTGAGGTGATGTATGAGGGCTGTGTATATACGGTATGTAGAGAGGACGGTGTGATGGACACATAGTGAGGTGATGTATGAGGGCTGTGTATATACGGTATGTAGAGAGGACGGTGTGATGGACACATAGTGAGGTGATGTATGAGGGCTGTGTATATACGGTATGTAGAGAGGACGGTGTGATGGACACATAGTGAGGAAGTGATGTATGAGGGCTGGTGCTGTGTACACATGTAGAGAGGACGGTGTGATGGACACATAGTGAGGAGGTGATGTATGAGGGCTGGTGCTGTGTACACATGTAGAGAGGACGGTGTGATGGACACATAGTGAGGAGGTGATGTATGAGGACTGGTGCTGTGTGTACATGTAGAGAGGACGGTGTGATGGACACATAGTGAGGAGGTGATGTATGAGGGCTGGTGCTGTGTACACATGTAGAGAGGACGGTGTGATGGACACATGGTGAGGAGGTGATGTATGAGGGCTGGTGCTGTGTACACATGTAGAGAGGACGGTGTGATGGACACATAGTAAGGAGGTGATGTATGAGGACTGGTGCTGTGTACACATGTAGAGAGGACGGTGTGATGGACACATAGTGAGGAGGTGATGTATGAGGACTGTGTATATACGGAATGTAGAGAGGACGGTGTGATGGACACATAGTGAGGTGATGTATGAGGGCTGTGTATATACGGTATGTAGAGAGGACGGTGTGATGGACACATAGTGAGGTGATGTATGAGGACTGTGTATATACGGTATGTAGAGAGGACGGTGTGATGGACACATAGTGAGGAGGTGATGTAAGAGGGCTGGTGCTGTGTACACATGTAGAGAGGACGGTGTGATGGACACATAGTGAGGAGGTGATGTATGAGGACTGGTGCTGTGTACACATGTAGAGAGGACGGTGTGATGGACACATAGTGAGGAGGTGATGTATGAGGACTGTGTATATACGGAATGTAGAGAGGACGGTGTGATGGACACATAGTGAGGTGATGTATGAGGGCTGTGTATATACGGTATGTAGAGAGGACGGTGTGATGGACACATAGTGAGGTGATGTATGAGGACTGTGTATATACGGTATGTAGAGAGGACGGTGTGATGGACACATAGTGAGGAGGTGATGTAAGAGGGCTGGTGCTGTGTACACATGTAGAGAGGACGGAGTGATGGACACATAGTGAGGAAGTGATGTATGAGGACTGGTGCTGTGTACACATGTAGAGAGGACGGTGTGATGGACACATAGTGAGGAGGTGATGTATGAGGGCTGGTGCTGTGTACACATGTAGAGAGGACGGTGTGATGGACACATGGTGAGGAGGTGATGTATGAGGGCTGGTGCTGTGTACACATGTAGAGAGGACGGTGTGATGGACACCAGCCCATGAAATGTATGAAGGATGACGCTGTGTAGACATGTAGAGACGATCATGGGAGATGATAGCCATATACACATGGAGATGGTTGGTCTCATGGTCTTCGATTACAGATGAGGCCCCTTGTCCTGGTATGAAGGTCAGTCTGTGCTAGGACGTACGTTCTCTCCGTTCCTGTACTGACATTGTATGAGGATACACAGAAACGATACAGATCATTCTTTATGTCTGGCACATGGAATATGCCAGGGGCGATGGATGTGAAGGGCGGAGGTAGAAGTGCTCATTGGCGCTTTCCTGCATTTACCCATCGGTGGCAGCTTCCTCCTATGCCCGACCCAAGAGGAAATGTCTGCTGTGTACACAGAAGTCACGGTACGGGGCCATAGGGCGCAGCTTCTGGGCATCAGGAGCCAAACTCATTTGTATCATTTACTGAGGAACTTTCCTTATTAGTCACTGACTAATTTGTGTGCAGTAAAGGTACCGTCACCTGATCCTGCGTCATCTTGCGGTTCTATTCACAATGGATATGGGTTTATCTAGAGCAAATTCTGCAGAATTTTACAATTTACTCATTTATTTATATCTAGTTATTTGGGGGCATTTTCTTGCTGTTCAGTGATCCAATAACAGGCTGAGGACAAGACATGGTCCCCAATAACAGGTGATCAGTGCAGGGGCACAGCCAGGTATTAGGTGTAGAGGGACAGAACCAGGTATTAGGTGTAGAGGGACAGAACCAGGTATTAGGTGTAGAGGGACAGAACCAGGTATTAGATGTAGAGGGACAGAACCAGGTATTAGATGTAGAGGGACAGAACCAGGTATTAGATGTAGAGGGACAGAACCAGGTATTAGATGTAGAGGGACAGAACCAGGTATTAGATGTAGAGGGAAACAACCAGGTATTAGATGTAGGGGGACAGAACCAGGTATTAGATGTAGAGGGACACAACCAGGTATTAGATGTAGAGGGACAGAACCAGGTATTAGGTGTAGAGGGACAGAACCAGGTATTAGATGTAGAGGGACAGAACCAAGTATTAGATGTAGAGGGACACAACCAGGTATTAGATGTAGAGGGACACAACCAGGTATTAGGAGTAGAGGGACAGAACCAGGTATTAGATGTAGAGGGACAGAACCAGGTATTAGGTGTAGAGGGACAGAACCAGGTATTAGATGTAGAGGGACAGAACCAGGTATTAGATGTAGAGGGACAGAACCAGGTATTAGATGTAGAGGGACAGAACCAGGTATTAGATGTAGAGGGACAGAACCAGGTATTAGATGTAGAGGGACAGAACCAGGTATTAGGTGTAGAGGGACAGAACCAGGTATTAGATGTAGAGGGACAGAACCAGGTATTAGATGTAGAGGGACAGAACCAGGTATTAGATGTAGAGGGAAACAACCAGGTATTAGATGTAGAGGGACACAACCAGGTATTAGATGTAGGGGGACACAACCAGGTATTAGGTGTAGAGGGACACATCCAGGTATTAGGTGTAGAGGGACACAACCAGGTATTAGATGTAGAGGGAAACAACCAGGTATTAGATGTAGAGGGACACAACCAGGTATTAGATGTAGAGGGACAGAACCAGGTATTAGATGTAGAGGGACAGAACCAGGTATTAGATGTAGAGGGACAGAACCAGGTATTAGATGTAGAGGGACAGAACCAGGTATTAGATGTAGAGGGAAACAACCAGGTATTAGATGTAGGGGGACACAACCAGGTATTAGGTGTAGAGGGACACATCCAGGTATTAGGTGTAGAGGGACACAACCAGGTATTAGGTGTAGAGGGACACATCCAGGTATTAGGTGTAGGGGGACAGAACCAGGTATTAGATGTAGAGGGACAGAACCAAGTATTAGATGTAGAGGGACAGAACCAGGTATTAGGTGTAGAGGGACAGAACCAGGTATTAGGTGTAGAGGGACAGAACCAGGTATTAGGTGTAGAGGGACAGAACCAGGTATTAGGTGTAGAGGGACAGAACCAGGTATTAGATGTAGAGGGACAGAACCAGGTATTAGATGTAGAGGGACAGAACCAGGTATTAGATGTAGAGGGACAGAACCAGGTATTAGATGTAGAGGGAAACAACCAGGTATTAGATGTAGGGGGACACAACCAGGTATTAGGTGTAGAGGGACACATCCAGGTATTAGGTGTAGAGGGACACAACCAGGTATTAGATGTAGAGGGAAACAACCAGGTATTAGATGTAGAGGGACACAACCAGGTATTAGATGTAGAGGGACAGAACCAGGTATTAGATGTAGAGGGACAGAACCAGGTATTAGATGTAGAGGGACAGAACCAGGTATTAGATGTAGAGGGACAGAACCAGGTATTAGATGTAGAGGGACAGAACCAGGTATTAGATGTAGAGGGACAGAACCAGGTATTAGATGTAGAGGGACACAACCAGGTATTAGATGTAGAGGGACAGAACCAGGTATTAGATGTAGAGGGACAGAACCAGGTATTAGATGTAGAGGGAAACAACCAGGTATTAGATGTAGGGGGACAGAACCAGGTATTAGATGTAGAGGGACACAACCAGGTATTAGATGTAGAGGGACAGAACCAGGTATTAGGTGTAGAGGGACAGAACCAGGTATTAGATGTAGAGGGACAGAACCAAGTATTAGATGTAGAGGGACACAACCAGGTATTAGATGTAGAGGGACAGAACCAGGTATTAGATGTAGAGGGACAGAACCAGGTATTAGATGTAGAGGGACAGAACCAGGTATTAGATGTAGAGGGACAGAACCAGGTATTAGATGTAGAGGGACAGAACCAGGTATTAGATGTAGAGGGACAGAACCAGGTATTAGATGTAGAGGGAAACAACCAGGTATTAGATGTAGGGGGACAGAACCAGGTATTAGATGTAGAGGGACACAACCAGGTATTAGATGTAGAGGGACAGAACCAGGTATTAGGTGTAGAGGGACAGAACCAGGTATTAGATGTAGAGGGACAGAACCAAGTATTAGATGTAGAGGGACACAACCAGGTATTAGATGTAGAGGGACAGAACCAGGTATTAGATGTAGAGGGACAGAACCAGGTATTAGATGTAGAGGGACAGAACCAGGTATTAGATGTAGAGGGACAGAACCAGGTATTAGATGTAGAGGGACAGAACCAGGTATTAGGTGTAGAGGGACAGAACCAGGTATTAGATGTAGAGGGACAGAACCAGGTATTAGATGTAGAGGGACAGAACCAGGTATTAGATGTAGAGGGAAACAACCAGGTATTAGATGTAGAGGGACACAACCAGGTATTAGATGTAGGGGGACACAACCAGGTATTAGGTGTAGAGGGACACATCCAGGTATTAGGTGTAGAGGGACACAACCAGGTATTAGATGTAGAGGGAAACAACCAGGTATTAGATGTAGAGGGACACAACCAGGTATTAGATGTAGAGGGACACAACCAGGTATTAGATGTAGAGGGACAGAACCAGGTATTAGATGTAGAGGGACAGAACCAGGTATTAGATGTAGAGGGACAGAACCAGGTATTAGATGTAGAGGGACAGAACCAGGTATTAGATGTAGAGGGAAACAACCAGGTATTAGATGTAGGGGGACACAACCAGGTATTAGGTGTAGAGGGACACATCCAGGTATTAGGTGTAGAGGGACACAACCAGGTATTAGGTGTAGAAGGACACATCCAGGTATTAGATGTAGAGGGACAGAACCAGGTATTAGATGTAGAGGGACAGAACCAAGTATTAGATGTAGAGGGACAGAACCAGGTATTAGGTGTAGAGGGACAGAACCAGGTATTAGGTGTAGAGGGACAGAACCAGGTATTAGGTGTAGAGGGACAGAACCAGGTATTAGGTGTAGAGGGACAGAACCAGGTATTAGATGTAGAGGGACAGAACCAGGTATTAGATGTAGAGGGACAGAACCAGGTATTAGATGTAGAGGGACAGAACCAGGTATTAGATGTAGAGGGAAACAACCAGGTATTAGATGTAGGGGGACACAACCAGGTATTAGGTGTAGAGGGACACATCCAGGTATTAGGTGTAGAGGGACACAACCAGGTATTAGATGTAGAGGGAAACAACCAGGTATTAGATGTAGAGGGACACAACCAGGTATTAGATGTAGAGGGACAGAACCAGGTATTAGATGTAGAGGGACAGAACCAGGTATTAGATGTAGAGGGACAGAACCAGGTATTAGATGTAGAGGGACAGAACCAGGTATTAGATGTAGAGGGACAGAACCAGGTATTAGATGTAGAGGGACAGAACCAGGTATTAGATGTAGAGGGACAGAACCAGGTATTAGATGTAGAGGGACAGAACCAGGTATTAGGTGTAGAGGGACAGAACCAGGTATTAGATGTAGAGGGACACAACCAGGTATTAGATGTAGAGGGACAGAACCAGGTATTAGATGTAGAGGGACACAACCAGGTATTAGGTGTAGAGGGACAGAACCAGGTATTAGGTGTAGAGGGACAGAACCAGGTATTAGATGTAGAGGGACAGAACCAAGTATTAGATGTAGAGGGACAGAACCAGGTATTAGGTGTAGAGGGACAGAACCAGGTATTAGGTGTAGAGGGACAGAACCAGGTATTAGGTGTAGAGGGACAGAACCAGGTATTAGGTGTAGAGGGACAGAACCAGGTATTAGGTGTAGAGGGACAGAACCAGGTATTAGATGTAGAGGGACAGAACCAGGTATTAGATGTAGAGGGACAGAACCAGGTATTAGGTGTAGAGGGACAGAACCAGGTATTAGATGTAGAGGGACAGAACCAGGTATTAGATGTAGAGGGACAGAACCAGGTATTAGATGTAGAGGGACAGAACCAGGTATTAGATGTAGAGGAAAACAACCAGGTATTAGATGTAGAGGGACACAACCAGATATTAGGTGTAGAGGGACACATCCAGGTATTAGATGTAGAGGGAAACAACCAGGTATTAGATGTAGAGGGACACAACCAGGTATTAGAAGTAGAGGGACAGAACCAGGTATTAGATGTAGAGGGACACAACCAGGTATTAGATGTAGAGGGACAGAACCAGGTATTAGATGTAGAGGGACACAACCAGGTATTAGATGTAGAGGGACACAACCAGGTATTAGATGTAGAGGGACAGAACCAGGTATTAGATGTAGAGGGACAGAACCAGGTATTAGATGTAGAGGGACAGAACCAGGTATTAGATGTAGAGGGACAGAACCAGGTATTAGGTGTAGAGGGACAGAACCAGGTATTAGGTGTAGAGGGACAGAACCAGGTATTAGATGTAGAGGGACAGAACCAGGTATTATGTGTAGAGGGACAGAACCAGGTATTAGATGTAGAGGGACAGAACCAGGTATTAGATGTAGAGGGACAGAACCAGGTATTAGATGTAGAGGGACAGAACCAGGTATTAGATGTAGAGGGACACAACCAGGTATTAGATGTAGAGGGACAGAACCAGGTATTAGATGTAGAGGGACACAACCAGGTATTAGGTGTAGAGGGACAGAACCAGGTATTAGATGTAGAGGGACAGAACCAAGTATTAGATGTAGAGGGACAGAACCAGGTATTAGGTGTAGAGGGACAGAACCAGGTATTAGGTGTAGAGGGACAGAACCAGGTATTAGGTGTAGAGGGACAGAACCAGGTATTAGGTGTAGAGGGACAGAACCAGGTATTAGGTGTAGAGGGACAGAACCAGGTATTAGGTGTAGAGGGACAGAACCAGGTATTAGATGTAGAGGGACAGAACCAGGTATTAGGTGTAGAGGGACAGAACCAGGTATTAGGTGTAGAGGGACAGAACCAGGTATTAGATGTAGAGGGACAGAACCAGGTATTAGATGTAGAGGGACACAACCAGGTATTAGATGTATAGGGGCACAACCAGGTATTAGGTGTAGAGGGACAGAATCAGGTATTAGATGTAGAGGGGCACAACCAGGTATTAGATGTAGGGGGACACAACCAGGTATTAGATGTAGAGGGACAGAACCAGGTATTAGATGTAGAGGGACAGAACCAGGTATTAGGTGTAGAGGGACAGAACCAGGTATTAGATGTAGAGGGACAGAACCAAGTATTAGATGTAGAGGGACAGAACCAGGTATTAGATGTAGAGGGACAGAACCAGGTATTAGGTGTAGAGGGACAGAACCAGGTATTAGGTGTAGAGGGACAGAACCAGGTATTAGATGTAGAGGGACAGAACCAGGTATTAGGTGTAGAGGGACAGAACCAGGTAATAGATGTAGAGGGACACAACCAGGTATTAGATGTAGAGGGGCACAGCCAGGTATTAGGTGTAGAGGGACAGAACCAGGTATTAGATGTAGAGGGACAGAACCAGGTATTAGATGTAGAGGGACAGAACCAGGTATTAGGTGTAGAGGGACACAACCAGGTATTAGATGTAGAGGGACAGAACCAGGTATTAGATGTAGAGGGACACAACCAGGTATTAGATGTAGAGGGACACAACCAGGTATTAGATGTAGAGGGGCACAGCCAGGTATTAGGTGTAGAGGGACAGAACCAGGTATTAGATGTAGAGGGACAGAACCAGGTATTAGATGTAGAGGGACAGAACCAGGTATTAGATGTAGAGGGACACAACCAGGTATTAGATGTAGAGGGACACAACCAGGTATTAGATGTAGAGGGGCACAGCCAGGTATTAGGTGTAGAGGGACAGAACCAGGTATTAGATGTAGAGGGACACAACCAGGTATTAGATGTAGAGGGACACAACCAGGTATTAGATGTAGAGGGACACAACCAGGTATTAGATGTAGAGGGGCACAGCCAGGTATTAGGTGTAGAGGGACAGAACCAGGTATTAGATGTAGAGGGACAGAACCAGGTATTAGATGTAGAGGGACACAACCAGGTATTAGATGTAGAGGGACACAACCAGGTATTAGATGTAGAGGGGCACAGCCAGGTATTAGGTGTAGAGGGACAGAACCAGGTATTAGATGTAGAGGGACAGAACCAGGTATTAGATGTAGAGGGACAGAACCAGGTATTAGGTGTAGAGGGACACAACCAGGTATTAGATGTAGAGGGACAGAACCAGGTATTAGATGTAGAGGGACAGAACCAGGTATTAGATGTAGAGGGACACAACCAGGTATTAGAATTAGAGGGACAGAACCAGGTATTAGATGTAGAGGGACACAACCAGGTATTAGATGTAGAGGGACACAACCAGGTATTAGGTGTAGAGGGACAGAACCAGGTATTAGATGTAGAGGGACAGAACCAGGTATTAGATGTAGAGGGACAGAACCAGGTATTAGATGTAGGGGGGCACATCCAGGTATTAGGTGTAGAGGGACAGAACCAGATATTAGATGTAGAGGGACACAACCTGGTATTAGATGTAGAGGGACACAACCAGGTATTAGGTGTAGAGGGACAGAACCAGGTATTAGGTGTAGAGGGACACAACCAGGTATTAGATGTAGAGGGACACAACCAGGTATTAGATGTAGAGGGACAGAACCAGGTATTAGATGTAGAGGGACACAACCAGGTATTAGATGTAGAGGGACAGAACCAGGTATTAGATGTAGAGGGACACAACCAGGTATTAGGTGTAGAGGGACAGAACCAGGTATTAGGTGTAGAGGGACACAACCAGGTATTAGATGTAGAGGGACACAACCAGGTATTAGATGTAGAGGGACAGAACCAGGTATTAGGTGTAGAGGGACACAACCAGGTATTAGATGTAGAGGGACAGAACCAGGTATTAGGTGTAGGGAAACACATCCAGGTATTAGATGTAGAGGGACACAACCAGGTATTAGGTGTAGAGGGACAGAACCAGGTATTAGATGTAGAGGGACAGAACCAGGTATTAGATGTAGAGGGACACAACCAGGTATTAGATGTAGAGGGACACAACCTGGTATTAGGTGTAGAGGGACACAACCTGGTATTAGGTGTAGGGGGACAGAACCAGGTATTAGATGTAGAGGGACACAACCAGGTATTAGATGTAGAGGGACACAACCTGGTATTAGGTGTAGAGGGACAGAACCAGGTATTAGGTGTAGAGGGACACAACCTGGTATTAGGTGTAGGGGGACAGAACCAGGTATTAGGTGTAGAGGGACACAACCAGGTATTAGATGTAGAGGGACAGAACCAGGTATTAGATGTAGAGGGACACAACCAGGTATTAGGTGTAGAGGGACACAACCAGGTATTAGATGTAGAGGGACACAACCAGGTATTAGGTGTAGAGGGACACAACCAGGTATTAGATGTAGAGGGACAGAACCAGGTATTAGATGTAGAGGGACACAACCTGGTATTAGGTGTAGAGGGACACAACCAGGTATTAGGTGTAGAGGGACAGAACCAGGTATTAGATGTAGAGGGACACAACCAGGTATTAGATGTAGAGGGACACAACCTGGTATTAGGTGTAGAGGGACACAACCAGGTATTAGGTGTAGAGGGACAGAACCAGGTATTAGGTGTAGAGGGACAGAACCAGGTATTAGATGTAGAGGGACACAACCAGGTATTAGATGTAGAGGGACAGAACCAGGTATTAGATGTAGAGGGACAGAACCAGGTATTAGATGTAGAGGGACACAACCAGGTATTAGATGTAGAGGGACACAACCTGGTATTAGGTGTAGAGGGACACAACCATGTATTAGGTGTAGAGGGACAGAACCAAGTATTAGATGTAGAAGAACACATCCAGGTATTAGATGTAGGAGGACACAACCAGGTATTAGATGTAGAGGGACACAACCAGGTATTAGGTGTAGAGGGACAGAACCAGGTATTAGATGTAGAGGGACAGAACCAGGTATTAGATGTAGAGGGACAGAACCAGGTATTAGATGTAGGGGGGCACATCCAGGTATTAGGTGTAGAGGGACAGAACCAGGTATTAGGTGTAGAGGGACAGAACCAGGTATTAGGTGTAGAGGGACACAACCAGGTATTAGATGTAGAGGGACACAACCAGGTATTAGATGTAGAGGGACAGAACCAGGTATTAGATGTAGAGGGACACAACCAGGTATTAGATGTAGAGGGACAGAACCAGGTATTAGATGTAGAGGGACACAACCAGGTATTAGGTGTAGAGGGACAGAACCAGGTATTAGGTGTAGAGGGACACAACCAGGTATTAGATGTAGAGGGACACAACCAGGTATTAGATGTAGAGGGACAGAACCAGGTATTAGGTGTAGAGGGACACAACCAGGTATTAGATGTAGAGGGACAGAACCAGGTATTAGGTGTAGGGAAACACATCCAGGTATTAGATGTAGAGGGACACAACCAGGTATTAGGTGTAGAGGGACAGAACCAGGTATTAGATGTAGAGGGACAGAACCAGGTATTAGATGTAGAGAGACAGAACCAGGTATTAGATGTAGAGGGACAGAACCAGGTATTAGATGTAGAGGGACAGAACCAGGTATTAGGTGTAGAGGGACACAACCAGGTATTAGATGTAGAGGGACAGAACCAGGTATTAGGTGTAGAGGGACACAACCAGGTATTAGATGTAGAGGGACAGAACCAGGTATTAGGTGTAGAGGGACAGAACCAGGTATTAGATGTAGAGGGACAGAACCAGGTATTAGGTGTAGAGGGACACAACCAGGTATTAGATGTAGAGGGACAGAACCAGGTATTAGATGTAGAGGGACACAACCAGGTATTAGGTGTAGAGGGACAGAACCAGGTATTAGGTGTAGAGGGACAGAACCAGGTATTAGATGTAGAGGGACAGAACCAGTTATTAGATGTAGAGGGACAGAACCAGGTATTAGATGTAGAGGGACAGAACCAGGTATTAGGTGTAGAGGGACAGAACCAGGTATTAGGTGTAGAGGGACACAACCAGGTATTAGGTGTAGAGGGACAGAACCAGGTATTAGATGTAGAGGGACACAACCAGGTATTAGGTGTAGAGGGACAGAACCAGGTATTAGGTGTAGAGGGACAGAACCAGGTATTAGATGTAGAGGGACAGAACCAGTTATTAGATGTAGAGGGACAGAACCAGGTATTAGATGTAGAGGGACAGAACCAGGTATTAGATGTAGAGGGACAGAACCAGGTATTAGGTGTAGAGGGACACAACCAGGTATTAGGTGTAGAGGGACAGAACCAGGTATTAGGTGTAGAGGGACAGAACCAGGTATTAGATGTAGAGGGACAGAACCAGTTATTAGATGTAGAGGGACAGAACCAGGTATTAGATGTAGAGGGACAGAACCAGGTATTAGGTGTAGAGGGACAGAACCAGGTATTAGGTGTAGGGAAACACATCCAGGTATTAGATGTAGAGGGACACATCCAGGTATTAGGTGTAGAGGGACAGAACCAGGTATTAGATGTAGAGGGACAGAACCAGGTATTAGATGTAGAGGGACAGAACCAGGTATTAGATGTAGAGGGACAGAACCAGGTATTAGATGTAGAGGGACAGAACCAGGTATTAGATGTAGAGGGACAGAACCAGGTATTAGGTGTAGAGGGACAGAACCAGGTATTAGGTGTAGAGGGACAGAACCAGGTATTAGATGTAGAGGGACACAACCAAGTATTAGATGTAGAGGGACAGAACCAGGTATTAGATGTAGAGGGACACAACCAGGTATTAGATGTAGAGGGACACAACCAAGTATTAGATGTAGAGGGACAGAACCAGGTATTAGATGTAGAGGGACAGAACCAGTTATTAGATGTAGAGGGACAGAACCAGGTATTAGATGTAGAGGGACAGAACCAGGTATTAGATGTAGAAGGACAGAACCAGGTATTAGATGTAGAAGGACAGAACCAAGTATTAGATGTAGAAGGGCACAACCAGGTATTAGGTGTAGAGGGACAGAACCAGGTATTAGATGTAGAGGGACACAACCAGGTATTAGAAGTAGAGGGACAGAACCAGGTATTAGGTGTAGAGGGACAGAACCAAGTATTAGATGTAGAGGGACAGAACCAGGTATTAGGTGTAGAGGGACAGAACCAGGTATTAGATGTAGAGGGACAGAACCAGGTATTAGATGTAGAGGGACACAACCAGGTATTAGGTGTAGAGGGACACAACCAGGTATTAGATGTAGAGGACAGAACCAGGTAATAGATGTAGAGGGACACAACCAGGTATTAGAAGTAGAGGGACAGAACCAGGTATTAGGTGTAGAGGGACAGAACCAGGTATTAGATGTAGAGGGACACAACCAGGTATTAGATGTAGAGGGACAGAACCAAGTATTAGATGTAGAGGGACACAACCAGGTATTAGGTGTAGAGGGACAGAACCAGGTATTAGGTGTAGAGGGACAGAACCAGGTATTAGATGTAGAGGGACACAACCATGTATTAGGTGTAGAGGGACAGAACCAGGTATTAGATGTAGAGGGACACAACCAGGTATTAGATGTAGAGGGACACAACCAGGTATTAGATGTAGAGGGACAGAACCAAGTATTAGATGTAGAAGGACAGAACCAGGTATTAGGTGTAGAGGGACACAACCAGGTATTAGATGTAGAGGGACAGAACCAGGTATTAGGTGTAGAGGGACAGAACCAGGTATTAGAAGTAGAGGGACAGAACCAGGTATTAGGTGTAGAGGGACAGAACCAGGTATTAGATGTAGAGGGACAGAACCAGGTATTAGATGTAGAGGGACACAACCAGGTATTAGATGTAGAGGGACAGAACCAGGTATTAGATGTAGAGGGACACAACCAGGTATTAGATGTAGAGGGACAGAACCAGGTATTAGATGTAGAGGGACAGAACCAGGTATTAGGTGTAGAGGGACAGAACCAGGTATTAGAAGTAGAGGGACAGAACCAGGTATTAGGTGTAGAGGGACACAACCAGGTATTAGATGTAGAGGGACAGAACCAGGTATTAGATGTAGAGGGACACAACCAGGTATTAGATGTAGAGGGACAGAACCAGGTATTAGATGTAGAGGGACAGAACCAGGTATTAGATGTAGAGGGACACAACCAGGTATTAGATGTAGAGGGACAGAACCAGGTATTAGGTGTACAGGGACAGAACCAGGTATTAGGTGTAGAGGGACAGAACCAGGTATTAGAAGTAGAGGGACAGAACCAGGTATTAGGTGTAGAGGGACAGAACCAGGTATTAAATGTAGAGGGACAGAACCAGGTATTAGATGTAGAGGGACACAACCAGGTATTAGATGTAGAGGGACACAACCAGGTATTAGATGTAGAGGGACACAACCAGGTATTAGATGTAGAGGGACACACACAACCAGGTATTAGATGTAGAGGGACACAACCAGGTATTAGATGTAGAGGGACAGAACCAGGTATTAGGTGTACAGGGACAGAACCAGGTATTAGGTGTAGAGGGACAGAACCAGGTATTAGGTGTAGAGGGACAGAACCAGGTATTAGATGTAGAGGGACACAACCAGGTATTAGATGTAGAGGGACAGAACCAGGTATTAGGTGTAGAGGGACAGAACCAGGTATTAGATGTAGAGGGACAGAACCAGGTATTAGATGTAGAGGGACAGAACCAAGTATTAGATGTAGAGGGACACAACCAGGTATTAGGTGTACAGGGACAGAACCAGGTATTAGGTGTAGAGGGACACAACAAGGTATTAGATGTAGAGGGACACAACCAGGTATTAGATGTAGAGGGACAGAACCAGGTATTAGGTGTAGAGGGACACAACCAGGTATTAGATGTAGAGGGACACAACCAGGTATTAGGTGTAGAGGGACAGAACCAGGTATTAGGTGTAGAGGGACAGAACCAGGTATTAGATGTAGAGGGACACAACCAGGTATTAGATGTAGAGGGACAGAACCAGGTATTAGATGTAGAGGGACACATCCAGGTATTAGATGTAGAGGGACACAACCAGGTATTAGGTGTAGAGGGACACAACCAGGTATTAGATGTAGAGGGACAGAACCAGGTATTAGATGTAGAGGGGCACAACCAGGTATTAGATGTAGAGGGACAGAACCAGGTATTAGGTGTAGAGGGACAGAACCAGGTATTAGATGTAGAGGGACAGAACCAGGTATTAGATGTAGAGGGACAGAACCAAGTATTAGGTGTAGAGGGACACAACCAGGTATTAGATGTAGAGGGACAGAACCAGGTATTAGGTGTAGAGGGACAGAACCAGGTATTAGGTGTAGAGGGACACAACCAGGTATTAGGTGTAGAGGGACAGAACCAGGTATTAGATGTAGAGGGACAGAACCAGGTATTAGGTGTAGAGGGACAGAACCAGGTATTAGATGTAGAGGGACAGAACCAGGTATTAGGTGTAGAGGGACACAACCAGGTATTAGATGTAGAGGGACAGAACCAGGTATTAGGTGTAGAGGGACACAACCAGGTATTAGATGTAGAGGGACAGAACCAGGTATTAGGTGTAGAGGGAGACAACCAGGTATTAGGTGTAGAGGGACAGAACCAGGTATTAGGTGTAGAGGGACAGAACCAGGTATTAGATGTAGAGGGGCACAACCAGGTATTAGATGTAGAGGGACAGAACCAGGTATTAGGTGTAGAGGGACACAACCAGGTATTAGATGTAGAGGGACAGAACCAGGTATTAGGTGTAGAGGGAGACAACCAGGTATTAGGTGTAGAGGGACAGAACCAGGTATTAGGTGTAGAGGGACAGAACCAGGTATTAGATGTAGAGGGACAGAACCAGGTATTAGGTGTAGAGGGACAGAACCAGGTATTAGGTGTAGAGGGACACAACCAGGTATTAGGTGTAGAGGGAGACAACCAGGTATTAGGTGTAGAGGGACAGAACCAGGTATTAGGTGTACAGGGACAGAACCAGGTATTAGGTGTAGAGGGACAGAACCAGGTATTAGGTGTAGAGGGACACAACCAGGTATTAGGTGTAGAGGGACACAACCAGGTATTAGATGTAGAGGGACAGAACCAGGTATTAGATGTAGAGGGACAGAACCAGGTATTAGATGTAGAGGGACAGAACCAGGTATTAGGTGTAGAGGGAGACAACCAGGTATTAGGTGTAGAGGGACAGAACCAGGTATTAGGTGTAGAGGGACAGAACCAGGTATTAGGTGTAGAGGGACAGAACCAGGTATTAGATGTAGAGGGACACAACCAGGTATTAGATGTAGGGGGACAGAACCAGGTATTAGCTGTAGAGGGACAGAACCAAGTATTAGATGTAGAGGGACAGAACCAGGTATTAGATGTAGAGGGAAAGAACCAGGTATTAGGTGTAGAAGGGCACAACCAGGTATTAGGTGTAGAGGGACAGAACCAGGTATTAGGTGTAGAAGGGCACAACCAGGTATTAGGTGTAGAGGGACAGAACCAGGTATTAGATGTAGAGGGACACAACCAGGTATTAGATGTAGAGGGACACAACCAGGTATTAGATGTAGAAGGACAGAACCAGGTATTAGATGTAGAGGGACACAACCAGGTATTAGATGTAGAGGGAAAGAACCAGGTATTAGGTGTAGAGGGAGACAACCAGGTATTAGATGTAGAGGGACACAACCAGGTATTAGAAGTAGAGGGACAGAACCAGGTATTAGGTGTAGAGGGACAGAACCAAGTATTAGATGTAGAGGGACAGAACCAAGTATTAGATGTAGAGGGACAGAACCAGGTATTAGATGTAGAGGGACAGAACCAGGTATTAGGTGTAGAGGGACAGAACCAGGTATTAGAAGTAGAGGGACAGAACCAGGTATTAGATGTAGAGGGAGACAACCAGGTATTAGATGTAGAGGGACACAACCAGGTATTAGATGTAGAGGGACACAACCAGGTATTAGATGTAGAGGGACAGAACCAGGTATTAGATGTAGAGGGACACAACCAGGTATTAGGTGTAGAGGGACACAACCAGGTATTAGGTGTAGAGGGACAGAACCAGGTATTAGATGTAGAGGGACAGAACCAAGTATTAGATGTAGAGGGACAGAACCAGGTATTAGGTGTAGAGGGACAGAACCAAGTATTAGATGTAGAGGGACAGAACCAAGTATTAGATGTAGAGGGACACAACCAGGTATTAGATGTAGAGGGACAGAACCAAGTATTAGATGTAGAGGGACACAACCAGGTATTAGGTGTAGAGGGACAGAACCAGGTATTAGATGTAGAGGGACAGAACCAGGTATTAGGTGTAGAGGGACACAACCAGGTATTAGATGTAGAGGGACACATCCAGGTATTAGGTGTAGAGGGACAGAACCAGGTATTAGGTGTAGAGGGACAGAACCAGGTATTAGGTGTAGAGGGACAGAACCAGGTATTAGGTGTAGAGGGACACAACCAGGTATTAGATGTAGAGGGACACAACCAGGTATTAGGTGTAGAGGGACACATCCAGGTATTAGGTGTAGAGGGACAGAACCAGGTATTAGGTGTAGAGGGACAGAACCAGGTATTAGATGTAGAGGGACAGAACCAGGTATTAGATGTAGAGGGACAGAACCAGGTATTAGATGTAGAGGGACAGAACCAGGTATTAGATGTAGAGGGACACAACCAGGTATTAGAAAAACCCAATGTGGCTAAACAGAGAAGTAAGACAGGCAATTAACAGTAAAAAGAAAGCATTTGCACTACTAAAGCAGGATGGCACCATTGAAGCTCTAAAAAACTATAGGGAGAAAAATACTTTATCTAAAAAACTAATTAAAGCTGCCAAAAAGGAAACAGAGAAGCACATTGCTAAGGAGAGTAAAACTAATCCCAAACTGTTCTTCAACTATATCAATAGTAAAAGAATAAAAACTGAAAATGTAGGCCCCTTAAAAAATAGTGAGGAAAGAATGGTTGTAGATGACGAGGAAAAAGCTAACATATTAAACACCTTCTTCTCCACGGTATTCACGGTGGAAAATGAAATGCTAGGTGAAATCCCAAGAAACAATGAAAACCCTATATTAAGGGTCACCAATCTAACCCAAGAAGAGGTGCGAAACCGGCTAAATAAGATTAAAATAGATAAATCTCCGGGTCCGGATGGCATACACCCACGAGTACTAAGAGAACTAAGTAATGTAATAGATAAACCATTATTTCTTATTTTTAGTGACTCTATAGCGACAGGGTCTGTTCCGCAGGACTGGCGCATAGCAAATGTGGTGCCAATATTCAAAAAGGGCTCTAAAAGTGAACCTGGAAATTATAGGCCAGTAAGTCTAACCTCTATTGTTGGTAGAATATTTGAAGGGTTTCTGAGGGATGTTATTCTGGATTATCTCAATGAGAATAACTGTTTAACTCCATATCAGCATGGGTTTATGAGAAATCGCTCCTGTCAAACCAATCTAATCAGTTTTTATGAAGAGGTAAGCTATAGACTGGACCACGGTGAGTCATTGGACGTGGTATATCTCGATTTTTCCAAAGCGTTTGATACCGTGCCGCACAAGAGGTTGGTACACAAAATGAGAATGCTTGGTCTGGGGGAAAATGTGTGTAAATGGGTTAGTAACTGGCTTAGTGATAGAAAGCAGAGGGTGGTTATAAATGGTATAGTCTCTAACTGGGTCGCTGTGTCCAGTGGGGACCGCAGGGGTCAGTATTGGGACCTGTTCTCTTCAACATATTCATTAATGATCTGGTAGAAGGTTTACACAGTAAAATATCGATATTTGCAGATGATACAAAACTATGTAAAGCAGTTAATACAAGAGAAGATAGTATTCTGCTACAGATGGATCTGGATAAGTTGGAAACTTGGGCTGAAAGGTGGCAGATGAGGTTTAACAATGATAAATGTAAGGTTATACACATGGGAAGAGGGAATCAATATCACCATTACACACTGAACGGGAAACCACTGGGTAAATCTGACAGGGAGAAGGACTTGGGGCTCCTAGTTAATGATAAACTTACCTGGAGCAGCCAGTGCCAGGCAGCAGCTGCCAAGGCAAACAGGATCATGGGGTGCATTAAAAGAGGTCTGGATACACATGATGAGAGCATTATACTGCCTCTGTACAAATCCCTAGTTAGACCGCACATGGAGTACTGTGTCCAGTTTTGGTCACCGGTGCTCAGGAAGGATATAATGGAACTAGAGAGAGTACAAAGGAGGGCAACAAAATTAATAAAGGGGATGGGAGAACTACAATACCCAGATAGATTAGCGAAATTAGGATTATTTAGTCTAGAAAAAAGACGACTGAGGGGCGATCTAATAACCATGTATAAGTATATAAGGGGACAATACAAATATCTCGCTGAGGATCTGTTTATACCAAGGAAGGTGACGGGCACAAGGGGGCATTCTTTGCGTCTGGAGGAGAGAAGGTTTTTCCACCAACATAGAAGAGGATTCTTTACTGTTAGGGCAGTGAGAATCTGGAATTGCTTGCCTGAGGAGGTGGTGATGGCGAACTCAGTCGAGGGGTTCAAGAGAGGCCTGGATGTCTTCCTGGAGCAGAACAATATTGTATCATACAATTATTAGGTTCTGTAGAAGGACGTAGATCTGGGTATTTATTATGATGGAATATAGGCTGAACTGGATGGACAAATGTCTTTTTTCGGCCTTACTAACTATGTTACTATGTTACTAGATGTAGAGGGACAGAACCAGGTATTAGGTGTAGAGGGACACAACCAGGTATTAGGTGTAGAGGGACATAACCAGGTATTAGGTGTAGAGGGACAGAACCAGGTATTAGATGTAGAGGGACAGAACCAGGTATTAGATGTAGAGGGACAGAACCAGGTATTAGGTGTAGAGGGACACATCCAGGTATTAGGTGTAGAGGGACAGAACCAGGTATTAGGTGTAGAGGGACACAACCAGGTATTAGGTGTAGAGGGACATAACCAGGTATTAGGTGTAGAGGGACACATCCAGGTATTAGGTGTAGAGGGACAGAACCAGGTATTAGGTGTAGAGGGACAGAACCAGGTATTAGATGTAGAGGGACAGAACCAGGTATTAGATGTAGAGGGACACAACCAGGTATTAGGTGTAGAGGGACAGAACCAGGTATTAGGTGTAGAGGGACAGAACCAGGTATTAGATGTAGAGGGACAGAACCAGGTATTAGATGTAGAGGGACAGAACCAGGTATTAGGTGTAGAGGGACACATCCAGGTATTAGGTGTAGAGGGACAGAACCAGGTATTAGGTGTAGAGGGACACAACCAGGTATTAGGTGTAGAGGGACATAACCAGGTATTAGGTGTAGAGGGACACATCCAGGTATTAGGTGTAGAGGGACAGAACCAGGTATTAGGTGTAGAGGGACAGAACCAGGTATTAGATGTAGAGGGACAGAACCAGGTATTAGATGTAGAGGGACAGAACCAGGTATTAGATGTAGAGGGACAGAACCAGGTATTAGGTGTAGAGGGACAGAACCAGGTATTAGGTGTAGAGGGACAGAACCAGGTATTAGGTGTAGAGGGACAGAACCAGGTATTAGGTGTAGAGGGACACATCCAGGTATTAGGTGTAGAGGGACACAACCAGGTATTAGGTGTAGAGGGACACAACCAGGTATTAGGTGTAGAGGGACACATCCAGGTATTAGGTGTAGAGGGACAGAACCAGGTATTAGGTGTAGAGGGACAGAACCAGGTATTAGGTGTAGAGGGACACATCCAGGTATTAGATGTAGAGGGACACAACCAGGTATTAGGTGTAGAGGGACAGAACCAGGTATTAGATGTAGAGGGACACAACCAGGTATTAGGTGTAGAGGGACAGAACCAGGTATTAGGTGTAGAGGGACACATCCAGGTATTAGATGTAGAGGGACAGAACCAGGTATTAGATGTAGAGGGACAGAACCAGGTATTAGATGTAGAGGGACACAACCAGGTATTAGGTGTAGAGGGACACAACCAGGTATTAGGTGTAGAGGGACAGAACCAGGTATTAGATGTAGAGGGACAGAACCAAGTATTAGATGTAGAGGGACAGAACCAGGTATTAGATGTAGAGGGACACAACCAAGTATTAGATGTAGAGGGACAGAACCAGGTATTAGATGTAGAGGGACACAACCAAGTATTAGATGTAGAGGGAGAGAACCAGGTATTAGATGTAGTGGGACAGAACCAAGTATTAGATGTAGAAGGACAGAACCAGGTATTAGATGTAGAGGGACACAACCAAGTATTAGATGTAGAGGGACAGAACCAGGTATTAGATGTAGAGGGACAGAACCAAGTATTAGATGTAGAGGGACAGAACCAGGTATTAGATGTAGAGGGACACATCCAGGTATTAGGTGTAGAGGGACACAACCAGGTATTAGATGTAGAGGGACACATCCAGGTATTAGGTGTAGAGGGACACAACCAGGTATTAGATATAGAGGGACACATCCAGGTATTAGGTGTAGAGGGACACATCCAGGTATTAGATGTAGAGGGAAACAACCAGGTATTAGGTGTAGAGGGACACAACCAGGTATTAGATGTAGAGGGACACATCCAGGTATTAGGTGTAGAGGGACACATCCAGGTATTAGGTGTAGAGGGACAGAACCAGGTATTAGATGTAGAGGGACACAACCAGGTATTAGGTGTAGAGGGACACATCCAGGTATTAGATGTAGAGGGACACAACCAGGTATTAGATGTAGAGGGACACATCCAGGTATTGGATGTAGAGGGACACATCCAGATATTAGGTGTAGAGGGACACAACCAGGTATTAGATGTAGAGGGACACATTCAGGTATTAGGTGTAGAGGGACACAACCAGGTATTAGATGTAGAGGGACACAACCAGGTATTAGATGTAGAGGGACACATCCAGGTATTAGGTGTAGAGGGACACATCCAGGTATTAGATGTAGAGGGACACAACCAGGTATTAGGTGTAGAGGGACACAACCAGGTATTAGATGTAGAGGGACACATCCAGGTATTAGGTGTAGAGGGACACATCCAGGTATTAGATGTAGAGGGACACAACCAGGTATTAGATGTAGAGGGACACATCCAGGTATTAGGTGTAGAGGGACACATCCAGGTATTAGATGTAGAGGGACACAACCAGGTATTAGGTGTAGAGGGACAGAACCAGGTATTAGGTGTAGAGGGACAGAACCAGGTATTAGATGTAGAGGGACACAACCAGGTATTAGGTGTAGAGGGACAGAACCAGGTATTAGGTGTAGAGGGACAGAACCAGGTATTAGGTGTAGAGGGACAGAACCAGGTATTAGATGTAGAGGGACACAACCAGGTATTAGATGTAGAGGGACACAACCAGGTATTAGATGTAGAGGGACAGAACCAGGTATTAGATGTAGAGGGACAGAACCAGGTATTAGGTGTAGAGGGACACAACCAGGTATTAGATGTAGAGGGACACAACCAGGTATTAGATGTAGAGGGACACAACCAGGTATTAGGTGTAGAGGGACAGAACCAGGTATTAGATGTAGAGGGACAGAACCAGGTATTAGGTGTAGAGGGACAGAACCAGGTATTAGATGTAGAGGGACACAACCAGGTATTAGATGTAGAGGGACAGAACCAAGTATTAGATGTAGAAGGACACAACCAGGTATTAGATGTAGAGGGACACAACCAGGTATTAGATGTAGGGGGACAGAACCAAGTATTAGATGTAGAGGGACATAACCAGGTATTAGAAGTAGAGGGACAGAACCAGGTATTAGGTGTAGAGGGACAGATCCAAGTATTAGATGTAGAAGGACACAACCAGGTATTAGATGTAGAGGGACACAACCAGGTATTAGATGTAGGGGGACAGAACCAAGTATTAGATGTAGAGGGACATAACCAGGTATTAGATGTAGAGGGACAGAACCAGGTATTAGGTGTAGAGGGACAGAACCAAGTATTAGATGTAGAGGGACATAACCAGGTATTAGAAGTAGAGGGACAGAACCAGGTATTAGATGTAGAGGGACAGAACCAAGTATTAGATGTAGAGGGACACAACCAGGTATTAGATGTAGAGGGACACAACCAGGTATTAGATGTAGAGGGACACAACCAGGTATTAGATGTAGAGGGACAGAACCAGGTATTAGATGTAGAGGGACACAACCAGGTATTAGATGTAGAGGGTCACAACCAGGTATTAGAAGTAGAGGGACAGAACCAGGTATTAGGTGTAGAGGGAGACAACCAGGTATTAGGTGTAGAGGGACAGAACCAGGTATTAGGTGTAGAGGGACAGAACCAGGTATTAGATGTAGAGGGACAGAACCAGGTATTAGATGTAGAGGGACACAACCAGGTATTAGATGTAGAGGGACACAACCAGGTATTAGATGTAGAGGGACACAACCAGGTATTAGATGTAGAGGGACAGAACCAGGTATTAGATGTAGAGGGACAGAACCAGGTATTAGATGTAGAGGGACACAACCAGGTATTAGATGTAGAGGGACACAACCAGGTATTAGGTGTAGAGGGACAGAACCAGGTATTAGGTGTAGAGGGACAGAACCAGGTATTAGATGTAGAGGGACACAACCAGGTATTAGATGTAGAGGGACACAACCAGGTATTAGATGTAGAGGGACACAACCAGGTATTAGGTGTAGAGGGACAGAACCAGGTATTAGGTGTAGAGGGACAGAACCAGGTATTAGATGTAGAGGGACAGAACCAGGTATTAGATGTAGAGGGACACAACCAGGTATTAGATGTAGAGGGACACAACCAGGTATTAGATGTAGAGGGACACAACCAGGTATTAGATGTAGAGGGACAGAACCAGGTATTAGATGTAGAAGGGCACAACCAGGTATTAGATGTAGAGGGACAGAACCAGGTATTAGATGTAGAAGGGCACAACCAGGTATTAAGTGTAGAGGGACACAACCAGGTATTAGATGTAGAGGGACACAACCAGGTATTAGATGTAGAAGGGCACAACCAGGTATTAGATGTAGAGGGACAGAACCAGGTATTAGATGTAGAGGGACAGAACCAGGTATTAGATGTAGAGGGACAGAACCAGGTATTAGATGTAGAGGGACAGAACCAGGTATTAGAAGTAGAGGGACAGAACCAGGTATTAGGTGTAGAGGGACAGAACCAGGTATTAGAAGTAGAGGGACAGAACCAGGTATTAGGTGTAGAGGGACAGAACCAAGTATTAGATGTAGAGGGACACAACCAGGTATTAGATGTAGAAGGGCACAACCAGGTATTAGATGTAGAGGGACAGAACCAGGTATTAGATGTAGAAGGGCACAACCAGGTATTAAGTGTAGAGGGACACAACCAGGTATTAGATGTAGAGGGACACAACTAGGTATTAGATGTAGAGGGACAGAACCAGGTATTAGATGTAGAGGGACAGAACCAGGTATTAGATGTAGAGGGACACAACCAGGTATTAGATGTAGAGGGACACAACTAGGTATTAGATGTAGAGGGACAGAACCAGGTATTAGATGTAGAGGGACAGAACCAGGTATTAGATGTAGAGGGACACAACCAGGTATTAGATGTAGAGGGACAGAACCAGGTATTAGATGTAGAGGGACAGAACCAGGTATTAGATGTAGAGGGACACAACCAGGTATTAGATGTAGAGGGACAGAACCAGGTATTAGAAGTAGAGGGACAGAACCAGGTATTAGGTGTAGAGGGACAGAACCAGGTATTAGAAGTAGAGGGACAGAACCAGGTATTAGATGTAGAAGGGCACAACCAGGTATTAGATGTAGAGGGACAGAACCAGGTATTAGATGTAGAGGGACAGAACCAGGTATTAGATGTAGAGGGACAGAACCAGGTATTAGATGTAGAGGGACAGAACCAGGTATTAGAAGTAGAGGGACAGAACCAGGTATTAGGTGTACAGGGACAGAACCAGGTATTAGAAGTAGAGGGACAGAACCAGGTATTAGGTGTAGAGGGACAGAACCAAGTATTAGATGTAGAGGGAGACAACCAGGTATTAGATGTAGAGGGACAGAACCAGGTATTAGATGTAGAGGGACAGAACCAGGTATTAGAAGTAGAGGGACAGAACCAGGTATTAGGTGTAGAGGGACAGAACCAGGTATTAGAAGTAGAGGGACAGAACCAGGTATTAGGTGTAGAGGGACAGAACCAAGTATTAGATGTAGAGGGACAGAACCAGGTATTAGATGTAGAGGGACAGAACCAGGTATTAGATGTAGAGGGACAGAACCAGGTATTAGATGTAGAGGGACACAACCAGGTATTAGATGTAGAGGGACACAACCAGGTATTAGGTGTAGAGGGACAGAACCAGGTATTAGATGTAGGGGACACAACCAGGTATTAGATGTAGAGGGACACAACCAGGTATTAGATGTAGAGGGACACAACCAGGTATTAGGTGTAGAGGGACACAACCAGGTATTAGGTGTAGAGGGACAGAACCAGGTATTAGATGTAGGGGACACAACCAGGTATTAGATGTAGAGGGACAGAACCAGGTATTAGATGTAGAGGGACAGAACCAGGTATTAGATGTAGAGGGACACAACCAGGTATTAGATGTAGAGAGACAGAACCAGGTATTAGGTGTAGAGGGACAGAACCAGGTATTAGATGTAGAGGGACACAACCAGGTATTAGATGTAGAGGGACAGAACCAGGTATTAGATGTAGAGGGACAGAACCAGGTATTAGATGTAGAGGGACACAACCAGGTATTAGATGTAGAGAGACAGAACCAGGTATTAGGTGTAGAGGGACAGAACCAGGTATTAGATGTAGAGGGACACAACCAGGTATTAGATGTAGAGAGACAGAACCAGGTATTAGATGTAGAGGGACAGAACCAGGTATTAGATGTAGAGGGACAGAACCAGGTATTAGATGTAGAGAGACAGAACCAGGTATTAGGTGTAGAGGGACACAACCAGGTATTAGATGTAGAGAGACAGAACCAGGTATTAGATGTAGAGGGACAGAACCAGGTATTAGGTGTAGAGGGACAGAACCAGGTATTAGATGTAGAGGGACAGAACCAGGTATTAGATGTAGGAGGACACAACCAGGTATTAGATGTAGGAGGACACAACCAGGTATTAGATGTAGGGGACACAACCAGGTATTAGATGTAGGGGACACAACCAGGTATTAGATGTAGAGAGACAGAACCAGGTATTAGGTGTAGAGGGACAGAACCAGGTATTAGATGTAGAGGGACAGAACCAGGTATTAGATGTAGGAGGACACAACCAGGTATTAGATGTAGGGGACAAAACCAGGTATTAGGTGTAGAGGGACAGAACCAGGTATTAGATGTAGAGGGACAGAACCAGGTATTAGATGTAGAGGGACAGAACCAGGTATTAGGTGTAGAGGGACAGAACCAGGTATTAGGTGTAGAGGGACAGAACCAGGTATTAGGTGTAGAGGGACAGAACCAGGTATTAGGTGTAGAGGGACACAACCAGGTATTAGATGTAGAGGGACACAACCAGGTATTAGATGTAGAGGGACACAACCAGGTATTAGATGTAGAGGGACACAACCAGGTATTAGGTGTAGAGGGACAGAACCAGGTATTAGATGTAGAGGGACAGAACCAGGTATTAGATGTAGAGGGACAGAACCAGGTATTAGATGTAGAGGGACAGAACCAAGTATTAGATGTAGAGGGACAGAACCAGGTATTAGATGTAGAGGGACACAACCAGGTATTAGATGTAGAGGGACAGAACCAGGTTTTAGATGTAGAGGGACAGAACCAGGTATTAGATGTAGAGGGACAGAACCAGGTATTAGATGTAGAGGGACAGAACCAGGTATTAGGTGTAGAGGGACAGAACCAGGTATTAAATGTAGAGGGACACAACCAGGAATTAGGAGTAGAGGGACAGAACCAGGTATTAGATGTAGAGGGACACAACCAGGTATTAAATGTAGAGGGACACAACCAGGTATTAGGTGTAGAGGGACACAACCAGGAATTAGGAGTAGAGGGACACAACCAGGTATTAGATGTAGAGGGACACAACCAGGTATTAGGTGTAGAGGGACAGAACCAGGTATTAGATGTAGAGAGACACAACCAGGTATTAAATGTAGAGGGACACAACCAGGAATTAGGAGTAGAGGGACACAACCAGGTATTAGATGTAGAGGGACAGAACCAGGTATTAGATGTAGAGGGACACAACCAGGTATTAGATGTAGAGGGACAGAACCAGGTATTAGATGTAGAGGGACAGAACCAGGTATTAGATGTAGAGGGACACAACCAGGTATTAGGTGTAGAGGGACACAACCAGGTATTAGATGTAGAGGGACACAACCAGGTATTAGGTGTAGAGGGACACAACCAGGTATTAGATGTAGAGGAACACAACCAGGTATTAGATGTAGAGGGACACAACTAGGTATTAGGTGTAGAGGGACAGAACCAGGTATTAGATGTAGAGGGACACAACCAGGTATTAGATGTAGAGGGACACAACCAGGTATTAGGTGTAGAGGGACACAACCAGGTATTAGATGTAGAGGGACACAACCAGGTATTAGGTGTAGAGGGACACAACCAGGTATTAGATGTAGAGGGACACAACCAGGTATTAGATGTAGAGGGACACAACCAGGTATTAGATGTAGAGGGACACAACCAGGTATTAGATGTAGAGGGACACAACCAGGTATTAGGTGTAGAGGGACACAACCAGGTATTAGGTGTAGAGGGACAGAACCAGGTATTAGATGTAGAGGGACACAACCAGGTATTAGATGTAGAGGGACACAACCAGGTATTAGATGTAGAGGGACACAACCAGGTATTAGATGTAGAGGGACACAACCAGGTATTAGATGTAGAGGGACACAACCAGGTATTAGATGTAGAGGGACACAACCAGGTATTAGATGTAGAGGGACACAACCAGGTATTAGATGTAGAGGGACACAACCAGGTATTAGGTGTAGAGGGACACAACCAGGTATTAGGTGTAGAGGGACAGAACCAGGTATTAGATGTAGAGGGACACAACCAGGTATTAGATGTAGAGGGACACAACCAGGTATTAGGTGTAGAGGGACAGAACCAGGTATTAGATGTAGAGGGACACAACCAGGTATTAGATGTAGAGGGACACAACCAGGTATTAGATGTAGAGGGACACAACCAGGTATTAGATGTAGAGGGACACAACCAGGTATTAGATGTAGAGGGACACAACCAGGTATTAGATGTAGAGGGACACAACCAGGTATTAGGTGTAGAGGGACACAACCAGGTATTAGATGTAGAGGGACACAACCAGGTATTAGATGTAGAGGGACACAACCAGGTATTAGATGTAGGGGGACACAACCAGGTATTAGGTGTAGAGGGACACAACCAGGTATTAGATGTAGAGGGACACAACCAGGTATTAGATGTAGAGGGACACAACCAGGTATTAGATGTAGGGGGACAGAACCAGGTATTAGGTGTAGAGGGACACAACCAGGTATTAGATGTAGAGGGACACAACCAGGTATTAGGTGTAGAGGGACACAACCAGGTATTAGGTGTAGAGGGACACAACCAGGTATTAGATGTAGAGGGACACAACCAGGTATTAGATGTAGAGGGACACAACCAGGTATTAGGTGTAGAGGGACACAACCAGGTATTAGGTGTAGAGGGACACAACCAGGTATTAGATGTAGAGGGACAGAACCAAGTATTAGGTGTAGAGGGACAGAACCAGGTATTAGGTGTAGAGGGACAGAACCAGGTATTAGATGTAGAGGGACAGAACCAGGTATTAGGTGTAGAGGGACAGAACCAGGTATTAGATGTAGAGGGACACAACCAGGTATTAGATGTAGAGGGACAGAACCAGGTATTAGGTGTAGAGGGACAGAACCAGGTATTAGGTGTAGAGGGACAGAACCAGGTATTAGGTGTAGAGGGACACAACCAGGTATTAGATGTAGAGGGACAGAACCAGGTATTAGATGTAGAGGGACAGAACCAGGTATTAGATGTAGAGGGACAGAACCAGGTATTAGATGTAGAGGGACACAACCAGGTATTAAATGTAGAGGGACAGAACCAGGTATTAGATGTAGAGGGACACAACCAGGTATTAGATGTAGAGGGACACAACCAGGTATTAGATGTAGAGGGACACAACCAGGTATTAGATGTAGAGGGACACAACCAGGTATTAGATGTAGAGGGACACAACCAGGTATTAGATGTAGAGGGACAGAACCAGGTATTAGATGTAGAGGGACACAACCAGGTATTAGATGTAGAGGGACACAACCAGGTATTAGATGTAGAGGGACACAACCAGGTATTAGATGTAGAGGGACACAACCAGGTATTAGATGTAGAGGGACACAACCAGGTATTAGATGTAGAGGGACACAACCAGGTATTAGATGTAGAGGGACACAACCAGGTATTAGATGTAGAGGGACACAACCAGATATTAGATGTAGGGGGACAGAACCAGGTATTAGATGTAGAGGGACAGAACCAGGTATTAGGCGTAGAGGGACAGAACCAGGTATTAGGTGTAGGAGGACACAACCAGGTATTAGATGTAGAGGGACAGAACCAGGTATTAGATGTAGGGGGACAGAACCAGATATTAGATGTAGAGGGACAGAACCAGGTATTAGGTGTAAAGGGACAGAACCAGGTATTAGGTGTAGAGGGACAGAACCAGGTATTAGATGTAGAGGGACAGAACCAGATATTAGATGTAGAGGGACAGAACCAGGTATTAGATGTAGAGGGACACAACCAGGTATTAGATGTAAAGGGACAGAACCTGGTATTAGGTGTAGCGGGACAGAACCAGGTATTAGATGTAGAGGGACACAACCAGGTATTAGATGTAGAGGGACACAACCAGGTATTAGATGTAGAGGGACACAACCAGGTATTAGATGTAGAGGGACACAACCAGGTATTAGATGTAAAGGGACAGAACCAGGTATTAGGTGTAGAGGGACAGAACCAGGTATTAGATGTAGAGGGACAGAACCAGGTATTAGATGTAGAGGGACAGAACCAGGTATTAGATGTAGAGGGACAGAACCAGGTATTAGGTGTAGAGGGACAGAACCAGGTATTAGATGTAGAGGGACACAACCAGGTATTAGATGTAGAGGGACACAACCAGGTATTAGATGTAGAGGGACACAACCAGGTATTAGATGTAGAGGGACAGAACCAGGTATTAGGTGTAGAGGGACACAACCAGGTATTAGATGTAAAGGGACAGAACCAGGTATTAGATGTAGAAGGACACAACCAGGTATTAGATGTAGAGGGACAGAACCAGGTATTAGGTGTAGAGGGACACAACCAGGTATTAGATGTAAAGGGACAGAACCAGGTATTAGATGTAGAGGGACACAACCAGGTATTAGATGTAGGGGGACAGAACCAGGTATTAGATGTAGAGGGACACAACCAGGTATTAGATGTAAAGGGACAGAACCAGGTATTAGATGTAGAGGGACACAACCAGGTATTAGATGTAGAGGGACAGAACCAGGTATTAGGTGTAGAGGGACAGAACCAGGTATTAGATGTAGAGGGACACAACCAGGTATTAGGTGTAGAGGGACAGAACCAGGTATTAGATGTAGAGGGACAGAACCAGGTATTAGATGTAGAGGGACACAACCAGGTATTAGATGTAAAGGGACAGAACCAGGTATTAGATGTAGAGGGACACAACCAGGTATTAGATGTAGAGGGACACAACCAGGTATTAGATGTAGAGGGACACAACCAGGTATTAGATGTAGAGGGACAGAACCAGGTATTAGATGTAGAGGGACACAACCAGGTATTAGATGTAAAGGGACAGAACCAGGTATTAGATGTAGAGGGACACAACCAGGTATTAGATGTAGAGGGACACAACCAGGTATTAGATGTAGAGGGACACAACCAGGTATTAGATGTAGAGGGACAGAACCAGGTATTAGATGTAGAGGGACACAACCAGGTATTAGATGTAGAGGGACACAACCAGGTATTAGATGTAGAGGGACAGAACCAGGTATTAGGTGTAGAGGGACACAACCAGGTATTAGATGTAGAGGGACACAACCAGGTATTAGATGTAAAGGGACAGAACCAGGTATTAGATGTAGAGGGACACAACCAGGTATTAGGTGTAGAGGGACACAACCAGGTATTAGATGTAGAGGGACACAACCAGGTATTAGATGTAGAGGGACACATCCAGGTATTAGATGTAGAGGGACACAACCAGGTATTAGATGTAGAGGGACACAACCAGGTATTAGATGTAGAGGGACAGAACCAGGTATTAGATGTAGAGGGACACAACCAGGTATTAGATGTAGAGGGACAGAACCAGGTATTAGGTGTAGAGGGACACAACCAGGTATTAGATGTAAAGGGACAGAACCAGGTATTAGATGTAGAGGGACACAACCAGGTATTAGATGTAGAGGGACACAACCAGGTATTAGATGTAGAGGGACAGAACCAGGTATTAGATGTAGAGGGACACAACCAGGTATTAGATGTAGAGGGACACAACCAGGTATTAGATGTAGAGGGACAGAACCAGGTATTAGGTGTAGAGGGACACAACCAGGTATTAGATGTAAAGGGACAGAACCAGGTATTAGATGTAGAGGGACACAACCAGGTATTAGATGTAGAGGGACAGAACCAGGTATTAGATGTAGAGGGACACAACCAGGTATTAGATGTAGGAGGACACAACCAGGTATTAGGTGTAGAGGGACAGAACCAGATATTAGATGTAGAGGGACAGAACCAGGTATTAGATGTAGGGGGACACAACTAGGTATTAGATGTAGAGGGACACAACCAGGTATTAGATGTAGGGGGACAGAACCAGGTATTAGATGTAGAGGGACAGAACCAGGTATTAGATGTAGAGGGACAGAACCAGATATTAGGTGTAGAGGGACACAACCAGGTATTAGGTGTAGAGGGACAGAACCAGGTATTAGATGTAGGGGGACACAACCAGGTATTAGGTGTAGGGGGACACAACCAGGTATTAGGTGTAGAGGGACAGAACCAGGTATTAGGTGTAGAGGGACAGAACCAGGTATTAGATGTAGGGGGACACAACTAGGTATTAGATGTAGAGGGACACAACCAGGTATTAGATGTAGGGGGACAGAACCAGGTATTAGATGTAGAGGGACAGAACCAGGTATTAGATGTAGAGGGACAGAACCAGATATTAGATGTAGAGGGACAGAACCAGGTATTAGATGTAGGGGGACACAACTAGGTATTAGATGTAGAGGGACACAACCAGGTATTAGATGTAGGGGGACAGAACCAGGTATTAGATGTAGAGGGACACAACCAGGTATTAGATGTAGAGGGACAGAACCAGATATTAGATGTAGAGGGACAGAACCAGGTATTAGATGTAGAGGGACAGAACCAGGTATTAGATGTAGAGGGACACAACCAGGTATTAGATGTAGAGGGACACAACCAGGTATTAGATGTAGGAGGACACAACCAGGTATTAGATGTAGAGGGACAGAACCAGGTATTAGATATAGAGGGACAGAACCAGGTATTAGATGTAGGAGGACACAACCAGATATTAGATGTAGAGGGACAGAACCAGGTATTAGATGTAGAGGGACAGAACCAGGTATTAGATGTAGAGGGACACAACCAGGTAATAGATGTAGAGGGACAGAACCAGGTATTAGATGTAGAGGGACACAACCAGGTATTAGATGTAGGAGGACACAACCAGGTATTAGATGTAGAGGGACAGAACCAGATATTAGATGTAGAGGGACATAACCAGGTATTAGATGTAGGGGGACAGAACCAGGTATTAGATGTAGAGGGACAGAACCAGGTATTAGATGTAGAGGGACACAACCAGGTATTAGATGTAGAGGGACAGAACCAGGTATTAGATGTAGAGGGACACAACCAGGTATTAGATGTAGAGGGACAGAACCAGGTATTAGATGTAGAGGGACACAACCAGGTATTAGGTGTAGAGGGACATAACCAGGTATTAGATGTAGAGGGACACAACCAGGTATTAGGTGTAGAGGGACATAACCAGGTATTAGATGTAGAGGGACACAACCAGGTATTAGATGTAGAGGGACAGAACCAGGTATTAGATGTAGAGGGACAGAACCTGGTATTAGGTGTAGAGGGACACAACCAGGTATTAGATGTAGAGGGACACATCCAGGTATTAGATGTAGGGGGACACATCCAGGTATTAGGTGTAGAGGGACAGAACCAGGTATTAGATGTAGAAGGACACAACCAGGTATTAGGTGTAGAGGGACAGAACCAGGTATTAGATGTAGAGGGACAGAACCTGGTATTAGGTGTAGGGGGACAGAACCAGGTATTAGATGTAGAGGGACAGAACCAGGTATTAGATGTAGAGGGACAGAACCAGGTATTAGATGTAGAGGGACAGAACCAGGTATTAGATGTAGAGGGACACATCCAGGTATTAGATGTAGAGGGACACAACCAGGTATTAGGTGTAGAGGGACACAACCAGGTATTAGATGTAGAGGGATAGAACCTGGTATTAGATGTAGAGGGACAGAACCAGGTATTAGGTGTAGAGGGACACAACCAGGTATTAGATGTAGAAGGACACAACCAGGTATTAGATGTAGAGGGACAGAACCAGGTATTAGATGTAGAGGGACAGAACCAGGTATTAGATGTAGAGGGACAGAACCAGGTATTAGATGTAGAGGGACACATCCAGGTATTAGATGTAGAGGGACACAACCAGGTATTAGATGTAGGGGGACACATCCAGGTATTAGATGTAGAGGGACACAACCAGGTATTAGATGTAGAGGGACAGAACCAGGTATTAGATGTAGAAGGACACAACCAGGTATTAGGTGTAGAGGGACAGAACCAGGTATTAGATGTAGAGGGACAGAACCTGGTATTAGGTGTAGGGGGACAGAACCAGGTATTAGATGTAGAGGGACAGAACCAGGTATTAGGTGTAGAGGGACAGAACCAGGTATTAGATGTAGAGGGACAGAACCAGGTATTAGATGTAGAGGGACAGAACCAGGTATTAGATGTAGAGGGACAGAACCAGGTATTAGGTGTAGAGGGACAGAACCAGGTATTAGAAGTAGAGGGACAGAACCAGGTATTAGGTGTAGAGGGACAGAACCATGTATTAGATGTAGAGGGACAGAACCAGGTATTAGATGTAGAGGGACACATCCAGGTATTAGATGTAGGGGGACAGAACCAGGTATTAGGTGTAGAGGGACAGAACCATGTATTAGATGTAGAGGGACAGAACCAGGTATTAGATGTAGAGGGACAGAACCATGTATTAGATGTAGAGGGACAGAACCATGTATTAGATGTAGAGGGACAGAACCAGGTATTAGATGTAGAGGGACAGAACCAGGTATTAGATGTAGAGGGACAGAACCATGTATTAGATGTAGAGGGACAGAACCAGGTATTAGATGTAGAGGGACAGAACCAGGTATTAGATGTAGAGGGACAGAACCATGTATTAGATGTAGAGGGACAGAACCAGGTATTAGATGTAGAGGGACACAACCAGGTATTAGATGTAGAGGGACACAACCAGGTATTAGATGTAGAGGGACAGAACCAGGTATTAGATGTAGAGGGACAGAACCAGGTATTAGATGTAGAGGGACACAACCAGGTATTAGGCGTAGAGGGACAGAACCAGGTATTAGGTGTAGGAGGACACAACCAGGTATTAGATGTAGAGGGACAGAACCAGGTATTAGATGTAGGGGGACAGAACCAGATATTAGATGTAGAGGGACAGAACCAGGTATTAGGTGTCGGGGGACACAGCCAGGTATTAGATGTAGAGGGACACAACCAGGTATTAGATGTAAAGGGACAGAACCAGGTATTAGATGTAGAGGGACAGAACCAGGTATTAGATGTAGAGGGACAGAACCTGGTATTAGGTGTAGAGGGACAGAACCAGGTATTAGATGTAGAGGGACAGAACCAGGTATTATATGTAGAGGGACACAACCAGGTATTAGATGTAGAGGGACAGAACCAGGTATTAGGTGTAGAGGGACACAACCAGGTATTAGATGTAGAGGGACACAACCAGATATTAGATGTAGAGGGACAGAACCAGGTATTAGATGTAGAGGGACACAACCAGGTATTAGATGTAGAGGGACAGAACCAGGTATTAGATGTAGAGGGACAGAACCAGGTATTAGGTGTAGAGGGACACAACCAGGTATTAGATGTAGAGGGACAGAACCAGGTATTAGATGTAGAGGGACAGAACCAGGTATTAGGTGTAGAGGGACACAACCAGATATTAGATGTAGAGGGACACAACCAGATATTAGATGTAGAGGGACAGAACCAGGTATTAGATGTAGAGGGACACAACCAGGTATTAGATGTAGAGGGACAGAACCAGGTATTAGATGTAGAGGGACAGAACCAGGTATTAGGTGTAGAGGGACAGAACCAGGTATTAGGTGTAGAGGGACAGAACCAGGTATTAGATGTAGAGGGACAGAACCAGGTATTAGATGTAGAGGGACACAACCAGGTATTAGATGTAGAGGGACAGAACCAGGTATTAGATGTAGAGGGACAGAACCAGGTATTAGATGTAGAGGGACAGAACCAGGTATTAGATGTAGAGGGACACAACCAGGTATTAGATGTAGAGGGACAGAACCAGGTATTAGATGTAGAGGGACAGAACCAGGTATTAGATGTAGAGGGACAGAACCAGGTATTAGGTGTAGAGGGACACAACCAGATATTAGATGTAGAGGGACACAACCAGATATTAGATGTAGAGGGACAGAACCAGGTATTAGATGTAGAGGGACACAACCAGGTATTAGATGTAGAGGGACAGAACCAGGTATTAGATGTAGAGGGACACAACCAGGTATTAGATGTAGAGGGACAGAACCAGGTATTAGATGTAGAGGGACAGAACCAGGTATTAGATGTAGAGGGACAGAACCAGATATTAGATGTAGAGGGACAGAACCAGGTATTAGATGTAGAGGGACACAACCAGGTATTAGATGTAGAGGGACAGAACCAGGTATTAGATGTAGAGGGACAGAACCTGGTATTAGGTGTAGAGGACAGAACCAGGTATTAGATGTAGAGGGACACAACCAGGTATTAGATGTAGAGGGACAGAACCAGGTATTAGATGTAGAGGACAGAACCAGGTATTAGATGTAGAGGGACACAACCAGGTATTAGATGTAGAGGGACACAACCAGGTATTAGGTGTAGAGGGACAGAACCAGGTATTAGATGTAGAGGGACACAACCAGGTATTAGATGTAGAGGGACAGAACCAGGTATTAGATGTAGAGGGACACAACCAGATATTAGATGTAGAGGGACAGAACCAGGTATTAGATGTAGAGGGACAGAACCAGGTATTAGATGTAGAGGGACAGAACCAGGTATTAGGTGTAGAGGGACAGAACCAGGTATTAGGTGTAGGGGGACAGAACCAGGTATTAGATGTAGAGGGACAGAACCAGGTATTAGGTGTAGAGGGACACAACCAGGTATTAGATGTAGAGGGACACAACCAGGTATTAGGTGTAGAGGGACAGAACCAGGTATTAGATGTAGAGGGACAGAAAAAGGTATTAGGTGTAGAGGGACAGAACCAGGTATTATATGTAGAGGGACACAACCAGGTATTAGATGTAGAGGGACAGAACCAGGTATTAGGTGTAGGGGGACAGAACCAGGTATTAGATGTAGAGGGACAGAAAAAGGTATTAGGTGTAGAGGGACAGAACCAGGTATTAGGTGTAGAGGGACAGAACCAGGTATTAGATGTAGAGGGACAGAACCAGGTATTAGATGTAGAGGGACAGAACCAGGTATTAGATGTAGAGGGACAGAACCAGGTATTAGATGTAGAGGGACAAAACCAGGTATTAGGTGTAGGGGGACAGAACCAGGTATTAGATGTAGAGGGACAAAACCAGGTATTAGATGTAGAGGGACAGAACCAGGTATTAGATGTAGAGGGACAGAACCAGGTATTAGGTGTAGAGGGACAGAACCAGGTATTAGATGTAGAGGGACAGAACCAGGTATTAGGTGTAGAGGGACAGAACCAGGTATTAGAAGTAGAGGGACAGAACCAGGTATTAGGTGTAGGGGGACAGAACCAGGTATTAGATGTAGAGGGATAGAACCATGTATTAGATGTAGAGGGACAGAACCAGGTATTAGGTGTAGAGGGACAGAACCAGGTATTAGATGTAGAGGGACACAACCAGGTATTAGATGTAGAGGGACAGAACCAGGTATTAGATGTAGAAGGACACAACCAGGTATTAGATGTAGAGGGACAGAACCAGGTATTAGATGTAGAGGGACAGAACCAGGTATTAGATGTAGAAGGACACAACCAGGTATTAGATGTAGAGGGACAGAACCAGGTATTAGATGTAGAGGGACAGAACCAGGTATTAGATGTAGAGGGACAGAACCAGATATTAGATGTAGAGGGACAGAACCAGGTATTAGATGTAGAAGGACAGAACCAGGTATTAGATGTAGAGGCACAGAACCAGGTATTAGATGTAGAGGGACAGAACCAGGTATTAGGTGTAGAGGGACAGAACCAGGTATTAGGTGTAGAGGGACAGAACCAGGTATTAGGTGTAGAGGGACAGAACCAGGTATTAGGTGTAGAAGGACAGAACCAGGTATTAGGTGTAGAGGGACAGAACCAGGTATTAGATGTAGAGGGACAGAACCAGGTATTAGATGTAGAGGGACAGAACCAGGTATTAGATGTAGAGGGACAGAACCAGATATTAGATGTAGAGGGACAGAACCAGGTATTAGATGTAGAGGGACACAACCAGGTATTAGATGTAGAGGGACAGAACCAGGTATTAGGAGTAGAGGGACACAACCAGGTATTAGATGTAGAGGGACAGAACCAGGTATTAGATGTAGAGGGACAGAACCAGGTATTAGATGTAGAGGGACAGAACCAGGTATTAGATGTAGAGGGACAGAACCAGGTATTAGATGTAGAGGGACAGAACCAGGTATTAGGAGTAGAGGGACACAACCAGGTATTAGATGTAGAGGGACAGAACCAGGTATTAGATGTAGAGGGACAGAACCAGGTATTAGGTGTAGAGGGACAGAACCAGGTATTAGATGTAGAGGGACAGAACCAGGTATTAGGAGTAGAGGGACACAACCAGGTATTAGATGTAGAGGGACAGAACCAGGTATTAGATGTAGAGGGACAGAACCAGGTATTAGATGTAGAGGGACACAACCAGGTATTAGATGTAGAGGGACAGAACCAGGTATTAGATGTAGAGGGACAGAACCAGGTATTAGATGTAGAGGGACAGAACCAGGTATTAGGAGTAGAGGGACACAACCAGGTATTAGATGTAGAGGGACAGAACCAGGTATTAGATGTAGAGGGACAGAACCAGGTATTAGATGTAGAGGGACACAACCAGGTATTAGGTGTAGAGGGACAGAACCAGGTATTAGATGTAGAGGGACACAACCAGGTATTAGGTGTAGAGGGACAGAACCAGGTATTAGATGTAGAGGGACAGAACCAGGTATTAGATGTAGAGGGACAGAACCAGGTATTAGGTGTAGAGGGACACAACCAGGTATTAGATGTAGAGGGACACATCCAGGTATTAGATGTAGAGGGACAGAACCAGGTATTAGATGTAGAGGGACAGAACCAGGTATTAGATGTAGAAGGACACATCCAGGTATTAGATGTAGAGGGACAGAACCAGGTATTAGATGTAGAGGGACAGAACCAGGTATTAGGTGTAGAGGGACAGAACCAGGTATTAGGTGTAGAGGGACACAACCAGGTATTAGATGTAGAGGGACACATCCAGGTATTAGATGTAGAGGGACAGAACCAGGTATTAGATGTAGAGGGACAGAACCAGGTATTAGATGTAGAAGGACACATCCAGGTATTAGATGTAGAGGGACAGAACCAGGTATTAGATGTAGAGGGACAGAACCAGGTATTAGATGTAGAGGGACACATCCAGGTATTAGATGTAGAGGGACAGAACCTGGTATTAGGTGTAGAGGGACAGAACCAGGTATTAGATGTAGAGGGACAGAACCAGGTATTATATGTAGAGGGACACAACCAGGTATTAGATGTAGAGGGACAGAACCAGGTATTAGGTGTAGAGGGACACAACCAGGTATTAGATGTAGAGGGACACAACCAGATATTAGATGTAGAGGGACAGAACCAGGTATTAGATGTAGAGGGACACAACCAGGTATTAGATGTAGAGGGACAGAACCAGGTATTAGATGTAGAGGGACAGAACCAGGTATTAGGTGTAGAGGGACACAACCAGGTATTAGATGTAGAGGGACAGAACCAGGTATTAGATGTAGAGGGACAGAACCAGGTATTAGATGTAGAGGGACAGAACCAGGTATTAGGTGTAGAGGGACACAACCAGATATTAGATGTAGAGGGACACAACCAGATATTAGATGTAGAGGGACAGAACCAGGTATTAGATGTAGAGGGACACAACCAGGTATTAGATGTAGAGGGACAGAACCAGGTATTAGATGTAGAGGGACAGAACCAGGTATTAGGTGTAGAGGGACACAACCAGATATTAGATGTAGAGGGACACAACCAGATATTAGATGTAGAGGGACAGAACCAGGTATTAGATGTAGAGGGACACAACCAGGTATTAGATGTAGAGGGACAGAACCAGGTATTAGATGTAGAGGGACAGAACCAGGTATTAGGTGTAGAGGGACAGAACCAGGTATTAGGTGTAGAGGGACAGAACCTGGTATTAGGTGTAGAGGACAGAACCAGGTATTAGATGTAGAGGGACACAACCAGGTATTAGATGTAGAGGGACAGAACCAGGTATTAGATGTAGAGGACAGAACCAGGTATTAGATGTAGAGGGACACAACCAGGTATTAGATGTAGAGGGACACAACCAGGTATTAGGTGTAGAGGGACAGAACCAGGTATTAGATGTAGAGGGACACAACCAGGTATTAGATGTAGAGGGACAGAACCAGGTATTAGATGTAGAGGGACACAACCAGATATTAGATGTAGAGGGACAGAACCAGGTATTAGATGTAGAGGGACAGAACCAGGTATTAGATGTAGAGGACAGAACCAGGTATTAGATGTAGAGGGACACAACCAGGTATTAGATGTAGATGGACACAACCAGGTATTAGGTGTAGAGGGACAGAACCAGGTATTAGATGTAGAGGGACACAACCAGGTATTAGATGTAGAGGGACAGAACCAGGTATTAGATGTAGAGGGACACAACCAGATATTAGATGTAGAGGGACAGAACCAGGTATTAGATGTAGAGGGACAGAACCAGGTATTAGATGTAGAGGGACAGAACCAGGTATTAGGTGTAGAGGGACAGAACCAGGTATTAGGTGTAGGGGGACAGAACCAGGTATTAGATGTAGAGGGACAGAACCAGGTATTAGGTGTAGAGGGACACAACCAGGTATTAGATGTAGAGGGACACAACCAGGTATTAGGTGTAGAGGGACAGAACCAGGTATTAGGTGTAGGGGGACAGAACCAGGTATTAGATGTAGAGGGACAGAACCAGGTATTAGGTGTAGAGGGACACAACCAGGTATTAGATGTAGAGGGACACAACCAGGTATTAGATGTAGAGGGACAGAACCAGGTATTAGGTGTAGAGGGACACAACCAGGTATTAGATGTAGAGGGACACAACCAGGTATTAGGTGTAGAGGGACAGAACCAGGTATTAGATGTAGAGGGACACAACCAGGTATTAGATGTAGAGGGACAGAACCAGGTATTAGGTGTAGGGGGACAGAACCAGGTATTAGATGTAGAGGGACAGAACCAGGTATTAGGTGTAGAGGGACAGAACCAGGTATTATATGTAGAGGGACAGAACCAGGTATTATATGTAGAGGGACACAACCAGGTATTAGATGTAGAGGGACAGAACCAGGTATTAGGTGTAGGGGGACAGAACCAGGTATTAGATGTAGAGGGACAGAAAAAGGTATTAGGTGTAGAGGGACAGAACCAGGTATTAGGTGTAGAGGGACAGAACCAGGTATTAGATGTAGAGGGACAGAACCAGGTATTAGATGTAGAGGGACAGAACCAGGTATTAGATGTAGAGGGACAGAACCAGGTATTAGATGTAGAGGGACAAAACCAGGTATTAGGTGTAGGGGGACAGAACCAGGTATTAGATGTAGAGGGACAAAACCAGGTATTAGATGTAGAGGGACAGAACCAGGTATTAGATGTAGAGGGACAGAACCAGGTATTAGGTGTAGAGGGACAGAACCAGGTATTAGATGTAGAGGGACAGAACCAGGTATTAGGTGTAGAGGGACAGAACCAGGTATTAGAAGTAGAGGGACAGAACCAGGTATTAGGTGTAGGGGGACAGAACCAGGTATTAGATGTAGAGGGACAGAACCAGGTATTAGATGTAGAGGGATAGAACCATGTATTAGATGTAGAGGGACAGAACCAGGTATTAGGTGTAGAGGGACAGAACCAGGTATTAGATGTAGAGGGACACAACCAGGTATTAGATGTAGAGGGACAGAACCAGGTATTAGATGTAGAGGGACAGAACCAGATATTAGATGTAGAGGGACAGAACCAGGTATTAGATGTAGAAGGACAGAACCAGGTATTAGATGTAGAGGCACAGAACCAGGTATTAGATGTAGAGGGACAGAACCAGGTATTAGGTGTAGAGGGACAGAACCAGGTATTAGGTGTAGAGGGACAGAACCAGGTATTAGGTGTAGAGGGACAGAACCAGGTATTAGGTGTAGAAGGACAGAACCAGGTATTAGGTGTAGAGGGACAGAACCAGGTATTAGATGTAGAGGGACAGAACCAGGTATTAGATGTAGAGGGACAGAACCAGGTATTAGATGTAGAGGGACAGAACCAGATATTAGATGTAGAGGGACAGAACCAGGTATTAGATGTAGAGGGACACAACCAGGTATTAGATGTAGAGGGACAGAACCAGGTATTAGGAGTAGAGGGACACAACCAGGTATTAGATGTAGAGGGACAGAACCAGGTATTAGATGTAGAGGGACAGAACCAGGTATTAGATGTAGAGGGACAGAACCAGGTATTAGATGTAGAGGGACAGAACCAGATATTAGATGTAGAGGGACAGAACCAGGTATTAGATGTAGAGGGACACAACCAGGTATTAGATGTAGAGGGACAGAACCAGGTAATAGATGTAGAGGGACAGAACCAGGTATTAGATGTAGAGGGACACAACCAGGTATTAGATGTAGAGGGACACAACCAGGTATTAGATGTAGAGGGACAGAACCAGGTATTAGGTGTAGAGGGACAGAACCAGGTATTAGGTGTAGGGGCACAGCCAGGTATTAGATGTAGAGGGACACAACCAGGTATTAGATGTAGAGGGACAGAACCAGGTATTAGATGTAGAGGGACAGAACCAGGTATTATATGTAGAGGGACAGAACCAGGTATTAGATGTAGAGGGACAGAACCAGGTATTAGGAGTAGAGGGACACAACCAGGTATTAGATGTAGAGGGACAGAACCAGGTATTAGATGTAGAGGGACAGAACCAGGTATTAGATGTAGAGGGACACAACCAGGTATTAGATGTAGAGGGACAGAACCAGGTATTAGATGTAGAGGGACAGAACCAGGTATTAGATGTAGAGGGACAGAACCAGGTATTAGGAGTAGAGGGACACAACCAGGTATTAGATGTAGAGGGACAGAACCAGGTATTAGATGTAGAGGGACAGAACCAGGTATTAGATGTAGAGGGACACAACCAGGTATTAGGTGTAGAGGGACAGAACCAGGTATTAGATGTAGAGGGACACAACCAGGTATTAGGTGTAGAGGGACAGAACCAGGTATTAGATGTAGAGGGACAGAACCAGGTATTAGATGTAGAGGGACAGAACCAGGTATTAGGTGTAGAGGGACACAACCAGGTATTAGATGTAGAGGGACACATCCAGGTATTAGATGTAGAGGGACAGAACCAGGTATTAGATGTAGAGGGACAGAACCAGGTATTAGATGTAGAAGGACACATCCAGGTATTAGATGTAGAGGGACAGAACCAGGTATTAGATGTAGAGGGACAGAACCAGGTATTAGGTGTAGAGGGACAGAACCAGGTATTAGGTGTAGAGGGACACAACCAGGTATTAGATGTAGAGGGACACATCCAGGTATTAGATGTAGAGGGACAGAACCAGGTATTAGATGTAGAGGGACAGAACCAGGTATTAGATGTAGAAGGACACATCCAGGTATTAGATGTAGAGGGACAGAACCAGGTATTAGATGTAGAGGGACAGAACCAGGTATTAGATGTAGAGGGACACATCCAGGTATTAGATGTAGAGGGACAGAACCAGGTATTAGATGTAGAGGGACAGAACCAGGTATTAGATGTAGAGGGACAGAACCAGGTATTAGATGTAGAGGGACACAACCAGGTATTAGATGTAGAGGGACAGAACCAGGTATTAGATGTAGAGGGACACATCCAGGTATTAGGTGTAGAGGGACACAACCAGGTATTAGATGTAGAGGGACAGAACCAGGTATTAGATGTAGAGGGACACATCCAGGTATTAGGTGTAGAGGGACAGAACCAGGTATTAGATGTAGAGGGACACAACCAGGTATTAGATGTAGAGGGACAGAACCAGGTATTAGATGTAGAGGGACACAACCAGGTATTAGATGTAGAGGGACAGAACCAGGTATTAGATGTAGAGGGACACATCCAGGTATTAGATGTAGAGGGACAGAACCAGGTATTAGATGTAGAGGGACACAACCAGGTATTAGATGTAGAGGGACAGAACCAGGTATTAGATGTAGAGGGACACATCCAGGTATTAGATGTAGAGGGACAGAACCAGGTATTAGATGTAGAGGGACACAACCAGGTATTAGATGTAGAGGGACAGAACCAGGTATTAGATGTAGAGGGACACATCCAGGTATTAGGTGTAGAGGGACACAACCAGGTATTAGATGTAGAGGGACAGAACCAGGTATTAGATGTAGAAGGACACATCCAGGTATTAGGTGTAGAGGGACACAACCAGGTATTAGATGTAGAGGGACAGAACCAGGTATTAGATGTAGAGGGACACATCCAGGTATTAGGTGTAGAGGGACACAACCAGGTATTAGATGTAGAGGGACAGAACCAGGTATTAGATGTAGAAGGACACATCCAGGTATTAGATGTAGAGGGACAGAACCAGGTATTAGATGTAGAGGGACAGAACCAGGTATTAGATGTAGAGGGACACATCCAGGTATTAGATGTAGAGGGACACAACCAGGTATTAGATGTAGAGGGACACAACCAGGCATTAGGTGTAGAGGGACAGAACCAGGTATTAGATGTAGAGGGACACAACCAGGTATTAGGTGTAGAGGGACAGAACCAGGTATTAGGTGTAGAGGGACACAACCTGGTATTAGATGTAGAGGGACAGAACCAGGTATTAGATGTAGAGGGACACAACCAGGTATTAGATGTAGAGGGACACATCCAGGTATTAGGTGTAGAGGGACAAAACCAGGTATTAGGTGTAGAGGGACAGAACCAGGTATTAGATGTAGAGGGACACAACCAGGTATTAGATGTAGAGGGACACATCCAGGTATTAGGTGTAGAGGGACACAACCAGGTATTAGATGTAGAGGGACAGAACCAGGTATTAGATGTAGAGGGACACAACCAGGTATTAGATGTAGAGGGACACATCCAGGTATTAGGTGTAGAGGGACACAACCAGGTATTAGGTGTAGAGGGACAGAACCAGGTATTAGGTGTAGAGGGACAGAACCAGGTATTAGATGTAGGGGGACAGAACCAGGTATTAGGTGTAGAGGGACAGAACCAGGTATTAGATGTAGAGGGACAGAACCAGGTATTAGGTGTAGGAGGACACATCCAGGTATTAGGTGTAGGGTGACACATCCAGGTATTAGATGTAGGGAGACAGAACCAGGTATTAGATGTAGAGGGACACAACCAGGTATTAGATGTAGGGTGACACATCCAGGTATTAGATGTAGAGGGATAGAACCAGGTATTAGGTGTAGAGGGACAGAACCAAGTATTAGATGTAGAGGGACAGAACCAGGTATTAGATGTAGAGGGACAGAACCAGGTATTATATGTAGAGGGACAGAACCAGGTATTAGAAGTAGAGGGACAGAACCAGGTATTAGGTGTAGAGGGACAGAACCAGGTATTAGGTGTAGAGGGACAGAACCAGGTATTAGAAGTAGAGGGACAGAACCAGGTATTAGGTGTAGAGGGACAGAACCAGGTATTAGATGTAGAGGGACAGAACCAGGTATTAGAAGTAGAGGGACAGAACCAGGTATTAGGTGTAGAGGGACAGAACCAGGTATTAGATGTAGAGGGACAGAACCAGGTATTAGAAGTAGAGGGACAGAACCAGGTATTAGGTGTAGAGGGACAGAACCAGGTATTAGGTGTAGAGGGACAGAACCAGGTATTAGAAGTAGAGGGACAGAACCAGGTATTAGGTGTAGAGGGACAGAACCAGGTATTAGATGTAGAGGGACAGAACCAGGTATTAGAAGTAGAGGGACAGAACCAGGTATTAGGTGTAGAGGGACAGAACCAGGTATTAGATGTAGAGGGACAGAACCAGGTATTAGAAGTAGAGGGACAGAACCAGGTATTAGGTGTAGAGGGACAGAACCAGGTATTAGATGTAGAGGGACACAACCAGGTATTAGATGTAGAGGGACACAACCAGGTATTAGATGTAGAGGGACAGAACCAGGTATTAGATGTAGAGGGACAGAACCAGGTATTAGATGTAGAGGGACACATCCAGGTATTAGGTGTAGAGGGACACATCCAGGTATTAGATATAGGGTGACACATCCAGGTATTAGATGTAGAGGGACAGAACCAGGTATTAGGTGTAGAGGGACACAACCAGGTATTAGATGTAGAGGGACACATCCAGGTATTAGATGTAGAGGGACACAACCAGGTATTAGATGTAGAGGGACACATCCAGGTATTAGATGTAGGGAGACACATCCAGGTATTAGGTGTAGAGGGACAGAACCAGGTATTAGATGTAGAGGGACACATCCAGGTATTAGATGTAGAGGGACAGAACCAGGTATTAGGTGTAGAGGGACACATCCAGGTATTAGGTGTAGAGGGACACATCCAGGTATTAGATATAGGGTGACACATCCAGGTATTAGATGTAGGGTGACACATCCAGGTATTAGATGTAGGGTGACACATCCAGGTATTAGATGTAGGGTGACACATCCAGGTATTAGGTGTAGAGGGACACATCATAGTAACATAGTTAGTAAGGCCGAAAAAAGCCATTTGTCCATCCAGTTCAGCCTATATTCCATCATAATAAATACCCAGATCTACGTCCTTCTACAGAACCTAATAATTGTATGATACAATATTGTTCTGCTCCAGGAAGACATCCAGGCCTCTCTTGAACCCCTCGACTGAGTTCGCCATCACCACCTCCTCAGGCAAGCAATTCCAGATTCTCACTGCCCTAACAGTAAAGAATCCTCTTCTATGTTGGTGGAAAAACCTTCTCTCCTCCAGACGCAAAGAATGCCCCCTTGTGCCCGTCACCTTCCTTGGTATAAACAGATCCTCAGCGAGATATTTGTATTGTCCCCTTATATACTTATATATGGTTATTAGATCGCCCCTCAGTCGTCTTTTTTCTAGACTAAATAATCCTAATTTCGCTAATCTATCTGGGTATTGTAGTTCTCCCATCCCCTTTATTAATTAATTTTGTTGCCCTCCTTTGTACTCTCTCTAGTTCCATTATATCCTTCATGAGCACCGGTGCCCAAAACTGGACACAGTACTCCATGTGCGGTCTAACTAGGGATTTGTACAGAGGCAGTATAATGCTCTCATCATGTGTATCCAGACCTCTTTTAATGCACCCCATGATCCTGTTTGCCTTGGCAGCTGCTGCCTGGCACTGGCTGCTCCAGGTAAGTTTATCATTAACTAGGATCCCCAAGTCCTTCTCCCTGTCAGATTTACCCAGTGGTTTCCCGTTCAGTGTGTAATGGTGATATTGATTCCCTCTTCCCATGTGTATAACCTTACATTTATCATTGTTAAACCTCATCTGCCACCTTTCAGCCCAAGTTTCCAACTTATCCAGATCCATCTGTAGCAGAATACTATCTTCTCTTGTATTAACTGCTTTACATAGTTTTGTATCATCTGCAAATATCGATATTTTACTGTGTAAACCTTCTACCAGATCATTAATGAATATGTTGAAGAGAACAGGTCCCAATACTGACCCCTGCGGTACCCCACTGGTCACAGCGACCCAGTTAGAGACTATACCATTTATAACCACCCTCTGCTTTCTATCACTAAGCCAGTTACTAACCCATTTACACACATTTTCCCCCAGACCAAGCATTCTCATTTTGTGTACCAACCTCTTGTGCGGCACGGTATCAAACGCTTTGGAAAAATCGAGATATACCACGTCCAATGACTCACCGTGGTCCAGCCTATAGCTTACCTCTTCATAAAAACTGATTAGATTGGTTTGACAGGAGCGATTTCTCATAAACCCATGCTGATATGGAGTTAAACAGTTATTCTCATTGAGATAATCCAGAATAACATCCCTCAGAAACCCTTCAAATATTTTACCAACAATAGAGGTTAGACTTACTGGCCTATAATTTCCAGGTTCACTTTTAGAGCCGTTTTTGAATATTGGCACCACATTTGCTATGCGCCAGTCCTGCGGAACAGACCCTGTCGCTATAGAGTCCCTAAAAATAAGAAATAATGGTTTATCTATTACATTACTTAGTTCTCTTAGTACTCGTGGGTGTATGCCATCCGGACCCGGAGATTTATCTATTTTAATCTTATTTAGCCGGTTTCGCACCTCTTCTTGGGTTAGATTGGTGACCCTTAATATAGGGTTTTCATTGTTTCTTGGGATTTCACCTAGCATTTCATTTTCCACCGTGAATACCGTGGAGAAGAAGGTGTTTAATATGTTAGCTTTTTCCTCGTCATCTACAACCATTCTTTCCTCACTATTTTTTAAGGGGCCTACATTTTCAGTTTTTATTCTTTTACTATTGATATAGTTGAAGAACAGTTTGGGATTAGTTTTACTCTCCTTAGCAATGTGCTTCTCTGTTTCCTTTTTGGCAGCTTTAATTAGTTTTTTAGATAAAGTATTTTTCTCCCTATAGTTTTTTAGAGCTTCAATGGTGCCATCCTGCTTTAGTAGTGCAAATGCTTTCTTTTTACTGTTAATTGCCTGTCTTACTTCTTTGTTTAGCCACATTGGGTTTTTCCTATTTCTAGTCCTTTTATTCCCACAAGGTATAAACCGCTTACACTGCCTATTTAGGATGTTCTTAAACATTTCCCATTTATTATCTGTATTCTTATTTCTGAGGATATTGTCCCAGTCTACCAGATTAAGGGCATCTCTAAGCTGGTCAAACTTTGCCTTCCTAAAGTTCAATGTTTTTGTGACTCCCTGACAAGTCCCCCTAGTGAAAGACAGGTGAAACTGTACAATATTGTGGTCGCTATTTCCTAGATGCCCGACCACCTGCAGATTTGTTATTCTGTCAGGTCTATTAGATAGTATTAGGTCTAAAAGTGCTGCTCCTCTGGTTGGATTCTGCACCAATTGTGAAAGATAATTTTTCTTGGTTATTAGCAGAAACCTGTTGCCTTTATGGGTTTCACAGGTTTCTGTTTCCCAGTTAATATCCGGGTAGTTAAAGTCCCCCATAACCAGGACCTCATTATGGGTTGCAGCTTCATCTATCTGCTTTAGAAGTAGACTTTCCATGCTTTCTGTTATATTTGGGGGTTTGTAACAGACCCCAATGAGAATTTTGTTACCATTTTTCCCTCCATGAATTTCGACCCATATGGACTCGACATCCTCATTTCCTTCGCTAATATCCTCCCTTAAAGTGGACTTTAGACAAGACTTTACATAGAGACAAACCCCTCCTCCTCTCCGATTTTTACGATCCTTTCTAAACAGACTGTAACCCTGTAAGTTAACTGCCCAGTCATAGCTTTCATCTAACCATGTCTCGGTTATTCCCACTATGTCAAAGTTACCTGTAGATATTTCTGCTTCTAGTTCTTCCATCTTGTTTGTCAGGCTTCTGGCGTTTGCGAGCATGCAGTTTAGAGGATTTTGTTTTGTTCCAATCTCCTCGCTGTGGATTGTTTTAGAAATGTTCTTACCTCCCTTCTGAGTATGTTTTCCTGGGTCTTCTTTGTTCAAGTCTAATGTTTTTCTTCCCGTCCCCTCTTCTTCTAGTTTAACGCCCTCCTGATGAGTGTAGCGAGTCTTCTGGCGAATGTGTGTTTCCCAGGTTTGTTGAGGTGTAGTCCATCTCTGGCTAGGAGTCCATCGTACCAGTAATTCACACCGTGGTCCAGGAATCCGAATCCTTGTTGTCTGCACCATCGTCTTAGCCAGTTGTTTGCATCAAGGATCCTGTTCCATCTCCTGGTGCCATGCCCGTCTACTGGAAGGATAGAAGAAAAAACTACCTGTGCATCCAGTTCCTTTACTTTCTTCCCCAACTCTTCAAAGTCTTTGCAGATTGCCGGTAGGTCTTTCCTTGCCGTGTCATTGGTGCCAACATGTATCAGAAGAAATGGGTGGACGTCCTTGGAGCTGAACAGCTTTGGTATCCTATCGGTCACATCCTTGATCATCGCACCTGGAAGGCAGCATACTTCTCTTGCAGTTATGTCCGGTCTGCAGATGGCTGCTTCTGTGCCTCTCAGTAGTGAGTCTCCCACCACCACCACTCTTCGTTGCTTCTTGGCTGTACTTTTTGCTGTCACTTGTTGCTGTGTGCCCTTTTCTTTTTTGCTTGCTGGTATTGCTTCATTCTTAGGTGTGCCATCTTCATCCTCTACAAAGATTTGATATCGGTTCTTCAGTTGTGTGGTTGGTGATTTCTCCATGGTCTTCTTGCTTCTTTTGGTCACATGCTTCCACTCATCTGCTTTTGGAGGTTCTCTGACACTTTTTTCACCTTCTGTGACCAGTAGAGATGCTTCTGTTCTGTCTAGAAAGTCTTCATTCTCTTTGATGAGTTTCAAAGTTGCTATTCTTTCTTCCAGACCCCGCACCTTTTCTTCTAAAAGGGCCACTAGTCTACACTTCTGACAGGTGAAATTTGATTCTTCTTCTGGTCGGTCTGTGAACATGTAGCACATGCTGCAGCTCACCATGTAGGTTGTCACATCTGCCATGTTGCTCCTAGATCCTGCTGACTTGCTGTGTGTTTTCCTTCTTGTGTAATCTACTCAGCCAAGCTCTCTTGCAATAATATCCTACAGGCAAAAATTCCCAACGATCTTCTAGCTTAGGGAGACTTCGCTTTTCCCAGAAGGCACCTGGAATATGCAAATTAGCCTCCTCAAGCTTGAATCCCTGGTTTGGCGATGCTTTCCAAGCAGCTGGTCCCGGCTGTACCCAACGATCTTCTAGCTTAGGGAGACTTCGCTTTTCCCAGAAGGCACCTGGAATATGCAAATTAGCCTTCTCAAGCTTGAATCCCTGGTTTGGCGATGCTTTCCAAGCAGCTGGTCCCGGCTGTACCCAACGATCTTCTAGCTTAGGGAGACTTCGCTTTTCCCAGAAGGCACCTGGAATATGCAAATTAGCCTCCTCAAGCTTGAATCCCTGGTTTGGCGATGCTTTCCAAGCAGCTGGTCCCAGCTGTACCCAACGATCTTCTAGCTTAGGGAGACTTCGCTTTTCCCAGAAGGCACCTGGAATATGCAAATTAGCCTCCTCAAGCTTGAATCCCTGGTTTGGCGATGCTTTCCAAGCAGCTGGTCCCGGCTGTACCCAACGATCTTCTAGCTTAGGGAGACTTCGCTTTTCCCAGAAGGCACCTGGAATATGCAAATTAGCCTCCTCAAGCTTGAATCCCTGGTTTTTAGGTGTAGGGTGACACATCCAGGTATTAGATGTAGAGGGACACATCCAGGTATTAGGTGTAGGGGGACACATCCAGGTATTAGATGTAGAGGAACACATCCAGGTATTAGATGTAGGGGGACACATCCAGGTATTAGTAACATAGTAACATAGTAACATAGTTAGCAAGGCCGAAAAAAGCCATTTGTCCATCCAGTTCAGCCTATATTCCATTATAATAAATCCCCAGATCTACGTCCTTCTACAGAACCTAATAATTGTATGATACAATATTGTTCTGCTCCAGGAAGACATCCAGGCCTCTCTTGAACCCCTCGACTGAGTTCGCCATCACCACCTCCTCAGGCAAACAATTCCAGATTCTCACTGCCCTAACAGTAAAGAATCCTCTTCTATGTTGGTGGAAAAACCTTCTCTCCTCCAGACGCAAAGAATGCCCCCTTGTGCCCGTCACCTTCCTTGGTATAAACAGATCCTCAGCGAGATATTTGTATTGTCCCCTTATATACTTATACATGGTTATTAGATCGCCCCTCAGTCGTCTTTTTTCTAGACTAAATAATCCTAATTTCGCTAATCTATCTGGGTATTGTAGTTCTCCCATCCCCTTTATTAATTTTGTTGCCCTCCTTTGTACTCTCTCTAGTTCCATTATATCCTTCATGAGCACCGGTGCCCAAAACTGGACACAGTACTCCATGTGCGGTCTAACTAGGGATTTGTACAGAGGCAGTATAATGCTCTCATCATGTGTATCCAGACCTCTTTTAATGCACCCCATGATCCTGTTTGCCTTGGCAGCTGCTGCCTGGCACTGGCTGCTCCAGGTAAGTTTATCATTAACTAGGATCCCCAAGTCCTTCTCCCTGTCAGATTTACCCAGTGGTTTCCCGTTCAGTGTGTAATGGTGATATTGATTCCCTCTTCCCATGTGTATAACCTTACATTTATCATTGTTAAACCTCATCTGCCACCTTTCAGCCCAAGTTTCCAACTTATCCAGATCCATCTGTAGCAGAATACTATCTTCTCTTGTATTAACTGCTTTACATAGTTTTGTATCATCTGCAAATATCGATATTTTACTGTGTAAACCTTCTACCAGATCACTAATGAATATGTTGAAGAGAACAGGTCCCAATACTGACCCCTGTGGTACCCCACTGGTCACAGCGACCCAGTTAGAGACTATACCATTTATAACCACTCTCTGCTTTCTATCACTAAGCCAGTTACTAACCCATTTACACACATTTTCCCCCAGACCAAGCATTCTCATTTTGTGTACCAACCTCTTGTGCGGCACGGTATCAAACGCTTTGGAAAAATCGAGATATACCACGTCCAATGACTCACCGTGGTCCAGTCTATAGCTTACCTCTTCATAAAAACTGATTAGATTGGTTTGACAGGAGCGATTTCTCATAAACCCATGCTGATATGGAGTTAAACAGTTATTCTCATTGAGATAATCCAGAATAACATCCCTCAGAAACCCTTCAAATATTTTACCAACAATAGAGGTTAGACTTACTGGCCTATAATTTCCAGGTTCACTTTTAGAGCCCTTTTTGAATATTGGCACCACATTTGCTATGCGCCAGTCCTGCGGAACAGACCCCGTCGCTATAGAGTCCCTAAAAATAAGAAATAATGGTTTATCTATTACATTACTTAGTTCTCTTAGTACTCGTGGGTGTATGCCATCTGGACCCGGAGATTTATCTATTTTAATCTTATTTAGCCGGTTTCGCACCTCTTCTTGGGTTAGATTGGTGACCCTTAATATAGGGTTTTCATTGTTTCTTGGGATTTCACCTAGCATTTCATTTTCCACCGTGAATACCGTGGAGAAGAAGGTGTTTAATATGTTAGCTTTTTCCTCGTCATCTACAACCATTCTTTCCTCACTATTTTTTAAGGGGCCTACATTTTCAGTTTTTATTCTTTTACTATTGATATAGTTGAAGAACAGTATTAGATGTAGAGGGACACAACCAGGTATTAGATGTAGGAGGAGACATCCAGGTATTAGATGTAGAGGGACAGAACCAGGTATTAGATGTAGAGGGACACAACCAGGTATTAGATGTAGGAGGACACAACCAGGTATTAGATGTAGAGGGACACAACCAGGTATTAGATGTAGGAGAACACAACCAGGTATTAGATGTAGGGGGACACAACCAGTTATTAGATGTAGGGTGACACGTTGTCGGTACCCTGGACTGAGGCTGCTTAACCCCAGTAAACCAGGTAAAGACTGCAACCCTGTGTCCTCCATATATTTGCCGACATTCACCATCCCTGCCAATTACACCGGGAGAACTGAGGACACTGCTTCACCTGTGGGAAGCGATACCATCTTTGCTGCAGCACCATTGCCCCCAGAGGACCCTTTAAGCAGCGTCGGTCACCTCTAATCGAGAACCACAGGTGGCATCACAAACTTTCATTATTTCCACAACCTCTTTAAAGACCGTCCCTTTTACTTGGGCGTTCAGGGCCACGGACCGGGTCGCTGCCACTGTGACCACCCCTTTAATTGTTTCCTGATGGGCGACTCAACTTGGCGTCACGAGCAGGATGGACTGACCCTATGAAGTGGGTCTTGTGCGCCTAAGAGACTGTACTTAAAATAGAGACTTTATTAAATTGTGTGCCAGAGACTTTAATGAGCTTTTAAATCATCAGCATCAAAACATCACCATAACTGCGTCACACGATGCGGACATTTTATTTTCAAAATAGCCACCAAAAACGGCCTCCATAAAGAGCGCCGCGAGGAGCGCAGGAAAAGAGGGGTGTGCCATTGGAGGTCCCCGTTGAGGCCGACGCACAGATCCTGGATGATGAGCCCTCCACCGAATTGCGCCTCCAGGTCCAGGAACTGACTGAAAGTGTAGCTGCACTAGCCAGGACTGTGCAGTCCCTGCAGGAATCTCCGAAGGAAAAGATCCAGCTGGCTTCCAGTCCAGATGACGTCCCCTGGCGATGACAGAAGAGGATCCCACAAATCAGAGGAAGAAACAACATTGAGGCTGCACCTCAATGGGGAGGGTGCAGCTGTGCTGGGGGAGAGAATGGCTAGAAGGTTGGAGGAGTGTTTAAACTAGGAATTGGGGGGGAGGGTATTCATTTTATAGGAGGGGAAGATAGTGCAGACAGAGACCTGGGCACAAATAAGGAAGTTGGGGGTGGCGGTGGCATGGGGGGTGGGGTCAGAATAGTTAATAATTTAAGAAATAGAAGTACAGAGAGGAACATAAAGTGCATGTATACTAATGCCAGAAGCCTCGCCAACAAAATGGACGAATTAGAACTAGTGTTGTTGGAGCATAATTATGACATGGTGGGGATATCTGAGACGTGGCTGGATGAGAGCCATGACTGGGCTGTTAACTTGCAGGGCTATAGCCTGTTCAAAAATGACTGTACAGATAAGCGAGGGGGAGGGGTGTGTCTATATGTAAAATCATCCTTAAAACCCATCCTGCGCGATAATATAGGTGAATTTAATGAAAATGTAGAATCCCTGTGGGTGGAGATAAGGGGAGGGGGAAAAAATAATAAATTACTGATAGGGGTTTGTTATAAATCTCCAAAAATAATGGAAGCAACAGAGAAAATCCTCGTAAAGCAAACAGATGAAGCTGCGACTCAAGGAGAAGTCATTATTATGGGGGACTTCAACTACCCTGAAATAGATTGGGGAACGGAAACCTGCAGTTCCAGCAAAGGTGATCGGTGTCTGACAACTATGAGAGACAATTACCTCTGACAACTGGTTCAGGACCCAACAAGAAGGGGGCACTGCTAGACCTAATATTAACCAACAGGCCAGACCGCATAGCAAATATAAGGGTTGGGGGTCACTGGGGGAATAGCGATCACAAAATAATAAGTTTTCATGTATCCTTTAATAAGATGTGTATCAAAAAAACGAAAACAAAGCTATCGCCATAAAATACAAAATATTTTATTATGATTAATTTAAAATGTAAAAATTTACAGAAAACATACAAAAAAGGTAAAGGAAGGAAAAAATGTGGGGGCACAATGCACAGATAATAAACGGCCCATCCGGTATAAATAATATGCCAAGAGGTACAAAGAAAAAATAACAATAATTGAGAAAATAATCACATAAATAAGGAAGGTACTTTTGTTATCATTCAAGGGTTAATGTCCAGGTATAATAGAGTAAGAAAGTCTCAAAAACCAATCAAAAAAGGATAACCCAAGGATGCAGATTCAAAATGATAAGTAAATTGCTAATGTAAGTATATACAGGCACAATGCTCTAGGTAGAAACAACTAGTAAAGTGTCTGGTGCTAGTGCAACAAGGCTACATAGCCAAAGTAACTGCAAGGAATTATAAAGCTATAAAGTGACCTCAATCGTGTGGAGCGCCATTGGCGCTGGCATGTTACACATTTTTTTGAAGTTTGTAAAAAGATGTGTAGTAGAGGGGTTACAAGGACACTAAACTTCAGGAGGGCAAATTTCCAACGGATGAGAGAGGATCTTGGTGCAATTAACTGGGACGATATCCTGAGACACAAAAATACACAAAGAAAATGGGAGACGTTTATTAGCATCCTGGATAGGACCTGTGCACAGTATATACCGTATGGGAATAAACATACTAGAAATAGGAGGAAACCAATATGGCTAAATAAAGCTGTAAGGGGCGCAATAAGTGACAAAAAGAAAGAATATAGAGAATTAAAGGAAGTAGGTAGTGAGGAGGCATTAAATAAATACAGAAAATTAAATAAATTCTGTAAAAAGCAAATCAAGGCAGCAAAGATTGAGACAGAGAGACTCATTGCCAGAGAGAGTAAAAATAATCCTAAAATATTCTTTAACTACATAAATAGTAAGAAACTAAAAAATGATAGTGTTGGCCCCTTAAAAATAGTCTGGGTGAAATGGTGGATGAGGATGAGGAAAAAGCCAATATGCTAAATGACTTTTTTTCATCAGTATTTACACAAGAAAATCCCATGGCAGACAAAATGACTAGTGATAAAAATTCCCAATTAAATGTCACCTGCTTAACCCAGCAGGAAGTGCGGCGGCGTCTACAAATCACTAAAATTGACAAATCTCCGGGCCCGGATGGGATCCACCCTCGAGTACTGCAGGAATTAAGTACAGTCATTGATAGACCATTATTATTAATCTTTAAAGACTCCATAATAACAGGGTCTGTGACACAGGACTGGCGTATAGCAAATGTGATGCCAATATTCAAAAAGGGGACAAAAACTGAACTCGGAAATTATAGGCCAGTAAGCTTAACCTCTACTGTGGGTAAAATCCTGGAGGGCATTCTAAGGGATGCTATACTGGAGTATCTGAAGAGGAATAACCTCATGACCCAGTATCAGCACGGGTTTACTAGGGACCGGTCCTGTCACACTAATCTGATCAGTTTCTATGAAGAGGTAAGTTCTGGATTGGACCAAGGGAACCCAGTGGATGTAGTGTTTATGGACTTTTCAAAAGCTTTTGATACGGTGCCACACAAAAGGTTGATACATAAAATGAGAATAATGGGGATAGGGGAAAATATGTGCAAGTGGGTTGAGAGCTGGCTCAGGGATAGGAAACAGGGTGGTTAATGGAGCACACTCGGACTGGGTAGCGGTTAGCAGTGGGGTACCACAGGGGTCAGTATTGGGCCCTCTACTTTTTAACATATTTATTAATGACCTTGTAGGGGGCATTCAGAGCAGAATTTCAATATTTGCAGATGACACTAAACTCTGCAGGCTAATCAATACAGAAGAGGACAATTTTATATTACAGGATGATTTATGTAAACTAGAAGCTTGGGCTGATAAATGGCAAATGAGCTTTAATGGGGATAAATGTAAGGTCATGCACTTGGGTAGAAGTAATAAGATGTATAATTATGTGCTTAATTCTAAAACTCTGGGCAAAACCGTCAATGAAAAAGACCTGGGTGTATGGGTGGATGACAATCTCATATTCAGTGGCCAGTGTCAGGCAGCGGCTACAAAGGCAAATAAAATAATGGGATGCAGTAAAAGAGGCATAGATGCTCATGAGAAGAACATAATTTTACCTCTATACAAGTCACTAGTGCGACCACACTTAGAATACTGTGCACAGTTCTGGTCTCCGGTGTATGAGAAAGACATAGCTGAACTGGAGCGGGTGCAGAGAAGAGCGACCAAGGTTATTAGAGGACTGGGGGGTCTGCAATACCAAGATAGGTTATTACACTTGGGGCTATTTAGTTTGGAAAAACGAAGACTAAGGGGTGATCTTATGTTAATGTATAAATATATGAGGGGACAGTACAAAGACCTTTCTGATGATCTTTTTAATCATAGACCTGAAACAGGGACAAGGGGGCATCCTCTGCGGTTGGAGGAAAAAAGGTTTAAGCATAATAACAGACGCGGATTCTTTACTGTAAGAGCAGTGAGACTATGGAACTCTCTGCCGTATGATGTTGTAATGAGTGATTCATTAGTTAAATTTAAGGGGGGACTGGATACCTTTCTGGAAAAGTATAATGTTACAGGGTACATACACTAGATTCCTTGATAGGGCGTTGATCCAGGGAACTAGTCTGATTGCCGTATGTGGAGTCGGGAAGGAATTTTTTTCCCCAATGTGGAGCTTACTCTTTGCCACATGGTTTTTTTTGCCTTCCTCTGGATCAACATGTTAGGGCATCTTAGGTTAGGCTATGGGTTGAACTAGATGGACATATAGTCTTCCTTCAACCTTAATAACTATGTTACTATGTTATCATCAGGACAGTCGACCCATCTGCCGCCGCTGCAATCAGGCAGGGCACATCGCAAGGTTCTGCCATTTAAATGAGCGACCCCTGGGGCAGAGGGCCAACCCCCAGGAGTAAAATGACCAGGCCCACAGAACTGGCGAGCCAAGTACGTCGGAGGACGACCGGTCCTCCCCATTGTGATCGACGGCATCCCAATGAACGCTTTACTGGACACCGGCTCTCAGGTGACGATCATGCCTTACATTCTCTACAAACTGTATTGGGCTGACTCTGATATTACCCGTGGCCCAGATAGTGATCTAACAATAGTCGCCAGTAATGGTCAGTCTTTGCCACAGGTGGAGTACAAAGAAGAAACCATTAAAGTGGGGAGGGTAGAATTGAAGGCCCAAGGAATGGTGATTGTTGATATTGACCGGTGAGAATGTAACCCTATGATGACCTTAGGTACTAATGTCATAGAAAACTGTCTTGCCGAGGTTATTGTCTTGTTACAACAGGTGGCCGAGACTGCTGGTTCCAGTGAGCAACGTTTCCTGCAAAAAGAAATCAGAGCCCTGATGCAGAGACAACAGGTAGAATTGTCTGGTGGAGAAATTGGCCGTGTCACCGTGAGTGATCCGATCCCCATTGCAAAACCCCCCAGGAGTGAAATGTTAATATGGTGTCGGGCAGCAATAGGTATCAGAGGTAAAGACTACCAGGCCCTGGTAGAACCTGTGTATTCAGATAGTAGGCCCACAATCCTGACAGCCAGAGGGGTGGTTGATGTACGCAAGGCGAGGGTATCAGTGCCTCTCCTTAACTGTGGAGAGAAGGAGGTCCACTTACTCAGATATGCCACAATAGCCAAACTGTTTACTGTTAATAATAATACAATAAAAGCAACAGAGCCCTTGGTCCCTTCCAACCAGGCGGAGGACAATGGCTCTGCAGGACAGTTGGAGGATTGGTGTCAGAAATTACACGTGGGCACTGATTCTACCCATCACACCAAAAACAAGGGGCTTCCCGGGTGGTCCACGACTATGAGCGAGTATTCAGCAAACACCCACTAGACTTTGGGCAGGTAAAAGGGGTCCAATATCATATCCCCATTGGAGGTGAAACGCCCATTAAAGAGAGGTACCGGCCTGTACCTCCAGCTCACTACCAATGTGCCAAGAGCATGTCACGAGAGATGGAGGCTGGGGTAATCAGAGATAGTTGTAGCCCCTGGGCAGCTCCATTAGTCCTCGTCAGGAAAAAGGATGGTACAATGAGGATGTGTGTAGACTACAGGCAGATAAACCGCATTACACATAAGGATGCCTACCTATTACCCAGAATCGAAGAGTCATTAGCTGCTTTGAAATCTGCTAACTATTTCTCCATCTTAGATCTCACTAGTGGGTACTGGCAGGTTCCCGTGGCAGAGGCGGATAAAGAAAAGACGGCCTTCACCGCACCGATGGGTCTCATCTGAATTCAACTACATGCCGTTCGGACTGTGCAACGCACCAGGAACATTCCAGAGGATGATGAAGTGCTGTCTCGGACACAAGAATTTTGAAACAGTCCTGTTGTACCTGGATGATGTTATCGTCTTTTACAAAACATATGAAGACCACCTGAAGCACCTGGCCAAGGTGTTTGAAGCTCTGTCTAACTTTGGCCTGAAGGTAAAGCCGTCCAAGTGTCACCTGTTAAAGCCCAAAGTACAGTACCTGGGGCATATGGTAAGCGCTGAAGTAGTGGCACCAGACCCTGACAAGGACACTGATCAGGTACTCGCCGAAACTCAGCAACATCCAGGAAGTCCGGCAGTTCCTCAGGTGGGTAGGCTACTATTGAAGGTTCATTAATGACTTCACCAAGATGGCCACACCCCTGCAAGACCCGTTAGTGCGCCAATGGAAGAAAACCAAGAACAAGGGTCCTCCGTTTTAGTGGAACGACAGACCAGAAGGATCCTTCACACGGTTAAAGTTGGCTCTCACGGGAGATGAGGTACTGGCCTACCCTGACTATGACCAACCATTTGTGCTCTACACGGACGCCAGCAACGTGGGACTGGGAGCAGTGTTGTCCCAGGTGCAGAAAGGCAAAGAAAGAGTAATTGCCTACACCAGCAGAAAGCTTCGTCCCACTGAAAGGAACCCTGAAAACTACAGTTCCTTTGAGCCGGAGTTCCTCATCATAGTCTGGGCGGTAACAGAGCGATTCAAGCACTACCTGGTTTCAACAAATGTGAGAGCATATCGGAACCAACAGGACATATAAAACATAATCTTAGAAACCCCTATCACGGGGGACCAAGGATCCTCTCCAAAATACAAACTATAATACATAAAAGGAAAAAAGAGAGTTTATGATCCAAACTAAAGAGTATGAATGTAATGTAATGCTAAATCAAGGTTGCTCATAAGAACCACATCTCACAGTTTTGCAAAATTACAAACTGATTTATTTAGACATATTATACAACCATGAACAATATACATATAGTACCAAAATATATATATATAAATAAAGGAAGAAAAAAAGAAAGAAAAAGGGGGAGCAAGCAGGCAACAATGTCAAACCATGGAAACCAATGGGCAGATCAAAAAGCACATGTGAACAAACAACGAAAAAGGGGGGAGCACCCCCACTTTATCAAAAAATTGCATAGTGCATGATAAGCAGCAATTGAAGTTATCTGAATGTCACAGTGCGCCACAAAAACACGGGCATACAGGGGAGGAGATAAAATAATATTCAGATACGATCAAAAATAATGATCGCCCAGACGCCGGTCAGGTGTAATACCTTACAGGCATTATGTACAAGCAACAGAGAAACGCGCGTCGGGGCATCAGCGTTTCGGGCAGCCAGTAGCATGGGTAAGTGGGTTTGGAGACATTTTGCCTGTACATAATGCCTGTAAGGTATTACACCTGACCGGCGTCTGGGCGATCATTATTTTTGATCGTATCTGAATATTATTTTATCTCCTCCCCTGCCGATTCACACCCTGGTCCAGATGCTCCACAAGAGACTAAACAACTGTGGAAGGAGATGGGCAAACTGTTTATCTACGATGGTAAGCTGTGTCGTAGGAATATCGACCCATGCACTCATGAGCTGGTCTGGCAGGTGGTATTCCTGAGACAAGATGCGCCAATGGTCTTGGAAGCGTACCACAATGGAGCAGGACACTTCGGATGGAAGAAGTTAGAGATCCTACTACATGCAAGGTTTTACTGGATTGGCATGAGAAAAGACCATTGAAAAGTGGTGCCGGAATGTGGCCCATGCAACCTGCGCACAAAGGACCGTGACAGTCAGAGGGCTCCCTACAGCCCATAGTCACCAAACAGTCACTTGAACTGGTGGCCTTAGACCACATGAAACTAACTCCAAGCCGGTCAGGCTATGTCTATGCTCTGACCTGTCAAGGACCAGACAGCGAAGACGGCAGCCAAGGCCTTCAAACAACACTTTTGTCAACCACATGGTTACCCTAAGGTACTTACCGACCAAGGCCCAGCCTTTGAAGTGTTCCAGGAGTTCTGCAACCTGTACAGATGCAAGACGATTTAACCTGCTGAAATGTTTTTCAAAATGTTTGCATCTATCCTAACCTGTTTGTTTATGTTTTCCTATCCCAGTCCAGGAGTACTGTATTTTAAGGGGGGGGGAGATGTGGCACCCCAGGAGTTTGGGTACCACAGTGGTGTTGCCCTCCTCTTGGGGAGGGTAATGCCATGCCTGGAGACAGGAGGGATCCCTTTGGCAGGTAACCTTACGTGCAACACATTCTGACTCCAGGCCAGAAGGGGGAGCTCAAAACCAGGTTCAAGGAGAACTTCCCTATATACATCCTGGTCTGGAGGAGAGATCAGTTAGTCTGGTGCAGACAAGCAGACAGTTGGTAGCAGGCAGTAAAGGAGTACAGAAGGACTTAAGAGCTAAAGATAGGCCCAGTCGCAGCCTCTCTATGCTAAGCACAGAAACCAGGTACCGGGAGCCCGAGGTCGTGAGGAACTACAGGTTCCATGGCAGAACTGGAGGGCAGGAAACTAAAAGGGACTTGCCCACATAATACCAGAGTTACAACAACAATCAGAGCCCAAAGTCACTGTGGACAGAGACCCCCCAAAAAGTCTCAAGTTGCCTACAGTGTAGGTACTGTCCCTGGACAGAGAAGAAAGAGGACCTTTTTAGACAACTACAGGCAGCAAGGGATTACAGAACAGCGCATACTGGAAGGCTCCCAAACTGACCTGTCAATGGGATTTCCACTTGTCTTCAGGCTGCCTGGACTCCATCTACACCTGTTACCAGTACCCTGGACTGACACTGCTTAACACCAGTAAACCATGTAAAGACTGCAACCCTGTGTCCTTCATTTATTTGCTGGCATTCACCATCCCTGCCAAATACACCTGAAGCCCTGGGGACACCGCTTCACCTATGAGAAGTGATACCATCTTTGCTGCAGCACCATCGCCCCCAGAGGACCCCTTTAAGCAGCATCGGTCACCTCTGACCGAGACCCACAGGTGGCATCACAAACTTTCATTATTTCCACAACCCCTTTAAAGACCATCCCTTTTACTTGGGCACCCAGGGCCATGGACAGGGTTGCTGCCACTGGGACCACCCCTTTAATTGTGACTGGACCCTGGTACCGAGTACCCCACTGCCCTGATGATCGACTTATTTGCACTTGAAATATCACGATACATGGCCCCATTCATTCTTTCGTGTACATGGATCAGTCATCCTGGTCCCTTTGCAGAGAAACAGCCGCAAAGCATGATGTTGCCACCCCCATGCTTTATAGTAGGTATGGTGTTCTTTGGATGCAGCTCAGCATTCTGTCTTCTCCAAACACAATGAGTTTTGTTTTTACCAAACAGTTCTACTTTGGTTTCATCAGAACATATGACATTCTCCCATTACTCTTCTGGATAATCCAAATTCTCTCTAGCAAACTTCAGACAGGCCCAGACATGTTCTGGCTTAGTCCAAAGATAAGTAAAGAACCAGTGCTCCATCCGGGTGTAGTATTCCACAGTAGAAATTTATTGAGCCATGTTCTGGCTTAAGCAGGGGGACACATCTGGCATTTCAGGATCTGAGTCCCTGGCGGCGTAGTGTGTTACTGTTGATAGCCTTTTTTACGGTGGCCCCAGCTCTATATAGGTCATTCATTTGATCCCCCCATGTGGTTCTGGGATGTTTGCTCACCGTTCTTGTGATCATTTTGACCCCACGGGGTGAGATCTTGCATGGAGACCCAGACTATGGGAGATTATCAGTGGTCTTGTATGTCTTCCATTTTCTTTTTATTGCTCCCACAGTTGATTTCATCACTCCAAGCTGCTTGCCTATTGCAGATTCAGTCTTCCCTGCCTGGTGCAGGGCTACAATTTTATTTCTGGTGTCCTTCGACAGCTCTTTGGTCTTCCCCATAGTGGAGTTTGGAGTGTGACTGTTGTTGTGGACAGGTGTGTTTTATACTGATAACAAGTTCACACAGGAGCTATTACTACAGGTAATGAGTGGAGGACAGAGGAGCCTCTTAAAGAAGTTACTGGTCTGTGAGTGCCAGAAATGTTGCATGTTTTTAGGTGACCAAATACTTATTTTCTACCATAATTTGCAAAATAAATCTTGCCAAGTCAGACAAGGTAACATAGTAACATAGTAACATAGTTAGTAAGGCCGAAAAAAGACATTTGTCCATCCAGTTCAGCCTATATTCCATCATAATAAATACCCAGATCTACGTCCTTCTACAGAACCTAATAATTGTATGATACAATATTGTTCTGCTCCAGGAAGACATCCAGGCCTCTCTTGAACCCCTCGACTGAGTTCGCCATCACCACCTCCTCAGGCAAGCAATTCCAGATTCTCACTGCCCTAACAGTAAAGAATCCTCTTCTATGTTGGTGGAAAAACCTTCTCTCCTCCAGACGCAAAGAATGCCCCCTTGTGCCCGTCACCTTCCTTGGTATAAACAGATCCTCAGCGAGATATTTGTATTGTCCCCTTATATACTTATACATGGTTATTAGATCGCCCCTCAGTCGTCTTTTTTCTAGACTAAATAATCCTAATTTCGCTAATCTATCTGGGTATTGTAGTTCTCCCATCCCCTTTATTAATTTTGTTGCCCTCCTTTGTACTCTCTCTAGTTCCATTATATCCTTCATGAGCACCGGTGCCCAAAACTGGACACAGTACTCCATGTGCGGTCTAACTAGGGATTTGTACAGAGGCAGTATAATGCTCTCATCATGTGTATCCAGACCTCTTTTAATGCACCCCATGATCCTGTTTGCCTTGGCAGCTGCTGCCTGGCACTGGCTGCTCCAGGTAAGTTTATCATTAACTAGGATCCCCAAGTCCTTCTCCCTGTCAGATTTATCCAGTGGTTTCCCGTTCAGTGTGTAATGGTGATATTGATTCCCTCTTCCCATGTGTATAACCTTACATTTATCATTGTTAAACCTCATCTGCCACCTTTCAGCCCAAGTTTCCAACTTATCCAGATCCATCTGTAGCAGAATACTATCTTCTCTTGTATTAACTGCTTTACATAGTTTTGTATCATCTGCAAATATCGATATTTTACTGTGTAAACCTTCTACCAGATCATTAATGAATATGTTGAAGAGAACAGGTCCCAATACTGACCCCTGCGGTACCCCACTGGTCACAGCGACCCAGTTAGAGACTATACCATTTATAACCACCCTCTGCTTTCTATCACTAAGCCAGTTACTAACCCATTTACACACATTTTCCCCCAGACCAAGCATTCTCATTTTGTGTACCAACCTCTTGTGCGGCACGGTATCAAACGCTTTGGAAAAATCGAGATATACCACGTCCAATGACTCACCGTGGTCCAGTCTATAGCTTACCTCTTCATAGGTGATTTTCTGGATTTGTTTTCTCACTTTGACTCTGTTAGTTGTGGTCTACCTATGATGTCAATTACAGGCCTCTCTCATCTTTGTAAGTAGTAGAACATGCACAATTGATGGCTGACTAAATACTTATTTCCCCAATGTAAGCAATATTAATGAGTAACAGTACTTAGAGCATTATTTCCCACTATTCTCCACCATACAATACAGGTGGATAAATGATACGTACAACTTGTACAGCTGCACAGGGGTCCAACAGGTCAGTGGGGTCATTATCATCCTAAAGCAAGTGTCTACTATCACATGTAAGGGGTTGAGCTGACAATCTCAATAATTATATAATTACTGGGTACAAGAGATTTAACGTGAACCTGTCAGCAGGGTTGTGCTCAGTAAACTACACACAGTGGTGGTTCGGCGCTGTTAAACTGATTAAAATGATACATGGGGTGAAGAAATCTGCCTCACTGTTGTGTAATCAGCGTTAGAAGTTCTCAGTTATTGAGATTCTCGTGCTCCAGGGCAGAGCTGTAGGTGGAGTCTTCCTGCTCTAAGCCAGAGAGACCAAGGAGAGACCAAGGAGAGACCAAGGAAAGACCAAGGAGAGACCAAGGAGAGACCAAGGAAAGACCAACGAAAGACCAAGGAGAGACCAACGAAAGACCAAGGAGAGACCAAGGAGAAACCAAGGAGAAACCAAGGAGAGACCAAGGAGAGACCAAGGAGAGACCAAGGAGAGATCAAGGAGAGACCAAGGAGATACCAAGGAGAGACCAAGGAGAGACCAAGAAGAGACCAAGGAAAGACCAAGGAAAGACCAAGGAAAGACCCAGGAGAGACCAATGGGCAGGTCTCTTCTTGGTTTCTCTGGCTTAGAGCAGGAACATAAGTCTCCGCCCACAGGCCGCCCCGAAGCACGGGCATAACATTAACTGAAAGCTTCTAACACAGTTTCCATCGCACAGGTCTCAGACAAGCGGTGGACTCCAAGTCTGGCGACATACACGTCTTTACCATATTCTCCTAAAGTACCTCTCTCCGCATATTACGGCTGCATCTCCCCTTCATAGATGTATTCTGGCCCGCTGATTTCCAGGCACATTCATCATATGTATTCCGTATAGTTAACTGAAGAAGGTTCACGTTGAACCGAAAAATTTTGAGTATATTACAAAATAAAATTCTTCTGTTCAAGGATCCCAAGTTGAGTGCTAAGTTCTATGTTGATTTAGTATATGGCGTGGGAGCCTAACTATAGCACCACTTAGTAGCTGTGCTCACGGTGTTGTTTCACACTATGCATTCACCTACGCCCGCGGCTCACCTGTGGAGATGGACATGCGGCGAGCCTTTCCAGACTGCAGCTGTTGTGAATTCTGTGGCTGAATTCACTCCTGTGGTCACAAGTGGTATTGCAGCCTCTGGGCTTCCTCCCTCAGGTGTTTTGGTGAGCTCGTTGGCTGCCTTGCTATTTAACTCCACCTGAGTCTGTCTTCCTTGCTCCTTGTCAATGTTCCAGTGTTGGATCGGAGCTACTGCATCTTTCCTGTGGCCTGCTGCTCTGCTAGATAAGTGTTACTTTGTTTTTGTTTCCGTTTTTTCTGTCCAGCTGTGCTATTCTCTTTTGCTGGAAGCTCTGAGACGCAAAGGGTGCACCGCCGTGCCGTTAGTTCGGCACGGTGGGTCTTTTTGCCCCCCGTTGCGTGGTTCTGCTTTAGGGTTTTTTGTAGACTGCATAGTTCTCTTTGCTATCCTCGCTCTGTCTAGAATATCGGGCCTCACTTTGCTGAATCTATTTCATTCCTACGTTTGTCTTTTCATCTTGCTAACAGTCATTATATGTGGGGGGCTGCCTATTCCTTTGGGGTATTTCTCTGAGGCAAGTCAGGCTTGTATTTCTATCTTCAGGCTAGTCAGCTCCTCAGGCAGTGCCGAGTTGCATAGGTAGTGTTAGGCGCAATCCACAGCTGCTTTTAGTTGTGTGAGGATAGGTTCAGGTATTGCAGTCTGCAGAGATTCCACGTCTCAGAGCTTGTTCTATTGTTTTTGGGTTATTGCCATATCACTGTATGTGCGCTGATTACTGCACACTGTGTTGCCTGATAGCACAGCATAACATGCAGCATGGTTCTGTGATCACATACGGATTCACCTGCATTCAAAAGCAGTCAGCTGACATGTGCTGCATCCAAAGCGCTGCCAATTACTGACCGAGGGAACGTACCCTAATAACTCACTATTATGAAAGTATCACCATTCTATAGACTATATAATTAATGTGAATCTACTGCATTGCATACGGGATATTGGCACAATAAGCCGTAAACCCAGGAAATCCAAGGTGGCCACACTGCTCATACCGGGATGACGCCCAATTTTCCTCTTTGGCACAACTTGAGTTCATCTGTGTCCTGTTGTGGTTTTTATGAAGAAGTTTTCATTTGCATCTTTGATCTTCCTGGAGCTTCTTCTCTGGCTGCATAAATAGTCAGTCGTCTCCATCTCTACCCACACACAGCCGGACCCTGAGACATCACCGGCTAGCAGGTACCGTATGTTCTACACTAGATGGCGAGTTTTGGGGCAGATGGGGAGATAGTGAAGATCTACAGGTCTCTACTAGGGTTGAGCGAAACGGATCGGACATTTTCATAAATCGCCGACTTTTGGCAAAGTTGGGTTTCGTGAAACCCGACCTGATCCCACTGTGGGATCGGCCATGAGGTCGGCGATCTGCACGTCAAAGTCGCATTTCGTCTGATGCTTTAAGCGCCATTTCTCAGCCAATGAAGGAGGACGCAGAGTGTGGGCAGCGTGATGACATAGGTCTCAGTCCCCACCATCTTAGAGAAGGGCATGGCAGTGATTGGCTTGCTTTCTGCGGCATCACAGGGGCTATAAAGGGGCGTGCACGCCGACCGCAATCTTACTGCTGCCGATCTGAGCATAGGGGGAGGTTGCTGCAGCTTCGTCAGAAGAAGGGATATAGTTAGGGAGGGAAGATTAACCCCAAACTGCTTGTGCTGTAGCGATTTCCACTGTCCAACACCACCTTTTCTTTGCAGGGACAGTGTTTTTTTTTTGGTGCATCAGCTCTGTAACTCATTGGGCTGCCCTAGAAGGCTCCCTGATAGCTGCATTGCTGTGTGTACGCCGCTGTGCAAACCAACTGCTTTTTTTAAAGCAAAAATCCTGTTGCTTCTTTCTGCACAGTTCTCTTGTTTATTTGTCCACACTTTTGTGTGCAGCAGTCCTTTTTATTGCTGCCATACTTGTCCTTTGATCATTGTAGGGAGATTGAAATTCCACTACAGCCCTTGTATTTTTTGATATATCTGCCACCCACGTTCTGCCTTGTCCATTGTGTGTAGTTTAACACACAGGGCCTGTTTTTTCCTGCAGTCTCCCATCCCCCCAAAAAAAGGGAGCTTTAAATTACCACTAAGTGGATTAACGTATGTTCTGTTTGGCGTATATCTGCCACCCACGTTCTGCCTTGCCCATTGTGTGGTCTAATACACAGGGCCTGTTTTTTCCTGCAGTCTCCCCCCAACAAAAATAAAAGGTAGCTTTAAATAGCCACTAAGTGGATTAACGTGAGTTCTGTTTGGCGTATATCTGCCAGCCACGTTCTGCCTTGTATATTGTGTTGTGTAATACACAGGGCCTGTTTTTTCCTGCTGTCTTCCCACCAAAAAAAGGGAGATATAAATTCTCCAATAGTTAATATACACATTCTACCTTGTTTAACAGTAGCATATAACGGTTGTTATTTTGGTAACATTTCCGCAAAAATGAGGAAGTCTGGTGGAAGAGGCCGTGGGCGGTCATTGCCAGCTGGTACTGATGGTGGGGGTGGTAGTGGATCATCTGGTGGTACTGGGAAAAGCAAGATAGCACCAAATGCTCGAGGTGTAGAGGCAGCGTCATCGTCTGGCTACACAAGGCCTCGAAGGCTCCCTTATCTGGGAGTAGGAAAACAGCTTTTAAAGCCGGAGCAGCAGGAACAAGTTTTGGCTTTCCTTGCTGACTCAGCCTCCAGCTCTTTCACCTCCTCTTCAGAAGCTTCGAAATCTAAAACCAGCGAGTCGTCAGTGGATGCTCCAGGTCCGGAAAAAGTTGCTATCTTGTGTCCTTCACCCAAAACAAAAGTGAAGGATGCGGCAGGCAACACTACACTTTACTCCATGGAGCTCTTTACACATACCGTGCCTGGGTTAGAGAGGGAAATTGTTAAAAGCCCATTACAGGAAGAATCGGACATGGAGTGCACAGATGCACAGCAACAGCTTGATTATTATGCTGTTCCATTGACTCAGATCACAACTTTGCCCTTGCAGTGTACTGAGCCCGAATCTGACCCTGATGAGACTATGGTGCCCAGTCCCGAATGCTATAGCACCTTACATGGTGACACAGAGGACAGTGCACATGACATTGAAGAGGAGGTGATAGATGACCAATGTAACGGGGTCTACTGTGCTGTAGAACCTCTTTCAGCACCCCCCGTGTTTCAGGAGGTCCACTGTTGTGAATTCCGCTCTTGGGCTCCCTCCCGTGGTTGTAAGTGGCACTTTTGTGAGTTCTGCTCTTGGGCTCCCTCCGGTGGTTTTAAGTGGAATGGCTGCTCCTTGGATTTAGCAGTCTGCAGCTGCTTCCACTGATTGTCTTTCTGCTCGGCTATTTATGCCTGGCTCTTCCTTCAGCCTGTGCCACTTGTCAATGGTTCCTGGTTGGATTCACATCTCTCTTGGATTTCCCTGATATCCTGACCAGTTCAGCAAAGTTAATTCCTTGCTTTGCTCTTTTCTGTCCACATGTTGTGGACTTATTCGTTCTGTGCATTCTATGTTTTGTCCAGCTTGTCAGTATGGATTAATTCAGTTTAGCTGGAAGCTCTGGTAAGCAGATTTACCCTCCACACCTTTAGACAGGTGTGGAGATTTTTGTGAACTCTGTGTGGATTTTTGTAGTTTTTAATACTGACCGCACAGTATTCTATCGTGTCCTATCTATCTAGCTAGACTGGCCTCCTGTGCTACATCCTGGTTTAATTCTGTGTATGTATTTTCCCTCTCCACTCACAGTCATTACTTGTGGTGGGCTATCTATCCTTTGGGGATTTTCTCTGAGGCAAGATAGTTTTCCTGTTTCTATCTTTAGGGGTAGTTAATTCTCAGGCTGTGACGAGGTGCCTAGGGAGCGACAGGAGCATCCCACGGCTACTTCTAGTGTTGTGTTGAGCTTAGGGACTGTGGTCAGTACAGGTACCACCTCCTTCAGAGCTTGTCCCATGTTGCTCCTAAACCACCAGTTCATAACAGTCCACTCTGCTTTTGCTGGATTCTGAATGAAGGACGCTGGCTGGAATTCCTTGATTACGTGGGAGCATATAAAAGCTGACTGCTACTCCACGTATTTCCAGTCTAAAAGAACACATTTTATTCACAGCACACAGAATATATAACACAGATACACAGGGCAGGCCAATAGAATAAACAGGCCAGACATACATTACAATAGCCGCAGGGGGCCGGAGCCTGCTGGTATTTACTGTGGGAATTACAAAGGTGGGGGGAGGTCAGAAGGAGAATATCTTGTCCCCTCTGCCCAGGGATGCAGCCTGTGGACTGATGCATTTCACATGGAACCTATTATACATAATATATACTGCATAACATATTCTTGGTGCTGGGGGTTCTGTAACACGGCTCCCCTTTTCAGCGACGCGATCGGCATACACAGTCTGATCCTTAACGGATCGGTTTGGTGATGACTGAAGTTTATGGGGTTGGTACCAGTGCCGTTTGTCGACTTAGTCCATCGGCATTACCGTTTTGTTTGCCGGGTCTGTCGTGGATGCTGAAGTCCAGAGGTTGTAGGGCTAAACTCCACCGCAGTAATCTGGCGTTGTCTCCGGAGACCAGATTAAGCCAGACTAGGCGATTATGGTCCATTAGGAGGGAAAACTGTCGTCCATACAAATATGGTTGTAACTTTTTGAGTGCCCATACTATTGCCAGGCACTCCTTCTCGATGGCCGCATAGCTCACTTCACGAGGCAGTAGTTTCCTACTCAGGTAAGCTACCGGGTGTTCTTGGCCGTCCGGCCTGACTTAGTAACATAGTAACATAGTAAGGCCGAAAAAAGACATTTGTCCATCCAGTTCAGCCCATATTCCATCATACTAAATCCCCATACTTGGCTTAGTACTGCCCCCAATCCAAACATAGAAGCGTCTGTGTGAACAAAGAAATGTTTAGTTGGATTGGGTGCGGCCAATACAGGGGTATTGGTGAGGGCGTCCTTTAGCTGGCGGAAGGCTTCCTCACATTCTGGGGTCCAGGTTACCTGGCAGGGTTGGTTCTTATGGGTCAGATCAGTGAGGGGCTTGACTACGCTGCTGTAATTGGGAACGAATTTCCTGTAATACCCCGCTGTCCCTAGAAACGCCATGACCTGGGTTTTAGTGCGTGGGATGGGCCATTTGGCTATGGCCTCAATCTTGGCTGGTTCTGGTCTCTGTTTCCCACTTCCCACCCAATGCCCTAAATACTGAACCTCTGCTTTGCCCACGTGACACTTGTTTGGGTTCAGGGTGAGTCCGGCCTTGTGGATCCTGTCCAATACTGTCTCTAGGTGATTTAGATGCTCTTCCCATGTCGCGCTGTAGATGGCGATGTCATCCAGGTAGGCACACGCATAGTCCTGGAGACCATCCAGAAGCCGGTCAGCCAGCCTCTGGAAGGTCGCCGGGGCAGTCTTCATCCCGAATGGCATGACTCGAAACTGGAATAAGCCAAACGGGGTGACAAATGCCGACTTGGGAATAGCATCAGGACTAAGGGGAATCTGCCAGTAGCCTTTGCATAGATCGATGGTGGTCAAATACTTTGCCCCCGCCAGCCGGTCTAACAACTCATCCACATGCGGCATGGGATATGCATCAGTCACTGTTTTCTCATTGAGCTTACGATAGTCTACACAAAACCTTGTAGTCCCATCCTTCTTGGGCACTAACACTACGGGGGATGCCCAGGGACTATCTGACTCTTCAATAACCCCTAAACGCAACATCTCTTGTATCTCTTGTCGCATCCCTTCTCGTACAGACTCAGGGACGCGGAAGGGGGGTTGTCGCAGGGGGGTCTGATCCTGGGTCTCAACCTTGTGTTGTGCCAGGTGAGTGTACCCGGGTTTCCCCGAAAACATCCTCTGTCGCTGCCTCAACAACTCCTCCGCCTGCTGTCTCTACCGGGGACCTAAGTCTTCACCCCAGTGTACCTGGTCCCATGTTTTAGACTGAGTCCTCTCCCCTAAGACATCAGGCAAGGGAAGTCCGGCTAAATCCTCTGCTTCAGGTGCACAGATGGCCACTACCTCTTCAGGGCGCTCCCGATAGGGCTTCAGCATATTCATGTGGAACATGCGGATAACCCTGGGGTCGTCACAATCGGCGACATTATAGGTGATGTCGGCTATTTTCCCCACTACCTGGTAGGGCCCCTGCCAAGCAGCTTGGAACTTGTTCTGCCTAGTGGGCTCTAACACCAGGACCTTCTGCCCTATTTCCAAGGTGCGCTCTCTGGCCCTCCGATCGTACCATACGCGCTGGCGCCGCTGGGCCACCTGCATGTTCCCATGTACAGCCTGGGTCAGCTCCTGTAGGCGGTCCCGGAATTCCAGCACATAGGGTACAATAGGAACCCCTTCTATGATGCCCTCCCCTTCCCAGTGTTCTAGCACTAAGTCTAGGGGTCCCCTTACCCGTCTCCCGTATACCAGTTCGAATGGGGAGAACCCCGTGGATTCTTGGGGCACCTCTCGATAGGCAAACAGGAGGTGAGGCAAGAATTTCTCCCAGTCCCTGTAGGTCCTGGTAAAAGTCCCAATGAGTTGTTTTAACGTCCCGTTAAAGCGTTCACACAACCCATTGGTTTGCGGGTGGTACGGGGAGCTTCTAATGGACTTTACGCCGCACAGCTTCCACAGTTGGTTGGTCACCTCTGCTGTAAACTGGGTACCCTGGTCTGAGATAATCTCCCGGGGAAATCCAACCCGTGAGAAAACCTGGAGCAGGGCAGCCGCCACCGTCTCTGCCAGTATGTTAGGTAACGCAACCGCCTCTGGATACCGTGTGGCATAATCTACCACTGTCAATATATACCTTTTCCCTGACAGACTGGGTTTGGCTAACGGCCCTATCAGATCGACCGCTACTCGGCTAAATGGTTCCTCCACAATGGGGAGGGGGCGTAATTTGGCCGTGCATCGATCTCCCCTCTTGCCAATGCGCTGGCAACTGTCACAGGTCTGGCAGTACTGACGAACATCATAGGTTACCCCCGGCCAAAAGAAGTTTTGTGTCAGACGATGCCTGGTGCGACTGACGCCGAAGTGCCCGGCCAAGGGTATGTCATGAGAGATTCGCAGTAACTCCTGCCTATACTTCTTGGGAACTACCAGCTGTCGTTTTATAGTTGGGCTCGTCCCTGTGTGGTGCTGCTCTGTGATCTGGTAGAAGAGTCCCTGCTTCCATATAAACTGTTCCCCTTCCAGTACCCCTCTCCCCTCCTGTGCCTTCCCACGATATCCCTCCAATGAAGGATCCTCAAGTAACTCCCTCTTAAATTCATCTGGGGTGGCCCAAGAAATGTGTCTGGCTATGGGAATACGTGTAGGGCTGGGATGTCTTACCTGGGCCTCCTCTGAGTGTGATTCCGCCTCCGCAGCTCGAGCTTGTCTCCGGGTGGTCACAGGATATGTCTCAGCCAGAGGGGCAACCGAGAAGGCAGACAACATGGGCCCCAAGTCATTTCCCAGCAAAACGTCTGCAGGCAAATCCTCCATCAAGCCGACCTCAACAAGGCCATCCCTGTTGTGAATTCTGCTCTTGGGCTCCCTCCGGTGGTTATGAGTGGTAGTGCTGCGGTAGTTGGATCTCAGCATTTATCAGTAGGGTTGAGCGAAACGGATCGTTCATTTTCAAAAGTCGCCGACTTTTGGCACAGTCGGGTTTCATGAAACCCGACCCGATCCCTGTGTGGGGTCGGCCATGCGGTACGCGACTTTCGCGCCAAAGTCGCGTTTCAATGACGCGAAAAGCACCATTTCTCAGCCAATGAAGGTGGACGCAGAGTGTGGGCAGCGTGATGACATAGGTCCTAGTCCCCACCATCTTAGAGAAGGGTATTGCAGTGATTGGCTTGCTGTCTGCGGCGTCACAGGGGCTATAAAGGGGCGTTCCCGCCGACCGCCATCTTACTGCTGCTGATCTGAGCTTAGGGAGAGGTTGCTGCCGCTTCGTCAGAAGCAGGGATAGCGTTAGGCAGGGTCCATTAACCACCAAACCGCTTGTGCTGTAGCGATTTCCACTGTCCAACACCACCTTTTGTTTGCAGGGACAGTGGAAGCTACATTTTTTTTTCCTCAGCGCTGTAGCTCATTGGGCTGCCCTAGAAGGTTCCCTGATAGCTGCATTGCTGTGTGTACGCCGCTGTGCAAACCAACTGCTTTTTTCAAAGCACAAATCCTCTTGTTCCTTCCTTTCTGCACAGCTATCTTGTTTGTTTGTCCACACTTTTTATTTAATTTGTGCATCAGTCCACTCCTTATTGCTGCCTGCCATACCTGGCTGAGATTACTGCAGGGAGATAGTAATTGTTGGACACTCCCTGTTTTTTTTTTTAATTCTCCCTAAAAATATAAGTTGTGGGAAATTAAGATTGGCATTTCTGCTAGAGTGCCAACCCTGTGTGTGCCATCTCACATAGTGAGCTATAGAAAGCCTTTTTATTTTTCTGTTTTTTTTTGTGGGGTTTATAAATTCTCCCTGAAAAAAAAAAAAAAAACAGTGGGAGATTAATATTGGCCTTTGGGCTTGTGTGCCAGTCCTGAGTGTGCCATCTCTCTCAAATAGTGGGCAATAGAAAGCCTATTTTTTATTTTTTTATTTGGTTTCTAAATTCTCCCTGAAAAAATAAAAAAAAATCAGTGGGAGATTAATATTGGCCTTTGGGCTTGTGTGCCAGTCCTGACTCCTGGGTGTGCCATCTCTCTCTCTCTCTCTCAAATAGTGGCCCAAAGAAAGCCTATTTTTTTTTTATTTGGTTTCTAAACTCTCCCTGGAAAAATAAAAAAAAATCAGTGGGAGATTAATATTGGCCTTTCTGCTTGTGTGCCAGTCTTGACTCCTGGGTGTGATATCTCTGTCTCTCAAATAGTGGGCCATAGAAAGCCTATTTTTTTTTATTTGGTTTCTAAATTCTCCCTGAAAAAATCATTTTTTTAATTTGGTTTCTAAAGTCTCCCTGTAAAAATAAAAAAAAATCAGTGGGAGATTAATATTGGCCTTTCTGCTTGTGTGCCAGTCTTGACTCCTGGGTGTGCCATCTCTGTCTCTCAAATAGTGGGCCATAGAAAGCCTATTTATTTATTTTTTTATTTGGTTTCTAAATTCTCCCTGAAAAAATAAAAAAAAAATCAGTGGGAGATTAATATTGGCCTTTCTGCTTGTGTGCCAGTCTTGACTCCTGGGTGTGCCATCTCTGTCTCTCAAATAGTGGGCCATAGAAAGCCTATTTTTTTTTAATTTGGTTTCTAAATTCTCCCTGAAAAAATAAAAAAAAATCAGTGGGAGATTAATATTGGCCTTTCTGCTTGTGTGCCAGTCTTGACTCCTGGGTGTGCCATCTCTCTCTCTCAAATAGTGGGCCATAGAAAGCCTATTTTTTTTTAATTTGGTTTCTAAATTCTCCCTGAAAAAATAAAAAAAAATCAGTGGGAGATTAATATTGCCCTTTCTGCTTGTGTGCCAGTCTTGACTCCTGGGTGTGCCATCTCTCTCTCTCAAATAGTGGGCCATAGAAAGCCTATTTTTTTTTTTTATTTGGTTTCTAAATTCTCCCTGAAAAAATCATTTTTTTTAATTTAGTTTCTAAATTCTCCCTGAAAAAAAAAAAAAAAAAGTGGGAGATCAATATTGACATTTGTGCTTGAGTGACAGTCCTGCGTGTGTGGCATCTCTCTCATTTGGTGCCACCGAAAACAGAGTGTGTAACATTGTGCCTGATTTTCCTTGCGGTCTCACCCACCTGTAAAGGGATATCTAAATCATACTGAAGTTATAGCTCACCGTGTAAGTTGTTTGACAGCAACAAATACCGTTATTTTGGTTAAGTTTTTAAAACAATGAGGAAGTATGGTGGAAGAGGTCGTGGCCTTGGGCGTTCATTGTCAGCTGGTAATGATGGTAGTGGTAGTGAAGCATCAGGTGGTCATGGGAAAAAAATATTGCACCTAAGTCTGGAGCTGTGGAGCCAGGTTCGTCGTCTGGCTACACAAGGCCTCGAACGCTGCCTTTTCTGGGAGTAGGAAAACCGCTTTTAAAGCCGGAGCAGCAAGAACAAGTTTTGGCTTACCTTGCTGACTCAGCCTCTAGCTCTTTTGCCTCCTCTTTTGAAACTGGTAAATGTAAAAGCAGCGCGTCGTTAGTGGATGTTCACGGTCAGGGACAAGTCGCTTCCTTGTCCTCCTCAGCAAAAACAACAACAGAGAAGGATGCGGCAGGCGACACAACGAGTTACTCCATGGAGCTCTTTACTCATACCGTTCCTGGGTTAGAAAGTGAAACAGTTAACAGTCCATGCCCATTACAAGTTGAATCAGACATGGAGTGCACTGATGCACAGCCACAGCCAGATTACTATGCTGTTCCTTTGACTCAGACCACAACATTGCCCTCGCAGGGTACTGATCCAGAATCAGACCCTGATGAGACTATGTTGCCCCGTCACGACCACTCTACCACCGACTTACACGGTGACACAGACGAAGTTGGGCACGAGCTAGAAGAGGAGGTTATAGATGACCCAGTTGTTGACCCCGATTGGCAGCCATTGGGGGAACAGGGTGCAGGCGGCAGCAGTTCTGAAGCGGAGGAGGAGGGGCCGCAGCAGGCATCAACATCGCAACAGATTCCATCTGCCGGGCCCGTATCTTGCCCAAAACGCGTGGCAAAGTCAAAACCTGTTGGAGGACAGCGTGGCCATCCGGTTAAAGCTCAGTCTGCAATGCCTGAAAAGGTATCCGATGCTAGAAAGAGTGCAGTCTGGCATTTTTTTAAACAACATCCAATTGATCAGCGCAAAGTCATCTGTCAAAAATGTTCAAGTACCTTAAGCAGAGGTCAGAATCTGAAAAGTCTCAATACAAGTTGCATGCATAGACATTTAACCACCATGCATTTGCAAGCCTGGACTAACTACCAAACGTCCCTTAAGGTTGTAGCACCCTCGGCCAATGAAGCTAGTCATCAACGCAACATCCCTTCCGTCACTGTAAGGCCACCATTTTCCGCACCACCTGCAGTATCTGAGCAGGTTTCTTTGCCAGGCCAAAGCAGTCAGGGTCAGGGAATCACCAGTTTCGTACTAGGAAACACTGCATGTAGGGCACCGGCGGAAACAATACCGTCTCCAACCGTCTCTCATTCTGCCATGTTCACCGGCACACCCGCTAGTTCCACGATCTCCAGCTCTCCAGTCCAGCTCACCCTACATGAGACTCTGGTTAGTACTTATCCTCGCATCTGCGTACACAGGGTTTGAACGCCCACATAGCTAGACTAATCTCGTTAGAGATGATGCCCTACCGGTTAGTTGAAAGCGAAGCTTTCAAAGCCCTGATGGAGTACGCTGAACCACGCTACGAGCTACCCAGTCGACACTTCTTTTCGAGAAAAGCCATCCCAGCCCTCCACCAGCATGTTAAAGAGCGCATCGTCCATGCACTCAGGCAATCTGTGAGTACAAAGGTGCACCTGACAACAGATGCATGGACCAGTAGGCATGGCCAGGGACGTTACGTGTCCATCACGGCACACTGGGTGAATGTGGTGGATGCAGGGTCCACAGGGGACATCAATTTCGGGACAGTTCTGCCTAGCCCACGGTCTAGGAAACAGTTGGCTGTAGGTGTTCGCACCCCCTCCTCCTCCTTCTCCTCATCCTTCTGCAGAAGCGAGAGCTCGTCCACAGACCGCAGTCGCCAAACCACTCCATCCGCAGCTGCCACTGTTGCACAACAGTTGTCCCATTATGGGGCAGCTACTGGCAAGCGTCAGCAGGCTGTATTGGCTATGAAGTGTTTGGGCGACAACAGACACACCGCGGAAGTTCTGTCCGAGTTCTTGCAGAAAAAAACGCAGTCGTGGCTGGGCACAGTAGATCTTGAGGCAGGCAAGGTAGTGAGTGATAACGGAAGGAATTTCATGGCTGCCATTGCCCTTTCCCAACTGAAACACATTCCTTGCCTGGCTCACACCTTAAACTTGGTGGTGCAGTGCTTCCTGAAAAGTTATCCGGGGTTATCCGACCTGCTCCTCAAAGTGCGCGGACTTTGCTCACATATCCGCCGTTCGCCCGTACACTCCAGCCGTATGCAGACCTATCAGCGGTCTTTGAACCTTCCCCAGCATCGCCTAATCATAGACGTTGCAACAAGGTGGAACTCAACACTGCACATGCTTCAGAGACTGTGTGAACAGAGGCGGGCTGTTATGTTTTTGTGGGAGGATACACATACACGGGCAGGCAGTAGGATGGCAGACATGGAGTTGTCAGGTGTGCAGTGGTCGAAGATTCAAGACATGTGTCAAGTCCTTCAGTGTTTTGAGGAATGCACACAGCTGGTTAGTGCAGACAACGCCATAATAAGCATGAGCATCCCCCTAATGCGTCTGCTGATGCAAAGTTTGACACACATAAAGGATCAGGCGTCTGCAGCCGAGGACGAGGGAAGCCTTGATGACAGTCAGCCATTGTCTGGTCAGGGCAGTGTACAGGACAAGGTAGCGGGCGAACAGGAGGAGGAGGACGAGGAGGATGATGGGGATGAGTATTTTTTTAATGAGGAAGCTTCTCCGGGGCCACTGGAAATTGGTGGCGTGGCAAGGCCGGGTTCTGGGTTTTTGAGGGACACAAGTAACGTAGATTTGCCTGAAACTGGCCCTCAACCAAGCACAACCGCAGATTTGACAACTGGAACTTTGGCACACATGGCGGATTATGCCTTAAGTATCCTCAAAAGGGACACACGCATAACTAAAATGATGAATGATGACGATTACTGGTTGGCCTGCCTCCTTGATCCTCGCTATAAAGGCAAATTGCAAAATATTATGCCACATGAGAACTTGGAACTAATATTAGCAACCAAACAATCAACTCTTGTTGACCGTTTGCTTCTGGCATTCCCAGCACACAGCGCCCGTGATCGTTCGCACACGAGCAGCAGGGGGCAGCAGACCAGAAGTGTTAGAGGGGCAGAAATCAGAAGTGGCGTTGGACAGAGGGGTTTTCTGACCAGGTTGTGGAGTGATTTTGCTATGACCGCAGACAGGACAGGTACTGCAGCATCAATTCAAAGTGACAGGAGACAACATTTGTCCAGTATGGTTACAAACTATTTTTCATCCCTTATCAATGTTCTCCCTCAACCGTCATTCCCATTTGATTACTGGGCATCCAAATTAGACACCTGGCCAGAATTGGCAGAATATGCATTGCAGGAGCTTGCTTGCCCGGCAGCTAGTGTCCTATCAGAAAGAGTATTCAGTGCTGCTGGTTCAATATTAACCGAAAAAAGGACTCGTCTGGCTACCCAAAATGTAGATGATCTAACCTTCATTAAAATGAACATAGTAACATAGTTAGTAAGGCCGAAAAAAGACATTTGTCCATCCAGTTCAGCCTATATTCCATCATAATAAATACCCAGATCTACGTCCTTCTACAGAACCTAATAATTGTATGATACAATATTGTTCTGCTCCAGGAAGACATCCAGGCCTCTCTTGAACCCCTCGACTGAGTTCGCCATCACCACCTCCTCAGGCAAGCAATTCCAGATTCTCACTGCCCTAACAGTAAAGAATCCTCTTCTATGTTGGTGGAAAAACCTTCTCTCCTCCAGACGCAAAGAATGCCCCCTTGTGCCCGTCACCTTCCTTGGTATAAACAGATCCTCAGCGAGATATTTGTATTGTCCCCTTATATACTTATACATGGTTATTAGATCGCCCCTCAGTCGTCTTTTTTCTAGACTAAATAATCCTAATTTCGCTAATCTATCTGGGTATTGTAGTTCTCCCATCCCCTTTATTAATTTTGTTGCCCTCCTTTGTACTCTCTCTAGTTCCATTATATCCTTCCTGAGCACCGGTGCCCAAAACTGGACACAGTACTCCATGTGCGGTCTAACTAGGGATTTGTACAGAGGCAGTATAATGCTCTCATCATGTGTATCCAGACCTCTTTTAATGCACCCCATGATCCTGTTTGCCTTGGCAGCTGCTGCCTGGCACTGGCTGCTCCAGGTAAGTTTATCATTAACTAGGATCCCCAAGTCCTTCTCCCTGTCAGATTTACCCAGTGGTTTCCCATTCAGTGTGTAATGGTGATATTGATTCCTTCTTCCCATGTGTATAACCTTACATTTATCATTGTTAAACCTCATCTGCCACCTTTCAGCCCAAGTTTCCAACTTATCCAGATCCATCTGTAGCAGAATACTATCTTCTCTTGTATTAACTGCTTTACATAGTTTTGTATCATCTGCAAATATCGATATTTTACTGTGTAAACCTTTTACCAGATCATTAATGAATATGTTGAAGAGAACAGGTCCCAATACTGACCCCTGCGGTACCCCACTGGTCACAGCGACCCAGTTAGAGACTATACCATTTATAACCACCCTCTGCTTTCTATCACTAAGCCAGTTACTAACCCATTTACACACATGTTCCCCCAGACCAAGCATTCTCATTTTGTGTACCAACCTCTTGTGCGGCACGGTATCAAACGCTTTGGAAAAATCGAGATATACCACGTCCAATGACTCACCGTGGTCCAGTCTATAGCTTACCTCTTCATAAAAACTGATTAGATTGGTTTGACAGGAGCGATTTCTCATAAACCCATGCTGATATGGAGTTAAACAGTTATTCTCATTGAGATAATCCAGAATAACATCCCTCAGAAACCCTTCAAATATTTTACCAACAATAGAGGTTAGACTTACTGGCCTATAATTTCCAGGTTCACTTTTAGAGCCCTTTTTGAATATTGGCACCACATTTGCTATGCGCCAGTCCTGCGGAACAGACCCTGTCGCTATAGAGTCACTAAAAATAAGAAATAATGGTTTATCTATTACATTACTTAGTTCTCTTAGTACTCGTGGGTGTATGCCATCCGGACCCGGAGATTTATCTATTTTAATCTTATTTAGCCGGTTTTGCACCTCTTCTTGGGTTAGATTGGTGACCCTTAATATAGGGTTTTCATTGTTTCTTGGGATTTCACCTAGCATTTCATTTTCCACCGTGAATACCGTGGAGAAGAAGGTGTTTAATATGTTAGCTTTTTCCTCGTCATCTACAACCATTCTTTCCTCACTATTTTTTAAGGGGCCTACATTTTCAGTTTTTATTCTTTTACTATTGATATAGTTGAAGAACAGTTTGGGATTAGTTTTACTCTCCTTAGCAATGTGCTTCTCTGTTTCCTTTTTGGCAGCTTTAATTAGTTTTTTAGATAAAGTATTTTTCTCCCTATAGTTTTTTAGAGCTTCAATGGTGCCATCCTGCTTTAGTAGTGCAAATGCTTTCTTTTTACTGTTAATTGCCTGTCTTACTTCTTTGTTTAGCCACATTGGGTTTTTCCTATTTCTAGTCCTTTTATTCCCACAAGGTATAAACCGCTTACACTGCCTATTTAGGATGTTCTTAAACATTTCCCATTTATTATCTGTATTCTCATTTCTGAGGATATTGTCCCAGTCTACCAGATTAAGGGCATCTCTAAGCTGTTCAAACTTTGCCTTCCTAAAGTTCAATGTTTTTGTGACTCCCTGACAAGTCCCCCTAGTGAAAGACAGGTGAAACTGCACAATATTGTGGTCGCTATTTCCTAAATGCCCGACCACCTGCAGATTTGTTATTCTGTCAGGTCTATTAGATAGTATTAGGTCTAAAAGTGCTGCTCCTCTGGTTGGATTCTGCACCAATTGTGAAAGATAATTTTTCTTGGTTATTAGCAGAAACCTGTTGCCTTTATGGGTTTCACAGGTTTCTGTTTCCCAGTTAATATCCGGGTAGTTAAAGTCCCCCATAACCAGGACCTCATTATGGGTTGCAGCTTCATCTATCTGCTTTAGAAGTAGACTTTCCATGCTTTCTGTTATATTTGGGGGTTTGTAACAGACCCCAATGAGAATTTTGTTACCATTTTTCCCTCCATGAATTTCAACCCATATGGACTCGACATCCTCATTCCCTTCGCTAATATCCTCCCTTAAAGTGGACTTTAGACAAGACTTTACATAGAGACAAACCCCTCCTCCTCTCCGATTTTTACGATCCTTTCTAAACAGACTGTAACCCTGTAAGTTGACTGCCCAGTCATAGCTTTCATCTAACCATGTCTCGGTTATTCCCACTATGTCAAAGTTACCTGTAGATATTTCTGCTTCTAGTTCTTCCATCTTGTTTGTCAGGCTTCTGGCGTTTGCGAGCATGCAGTTTAGAGGATTTTGTTTTGTTCCAATCTCCTCACTGTGGATTGTTTTAGAAATGTTCTTACCTCCCTTCAGAGTATGTTTTCCTGGGTCGTCTTTGTTCGAGTCTAATGTTTTTCTTCCCGTCCCCTCTTCTTCTAGTTTAACGCCCTCCTGATGAGTGTAGCGAGTCTTCTGGCGAATGTGTGTTTCCCAGGTTTGTTGAGGTGTAGTCCGTCTCTGGCGAGGAGTCCATCATACCAGTAATTCACACCGTGGTCCAGGAATCCGAATCCTTGTTGTCTGCACCATCGTCTTAGCCAGTTGTTTGCATCAAGGATCCTGTTCCATCTCCTGGTGCCATGCCCGTCTACTGGAAGGATAGAAGAAAAAACTACCTGTGCATCCAGTTCCTTTACTTTCTTCCCCAACTCTTCAAAGTCCTTGCAGATTGTCGGTAGGTCCTTCCTTGCCGTGTCATTGGTGCCAACATGTATCAGAAGAAATGGGTGGACGTCCTTGGAGCTGAAGAGCTTTGGTATCCTATCGGTCACATCCTTGATCATCGCACCTGGAAGGCAGCATACTTCTCTTACAGTTATGTCCGGTCTGCAGATGGATGCTTCTGTGCCTCTCAGTAGTGAGTCTCCCACCACCACCACTCTTCGTTGCTTCTTGGCTGTACTTTTTGCTGTCACTTGTTGCTGTGTGCCCTTTTCTTTTTTGCTTGCTGGTATTGCTTCATTCTTAGGTGTGCCATCTTCATCCTCTACAAAGATTTGATATCGGTTCTTCAGTTGTGTGGTTGGTGATTTCTCCATGGTCTTCTTGCTTCTTTTGGTCACATGCTTCCACTCATCTGCTTTTGGAGGTTCTCTGACACTTTTTTCACCTTCTGTGACCAGTAGAGATGCTTCTGTTCTGTCTAGAAAGTCTTCATTCTCTTTGATGAGTTTCAAAGTTGCTATTCTTTCTTCCAGACCCCGCACCTTTTCTTCTAAAAGGGCCACTAGTCTACACTTCTGACAGGTGAAATTGGATTCTTCTTCTGGTCGATCTGTGAACATGTAGCACATGCTGCAGCTCACCATGTAGGTTGTCACATCTGCCATGTTGCTCCTAGATCCTGCTGACTTGCTGTGTGTTTTCCTTCTTGTGTAATCTACTCAGCCAAGCTCTCTTGCAATAATGTCCTACAGGCAAAAATTCGCGCGCCTTACGGCGCGCGGTTTGGTGATGCTTTCGAAGCAGCTGGTCCCGGCTGTACCCAACGATCTTCTAGCTTAGGGAGACTTCGCTTCTCCCAGAAGGCACCTGGAATATGCAAATTAGCCTCCTGAAGCTTGAATCCCTGGCTTGAAACCACAACTGGATTTTGAATTATTTTGCCCCACCTTGCCCGGCCGACACCTAGTTTTCCTATGAAAAGGTATTGCCTGTGGACTACTCTGACTGACTTTTCCAATCTCGTAATTTGCAGCAGCTGATTGTCCAGCATACGACATGTTTACACCTCCCTAAATGGCCAAATTCCCCACACGGGGCCATGGTATCGCCACTTGGCGCCAGCACCCGTGAGAGTGCAGTTTGTCTGAAGAGGTGGGTGTGCCCGCTTTTGGTCGATGGCACTGCCACTGGGTCCCTCATAGTACAATAAAGTGTCTCTGGCGGTGGTGGTGCGCACCCAACATCAGACACACCATTGTAACATGAGGGGCCCTGGGCCTCTACCGCCGGCCACAAGAGAGTTCCCCCACCTGTTGTGAATTCTGTGGCTGAATTCACTCCTGTGGTCACAAGTGGTACTGCAGCTTCTGAGCTTCCTCCCTCAGGTGTTCTGGTGAGCTCGTTAACTGCTTCATTACGTAACTCCGCCTGATGCTGCTATCCTTGCTCCTTGTCAATGTTTCAGTGTTGGATCTGAGCTTCTCCTGATTGTTCCTGTGACCTGCTGCTCTGTATAGCTAAGTGCTTTTTGCTTTTTTGTTGCTTTTTTTCTGTCCAGCTTGTCTTTTGTTTTGCTGGAAGCTCTGAGACGCAAAGGGTGTACCGCCGTGCCGTTAGTTCGGCACGGTGGGTTTTTTTGCCCCCTTTGCGTGGTTTTGCTTTAGGGTTTTTTGTAGACTGCAAAGTTCGCTTTACTGTCCTCGCTCTGTCCTAGAATATCGGGCCCCACTTTGCTGAATCTATTTCATCCCTACGTTTTGTCTTTTCATCTTACTCACAGTCATTATATGTGGGGGGCTGCCTTTTCCTTTGGGGAATTTCTCTGGGGGCAAGTCAGGCCTATTTTTCTATCTTCAGGCTAGCTAGTTTCTTAGGCTGTGCCGAGTTGCCTAGGTAGTTGTTAGGCGCAATCCACAGCCGCTTTTAGTTGTGTTTAGGATAGGATCAGGTGTGCAGTCTACAGAGTTTCCACGTCTCAGAGCTCGTTCTTGTATTTTTGGGTATTTGTCAGATCACTGTGTGCGCTCTGATCGCTAAGCACACTGTGTTTCTGGATTGCCTTCATAACACCTGTCATTAGCAAACATAACAGTACAAGGAGCCAAACTAATGATTCTCAATAGAGGGAAAGAAAAAGTTCTGACATCATTTTTTTTTTTTTTTCTGCTCTGTGTTCATTTTTTTTTTTTTTTTTCCCTAGACATTTGGGTGATTCTGGACACAGGTGTGGACATGGATATTCAGGGTCTGTGCTCTTCAATGGATAATCTCGTTATAAATGTACAAAAAATTCAAGATACTATTGATCAGAAATCTATGTTAGAACCAAGAATTCCTATTCCTGATTTGTTTTTTGGAGATAGAACTAAGTTTCTAAGTTTCAAAAATAATTGTAAGCTATTTCTGGCCTTGAAACCTCATTCTTCTGGTAATCCTATTCAACAGGTTTTGATTATTATTTCTTTTTTGCGCGGCGACCCTCAAGACTGGGCATTTTCTCTTGCGCCAGGAGACCCTGCATTGAGTAGTGTCGATGCGTTTTTCCTGGCGCTCGGATTGCTGTACGATGAGCCTAATTCAGTGGATCAGGCTGAGAAAAATTTGCTGGCTTTGTGCCAGGGTCAGGATGATATAGAAGTATATTGTCAGAAATTTAGGAAATGGTCAGTACTCACTCAGTGGAATGAATCTGCGCTGGCAGCTTTGTTCAGAAAGGGTCTCTCTGAGGCTCTTAAGGATGTCATGGTGGGATTTCCTATGCCTGCTGGTTTGAATGAGTCTTTGTCTTTGGCCATTCAGATCGGTCGACGCTTGCGCGAGCGTAAATCTGTGCACCATTTGGCGGTACTGCCTGAGGTTAAACCTGAGCCTATGCAGTGCGATAGGACTATGACTAGAGTTGAACGGCAGGAATACAGACGTCTGAATGGTCTGTGTTTCTACTGTGGTGATTCCACTCATGCTATTTCTGATTGTCCTAAGCGCACTAAGCGGTCCGCTAGGTCTGCCGTCATTGGTACTGTACAGTCCAAATTCCTTCTGTCCATTACCTTGATATGCTCTTTGTCGTCGTTTTCTGTCATGGCGTTTGTGGATTCGGGCGCTGCCCTGAATCTGATGGATTTGGATTATGCTAAACGTTGTGGGTTTTTCTTGGAGCCCTTGCGGTGTCCTATTCCATTGAGAGGAATTGATGCTACACCTTTGGCCAAGAATAAACCTCAATACTGGGCCCAGCTGACCATGTGCATGGCTCCTGCACATCAGGAAGTTATTCGCTTTCTGGTGTTGCATAATCTGCATGATGTGGTCGTGTTGGGGTTGCCATGGCTACAAACCCATAATCCAGTATTGGATTGGAATTCCATGTCGGTATCCAGCTGGGGTTGTCAGGGGGTACATGGTGATGTTCCATTTTTGTCGATTTCGTCATCCACCCCTTCTGAGGTCCCAGAGTTCTTGTCTGATTATCAGGATGTATTTGAAGAGCCCAAGTCCGATGCTCTACCTCCGCATAGGGATTGTGATTGTGCTATCAATTTGATTCCTGGTAGTAAATTCCCTAAAGGTCGATTATTTAATTTATCCGTGCCCGAACACGCCGCTATGCGCAGTTATGTGAAGGAATCCCTGGAGAAGGGACATATTCGCCCATCGTCATCACCACTGGGAGCAGGGTTCTTCTTTGTAGCCAAGAAGGATGGTTCGCTGAGACCGTGTATTGATTACCGCCTTCTTAATAAGATCACTGTTAAATTTCAGTATCCCTTGCCATTGTTATCTGACTTGTTTGCTCGGATTAAGGGGGCTAGTTGGTTCACTAAGATAGATCTTCGTGGTGCGTATAATCTGGTGAGAATCAGGCAAGGAGATGAATGGAAAACTGCATTCAATACGCCCGAGGGTCATTTTGAGTATCTAGTGATGCCGTTCGGACTTGCCAATGCTCCATCTGTGTTTCAGTCTTTTATGCATGACATCTTCCGTGAGTATCTGGATAAATTCCTGATTGTTTACTTGGATGACATTTTGATCTTCTCAGATGATTGGGAGTCTCATGTGAAGCAGGTCAGAATGGTTTTTCAGGTCCTGCGTGCTAACTCTTTGTTTGTGAAGGGATCAAAGTGTCTCTTCGGTGTGCAGAAAGTTTCATTTTTGGGGTTCATCTTTACCCCTTCTACTATCGAGATGGATCCAGTTAAGGTCCAAGCCATCCAGGATTGGATTCAGCCGACATCTCTGAAAAGTCTGCAAAAGTTCCTGGGCTTTGCTAATTTTTATCGTCGCTTCATCTGTAATTTTTCTAGCATTGCCAAACCATTGACCGATTTGACCAAGAAGGGTGCTGATTTGGTTAATTGGTCTTCTGCTGCTGTGGAAGCTTTTCAGGAGTTGAAGCGTCGTTTTTGTTCTGCCCCTGTGTTGTGTCAGCCAGATGTTTCTCTTCCGTTCCAGGTCGAGGTTGATGCTTCTGAGATTGGAGCAGGGGCGGTTTTGTCACAGAGAGGTTCTGATTGCTCAGTGATGAAACCATGTGCTTTCTTTTCCAGGAAGTTTTCGCCCGCTGAGCGTAATTATGATGTGGGCAATCGAGAGTTGCTGGCCATGAAGTGGGCATTCGAGGAGTGGCGTCATTGGCTTGAAGGAGCCAAGCATCGCGTGGTGGTATTGACTGATCATAAGAACTTGACTTATCTCGAGTCTGCCAAGCGCTTGAATCCTAGACAGGCCCGTTGGTCGTTATTTTTTGCCCGCTTCGACTTTGTGATTTCGTACCTTCCGGGCTCTAAAAATGTGAAGGCGGATGCTCTGTCTAGGAGTTTTGTGCCCGACTCTCCGGGTTTATCTGAGCCAGCGGGTATCTTCAAGGAAGGAGTCATTGTGTCTGCCATCTCCCCTGATTTGCGGCGGGTGCTGCAAAAATTTCAGGCGAATAAACCTGATCGTTGTCCAGCAGAGAAACTGTTCGTCCCTGATAGGTGGACTAATAAACTTATCTCTGAACTTCATTGTTCGGTGTTGGCTGGTCATCCTGGAATCTTTGGTACCAGAGAGTTAGTGGCTAGATCCTTCTGGTGGCCATCTCTGTCACGGGATGTACGTACTTTTGTGCAGTCCTGTGGGATTTGTGCTAGGGCTAAGCCCTGCTGTTCTCGTGCCAGTGGGTTGCTTTTGCCCTTGCCGGTCCCAAAGAGGCCTTGGACACATATTTCGATGGATTTCATTTCTGACCTTCCCGTTTCTCAAAAGATGTCAGTCATTTGGGTGGTCTGTGATCGCTTTTCTAAAATGGTCCATCTGGTGCCCTTGGCTAAATTGCCTTCCTCCTCTGATTTGGTACCTTTGTTCTTTCAGCATGTGGTTCGGTTGCATGGCATTCCTGAGAATATTGTTTCTGACAGAGGTTCCCAGTTTGTTTCAAGGTTTTGGCGAGCCTTTTGTGGTAGGATGGGCATTGACCTATCCTTTTCCTCGGCTTTCCATCCTCAGACTAATGGCCAGACCGAACGAACCAATCAGACCTTGGAAACATATCTGAGATGTTTTGTTTCTGCAGACCAGGATGATTGGGTGTCCTTTTTGCCGTTGGCTGAGTTCGCCCTTAATAATCGGGCCAGCTCGGCTACCTTGGTTTCTCCATTTTTTTGCAATTCTGGGTTCCATCCTCGTTTCTCTTCAGGACAGGTTGAGTCTTCGGACTGTCCTGGTGTGGATTCTGTGGTGGATAGGTTGCAGCAGATCTGGACTCAGGTAGTGGACAATTTGACCTTGTCCCAGGAGAAAGCTCAACTTTTTGCTAATCGCAGACGCCGTGTGGGTCCCCGACTTCGTGTTGGGGATCTGGTTTGGTTATCTTCTCGTCATATTCCTATGAAGGTTTCCTCTCCTAAATTTAAACCTCGTTTTATTGGTCCGTATAGGATTTCTGAGGTTCTCAATCCTGTGTCTTTTCGTTTGACCCTCCCAGACTCCTTTTCCATACATAATGTATTCCATAGGTCGTTGTTGCGGAGATACGTGGCACCTATGGTTCCATCTGTTGAGCCTCCTGCCCCGGTTTTGGTGGAGGGGGAATTGGAGTATATTGTGGAGAAGATTTTGGATTCTCGTGTTTCTAGACGGAAACTCCAGTATCTGGTTAAATGGAAGGGTTATGCTCAGGAAGATAATTCCTGGGTTTTTGCCTCTGATGTTCATGCTTCCGATCTTGTTCGTGCCTTTCATGCGGCTCATCCTGGTCGGCCTGGGGGCTCTGGTGAGGGTTTGGTGACCCCTCCTCAAGGGGGGGGTACTGTTGTGAATTCTGTGGCTGAATTCACTCCTGTGGTCACAAGTGGTACTGCAGCTTCTGAGCTTCCTCCCTCAGGTGTTCTGGTGAGCTCGTTAACTGCTTCATTACTTAACTCCGCCTGATGCTGCTATCCTTGCTCCTTGTCAATGTTTCAGTGTTGGATCTGAGCTTCTCCTGATTGTTCCTGTGACCTGCTGCTCTGTATAGCTAAGTGCTTTTTGCTTTTTTGTTGCTTTTTTTCTGTCCAGCTTGTCTTTTGTTTTGCTGGAAGCTCTGAGACGCAAAGGGTGTACCGCCGTGCCGTTAGTTCGGCACGGTGGTTTTTTTTTGCCCCCTTTGCGTGGTTTTGCTTTAGGGTTTTTTGTAGACTGCAAAGTTCGCTTTACTGTCCTCGCTCTGTCCTAGAATATCGGGCCCCACTTTGCTGAATCTATTTCATCCCTACGTTTTGTCTTTTCATCTTACTCACAGTCATTATATGTGGGGGGCTGCCTTTTCCTTTGGGGAATTTCTCTGGGGCAAGTCAGGCCTATTTTTCTATCTTCAGGCTAGCTAGTTTCTTAGGCTGTGCCGAGTTGCCTAGGTAGTTGTTAGGCGCAATCCACAGCCGCTTTTAGTTGTGTTTAGGATAGGATCAGGTGTGCAGTCTGCAGAGTTTCCACGTCTCAGAGCTCGTTCTTGTATTTTTGGGTATTTGTCAGATCACTGTGTGCGCTCTGATCGCTAAGCACACTGTGTTTCTGGATTGCCTTCATAACACCTGTCATTAGCAAACATAACACCCACCCCCAGCTCAAACATTGCTCTACCACTTGCACAATTATCTCTCACAGTTACACCTATGTTTAGTCTATGCGCGGACATCCGTAAATTCCTGCCACTGACAATACCATTGTGTTGACATGTATGATGGTACTTAACATAGTCAGGGGCAGTGTCCTATATTTACCCAAGTAAATACTTTGTGCCAAATTACTAGGTCTGAAACTACGCAGAGGAGCCCACCCCTGTACCTAATGATTGCACCCTTTTGTGTTTTCGTTTTGTTGTAATGCGAGACATTAACATGTATTTATTGTTTGGTAGGGTTGAGCGACCTTGACCTTTTTAGAGTCGAGTCGTGTTTCGTGAAACCCGACTATCTTAGAAGTTGAGTCGAGTGGAATCGGCCGATTATGGCGAAAAGTCGGGTATCGCCTGAAACACGAAACCCAATGCAAGTCAATGGGGGAGCATAGTCGGCAGTGAGTGGAGGCCAGGAAAACACCTACACTGCCCATTTTAATGGCAAAAACATCCATTCTTGTTACAGAAGCTTGTCAATCGTAATTTAGCTTATAATAATTGGAAGGCATCTGAAATTGGGGGTCATTTGGCTAAAGTTGTTGGGGGTAGGGCTGGTTCAAGTAATTAGTGGGCCCAGTAAATCTGGACCACGTCACGGCAGTGGAGCAGGGAGAGGTAAGTATTTCAACTTTGCAAGTGCTGTGAACCTGAGCAAGCAGGGGGGGCCCACTCGTTGGCATTGGCACTGGCACAGGGCCCCTCAAAGTACGGCGGTGTGTTTGCACGGCGGGGGCGCCTCCCACCGGCAGCAACACTTTTGCGTACTATGAGAGGCCCTGTGCCAGTGACGTCGCCAACTAGTATTCCTCCCCCCACCTGATGAAGGAACCTGCACTTTCATCTGCACCTTCCTATTTGTCCCCGTGTAAGGTGGTATGGTATGCGGGAAGAGGAACCTGACTTTCAGCAGGGTCACAATCTTGCTGTGTAGCGTGCACGGGGAATTTTGCGTTATGGGTCAATGTACCAGCAGACTCATCTATCACTGGCTGGGCAATGGGCAGGATGAGGAGGAAACACAGATATAGGCCCAAAGAATAAAGTTGGCTAAATGCAGTTCAAAATTGGTAACACAGGACTAACCAGGGGGCATTGCAGTGGAGGACAACTGGAATGAGAGGCTGACACAGAGAGTAGGCCCAAATCAGTAAGTAGTCGAAATGCAGTTAAAAATTGGCAACCGTAGTAAACCGGCGGCACAGCTTTGTTCAGTGGAGGAGAACAGCAAGGAGTGGCAGACACCGATAGTAGGCCCAAACCCAACTAGTAGGCCAAATGCAGTCTAACATTAACAACTACTTAACGAGCGCCTGAAAACGGAATTTCAGGACAGGAAACCAGGAGAACAGCAAGGAGCGGCAGACACCGATAGTAGGCCCCAAACCAACTAGTACGCCAAATGCAGTTGTTCTATTTAACCACTATTTAACAAGAGCCTGAAGATAGAAGTTCAGGAAAGGCAACCTGGAGAACACCTTGGAGTGGAACACACCATCTCTCTACACCCCATACCCAATTTGTAGGCCTAATGCAGTGTAGTTTTCAACAACTACTAAACGAGAGTCGGAAGATCGAAGCAATGTGGACGAAACCTGGGGAACACCTTGGAGTGTAACACACCATCTCTCTACAGTGGAACACACCATCTCTCTACACCCCATACCCAATTTGTAGGCCTAATGCAGTGTAGTTTTCTACAACTACTAAACGAGAGTCGGAAGACCGAAGCAATGTGGACGAAACCTGGGGAACACCTTGGAGTGGAACACACCATCTCTCTACACCCCATACCCAATTTGTAGGCCTAATGCAGTGTAGTTTCCAACAACTACTAAACGAGAGCATGAAGATCGAAGCAATGGACAGGAAACCTGGGGAACACCTTGGAGTGGAACACACCATCTCTCTACACCCCATACCCAATTTGTAGGCCTAATGCAGTGTAGTTTCCAACAACTACTAAACAAAAGCATGAAGATCGAAGCTCAGGAAAGGCAACCTGGGGAACACCTTGGAGTGGAACACACCATCTCTCTACACCCCATACCCAATTTGTAGGCCTAATGCAGTGTAGTTTCCAACAACTACTAAACGAGAGCCAGAAGATCGAAGCTCAGGAAAGGCAACCTGGAGAACACCTTGGAGTGGAACACACCATCTCTCTACACCCCATACCCAATTTGTAGGCCTAATGCAGTGTAGTTTCCAACAACTACTAAACGAGAGCATTAAGATCGAAGCAATGGCGAGGAAACCTGGGGCACACCTTGGAGCGGCAGACACCGTTAGTAGGCCCTACCAAAGTTGTACCCCCAATGCAGTTTTAAAATTCCTAGAGGCTGAAAACAAGACTATTGACGCTCAGCTTTTTTCAAAGGAACACAGCTGAATTGAGTGGCGCAGACAGACACAGGAAGTAGGACTTAAACCAAAAATGTGGCTCACTGCAGCTTAAAAAAGTTACAGGGGTACACAAGCAGCAGTGCTCTGGGCAGTGGAGGACAATTTCAATAGTGGACCGCAGACAGACTTTGTACGCCTACTATTAAAAAAAGGATGCTCTATGCAATTAAAAATAGGTTCCAGGGGTCCACGGGCAGCAGTGGTGTGGTCAGTGGACGAGTATTGGAAGGAGGGACCGCAGACAGGCGTAGTAGGCCTAACATAACAAAATTAGGCTGTAGACACTGTAAAATTGGTTCCAGGGGTACACGGGCAGCAGTGGTGTGGTCAGCGGAGGAAAATTGGAATTAGGGACTGCAGACAGACTTTGTAGGCTGTCCCCTGTGGACCATGCATCCAACACATTAACCCAGTGCGCCATAATGGACACGTAACTTTTTGTGGACATGCCTACTGGTCCATGCGTCTCTTGTCAGGTGCACCTTTCTACTGTTTGATTGCCTGAGTGCTATGACAATGCAGACTTTTTCATGCTGCTGGAGGGCTGGGATGGCTTTTCTCGCAAAAGAAATGTCGACTGGGTAGCTTGAACCGTTGCACAGCGTAGTTCATCTGGGCTTTCTAAATATAAAACAAAGAAAAAAGGAGGCTACATGCACTTTCAGCTGGGTTCCAGGGGTACATGGCCAGCATTGGTCTGGTCAGTGGAGAACTATTGGAAGGAAGGACCGCAGACAGGCTTCGAAGGCCTAACATAATAACAGATGGCTGTAGGCAATTTTAAATTGGTTCCAGGGGTACACGGGCAGCAGTGGTGTGGTCAGTGGAGGCCTAGTGGAAGGAGTGACCGCAGACAGGCATCGAAGGCCTAACATAATACCAGATGGCTGTAGGCAATTTTAAATTGGTTCCATGGGTACACGGGCAGCAGTGGTGTGGTCAGTGGAGGCCTAGTGGAAGGAGTGACCGCAAACAGGCATCGAAGGCCTAACATAATAACAGATGGCTGTAGGCAATTTTAAATTGGTTCCAGGGGAACACGGGCAGCAGTGGCCTGGTCAGTGTAGTAGTAGTAGAAAGAACAGACCGCAGACAGGCATCGAAGGCCTAAAATAAAAAAAATTGGGCTGGCTGTAGGCAATTTTAAATTGGTTCCAGGGGTACACGGGCAGCAGTGGTGTGGTCAGTGGAGGCCTAGTGGAAGGAGTGACCGCAGACAGGCATCGAAGGCCTAACATAATAACTCATGGCTGTAGGCAATTTAAAATTGGTTCCAGGGGAACACGGGCAGCAGTGGCCTGGTCAGTGTAGTAGTAGTAGAAAGAACGGACCGCAGACAGGCATCGAAGGCCTAAAATAATAACACATGGCTGTAGGCAATTTTAAATTGGTTCCAGGGGTACACGGGCAGCAGTGGTGTGGTCAGTGGAGGCCTAGTGGAAGGAGTGACCGCAAACAGGCATCGAAGGCCTAACATAATAACAGATGGCTGTAGGCAATTTTAAATTGGTTCCAGGGGAACACGGGCAGCAGTGGCCTGGTCAGTGTAGTAGTAGTAGAAAGAACGGACCGCAGACAGGCTTCGAAGGCCTAACATAATAAAATTGGGCTGGCTGTCGGCAATTTTAAATTGGTTCCAGGGGTACACGGGCAGCAGTGGTGTGGTCAGTGGAGGCCTAGTGGAAGGAGGGACCGCAGACAGGCTTCGAAAGCCTAACATAAAAAAATAGGGCTGTTGGCAATTTAAAATTGGTTCCAGGGGTACACGGGCAGCAGTACAATGGTCAGTGGAGGCCTAGTGGAAGGAGGGACCGCAGACAGGCTTCGAAGGCCTAACATAAAAAAATAGGGCTGTTGGCAATTTAAAATTGGTTCCAGTGGTACAAGGGCAGCAGTACAATGGTCAGTGGAGGCCTAGTGGAAGGAGGGACTGCAGACAGGCTTCGAAGGCCTAACATAAAAAAATAGGGCTGTTGGCAAATTAAAATTGGTTCCAGTGGTACAAGGGCAGCAGTACAATGGTCCGTGGAGGCCTAGTGGAAGGAGGGACCGCAGACAGGCTTCGAAGGCCTAACATAAAAAAATAGGGCTGTTGGCAATTTAAAATTGGTTCCAGGGGTACACGGGAAGCAGTACAATGGTCAGTGGAGGCCTAGTGGAAGGAGGGACCGCAGACAGGCTTCGAAGGCCTAACATAACAAAAATGTCAATACAATGGTATTGTCAGTGCCAGGCATTGAAGGATGTCAGCGCATAGACTAAACATTGGTGGAGCTGTGAGAGATAATTTTGCAATTGGTAGAGCACTGTTTGAGCTGGGGGGGGGGAACTGTCTTGTGGCCGGCGGTACAGGCCCAGGGCCCCTCATATTACAACGGTGTGTCTGACGTTGGGTGCGCACCACCACCGCCAGAGACACTTTATTGTACTATGAGGGACCCAGTGGCAGTGCCGTCGACCAAAAGCGGTCACACCCACCTCTTCAGACAAACAGCACTCTCACGGGTGCTGGCGCCAAGTGGCGATACCACGGCCCCGTGTGGGGAGTTTGGCCATTTAGTGAGGTGTAAACATGTCGTATGCTGGACAATCAGGTGCAGAAAATTACGAGATTGGAAAAGTCATTCAGAATAGTCCACAGGCAAGACCTTTTCATAGGAAAGCTAGGTGTCAGCCGGGCAAGGTGGGGCAAAAGATTTCGAAATCCAGTTGTGGTTCATTTTAATGAAGGTTAGATCATCTACATTTTGGGTAGCCAGACGAGTCCTTTTTTCTGTTAGTATTGAACCTGCAGCACTGAATACTCTTTCTGATAGCACACTAGCTGCCGGGCAAGCGAGCTCCTGCAATGCATATTCTGCCAATTCTGGCCAGGTGTCTAATTTGGATGCCCAGTAATCAAATGGGAATGACGGTTGAGGGAGAACGTCGATAAGGGATGAAAAATAGTTTGTAACCATACTGGACAAATGTTGTCTCCTGTCACTTTGAATTGATGCTGCAGTACCTGTCCTGTCTGCGGTCATAGCAAAATCACTCCACAACCTGGTCAGAAAACCCCTCTGGCCAACGCCACTTCTGATTTCTGCCCCTCTAACTCCTCTGGTCTGCTGGCCCCTGCAGCTCGTGTGAGAACGATCACGGGCGCTGTGTGCAGGGAATGCCAGAAGCAAACGGTCAACAAGAGTTGATTGTTTGGTTGCTAATATTAGTTCCAAGTTCTCATGTGGCATTATATTTTGCAATTTGCCTTTATAGCGAGGATCAAGGAGGCAGGCCAACCAGTAATCGTCATCGTTCATCATTTTAGTAATGCGTGTGTCCCTTTTGAGGATACGTAAGGCATAATCCGCCATGTGGGCCAAAGTTCCAGTTCTCAAATCTGCGGTTGTGCTTGGTTGAGGGGCAGTTTCAGGCAAATCCACGTCACTTGTGTCCCTCCAAAAACCAGAACCCGGCCTTGCCGCGCCAACAATTTCCAGTGGCCCCGGAAAAGCTTCCTCATTAAAAATATAATCATCCCCATCATCCTCCTCGTCCTCCTCCTCCTGTTCGCCCGCTACCTCGTCCTGTACACTGCCCTGGCCAGACAATGGCTGACTGTCATCAAGGCTTTCCTCTTCCTCAGCTGCAGACGCCTGATCCTTTATGTGCGTCAAACTTTGCATCAGCAGACGCATTAGGGGGATGCTCATGCTTATTATGGCGTTGTCTGCACTAACCAGCCGTGTGCATTCCTCAAAACACTGAAGGACTTGACACATGTCTTGAATCTTCGACCACTGCACACCTGACAACTCCATGTCTGCCATCCTACTGCCTGCCCGTGTATGTGTATCCTCCCACAAAAACATAACAGCCCGCCTCTGTTCGCACAGTCTCTGAAGCACGTGCAGTGTTGAGTTCCACCTTGTTGCAACGTCTATGATTAGGCGATGCTGGGGAAGGTTCAAACAACGCTGATAGGTCTGCATACGGCTGGAGTGTACGCGCGAACGGCGGATATGTGAGCAAAGTCCACGCACTTTGAGGAGCAGGTCGGATAACCCCGGATAACTTTTCAGGAAGCACTGCACCACCAGGTTTAAGGTGTGAGCCAGGCAAGGAATGTGTTTCAGTTGGGAAAGGGAGATGGCAGACATGAAATTCCTTCCGTTATCACTGACTACCTTGCCTGCCTCAAGATCTACAGTGCCCAGCCACGACTGCGTTTCTTTCTGCAAGAACTCGGACAGAACTTCCGCGGTGTGTCTGTTGTTGCCCAAACACTTCATAGCCAATACAGCCTGCTGACGTTTGCCAGTAGCTGGCCCATAATGGGAGACCTGGTGTGCAACAGTGGCAGCTGCGGATGGAGTGGTTGTGCGACTGCGGTCTGTGGACGAGCTCTCGCTTCTGCAGGAGGACGAGGAGGAGGGGGTGCGAACGGCTACAGCCAACTGTTTCCTAGACCGTGGGCTAGGCAGAACTGTCCCAAACTTGCTGTCCCCTGTGGACCCTGCATCCACAACATTCACCCAGTGTGCCGTGATGGACACGTAACGTCCCTGGCCATGCCTACTGGTCCATGCATCTGTTGTCAGGTGCACCTTTGTGCTCATAGATTGCCTGAGTGCATGGACGATGCGCTCTTTAACATGCTGGTGGAGGGCTGGGATGGCTTTTCTGGAAAAAAAGTGTCAACTGGGTAGCTCGTAGCGTGGTACAGCGTAGTCCATCAGGGCTTTGAAAACTTCGCTTTCAACTAACCGGTAGGGCATCATCTCTAACGAGATTAGTCTAGCTATGTGGGCGTTCAAACCCTGTGTACGCGGATGCGATGCTAAGTACTTCCTTTTTCTAACCATAGTCTCATGTAGGGTGAGCTGGACTGGAGAGCTGGAGATCGTGGAACTAGCGGGGGTGCCGGTGGACATGGCAGACTGAGAGACGGTGGGAGATGGTATTGTTGCCGCCGGTGCCCTAGATGCAGTGTTTCCTACTACAAAACTGGTGATTCCCTGACCCTGACTGCTTTGGCCTGGCAAAGAAACCTGCACAGATACTGCAGGTGGTGCGGAAAATGGTGGCCTTACAGTGACGGAAGGGATGTAGCGTTGCTGACTAGCTTCATTGGCCGAGGGTGCTAAAACCTTAAGGGACGTTTGGTAGTTAGTCCAAGCTTGCAAATGCATGGTGGTTAAATGTCTATGCATGCAACTTGTATTGAGACTTTTCAGATTCTGCCCTCTGCTTAAGGTAGTTGAACATTTTTGACAGATGACTTTGCGCTGATCAATTGGATGTTGTTTAAAAAAATGCCAGACTGCACTCTTTCTAGCATCAGATACCTTTTCAGGCATTGCAGACTGAGCTTTAACCGGATGGCCACGCTGTCCTCCAACAGGTTTTGGCTTTGCCACGCGTTTTGGGCAAGATACGGGCCCGGCAGATGGAACCTGTTGCGATGTTGATGCCTGCTGCGGCCCCTCCTCCTCCGCTTCAGAACTGCTGCCGCCTGCACCCTGTTCCCCCAATGGCTGCCAATCGGGGTCAAGAACTGGGTCATCTATTACCTCTTCTTGTAGCTCGTGTGCAACTTCGTCTGTGTCACCGTGTCGGTTGGTGGTATAGCGTTCGTGATGGGGCAACATAGTCTCATCAGGGTCTGATTCTTGATCATTACCCTGCGAGGGCAATGTTGTGGTCTGAGTCAAAGGACCAGCATAGTAGTCTGGCTGTGGCTGTGCATCAGTGCACTCCATGTCAGATTCAACTTGTAATGGGCATGGACTGTTAACTGCTTCACTTTCTAAGCCAGGGACGGTATGTGTAAAGAGCTCCATGGAGTAACCCGTTGTGTCGCCTGCTGCATTCTTCTCTGTTGTTGTTTTTGCTGAAGAGGACAAGGAAGCGACTTGTCCCTGACCGTGAACATCCACTAACGACGCGCTGCTTTTACATTTACCAGTTTCACGAGAGGAGGCAAAAGAGCTAGAGGCTGAGTCAGCAAGATAAGCCAAAACTTGCTCTTGCTGCTCCGGCTTTAAAAGTGGTTTTCCTACTCCCAGAAAAGGGAGCGTTCGAGGCCTTGTGTAGCCAGACGACGAACCTGGCTCCACAGCTCCAGACTTAGGTGCAATATTTTTTTTCCCACGACCACCTGATGCTCCACCACTACCACTACCCTCATTACCAGCTGACAATGAACGCCCCCGGCCACGACCTCTTCCACCAGACTTCCTCATTGTTTTAAAAACGTTACCAAACTAACGGTATTTGTTGCTGTCACACAACTTACACGGTGAGCTATAACTTCAGTATGATTTAGCTACCCCTTTACAGGTGGGTGAGACCACAACGAAAATCAGGCACAATGTTACACACTCTGTTGTTGGTGGCAACAAATGAGAGAGATGCCACACACGCAGGACTGTCACTGAAGCACAAATGTAAATATTAATCTCCCACTGTTTTTTTTTATTTATTTATTTATTTTTTTCAGGGAGATTTTAGAAACAAAATAAAATAAAATGATTTTTTCAGGAAGAATTTAGAAACCAAATAACATAAAATGATTTTTCCAATGACAATTTAGAAACCAAAAAAAAAAAAAAAAGGCTTTCTATGCCCCACTGAGTGAGAGATGACACACACAGGAGTCAGGAGTGGCACACAAGCAGAAAGGGCAATATTAATCTCCCACTGATTTTTTTTTTTTTCAGGGAGACTTTAGAAGAAAAAAAATAATTAAAAAAAATGATTTTTTCAGGAAGAATTTAGAAACCAAATAAAATAAAATGATTTTTTCAGGGAGAATTTAGAAAACAAATAAAACAAGAAATAGGCTTTCTATGGCCCACTGAGTGAGAGATGACACACACAGGAGTCAGGAGTGCACAAAAGCCCAGAGGCCAATATTGTTCTCCCAATGATTGATGTAGTGATTTTTTCAGGTAGATTTTGGAACCCAAATCAAGCTAAAAAAATAATAGGCTTTCTATGGCCCACAATTGGAGAGAGAGAGATGGCACACCCAGGAGTCAAGACTGGCAACCAAGCAGAAAGGGCAATATTAATCTCCCACTGATTTGATTTTTTTTTCAGGGAGACTTTAGAAAAAAAAAATAATTAAAAAAAATGATTTTTTCAGGAAGAATTTAGAAACCAAATAAAATAAAATGATTTTTTCAGGGAGAATTTAGAAAACAAATAAAACAAAAAATAGGCTTTCTATGGCCCACTGACTGAGAGATGGCACACACAGGAGTCAGGAGTCAGGAGTGGCACACAAGCTCAGAGGCCAATATTAATCTCCCACTTTTTTTTTTCAGGGAAAATTTATAAACCCAATAAAAAAAATTATAAATAGGCTTTCTATGGCCCACTATCTGAGAGAGAGAGAGAGATGGCACGCTTAGGACTGGCACACAAGCCCAAAGGCCAATATTAATCTCCCTTTTTTTTTCAGGGAGAATTTATAAAACCAAAAAAAATAAATAAATAGGCTTTCTATGGCCCACTATTTGTGAGAGAGATGGCACGCTCAGGACTGGCACACAAGCCCAGAGGCCAATATTAATCTCCCACTTTTTTTTTTTTTTTCAGGGAAAATTTATAAACCCAATAAAAAAAAATAAAAAAAATAGGCTTTCTATGGCCCACTATCTGAGAGAGAGAGATGGCACGCTTAGGACTGGCACACAAGCCCAAAGGCCAATATTAATCTCCCACTTTTTTTTTTTTTTTTTTCAGGGAAAATTTATAAACCCAATAAAAAAAATAATAAATAGGCTTTCTATGGCCCACTATCTGAGAGAGAGAGATGGCACGCTTAGGACTGGCACACAAGCCCAAAGGCCAATATTAATCTCCCTTTTTTTTTTCAGGGAGAATTTATAAAACCAAAAAAAAAAAATAAATAGGCTTTCTATGGCCCACTATTTGTGAGAGAGATGGCACGCTTAGGACTGGCACACAAGCCCAAAGGCCAATATTAATCTCCCACTGATTGATTTATTGATTTTTTCAGGTAGAATTTAGAACCCAAATAAAGCAAAAAAAAAAAATTAGTCTTTCTATGGCCCACTGAGTGAGAGATGGCACACACAGGAGTCAGGAGTGGCACACAAGCCCTGAGGCCAATATTTTTCTCCCACTGATTGATGTAGTGATTTTTTCAGGTAGATTTTGGAACCCTAATCAAGCAAAAAAATAAATAGGCTTTCTATGGCCCACTGACTGAGAGATGGCACAGACAGGGATGGCACTCTAGCAGAAATGTCAATCTTAATCTCCCACAAAAAAAAAAAAAGGAACTGTCCTTCAATTACTATCTCCCTGCAGTAATCTCAGCCAGGTATGGCAGGCAGCAATAAGGAGTGGACTGATGCACAAATTAAATAAAAAGTGTGTACAAACAAACAAGATAGCTGTGCAGAAAGGAAGGAACAAGAGGATTTGTGCTTTGAAAAAAGCAGTTGGTTTGCACAGTGGCGTACACACAGCAATGCAGCTATCAGGGAGCCTTCTAGGGCAGCCCAATGAGCTACAGCGCTGAGGGGGGGAAAAAAAAATGTAGCTTCCACTGTCCCTGCACACCGAAGGTGGTGTTGGGCAGTGGAAATCGCTACAGCACAAGCGGTTTGGTGGTTAATGGACCCTGCCTAACGCTATCCCTGCTTCTGACGAAGCGGCAGCAACCTCTCCCTAAGCTCAGATCAGCAGCAGTAAGATGGCGGTCGGCGGGAACGCCCCTTTATAGCCCCTGTGACGCCGCAGACAGCAAGCCAATCACTGCAATGCCCTTCTGTAAGATGGTGGCGACCAGGACCTATGTCATCACACTGCCCACACTCTGCGTTCACCTTCATTGGCTGAGAAATGGCGCTTTTCGCGTCATTGAAACGCGACTTTGGCGCGAAAGTCGCGTACCGCATGGCCGACCACGCACAGGGGTCGGATCGGGTTTCATGAAACCCGACTTTGCCAAAAGTCGGCGACTTTTGAAAATGAACGACCCGTTTCGCTCAACCCTATTTGGGACTACTAATTGGCAGACACTCATTACAATCGGCCTCCGCTGACAACACCAATGGTGCCTGTGTACCCCTGCAAGAGAATTCAAAGTGCCTACAGTCCAATTTTATTATGTTAGGCCTTCGAAGCCTGTCTGCGGTCCGTCCTTCCACTAGTCCTGCACTGACCTGTCTACTGCTGCCCGTGTACCCTTGGAACCAATTTTAAAGTGCCTACAGCCCAATTTTATTATGTTAGGCCTTCGAAGCCTGTCTGCGGTCCGTCCTTCCACTAGTCCTCCACTGACCTGTCTACTGCTGCCCGTGTACCCCTGCAAGAGAATTCAAAGTGCCTACAGCCCAATTTTATTATGTTAGGCCTTCGAAGCCTGTCTGCGGTCCGTCCTTCCACTAGTCCTCCACTGACCTGTCTACTGCTGCCCGTGTACCCCTGGAACCAATTTTAAAGTGCCTACAGCCCAATTTCATTATGTTAGGCCTTCGAAGCCTGTCTGCGGTCCCTCCTTCCACTAGTCCTCCACTGACCTGTCTACTGCTGCCCGTGTACCCCTGGAACCAATTTTAAAGTGCCTACAGCCCAATTTTATTATGTTAGGCCTTCGAAGCCTGTCTGCAGTCCCTCCTTCCACTAGGCCTCCACTGACCTGTCTACTGCTGCCCGTGTACCCCTGGAACCAATTTTAAAGTGCCTACAGCCCAATTTTATTATGTTAGGCCTCCGAAGCCTGTCTGCGGTCCCTCCTTCCACTAGTCCTCCAGTGACCTGTCTACTGCTGCCCGTGTACCTCTGGAACCAATTTTAAAGTGCCTACAGCCCAATTTTGTTATGTTAGGCCTTCGAAGCCTGTCTGCGGTCCCTCCTTCCACTAGTCCTCCAGTGACCTGTCTACTGCTGCCCGTGTACCCCTGGAACCAATTTTAAAGTGCCTACAGCCCAATTTTATTATGTTAGGCCTTCGAAGCCTGTCTGCGGTCCCTCCTTCCACTAGTCCTCCAGTGACCTGTCTACTGCTGCCCGTGTACCCCTGGAACCAATTTTAAAGTGCCTACAGCCCAATTTTATTATGTTAGGCCTTCGAAGCCTGTCTGCGGTCCCTCCTTCCACTAGGCCTCCACTGACCTGTCTACTGCTGCCCGTGTACCCCTGGAACCAATTTTAAAGTGCCTACAGCCCAATTTTATTATGTTAGGCCTTCGAAGCCTGTCTGCGGTCCGTCCTTCCACTAGTCCTCCACTGACCTGTCTACTGCTGCCCGTGTACCTCTGGAACCAATTTTAAAGTGCCTACAGCCCAATTTTATTATGTTAGGCCTTCGAAGCCTGTCTGCGGTCCCTCCTTCCACTAGTCCTCCAGTGACCTGTCTACTGCTGCCCGTGTACCCCTGGAACCAATTTTAAAGTGCCTACAGCCCAATTTTATTATGTTAGGCCTTCGAAGCCTGTCTGCGGTCCCTCCTTCCACTAGTCCTCCACTGACCTCTCTACTGCTGCCCGTGTACCCCTGGAACCAATTTTAAAGTGCCTACAGCCCAATTTTATTATGTTAGGCCTTCGAAGCCTGTCTGCGGTCCCTCCTTCCACTAGGCCTCCACTGACCTGTCTACTGCTGCCCGTGTACCCCTGGAAACAATTATAAAGTGCCTACAGCCCAATTTTATTATGTTAGGCCTTCTAAGCCTGTCTGCGGTCACTCCTTCCACTAGGCCTCCACTGACCACACCACTGCTGCCCGTGTACCCCTGGAACCAATTTAAAATTGCCTACAGCCATCTGTTATTATGTTAGGCCTTCGAAGCCTGTCTGCGGTCCTTCCTTCCAATAGTTCTCCACTGACCAGACCAATGCTGGCCGTGTACCCCTGGAACCCAGCTGAAAGTGCATGTAGCCTCCTTTTTTTCTTTATTTTATATTTAGAAAGCCCAGATGAACTACGCTGTGCAACGGTTCAAGCTACCCAGTCGACATTTCTTTTGCGAGAAAAGCCATCCCAGCCCTCCACCGGCATGAAAAAGTCTGCATTGTCATAGCACTCAGGCAATCAAACAGTAGAAAGGTGCACCTGACAAGAGACGCATGGACCAGTAGGCATGTCCACAAAAAGTTACGTGTCCATTACGGCGCACTGGGTTAATGTGTTGGATGCATGGTCCACAGGGGACAGCCTACAAAGTCTGTCTGCAGTCCCTAATTCAAATTGTCCTCCGCTGACCACACCACTGCTGGCCGTGTACCCCTGGAACCAATTTTAAAGTGCCTACAGCCTAATTTTGTTATGTTAGGCCTACTACGCCTGTCTGCGGTCCCTCCTTCCAATACTCCTCCACTGACCACACCACTGCTGCCCGTGGACCCCTGGAACCTATTTTTAATTGCATAGAGCATTCTTTTTTTAATAGTAGGCGTACAAAGTCTGTCTATTGAAATTGTCCTCCACTGACCAGAGCAATGCTGCCTGTGTACCCCTGTAACCGTTTTTAAACTGCATTGAGCCACATTTTTGGTTTAAGGCCTACTTCCTGTGTCTGTCTGCGCCACTCAATACAGCTGTCCTCCTTTGAAAAAAGCAGAGCGTCAATAGTCTTGTTTTCAGCCTCTAGGAATTTGAAAACTGCATTGGGGCTACTACTTCGGTAGGGCCTACTAACGGTGTCTGCCGCTCCAAGGTGTTCCCCAGGTTTCCTCGCCATTGCTTCGATCTTCTGAGTCTCGTTTAGTAGTTGTTGAAAACTACACTGCATTAGGCCTACAAATTGGGTATGGGGTGTAGACACGGTGTGTTCCACTCCAAGGTGTTCCCCAGGTTTCGTCTACATTGCTTCGGTCTTCCGACTCTCGTTTAGTAGTTGTTGAAAACAACACTGCATTCGGCCTACAAGTTGGGTCAGGGGTGTAGAGACGGTGTGTTACACTCCAAGGTGTTCCCCAGGTTGCCTCTCCATTGCTTCAATCTTCTGGCTCTCGTTTAGTAGTTGTTGAAAACAACACTGCATTCGGCCTACAAGTTGGGTCAGGGGTGTAGAGACGGTGTGTTACACTCCAAGGTGTTCCCCAGGTTTCCTCTACATTGCTTCGGTCTTCCGACTCTCGTTTAGTAGTTGTTGAAAACTACACTGCATTAGGCCTACAAATTGGGTATGGGGTGTAGAGACGGTGTGTTCCACTCCATGGTGTTTCCCAGGTTTCCTCTCCATTGCTTCGGTCTTCCGACTCTCGTTTAGTAGTTGTTGAAAACTACACTGCATTAGGCCTACAAATTGGGTATGGGGTGTAGAGACGGTGTGTTCCACTCCAAGGTGTTCCCCAGGTTTCGTCTACATTGCTTCGGCCTTCCGACTCTCGTTTAGTAGTTGTTGAAAACTACACTGCATTAGGCCTGCAAATTGGGTATGGGGTGTAGAGACGGTGTGTTCCACTCCAAGGTGTTCCCCAGGTTTCCTCTCTATTGCTTCGGTCTTCCGATTCTCGTTTAGTAGTTGTTGAAATCTACACTGCATTAGGCCTACAAATTGGGTATGGGGTGTAGAGACGGTGTGTTCCACTCCAAGGTGTTCCCCAGGTTGCCTCTCCATTGCTTCAATCTTCTGGCTCTCGTTTAGTAGTTGTTGAAAACAACCCTGCATTCGGCCTACAAGTTGGGTCAGGGGTGTAGAGACGGTGTGTTACACTCCAAGGTGTTCCCCAGGTTGCCTCTCCATTGCTTCAATCTTCTGGCTCTCGTTTAGTAGTTGTTGAAAACAACACTGCATTCGGCCTACAAGTTGGGTCAGGGGTGTAGAGACGGTGTGTTACACTCCAAGGTGTTCCCCAGGTTTCCTCTACATTGCTTCGGTCTTCCGACTCTCGTTTAGTAGTTGTTGAAAACTACACTGCATTAGGCCTACAAATTGGGTATGGGGTGTAGAGACGGTGTGTTCCACTCCATGGTGTTCCCCAGGTTTCCTCTCCATTGCTTCGGTCTTCCGACTCTCGTTTAGTAGTTGTTGAAAACTACACTGCATTAGGCCTACAAATTGGGTATGGGGTGTAGAGACGGTGTGTTCCACTCCAAGGTGTTCCCCAGGTTTCGTCTACATTGCTTCGGCCTTCCGACTCTCGTTTAGTAGTTGTTGAAAACTACACTGCATTAGGCCTGCAAATTGGGTATGGGGTGTAGAGACGGTGTGTTCCACTCCAAGGTGTTCCCCAGGTTTCCTCTCTATTGCTTCGGTCTTCCGATTCTCGTTTAGTAGTTGTTGAAATCTACACTGCATTAGGCCTACAAATTGGGTATGGGGTGTAGAGACGGTGTGTTCCACTCCAAGGTGTTCCCCAGGTTGCCTCTCCATTGCTTCAATCTTCTGGCTCTCGTTTAGTAGTTGTTGAAAACAACCCTGCATTCGGCCTACAAGTTGGGTCAGGGGTGTAGAGACGGTGTGTTACACTCCAAGGTGTTCCCCAGGTTGCCTCTCCATTGCTTCAATCTTCTGGCTCTCGTTTAGTAGTTGTTGAAAACAACACTGCATTCGGCCTACAAGTTGGGTATGGGGTGTAGAGACGGTGTGTTACACTCCAAGGTGTTCCCCAGGTTTCCTCTACATTGCTTCGGTCTTCCGACTCTCGTTTAGTAGTTGTTGAAAACTACACTGCATTAGGCCTACAAATTGGGTATGGGGTGTAGAGACGGTGTGTTCCACTCCAAGGTGTTCCCCAGGTTTCCTCTCCATTGCTTCGATCTTCTGACTCTCGTTTAGTAGTTGTTGAAAACTACACTGCATTAGGCCTACAAATTGGGTATGGGTGTAGAGACGGTGTGTTCCACTCCAAGGTGTTCCCCAGGTTGTTTCTCCATTGCTTCAATCTTAAAGCTCTGGTTTAGTAGTTGTTGAAAACAACACTGCATTCGGCCTACAAGTTGGGTCAGGGGTGTAGAGACGGTGTGTTACACTCCAAGGTGTTCCCCAAGTTGCCTCTCCATTGCTTCGATCTTCTAACTCTCGTTTAGTAGTTGTTGAAAACTACACTGCATTAGGCCTACAAATTGGGTATGGGGTGTAGAGACGGTGTGTTCCACTCCAAGGTGTTCCCCAGGTTTCCTCTCCATTGCTTCGGTCTTCCGACTCTCGTTTAGTAGTTGTTGAAAACTACACTGCATTAGGCCTGCAAATTGGGTATGGGGTGTAGAGACGGTGTGTTCCACTCCAAGGTGTTCCCCAGGTTGTCTCTCCATTGCTTCAATCTTAAAGCTCTTGTTTAGTAGTTGTTGAAAACAACACTGCATTCGGCCTACAAGTTGGGTCAGGGGTGTAGAGACGGTGTGTTACACTCCAAGGTGTTCCCCAGGTTGCCTCTCCATTGCTTCAATCTTCTGGCTCTCGTTTAGTAGTTGTTGAAAACAACACTGCATTCGGCCTACAAGTTGGGTCAGGGGTGTAGAGACGGTGTGTTACACTCCAAGGTGTTCCCCAGGTTGCCTCTCCATTGCTTCAATCTTCTGGCTCTCGCTTAGTAGTTGTTGAAAACAACACTGCATTCGGCCTACAAGTTGGGTCAGGGGTGTAGAGACGGTGTGTTACACTCCAAGGTGTTCCCCAGGTTTCCTCTCCATTGCTTCGAACTTCTGACTCTCGTTTAGTAGTTGTTGAAAACTACACTGCATTAGGCCTACAAATTGGGTATGGATGTAGAGACGGTGTGTTCCACTCCAAGGTGTTCCCCAGGTTTCCTCTCCATTGCTTCAATCTTAAAGCTCTGGTTTAGTAGTTGTTGAAAACAACACTGCATTCGGTCTACAAGTTGGGTCAGGGGTGTAGAGACGGTGTGTTACACTCCAAGGTGTTCCCCAGGTTGCCTCTCCATTGCTTCGATCTTCTGACTCTCGTTTAGTAGTTGTTGAAAACAACACTGCATTCGGCCTACAAGTTGGGTCAGGGGTGTAGAGACGGCGTGTTACACTCCAAGGTGTTCCCCAGGTTTCCTCTCCATTGCTTCGGTCTTCCGACTCTCGTTTAGTAGTTGTTGAAAACTACACTGCATTAGGCCTACAAATTGGGTATGGGGTGTAGAGACGGTGTGTTCCACTCCAAGGTGTTCCCCAGGTTGTCTCTCCATTGCTTCAATCTTAAAGCTCTTGTTTAGTCATGCACTCATCCCCGGACGAAGCTACACGCGAAACGCGCGTCGGGTTGCTGCTACCACCGCTAGGTAATTACTATGGCTGCTTATTTCCCATCGGTTGCACTGCTGCACGTTTAGCCTATGTGACTTTAAACTTAGACGGGTCTCTATCCCATCATCCCTCCTAATTCTCTGCTTAGTTGCATACACTGGTTTAGCCATCTGGTTGCATTATAGGCACAGGTTTATCGCTATGTTCATTTGTTGCGCATACTAAGTTTTTACAGTTAATAAACATTTTTTGATATTTTTTGAGGATGGCTCCATTTTACTTAAGAACTTTTTTCTTATTATATATTTGGATATTCTGTTTGCAGTGTACTATTTAACCAATTTTGGTTTGCCGTAGGGATTTACTACATTTTTTGTATTACATGTGAACACTGTCTGATGGGACTATGTAGCATGCTGGTCTTTCTTTTGTTTTCACTTTTGCACGGCATAGGCTATTGCCATGTCTGACATTTGTCTGGTGCGTACAGTTTTACATATTGAAGTCATTATATATATATTTTTTTTCATTGATTACCTCGGTACATTTAGTATTTGCATTATATTTTTCCTTACGGTGGTTTTTCTTTTTGCATATTTTCTGCCCCAGTTTTTATAAATTTTTCTGTCTTATGTATTGATATGTGTTCTAATAAAATTTGACTTATTTTATGGCTATGTTGCTTCATATTTGCTTTTTTGGATGATGATTATACCTATTTGGAGCATTGCCACTTGACTAGGCAGGTACTTTTTCTGATTTGATCTCTTGTTTAGTAGTTGTTGAAAACAACACTGCATTCGGCCTACAAGTTGGGTCAGGGGTGTAGAGGCGGTGTGTTCCACTCCAAGGTGTTCCCCAGGTTTCCTCTCCATTGCTTCGATCTTCTGACTCTCGTTTAGTAGTTGTTGAAAACTACACTGCATTAGGCCTGCAAATTGGGTATGGGGTGTAGAGACGGTGTGTTCCACTCCAAGGTGTTCCCCGGGTTTCCTCTCCATTGCTTTGGTCTTCCGACTCTCGTTTAGTAGTTGTTGAAAACTACACTGCATTAGGCCTACTAGTTGGGTTGGGGCCTTCTATCTGTGTCTGCCGCTCATTTCTGTTCTCCTCCAGTGAACAAAGCTGTGCCGCCGGTTTACTACGGTTGCCAATTTTGAACTGCATTTAGAATACTTACTGATTTGGGCCTACTCTCTGTGTTAGCCTCTCATTCCAGTTGTCCTCCACTGAACAAAGCAATACCCCCTGGTTAGTCCTGTTACCAATTTTGAACTGCATTTAGCCCACTTTATTCTTTGGGCCCATATCTGTTTCCCCCTCATCCTGCCCATTGCCCAGCCAGTGATAGATGAGTCTGCTGGTACATTGACCCATAACGCAACATTCCCCGTGAACGCCACACTGCAAGATTGTGACCCTGCTGAAAGTCAGGTCCCCCTTCCCGCATACCATACCACATTACACGGGGACAAAGAGGAAGGTGCAGATGAAGGTGCAGGTTCCTTCATCAGGTGGGGGGAGGAATTCTCGTTGGCGACGTCACTGGCACAGGGCCTCTCATAGTACACAAAAGTGTTGCTGCCGGTGGGAGGCGCCCCGACCGTGCAAACACACCGCTGTACTTTGAGGGGCCCTGTGCCAGTGCCAATGCCAACGAGTGGGCCCCCCCTGCTTGCTCAGGATCACAGCACTTGCAAAGTTGAAATACTTACCTCTCCCTGCTCCACTGCCGTGACGTGGTCCAGATTTACTGGGCCCACAAAATACTTGAACCAGCCCTACCCCCAACAACTTTAGCCAAATGACCCCCAATTTCAAATGCCTTACAATTATTATAAGCTAAATTACGATTGACAAGCTTCAGTAACAAGAATGGATGTTTTTGCCAATACAATGGGCTCTGTACATGTTTTCCTGGCCTCTACTCACTGCCGACTATGCTCCCCCATTGACTTGCATTGGGTTTCGTGTTTTGGTCGATCCCCGACTTTTCGCGATAATCGGCCGATTCCACTCGACTCGACTTTTGAGATAGTCGGGTTTTGCGAAACCCGGCTCGACTCTAAAAAGGTCAAGGTCGCTCAACTCTAATATACAGGTGTACTAGGGCAGTATGTATATAATTGCTTAGAAGTGCACACTAAGATATATAGATAAGGAGCTATTGGTGCACTCACTGATTATGCACGAGTGCACTATAGGGCAGGATGTATCCGATTATATAAAGGTGCCCTCTAAAATGTGTATAGGTAGAGAGCTGTTGGTGCACTAGCTGATCATGCACGGGTGCACTATAGAGCAGGATGTATCCAATTGCATAGGCGTGCACACTAAAGCACTTTATATTATAGCAAGGCACGGACGCAACATAAGCGTCACCTTTACCGGAGGCTTTCAGGCAGTAAAGCCCGGCGCACAAAGGATATGAGACAAGGTGGTAAAACAATGGAAGAGAATAAACATAAAGACCTAGCAAAGTCCGTCCCTCCAGAATACAGAGCACCCCGACGCGCGTTTCGGACGCTAATCCTTCGTCAAGACACATACTGTCCCACCATCCCATGATCCATACACATATTGTCCCACCATCCATAAACATACTGTACGTACCGTCCCACCATCCATACACATACTGTATATACCTGCCCACATCCTTACACACACTGTACGCACTGTCGCATTCATACACATAATGTACGTACCGTCCCATCATCCTTACACATTCTGTACACACTGTCCCACCATCCATACATATACTGTACACACCGTACCGCCATTCTTACACATACTGTGCATACTGTCCCAGCATCCATACACATACTGTGCAAACCGTCCTACTATCCATACATACTGAATGTACTGTCACACCTTCCATACACATACTGTACGCACCGTCCCACCATCCATACACATACCGTCACACCACCCATAGACATACTGTGCGTACTGTCCCACCATCCATACACATACTGTATGTAACGTACCACCATACAAACATATACTGTACATACTGTCCCACCATCCATACACATACTGTCCCACCATCCATATACATACTGTCCCACCATCCATACACATACTGTGCATACCGTCCCACCATCCATACATACTGTACATACCGTCCCACCATCCATACGCATACTGTGCGTACCATACCACATCCATACACATACTGTGCGGACCGTCCCACCATCCACATACTGTCCCACCATCCATACACATACTGTCCCACCATCCATATACATACTGTCCCACCATCCATACACATACTGTGCATACCCTCCCACCATCCATACATACTGTACATACCGTCCCACCATCCATACGCATACTGTGCGTACCGTACCACATCCATACACATACTGTGCGGACCGTCCCACCATCCACATACTGTCCCACAATCCATACACATACTGTATGTACCGTCCCACCATCCATACACATACTGTCCCACAATCCATGCACATACTGTATGTTCCGTCCCACCATCTATACACTGTACGTACAGTCCCACCATCCATACACACACTGTACGTAACGTCCCACCATCCATACACATACTGTCCCACAATCCATGCATATACTGTATGTACTGTCCCACCATCTATACACATACTGTCCCACAATCCATACACACACTGTACGTAACGTCCCACCATCCATACACATACTGTCCCACAATCCATGCATATACGTACTGTATGTACCGTCCCATCATCTATACACATACTGTCCCACCATCCATACACATACTGTGTGTACCGACCCACCATCCATACACATACTGTGTTGTCATGGTTACCCCCGTGCTGCCAACCATATTTGTCATGGATCCCAGCGTATGTGTCAGGGATCCCGAGGAGGATATCTTTATCGTCCCCACTACTCACACCAATTTGTCACGAAATAGGGTTGTTTGGTTGCCCCTGGTTCCTTCTGAAGGGGATTTATCTATATCCCATGTCCCAGTTCCAATTTGGAACTTGCAGCTCTCTGGCGCCCCCCTTACTCTCAGGTCAGACTAAGTACTGCACCTAGGGTAATTAGTCGCCAGAAGGGCTGCCTGCTATGTACTGGCTATTGGGCATACTGCAGTGAGGGCAATATAACTACTCCCACACACAGGCGGGAACAATAATCATCAACGCCGCCGTCGCTGCAAAGATTCCCAATCACACAAAGTATGCTGCCACCAGCTCCGATTAACGGGTCTAAAGCCAACCCAAATCAGTAGCCAATTCACTTCAGAGGACACAGTTCATTTATAGAGCAGAAGGGACAAGCTAGCAATTAAATATTTTACTCCATGAAAAATTAGGCAATTAGGCAGTGTTTACAAAGTATAAAAAGATATTAGAAAGGAGACAATTCGTATATATATTACAGATTACAAAATAAAATAGGATTAAGGTTGAAGGTTGAAAAGAGCACACTTACAGGTTATGTCATGGTACCATCTTGGCTGGCCTGTGGCTTAGGAGGATAAATACATCCAGGTGAATGGAACAGCTTTGCCAAGCTGGAGTTAGATCGCTTGCCAGGCCAAGACAGAAGGCAGGGCTAAGAGTACAGTGACTTATACTTCTGAGCTTGTGACATCACTAAAGGGCTAATTAAAGGGACTCTGTCACCTGAATTTGGAGGGAACAATCTTCAGCCATAGGGGCGGGGTTTTCGCGTGTTTGATTCACCCTTTCCTTACCCGCCGGCTGCTTGCTGGCTGCAATATTGGATTGAAGTTCATTCTCTGACCTCCATAGTACACGCCTGCGCAAGGCAAGATTGCGGCCAGCATGCAGCCAGCGGGTAAGGAAAGGGTGAATCAAACACCCAAAAAAACCACCCCTATGGCTGAAGATTGTTCCCTCCAAATTCATGCGACAGAGTCCCTTTAATGATATGCACTGATCTGATAGTTATTTACATTTTTCCAAAGTCTCAGACAATGGCATTCCTGAGTGAGAGGGGAGGGACAACGGGTGGCTTTACAGGATTGGTCACCTGCATTTTAAAGCCACACCCTGCTCACACACTAGTTTCGAGATACCTAGTGTCACTGTTCTAGGCTTTGTCTTTGGGTGGAGGAAGGCAGAGGGGGGAGAAAAGGGGGGGGGGGTCGCAGCTGTATTGTGCGTGTAAAAAGCCATGTCCTTCTAAACTCACAATATAGTATGGCATTTTAGCCATTATCGTGACATGAGTATACTGTCCCACCATCCATACACATACTGTACGTACTGTCCCACCATTCACACACGTACGGTGCGTACTGTCCCACCATCCATACACATAATGTACGTACTGTCCCACAATCCACACACATACTGTCCTACCGTCCCACCATCCATACACATACTGTCCCACCATCCATACACATACTGTACGTACCGTCCCACCATTCACACACGTACGGTGCGTACTGTCCCACCATCCATACACATAATGTACGTACTGTCCCACAATCCACACACATACTGTCCTACCGTCCCACCATCCATACACATACTGTCCCACCATCCACACGCGTACGGTGCGTACTGTCCCACCATCCATACACACTGTACGTACCGTCCCACCTTCCATACCCACATGGCTTCTCTCACTCGTCCCATGTTTTGGTCTCTTTCTCCAGACTTTGAAGATCCAGAGATGTTGCTCCTCGCTATGGTCCTTCTGGGCATCTCATCTACTTCCGCCATGTTCTACAGAGAGTGTGTGGAGAATGTCTCCAGCTTTCCCGTGGTGTGCTGTCCTCTGTATAAAGGATCGAAGTGTGGAGCTGCTCTGAACAGGGGCAACTGTATGCCGGTGCGGAGCAGCAGAACCATACCTAATCCCGATATACATATCGACGACAGAGATCTTTTTCCGTTGCATTATTACAACTACACCTGTCAATGCAAAGGCAACTTTATTGGTGAGAACTGCGGCCAATGCGACTTTAACCGCTATGGTGACAACTGCGAAAACCTGAACACCGTGGTGAGAAGAGATATCCGGCAGTTGTCGGAGAAGGAGCGACACCAGTACTTCGCCCAGCTCCACCAATGCAAGACCAAGATAGATCCCGACTACGTGATCCTGGTGTCGGGGGATCGCTTCCGCTCCACAGCTTACGAATTCCAATCTGCCTCCTACTACGACGTGTGGTGTTACATCCATAATTACATCACCAGGCAGTTCATTAACAACACCAGAGAGAACAACATCCTGAACTTCGGCCACGGCAGCACCGCCTTCCTCACCTTCCATCGGGCATACATGTTCTACCTGGAGAGGGCGCTGCAGAGATGCACCAAGGATCCCAACTTCACTCTGTTGTATTATGACTGGCGCTCCGAGCCCGAGTGCTCCATCTGTAATGATGACTTCCTCGGAGGGAATGATGCCCACGGGCGCATCAATAAAACGTCTGTCTTCTACAACTGGAGGGTGAGTACCATTGGAGAGACATTGTCAGGTCCGGCTAGAAGCGGATCAATCCCTGCAGGACCCCGAGCACACAGCTCCAGGTTCCCACAACATCCTCCATCCTTGGACGCGGTGTCAGCGTCAACAGTCACATGGACACAATTAGGTGGATAGAAGAAAGAAATGCAGGGAAGAACTGGAAAAAGAGGGCAGGATACATATCTCTACAGAAGATCTAGCACTAGAGCAGAGGCAGCACAGACCTGTCATAGACTACAGATAGATAGACACAGAGGCTGCTGTGATCACAGGACCTCCCCACCTCCCCCTGATAGTACACACATATACCCAGCATTACTTATATCACAGATATCATTGGATCTCCCTCCTATTACAAATACAGTATACACACAGTATGAATCAGTACAGAGATGTTGTGAATTCTGCTTTTGGGCTCCCTCCGGTGGTTGTGGGTGGTAATGCAGTTGTCCCTGGGCTGCAGTCCTGGACAGGTGTATCTGCTAATTGCAATTCTGACTGGGGTATTTAGGTTTGCAGGACTCATTAGTCCTTGCCAGTTGTCTATGTTTCTTGGGAAGTGTTGGATCTCTGTCTGGCTTCTCCTGCTTAGCTGCCATTTCAGCAAAGATAAGTGTCTGTTTCTTTTTCTATGGCACACATGCTGTGTGCTTGTTTTTTTATTGTATTCCTGCTCTGAGTGTAGGAGTCTCTGGAGTTGCAGATATACGTTCCACGTCTTTAGTTAGATGGAGGAATTTTTTGTATAATCTGCTGTGGATATTTTTGGAAGGGGTTTAATACTGACCGCACAGAACTCTGTCCTATCCTTTCCTATTTTAGCTAGAGTGGCCTCTTGTGCTAAATCCTGTTTTTCTGCCTGGGTGTGTCTTTCCTCTCCTACTCACAGCCAATATTTGTGGGAGGCTGCCTATCCTTTGGGGTTCTGCTCTGAGGCAAGATAGTATTCCTATTTCCATCTATAGGGGTATTTAGTCCTCCGGCTGTGACGAGGTGTCTAGGTTTTGCTAGGTACACCCCACGGCTACTTCTAGTTGCGGTGTTAAGATCAGGATTTGCGGCCAGTATAGTTACCACCTACTCCAGTGAAAGTTTTCATGCTGCTCCAAGGTCACCGGATCATAACACAGAGGCTGCTGTGATCACAGGACTTCCCCACCTCCCCTGATAGTACACACATACACCCGGCATTACTTATATCACAGATATCATTGGATCTCCCTCCTCACCTCCTCTGTTATTACAAATACAGTATACACACAGTATGAATCAGTGCAGAGGCTGCTGTGATCACAGGACTTCCTCACCTCCCCTGATAGTACACACAAATACCCGGCATTACTGATATCACAGATATCATTGGATCTCCCTCCTCACCTCCTCTGTTATTACAAATACAGTATACACACAGTATGAATCAGTGCAGAGGCTGCTGTGATCACAGGACTTCCTCACCTCCCCTGATAGTACACACATACACCCGGCATTACTTATATCACAGATATCATTGGATCTCCCTCCTCACCTCCTCTGTTATTACAGTATAAATACAGTATACACACAGTATGAATCAGTGCAGAGGCTGCTGTGATCACAGGACTTCCTCACCTCCCCTGATAGTACACACATACACCCGGCATTACTTATATCACAGATATCATTGGATCTCCCCTCTCACCACTGTTATTACAGTATAAATACAGTATACACACAGTATGAATCAGTGCAGAGGCTGCTGTGATCACAGGACTTCCCCACCTCCCCTGATAGTACACACATACACCCAGCATTACTTATATCACAGATATCATTGGTTCTCCCTCCTCACCTCCTCTGTTATTACAGTATAAATACAGTATACACACAGTATGAATCAGTGCAGAGGCTGCTGTGATTACAGGACTTCCTCACCTCCCCTGATAGTACACACATACACCCGGCATTACTTATATCACAGATATCATTGGATCTCCCTCCTCACCTCCTCTGTTATTACAGTATAAATACAGTATACACACAGTATGAATCAGTGCAGAGGCTGCTGTGATCACAGGACTTCCTCACCTCCCCTGATAGTACACAGATATACCCGGCATTACTTATATCACAGATATCATTGGATCTCCCTCCTCACCTCCTCTGTTATTACAGTATAAATACAGTATACACACAGTATGAATCAGTGCAGAGGCTGCTGTGATCACAGGACTTCCCCACCTCCCCTGATAGTACACACATACACCAGCATTACTTATATCACAGATATCATTGGATCTCCCTCCTCACCTCCTCTGGTATTACAGGATAAATACAGTATACAGACAGTATGAATCAGTGCAGAGGCTGCTGTGATCACAGGACTTCCTCACCTCCCCTGATAGTACACACATACACCCAGCATTACTTATATCACAGATATCATTGGATCTCCCTCCTCACCTCCTCTGTTATTGCAGTATAAATACAGTATGCACACAGTATGAATCAGTGCAGAGGCTGCTGTGATCACAGGACTTCCTCACCTCCCCTGATAGTACACACATATACCCGGCATTACTTATATCACAGATATCATTGGATCTCCCTCCTCACCTCCTCTGTTATTACAGTATAAATACAGTATACACACAGTATGAATCAGTGCAGAGGCTGCTGTGATCACAGGACTTCCCCACCTCCCCTGATAGTACACACATACACCCAGCATTACTTATATCACAGATATCATTGCATCTCCCTCCTCACCTGCTCTGTTATTACAGTATAAATACAGTATACACACAGTATGAATCAGTGCAGAGACTGCTGTGATCACAGGACTTCCCCACCTCCCCTGATAGTACACACATACACCGGCATTACTTATATCACAGATATCATTGGATCTCCCTCCTCACCTCCTCTGTTATTACAGTATAAATACAGTATACACACAGTATGAATCAGTGCAGAGGCTGCTGTGATCACAGGACTTCCTCACCTCCCCTGATAGTACACACATATACCCAGCGTTACTTCTATCACAGATATCATTGGATCTCCCTCCTCACCTCCTCTGTTATTACAGTATAAATACAGTATACACACAGTGTGAATCAGTGCAGAGGCTGCTGTGATCACAGGACTTCCTCACCTCCCCTGATAGTACACACATACACCGGCATTACTTATATCACAGATATCATTGGATCTCCCTCCTCACCTCCTCTGTTATTACAGTATAAATACAGTATACACACAGTATGAATCAGTGCAGAGGCTGCTGTGATCACAGGACTTCCTCACCTCCCCTGATAGTACACACATACACCCGCATTACTTATATCACAGATATCATTGGATCTCCCTCCTCACCTCCTCTGTTATTACAAATACAGTATACACACAGTATGAATCAGTGCAGAGGCTGCTGTGATCACAGGACTTCCTCACCTCCCCTAATAGTACACACATACACCCAGCATTACTTATATCACAGATATCATTGCATCTCCCTCCTCACCTCCTCTGTTATTACAGTATAAATACAGTATACACACAGTATGAATCAGTGCAGAGACTGCTGTGATCACAGGACTTCCCCACCTCCTCTGATAGTACACAGATACACCCGGCATTACTTATATCACAGATAACATTGGATCTCCCTCCTCACCTCCTCTGTTATTACAGTATAAATACAGTATACACACAGTATGAATCAGTGCAGAGGCTGCTGTGATCACAGGACTTCCTCACCTCCCCTGATAGTACACACATACACCCAGCATTACTTATATCACAGATATCATTGGGTCTCCCTCCTCACCTCCTCTGTTATTACAGTATAAATACAGTATACACACAGTATGAATCAGTGCAGAGGCTGCTGTGATCACAGGACTTCCTCACCTCCCCTGATAGTACACACATACACCCGGCATTACTTATATCACAGATATCATTGGATCTCCCTCCTCACCTCCTCTGTTATTACAGTATAAATACAGTATACGCACAGTATGAATCAGTGCAGAGGCTGCTGTGATCACAGGACCTCCTCACCTCCCCTGATAGTACACACATACACCCGGCATTACTTATATCACAGATATCATTGGATCTCCCTCCTCACCTCCTCTGTTATTACAAATACAGTATACACACAGTATGAATCAGTGCCGAGGCTGCTGTGATCACAGGACTTCCTCACCTCCCCTGATAGTACACACATACACCTGGCATTACTTATATCACAGATATCATTTGATCTCCCTCCTCACCTCCTCTGTTATTACAGTATAAATACAGTATACACACAGTATGAATCAGTGCCGAGGCTGCTGTGATCACAGGACTTCCTCACCTCCCCTGATAGTACACACATACACCTGGCATTACTTATATCACAGATATCATTGGATCTCCCTCCTCACCTCCTCTGTTATTACAGTATAAATACAGTATACGCACAGTATGAATCAGTGCAGAGGCTGCTGTGATCACAGGACTTCCTCACCTCCCCTGATAGTACACACATACACCCGGCATTACTTATATCACAGATATCATTGGATCTCCCTCCTCACCTCCTCTGTTATTACAGTATAAATACAGTATACGCACAGTATGAATCAGTGCAGAGGCTGCTGTGATCACAGGACCTCCTCACCTCCCCTGATAGTACACACATACACCCGGCATTACTTATATCACAGATATCATTGGATCTCCCTCCTCACCTCCTCTGTTATTACAAATACAGTATACACACAGTATGAATCAGTGCCGAGGCTGCTGTGATCACAGGACTTCCTCACCTCCCCTGATAGTACACACATACACCCGGCATTACTTATATCACAGATATCATTGGATCTCCCTCCTCACCTCCTCTGTTATTACAAATACAGTATGCACACAGTATGAATCAGTGCAGAGGCTGCTGTGATTACAGGACTTCCTCACCTCCCCTGATAGTACACACATACACCCGGCATTACTTATATCACAGATATCATTGGATCTCCCTCCCCACCTCCTCTGTTATTACAGTATAAATACAGTATACACACAGTATGAATCAGTGCAGAGGCTGCTGTGATCACAGGACTTCCTCACCTCCCCTGATAGTACACACATATACCCGGCATTACTTATATCACAGATATCATTGGATCTCCCTCCTCACCTCCTCTGTTATTACAGTATAAATACAGTATACACACAGTATGAATCAGTGCAGAGGCTGCTGTGATCACAGGACTTCCCCACCTCCCCTGATAGTACACACATACACCCGGCATTACTTATATCACAGATATCATTGGATCTCCCTCCCCACCTCCTCTGTTATTACAGTATAAATACAGTATACACACAGTATGAATCAGTGCAGAGGCTGCTGTGATCACAGGACTTCCTCACCTCCCCTGATAGTACACACATACACCAGCATTACTTATATCACAGATATCATTGGATCTCCCTCCTCACCTCCTCTGTTATTACAGTATAAATACAGTATACACACAGTATGAATCAGTGCAGAGGCTGCTGTGATCACAGGACTTCCCCACCTCCCCTGATAGTACACACATACACCCGGCATTACTTATATCACAGATATCATTGGATCTCCCTCCCCACCTCCTCTGTTATTACAGTATAAATACAGTATACACACAGTATGAATCAGTGCAGAGGCTGCTGTGATCACAGGACTTCCCCACCTCCCCTGATAGTACACACATACACCAGCATTACTTATATCACAGATATCATTGGATCTCCCTCCTCACCTCCTCTGTTATTACAGTATAAATACAGTATACACACAGTATGAATCAGTGCAGAGGCTGCTGTGATCACAGTACTTCCTCACCTCCCCTGATAGTACACACATACACCGGCATTACTTATATCACAGATATCATTGGATCTCCCTCCTCACCTCCTCTGTTATTACAGTATAAATACAGTATACACACAGTATGAATCAGTGCAGAGGCTGCTGTGATCACAGGACTTCCCCACCTCCCCTGATAGTACACACATACACCAGCATTACTTATATCACAGATATCATTGGATCTCCCTCCTCACCTCCTCTGTTATTACAGTATAAATACAGTATACACACAGTATGAATCAGTGCAGAGGCTGCTGTGACAGGACTTCCCCACCTCCCCTGATAGTACACACATACACCCAGCATTACTTATATCATAGATATCATTGGATCTCCCTCCTCACCTCTTCTGTTATTACAGTATAAATACAGTATACACACAGTATGAATCAGTGCAGAGGATGCTGTGATCACAGGACTTCCCCACCTCCCCTGATAGTACACACATACACCAGCATTACTTATATCACAGATATCAATGGATCTCCCTCCTCACCTCCTCTGTTATTACAGTATAAATACAGTATACACACAGTATGAATCAGTGCAGAGGCTGCTGTGATCACAGAACTTCCTCACCTCCCCTGATAGTACACACTTACACCCGGCATTACTTATATCACAGATATCATTGGATCTCCCTCCTCACCTCCTCTGTTATTACAGTATAAATACAGTATACACACAGTATGAATCAGTGCAGAGGCTGCTGTGATCACAGGACTTCCTCACCTCCCCTGATAGTACACACTTACACCCGGCATTACTTATATCACAGATATCATTGGGTCTCCCTCCTCACCTCCTCTGTTATTACAGTATAAATACAGTATACACACAGTATGAATCAGTGCAGAGGCTGCTGTGATCACAGGACTTCCTCACCTCCCCTGATAGTACACACATCTACCCGGCATTACTTATATCACAGATATCATTGGATCTCCCTCCTCACCTCCTCTGTTATTACAGTATAAATACAGTATACACACAGTATGAATCAGTGCAGAGGCTGCTGTGATCACAGGACTTCCTCACCTCCCCTGATAGTACACACATACCCCCAGCATTACTTATATCACAGATATCATTGGATCTCCCTCCTCACCTCCTCTGTTATTACAGTATAAATACAGTATACACACAGTATGAATCAGTGCAGAGGATGCTGTGATCACAGGACTTCCCCACCTCCCCTGATAGTACACACATACACCAGCATTACTTATATCACAGATATCATTGGATCTCCCTCCTCACCTCCTCTGTTATTACAGTATAAATACAGTATACACACAGTATGAATCAGTGCAGAGGCTGCTGTGATCACAGGACTTCCTCACCTCCCCTGATAGTACACACATACACCAGCATTACTTATATCACAGATATCATTGGATCTCCCTCCTCACCTCCTCTGTTATTACAGTATAAATACAGTATACACACAGTATGAATCAGTGCAGAGGCTGCTGTGATCACAGGACTTCCCCACCTCCCCTGATAGTACACACATCTACCCGGCATTACTTATATCACAGATATCATTGGATCTCCCTCCTCACCTCCTCTGTTATTACAGTATAAATACAGTATACACACAGTATGAATCAGTGCAGAGGCTGCTGTGATCACAGGACTTCCCCACCTCCCCTGATAGTACACACATACACCCGGCATTACTTATATCACAGATATCATTGGATCTCCCTCCTCACCTCCTCTGTTATTACAGTATATATACAGTATACACACAGTATGAATCAGTGCAGAGGTTGCTGTGATCACAGGACTTCCTCACCTCCCCTGATAGTACACACATACACCCAGCATTACTTATATCATAGATATCATTGGATCTCCCTCCTCACCTCTTCTGTTATTACAGTATACACACAGTATGAATCAGTGCAAAGGCTGCTGTGATCACAGGACTTCCTCACCTCCCCTGATAGTACACACATCTACCCGGCATTACTTATATCACAGATATCATTGGATCTCCCTCCTCACCTCCTCTGTTATTACAGTATAAATACAGTATACACACAGTATGAATCAGTGCAGAGGCTGCTGTGATCACAGGACTTCCTCACCTCCCCTGATAGTACACACATCTACCCGGCATTACTTATATCATAGATATCATTGGATCTCCCTCCTCACCTCCTCTGTTATTACAGTATAAATACAGTATACACACAGTATGAATCAGTGCAGAGGCTGCTGTGATCACAGGACTTCCTCACCTCCCCTGATAGTACACACATACACCCGGCATTACTTATATCACAGATATCATTGGATCTCCCTCCTCACCTCCTCTGTTATTACAGTATAAATACAGTATACACACAGTATGAATCAGTGCAGAGGCTGCTGTGATCACAGGACGTCCCCACCTCCCCTGATAGTACACACATACACCCAGCATTACTTATATCACAGATATCATTGGATCTCCCTCCTCACCTCCTCTGTATTACAGTATATATACAGTATACACACAGTATGAATCAGTGCAGAGGCAGCTGTGATCACAGGACTTCCTCACCTCCCCTGATAGTACACACATACACCCGGCATTACTTCTATCACAGATATCATTGGATCTCCCTCCTCACCTCCTCTGTTATTACAGTATAAATACAGTATACCCACAGTATGAATCAGTACAGAGGCTGCTGTGATCACAGGACCTCCTCACCTCCCCTGATAGTACACACATACACCCGGCATTACTTCTATCACAGATATCATTGGATCTCCCTCCTCACCTCCTCTGTTATTACAGTATAAATACAGTATACACACAGTGTGAATCAGTGCAGAGGCTGCTGTGATCACAGGACTTCCTCACCTCCCCTGATAGTACACACATACACCCGGCATTACTTCTATCACAGATATCATTGGATCTCCCTCCTCACCTCCTCTGTTATTACAAATACAGTATACACACAGTATGAATCAGTGCAGAGGCTGCTGTGATCACAGGACTTCCTCACCTCCCCTGATAGTACACACATACACCCATCATTACTTATATCACAGATATCATTGGATCTCCCTCCTCACCTCCTCTGTTATTACAGTATAAATACAGTATACACACAGTATGAATCAGTGCAGAGGCTGCTGTGATCACAGGACTTCCTCACCTCCACTGATAGTACACACATACACCCGGCATTACTTATATCACAGATATCATTGGATCTCCCTCCTCACCTCCTCTGTTATTACAGTATAAATACAGTATACACACAGTATGAATCAGTGCAGAGGCTGCTGTGATCACAGGACTTCCTCACCTCCACTGATAGTACACACATACACCCCGCATTACTTATATCACAGATATCATTGGATCTCCCTCCTCACCTCCTCTGTTATTACAGTATAAATACAGTATACACACAGTATGAATCAGTGCAGAGGCTGCTGTGATCACAGGACGTCCCCACCTCCCCTGATAGTACACACATACACCCAGCATTACTTATATCACAGATATCATTGGATATCCCTCCTCACCTCCTCTGTATTACAGTATATATACAGTATACACACAGTATGAATCAGTGCAGAGGCTGCTGTGATCACAGGACTTCCTCACCTCCCCTGATAGTACACACATACACCCGGCATTACTTCTATCACAGATATCATTGGATCTCCCTCCTCACCTCCTCTGTTATTACAGTATAAATACAGTATACACACAGTATGAATCAGTGCAGAGGCTGCTGTGATCACAGGACTTCCTCACCTCCCCTGATAGTACACACATACACCCGGCATTACTTCTATCACAGATATCATTGGATCTCCCTCCTCACCTCCTCTGTTATTACAGTATAAATACAGTATACACACAGTATGAATCAGTGCAGAGGCTGCTGTGATCACAGGACTTCCTCACCTCCCCCTGATAGTACACACATACACCCGGCATTACTTGTATCACAGATATCATTGGGTCTCCCTCCTCACCTCCTCTGTTATTACAGTATAAATACAGTACACAGACAGTATGAATCAGTGCGGAGGCTGCTGTGATCACAGGACTTCCTCACCTCCCCTGATAGTACACACATACACCCGGCATTACTTATATCACAGATATCATTGGATCTCCGTCCTCACCTCCTCTGTTATTACAGTATAAATACAGTATACACACAGTATGAATCAGTGCAGAGGCTGCTGTGATCACAGGACTTCCTCACCTCACCTGATAGTACACACATACACCCAGCAGTACTTATATCATAGATATCATTGGTTCTCCCTCCTCACCTCCTCTGTTATTACAGTATAAATACAGTATACACACAGTATTAATCAGTGCAGAGGCTGCTGTGATCACAGGACTTCCCCACCTCCCCTGAAAGTACACACATATACCCGGCATTACTTATATCACAGGTATCATTGGATCTCCCTCCTCACCTCCTCTGTTATTACAGTATAAATACAGTATACACACAGTATGAATCAGTGCAGAGGCCGCTGTGATCACAGGACTTCCTCACCTCCCCTGATAGTACACACATACACCCAGCATTACTTATATCACAGATATCATTGGATCTCCCTCCTCACCTCCTCTGTTATTACAGTATAAATACAGTATACACACAGTATGAATCAGTGCAGAGGCTGCTGTGATCACAGGACTTCCTCACCTCCCCCTGATAGTACACACATACACCCGGCATTACTTATATCACAGATATCATTGGATCTCCCTCCCCACCTCCTCTGTTATTACAGTATAAATACAGTATACACACAGTATGAATCAGTGCAGAGGCTGCTGTGATCACAGGACTTCCCCACCTCCCCTGATAGTACACACATATACCCGGCATTACTTATATCACAGATATCATTGGATCTCCCTCCTCACCTCCTCTGTTATTACAGTATAAATACAGTATACACACAGTATGAATCAGTGCAGAGGCTGCTGTGATCACAGGACTTCCCCACCTCCCCTGATAGTACACACATACACCCAGCATTACTTATATCACAGATATCATTGGATCTCCCCCCTCACCTCCTCTGTTATTACAGTATAAATACAGTATACACACAGTATGAATCAGTGCAGAGGCTGCTGTGATCACAGGACTTCCTCACCTCCCCTGATAGTACACACATATACCCAGCATTACTTATATCACAGATATCATTGGATCTCCCTCCTCACCTCCTCTGTTATTACAGTATAAATACAGTATACACACAGTATGAATCAGTGCAGAGGCTGCTGTGATCACAGGACTTCCTCACCTCCCCCTGATAGTACACACTTACACCCGGCATTACTTATATCACAGATATCATTGGATCTCCCTCCTCACCTCCTCTGTTATTACAGTATAAATACAGTATACACACAGTATGAATCAGTGCAGAGGCTGCTGTGATCACAGGACTTCCTCACCTCCCCTGATAGTACACACATACACCCGGCATTACTTATATCACAGATATCATTGGATCTCCTTCCTCACCTCCTCTGTTATTACAGTATAAATACAGTATACACACAGTATGAATCAGTGCAGAGGCTGCTGTGACCACAGGACTTCCTCACCTCCCCTGATAGTACACACATATACCCGGCATTACTTATATCACAGATATCATTGGATCTCCCTCCTCACCTCCTCTGTTATTACAGTATAAATACAGTATACACACAGTATGAATCAGTGCAGAGGCTGCTGTGATCACAGGACTTCCTCACCTCCCCTGAAAGTACACACATACACCCAGCATTACTTATATCACAGATATCATTGGATCTCCCTCCTCACCTCCTCTGCTATTACAAATACAGTATACACACAGTATGAATCAGTGCAGAGGCTGCTGTGATCACAGGACTTCCTCACCTCCCCTGATAGTACACACATACACCCCGCATTACTTCTATCACAGATATCATTGGATCTCCCTCCTCACCTCCTCTGTTATTACAGTATAAATACAGTATACACACAGTATGAATCAGTGCAGAGGCTGCTGTGATCACAGGACCTCCTCACCTCCCCTGATAGTACACACATACACCCGGCATTACTTCTATCACAGATATCATTGGATCTCCCTCCTCACCTCCTCTGTTATTACAGTATAAATACAGTATACACACAGTATGAATCAGTGCAGAGGCTGCTGTGATCACAGGACTTCCTCACCTCCCCTGATAATACACACATACACCCGGCATTACTTATATCACAGATATCATTGGATCTCCCTCCTCACCTCCTCTGTTATTACAGTATAAATACAGTATACACACAGTATGAATCAGTGCAGAGGCTGCTGTGATCACAGGACCTCCTCACCTCCCCTGATAGTACACACATACACCCGGCATTACTTCTATCACAGATATCATTGGATCTCCCTCCTCACCTCCTCTGTTATTACAGTATAAATACAGTATACACACAGTATGAATCAGTGCAGAGGCTGCTGTGATCACAGGACTTCCTCACCTCCCCTGATAGTACACACATACACCCGGCATTACTTATATCACAGATATCATTGGATCTCCCTCCCCACCTCCTCTGTTATTACAGTGTAAATACAGTATACACACAGTATGAATCAGTGCAGAGGCTGCTGTGATCACAGGACTTCCCCACCTCCCCTGATAGTACACACATACACCCAGCATTACTTATATCACAGATATCATTGGATCTCCCCCCTCACCTCCTCTGTTATTACAGTATAAATACAGTATACACACAGTATGAATCAGTGCAGAGGCTGCTGTGATCACAGGACTTCCCCACCTCCCCTGATAGTACACACATATACCCAGCATTACTTATATCACAGATATCATTGGATCTCCCTCCTCACCTCCTCTGTTATTACAGTATAAATACAGTATACACACAGTATGAATCAGTGCAGAGGCTGCTGTGATCACAGGACTTCCTCACCTCCCCCTGATAGTACACACATACACCCGGCATTACTTATATCACAGATATCATTGGATCTCCCTCCTCACCTCCTCTGTTATTACAGTATAAATACAGTATACACACAGTATGAATCAGTGCAGAGGCTGCTGTGATCACAGGACCTCCTCACCTCCCCTGATAGTACACACATACACCCGGCATTACTTATATCACAGATATCATTGGATCTCCCTCCTCACCTCCTCTGTTATTACAGTATAAATACAGTATACACACAGTATGAATCAGTGCAGAGGCTGCTGTGATCACAGGACTTCCTCACCTCCCCTGATAGTACACACATACACCCGGCATTACTTATATCACAGATATCATTGGATCTCCTTCCTCACCTCCTCTGTTATTACAGTATAAATACAGTATACACACAGTATGAATCAGTGCAGAGGCTGCTGTGACCACAGGACTTCCTCACCTCCCCTGATAGTACACACATATACCCGGCATTACTTATATCACAGATATCATTGGATCTCCCTCCTCACCTCCTCTGTTATTACAGTATAAATACAGTATACACACAGTATGAATCAGTGCAGAGGCTGCTGTGATCACAGGACTTCCTCACCTCCCCTGAAAGTACACACATACACCCAGCATTACTTATATCACAGATATCATTGGATCTCCCTCCTCACCTCCTCTGCTATTACAAATACAGTATACACACAGTATGAATCAGTGCAGAGGCTGCTGTGATCACAGGACTTCCTCACCTCCCCCTGATAGTACACACTTACACCCGGCATTACTTATATCACAGATATCATTGGATCTCCCTCCTCACCTCCTCTGTTATTACAGTATAAATACAGTATACACACAGTATGAATCAGTGCAGAGGCTGCTGTGATCACAGGACTTCCTCACCTCCCCTGATAGTACACACGTACACCCGGCATTACTTATATCACAGATATCATTGGATCTCCCTCCTCACCTCCTCTGTTATTACAGTATAAATACAGTATACACACAGTATGAATCAGTGCAGAGGCTGCTGTGATCACAGGACTTCCTCACCTCCCCTGATAGTACACACATACACCCGGCATTACTTATATCACAGTTATCATTGGATCTCCCTCCTCACCTCCTCTGTTATTACAGTATAAATACAGTATACACACAGTATGAATCAGTGCAGAGGCTGCTGTGATCACAGGACTTCCTCACCTCCCCTGATAGTACACACATACACCCAGCATTACTTCTATCACAGATATCATTGGATCTCCCTCCTCACCTCCTCTGTTATTACAGTATAAATACAGTATACACACAGTATGAATCAGTGCAGAGGCTGCTGTGATCACAGGACTTCCTCACCTCCCCTGATAGTACACACATACACCCAGCATTACTTCTATCACAGATATCATTGGATCTCCCTCCTCACCTCCTCTGTTATTACAGTATAAATACAGTATACACACAGTATAAATCAGTGCAGAGGCTGCTGTGATCACAGGACTTCCTCACCTCCCCTGATAGTACACACGTACACCCGGCATTACTTGTATCACAGATATCATTGGATCTCCCTCCTCACCTCCTCTGTTATTACAGTATAAATACAGTATACACACAGTATGAATCAGTGCAGAGGCTGCTGTGATCACAGGACTTCCCCACCTCCCTTGATAGTACACACATACACCCAGCATTACTTATATCACAGATATCATTGGATCTCCCTCCTCAACTCCTCTGTTATTACAGTATAAATACAGTATACACACAGTATGAATCAGTGCAGAGGCTGCTGTGATCACAGGACCTCCTCACCTCCCCTGATAGTACACACATACACCCAGCATTACTTCTATCACAGATATCATTGGATCTCCCTCCTCACCTCCTCTGTTATTACAGTATAAATACAGTATACACACAGTATGAATCAGTGCAGAGGCTGCTGTGATCACAGGACCTCCTCACCTCCCCTGATAGTACACACATACACCCAGCATTACTTATATCACAGATATCATTGGATCTCCCTCCTCACCTCCTCTGTTATTACAGTATAAATACAGTATACACACAGTATGAATCAGTGCAGAGGCTGCTGTGATCACAGGACCTCCTCACCTCCCCTGATAGTACACACTTACACCCGACATTACTTATATCACAGATATCATTGGATCTCCCCCCTCACCTCCTCTGTATTACAGTATAAATACAGTATACACACAGTATGAATCAGTGCAGAGGCTGCTGTGATCACAGGACTTCCCCACCTCCCCTGATAGTACACACATACACCCGGCATTACTTATATCACAGATATCATTGGATCTCCCTCCTCACCTCCTCTGTTATTACAGTATAAATACAGTATACACACAGTATGAATCAGTGCAGAGGCTGCTGTGATCACAGGACTTCCTCACCTCCCCTGATAGTACACACATACACCCGGCATTACTTATATCACAGATATCATTGGATCTCCCTCCTCACCTCCTCTGTTATTACAGTATAAATACAGTATACACACAGTATGAATCAGTGCAGAGGCTGCTGTGATCACAGGACTTCCTCACCTCCCCTGATAGTACACACAGACACCGGCATTACTTATATCACAGATATCATTGGATCTCCCTCCTCACCTCCTCTGTATTACAGTATAAATACAGTATACACACAGTATGAATCAGTGCAGAGGCTGCTGTGATCACAGGACTTCCCCACCTCCCCTGATAGTACACACATACACCCGGCATTACTTATATCACAGATATCATTGGATCTCCCTCCTCACCTCCTCTGTTATTACAGTATAAATACAGTATACACACAGTATGAATCAGTGCAGAGGCTGCTGTGATCACAGGACTTCCTCACCTCCCCTGATAGTACACACATACACCCAGCATTACTTCTATCACAGATATCATTGGATCTCCCTCCTCACCTCCTCTGTTATTACAGTATAAATACAGTATACACACAGTATGAATCAGTGCAGAGGCTGCTGTGATCACAGGACTTCCTGACCTCCCCTGATAGTACACACATACACCCGGCATTACTTATATCACAGATATCATTGGATCTCCCTCCTCACCTCCTCTGTTATTACAGTATAAATACAGTATACACACAGTATGAATCAGTGCAGAGGCTGCTGTGATAACAGGACTTCCTCACCTCCCCTGATAGTACACACATACACCCGGCATTACTTATATCACAGATATCATTGGGTCTCCCTCCTCACCTCCTCTGTTATTACAGTATAAATACAGTATACACACAGTATGAATCAGTGCAGAGGCTGCTGTGATCACAGGACTTCCTCACCTCCCCTGATAGTACACACATACACCCAGCATTACTTCTATCACAGATATCATTGGATCTCCCTCCTCACCTCCTCTGTTATTACAGTATAAATACAGTATACACACAGTATGAATCAGTGCAGAGGCTGCTGTGATCACAGGACTTCCTGACCTCCCCTGATAGTACACACTTACACCCGGCATTACTTATATCACAGATATCATTGGATCTCCCTCCTCACCTCCTCTGTATTACAGTATAAATACAGTATACACACAGTATGGATCAGTGCAGAGGCTGCTGTGATCACAGGACTTCCTCACCTCCCCTGATAGTACACACATACACCAGCATTACTTATATCACAGATATCATTGGATCTCCCTCCTCACCTCCTCTGTTATTACAGTATAAATACAGTATACACACAGTATGAATCAGTGCAGAGGCTGCTGTGATCACAGGACTTCCTCACCTCCCCTGATAGTACACACATACACCAGCATTACTTATATCACAGATATCATTGGATCTCCCTCCTCACCTCCTCTGTTATTACAGTATAAATACAGTATACACACAGTATGAATCAGTGCAGAGGCTGCTGTGATCACAGGACTTCCTCACCTCCCCTGATAGTACACACATACACCCGGCATTACTTATATCACAGATATCATTGGATCTCCCTCCTCACCTCCTCTGTTATTACAGTATAAATACAGTATACACACAGTATGAATCAGTGCAGAGGCTGCTGTGATCACAGGACTTCCTCACCTCCCCTGATAGTACACACATACACCCAGCATTACTTCTATCACAGATATCATTGGATCTCCCTCCTCACCTCCTCTGTTATTACAGTATAAATACAGTATACACACAGTATGAATCAGTGCAGAGGCTGCTGTGATCACAGGACTAATAATGAGTGTGCCGTCAGCTGACGGGCCGAGTGTGCCGCATGGGATCTCACCAGCACCGACTGGGGCCAGCTGAATGGTCCAATACCAAGTGTCCGCCAGCGCAGAATATCATGGCACCTTGGCCAGAGATGACAACCAACTCTACAGCTTTATTCTGGACAATTAAACCTAAAACCATGGAAAGACAACAGCAGACACCACATTACCACCACATTCACTGTGCAAAGCGTGGCCAACGGTTCCACCCAGAATGTCAGCTGCAGTCCTATGTAACACCACAGATAACACAGTGATAACTCTCTGAGTACAGATAATGTAGTAGATGTCACCTGCAGTCCTATGTAACACCACAGATAACACAGTGATAACTCTCTGAGTACAGATAATGTAGTAGATGTCACCTGCAGTCCTATGTAACACCACAGATAACACAGTGATATCTCTCTGAGTAGAGATAATGTAGTAGATGTCACCCGCAGTCCTATGTAACACCACAGATAACACAGTGATATCTCTCTGAGTACAGATAATGTAGTAGATGTCACCTGCAGTCCTATGTAACACCACAGATAACACTCTCTGTAGTCACACACTCTGTATATACTATATATCCACAGCTCCTCTCTGTAGTCACACTCTGTATATACTATATATCCACAGCTCCTCTCTGTAGTCACAATCTGTATATACTATATATCCACAGCTCCTCTGTAGTCACACTCTGTATATACTATATAACCACAGCTCCACTCTGTAGTCACACTCTGTATATACTATATATCCACAGCTGCTCTCTGTAGTCACACGCTCTGTATATACTATATATCCACAGCTCCTCTCTGTAGTCACAATCTGTATATACTATATATCCACAGCTCCTCTGTAGTCACACGGCCTGTATATACTATATAACCACAGCTCCACTCTGTAGTCACACTCTGTATATACTATATATCCACAGCTCCTCTCTGTAGTCACCCTCTGTATATACTATATATCCAGAGCTCCTTTCTGCAGTCACACGGCCTGTATATACTATATATCCACAGCTCCTCTCTGTAGTCACACTCTGTATATACTATATATCCACAGCTCCTCTGTAGTCACACTCTGTATATACTATATATCCACAGCTCCTCTCTGTAGTCACACTCTGTATATACTATATATCCACTAGGGTTGAGCGACTTTTCTTTTTATAGGATCGGGACTTTTTCAAAAGTCAGGTCGAGTGAAATCGGCCGATCCTATAGAAAAGTCGGGGTCGGGGTCGGCCGAAACACGAAACCCAATGCAGTGCATTGGGTTTCTAATGGTTCCCAGGGTCTGAAGGAGAGGAAACTCTCCTTCAGGCCCTGGGATCCATATTTAAGTGTAAAATAAAGAATAAAAATAAAAAAAAATTGCTATACTCACCCTCGGACGCGCCCTGGTTCTCACCGGCAGCCTTCCTTCCTAAGAATGAGCGCCTGAAGGACCTTCGATGACGTCGCGGCTTGTGATTGGTCGCGTGAGCGGTCACATGGGCGTCACGCGACCAATCACAAGCCGTGACGTCATCTAAGGTCCTTCAGGCGCTGATTCTTAGGAAGGAAGGCTGCGGGTTAGAACCAGGACGCGTCCGAGGGTGAGTATATTCCTATTAGGAATATACTCACCCTCGGACACGCCCTCGGATGCTTCCTTCCTAAAAATTAGCGCCTGAAGGACCTTAGATGACGTCGTGGCTTGTGATTGGTCGCGTGACCGCCCATGTGACCGCTCACGCGACCAATCACAAGCCACGACGTCATCGAAGGCCCTTCAGGCGCTCATTCTTAGGAAGGAAGGCTGCCGGTGAGAACCAGGGCGCGTCCGAGGGTGAGTATAGCAATATTTTATTTTTTTATTCTTAATTTTACACTTAAATATGAATTCCGATACCGATTCCCGATATCTTAAACATATGGGAACTCGGTATCGGAATTCCGATTCCAGATCAGAAGATCGCCGACCTCATGGCCGACCCCATGCCAAAAGTCGGCGACTTCTGAATCTGGCCGACCCGTTTCGCTCAACCCTAATATCCACAGCTCCTCTGTAGGTACACTCTATATATACTATATATCCACAGCTCCTCTGTAGTCACACTCTGTATATACTATATATCCACAGCTCCTCTCTGTAGTCCACGCTCTGTATATACTATATATCCACAGCTCCTGTCTGTAGTCACACGCTCTGTATATACTATATATCCACAGCTCCTCTCTGTAGTCACACACTCTGTATATACTATATATCCACAGCTCCTCTCTGTAGTCACACTCTGTATATACTATATATCCACAGCTCCTCTGTAGTCACACTCTATATATACTATATATCCACAGCTCCTCTCTGTAGTCACACACTCTGTATATACTATATATCCACAGCTCCTCTCTGTAGTCACACTCTGTATATACTATATATCCACAGCTCCTCTGTAGTCACACTCTGTATATACTATATATCCACAGCTCCTCTGTAGTCACACTCTGTATATACTATATATCCACAGCTCCTCTCTGTGGTCACACTCTGTATATACTATATATCCACAGCTCCTCTCTGTAGTCACACACTCTGTATATACTATATATCCACAGCTCCTCTCTGTAGTCACACTCTGTATATACTATATATCCACAGCTCCTCTGTAGTCACACTCTGTATATACTATATATCCACAGCTCCTCTGTAGTCACACTCTGTATATACTATATATCCACAGCTCCTCTCTGTAGTCACACGCTCTGTATATACTATATATCCACAGCTCCTCTCTGTAGTCACACAGTCTGTATATACTATATATCCACAGCTCCTCTCTGTAGTCACACGCTCTGTATATACTATATATCCACAGCTCCTGTCTGTAGTCACACGCTCTGTATATACTATATATCCACAGCTCCTCTCTGTAGTCACACGCTCTGTATATACTATATATCCACAGCTCCTCTCTGTAGTCACACAGTCTGTATATACTATATATCCACATCTCCTCTCTGTAGTCACACGCTCTGTATATACTATATATCCACAGCTCCTCTCTGTAGTCACACGCTCTGTATATACTATATATCCACAGCTCCTCTCTGTAGTCACACAGTCTGTATATACTATATATCCACAGCTCCTCTCTGTAGTCACACAGTCTGTATATACTATATATCCACAGCTCCTCTGTAGTCACACTCTATATATAATATATATCCACAGATCCTCTCTGTAGTCATACACTCTGTATATACTATTTATCCACAGATCCTCTCTGTATTCACACACTCTGTAAATACTATATATGCACAGCTCCTCTCCGTAGTCACACACTCTGTATATACTATATATCCACAGCTCCTCTCTGTATTCTCACTCTGTATATACTAGATATCCACAGCTGCTCTCTGTAGTCATACTCTGTATATACTATATATCCACAGCTCCTGTCTGTAGTCACACACTCTGTATATAGTATATATCCACAGCTCCTCTCTGTATTCTCACTCTGTATATACTATATATCCACAGCTCCTCTCTGTAGTCACACGCTCTGTATATACTATATATCCACAGCTCCACTATGTAGTCACACTCTGTATATGCTATATATTCACAGCTCCTCTCTGTAGTCACTCTGTATATACTATATATCCACAGCTCCTCTCTGTAGTTACAGTCTATATATACTATATATTCACAGCTCCTCTCTGTAGTCACACGCTCTGTATATACTATATATCCACAGCTCCTCACTGTAGTCACGCTCTGTATGTACTATATATCCACAGCTCTTCTCTGTAGTCACACTCTGCATATACTATATATCCACAGCTCCTCTCTGTAGTCACACAGTCTGTATATACTATATATCCACAGCTCCTCTCTGTAGTCACACGCTCTGTATATACTATATATCCACAGCTCCTGTCTGTAGTCACACGCTCTGTATATACTATATATCCACAGCTCCTGTCTGTAGTCACACGCTCTGTATATACTATATATCCACAGCTCCTCTCTGTAGTCACACGCTCTGTATATACTATATATCCACAGCTCCTCTCTGTAGTCACACAGTCTGTATATACTATATATCCACAGCTCCTCTCTGTAGTCACACGCTCTGTATATACTATATATCCACAGCTCCTCTCTGTAGTCACACGCTCTGTATATACTATATATCCACAGCTCCTCTCTGTAGTCACACAGTCTGTATATACTATATAAGCACAAAAAACAAAAGAGAAAGAGACGCAGCACCGCTGCAGTACACTCACCCCTCGTGTGTGGAGCTTGTCCGGAAAGCTGAGACTCCAAACATCCAGGCAATCAGTCCTAAGAGGGTGCAGCATCCATAGAAAGCCAGTCACAGTAAATGCCAAAGAAGAAAGTGGAGCGCACTCCTCAATACGGACGAAGAAGTAATCTTTATTGAGACATCTTACAAGGAAGAGCGGACGGGAGAAAAATGTGTTCGGGAAAGAACGGGACAACAGCTGTTTCGCGCAGCAAGCGCTATATATCCACAGCTCCTCTCTGTAGTCACACAGTCTGTATATACTATATATCCACAACTCCTCTGTAGTCACACTCTATATATACTATATATCCACAGATCCTCTCTGTAGTCATACACTCTGTATATACTATTTATCCACAGATCCTCTCTGTATTCACACACTCTGTATATACTATATATGCACAGCTCCTCTCTGTAGTCACACACTCTGTATATACTATATATCCACAGCTCCTCTCTGTATTCTCACTCTGTATATACTAGATATCCACAGCTGCTCTCTGTAGTCATACTCTGTATATACTATATATCCACAGCTCCTGTCTGTAGTCACACACTCTGTATATAGTATATATCCACAGCTCCACTCTGTATTCTCACTCTGTATATACTATATATCCACAGCTCCTCTCTGTAGTCACACGCTCTGTATATACTATATATCCACAGCTCCACTATATAGTCACACTCTGTATATGCTATATATTCACAGCTCCTCTCTGTAGTCACTCTGTATATACTATATATCCACAGCTCCTCTCTGTAGTTACAGTCTATATATACTATATATTCACAGCTCCTCTCTGTAGTCACACGCTCTGTATATACTATATATCCACAGCTCCTCACTGTAGTCACGCTCTGTATGTACTATATATCCACAGCTCTTCTCTGTAGTCACACTCTGCATATACTATATATCCACAGCTCCTTTCTGTAGTCACACGCTCTGTATATACTATATATCCGCATTTCCTCTCTGTAGTAACACTCTCTCTATATACTATATATCCACAGCTCTTCTCTGTAGTCACACTCTGCATATACTATATATCCACAGCTCCTGTCTGTAGTCACACGCTCTGTATATACTATATATCCACAGCTCCTCTCTGTAGTCACACGCTCTGTATATACTATATATCCACAGCTCCTCTCTGTAGTCACACAGTCTGTATATACTATATATCCACAGCTCCTCTCTGTAGTCACACGCTCTGTATATACTATATATCCACAGCTCCTCTCTGTAGTCACACGCTCTGTATATACTATATATCCACAGCTCCTCTCTGTAGTCACACAGTCTGTATATACTATATATCCACAGCTCCTCTCTGTAGTCACACAGTCTGTATATACTATATATCCACAGCTCCTCTGTAGTCACACTCTATATATAATATATATCCACAGATCCTCTCTGTAGTCATACACTCTGTATATACTATTTATCCACAGATCCTCTCTGTATTCACACACTCTGTATATACTATATATGCACAGCTCCTCTCTGTAGTCACACACTCTGTATATACTATATATCCACAGCTCCTCTCTGTATTCTCACTCTGTATATACTAGATATCCACAGCTGCTCTCTGTAGTCATACTCTGTATATACTATATATCCACAGCTCCTGTCTGTAGTCACACACTCTGTATATAGTATATATCCACAGCTCCTCTCTGTATTCTCACTCTGTATATACTATATATCCACAGCTCCTCTCTGTAGTCACACGCTCTGTATATACTATATATCCACAGCTCCACTATGTAGTCACACTCTGTATATGCTATATATTCACAGCTCCTCTCTGTAGTCACTCTGTATATACTATATATCCACAGCTCCTCTCTGTAGTTACAGTCTATATATACTATATATTCACAGCTCCTCTCTGTAGTCACACGCTCTGTATATACTATATATCCACAGCTCCTCACTGTAGTCACGCTCTGTATGTACTATATATCCACAGCTCTTCTCTGTAGTCACACTCTGCATATACTATATATCCACAGCTCCTCTCTGTAGTCACACAGTCTGTATATACTATATATCCACAGCTCCTCTCTGTAGTCACACGCTCTGTATATACTATATATCCACAGCTCCTGTCTGTAGTCACACGCTCTGTATATACTATATATCCACAGCTCCTGTCTGTAGTCACACGCTCTGTATATACTATATATCCACAGCTCCTCTCTGTAGTCACACGCTCTGTATATACTATATATCCACAGCTCCTCTCTGTAGTCACACAGTCTGTATATACTATATATCCACAGCTCCTCTCTGTAGTCACACGCTCTGTATATACTATATATCCACAGCTCCTCTCTGTAGTCACACGCTCTGTATATACTATATATCCACAGCTCCTCTCTGTAGTCACACAGTCTGTATATACTATATATCCACAGCTCCTCTCTGTAGTCACACAGTCTGTATATACTATATATCCACAGCTCCTCTGTAGTCACACTCTATATATACTATATATCCACAGATCCTCTCTGTAGTCATACACTCTGTATATACTATTTATCCACAGATCCTCTCTGTATTCACACACTCTGTATATACTATATATGCACAGCTCCTCTCTGTAGTCACACACTCTGTATATACTATATATCCACAGCTCCTCTCTGTATTCTCACTCTGTATATACTAGATATCCACAGCTGCTCTCTGTAGTCATACTCTGTATATACTATATATCCACAGCTCCTGTCTGTAGTCACACACTCTGTATATAGTATATATCCACAGCTCCACTCTGTATTCTCACTCTGTATATACTATATATCCACAGCTCCTCTCTGTAGTCACACGCTCTGTATATACTATATATCCACAGCTCCACTATGTAGTCACACTCTGTATATGCTATATATTCACAGCTCCTCTCTGTAGTCACTCTGTATATACTATATATCCACAGCTCCTCTCTGTAGTTACAGTCTATATATACTATATATTCACAGCTCCTCTCTGTAGTCACACGCTCTGTATATACTATATATCCACAGCTCCTCACTGTAGTCACGCTCTGTATGTACTATATATCCACAGCTCTTCTCTGTAGTCACACTCTGCATATACTATATATCCACAGCTCCTTTCTGTAGTCACACGCTCTGTATATACTATATATCCGCATTTCCTCTCTGTAGTAACACTCTCTCTATATACTATATATCCGGAGTTCCTCTCTGTAGTCACATGCTCTGTATATACTATATATCCTCAGCTCTTCTCTGTAGTCATGCCCTCTGTATATACTATATATTCACAGCTCCTCTCTGTAGTCCCATGCTCTGTATATATTTTATATCCACAGCTCTTATGTAGTCACACGCTCTTTATATACTTTATATTCACAGCTCTACTCTGTAATCACACAATCTGTATATACTATCTATCCACAGCTCCTCTCTGTAGTCACATGCTCTGTATATACTATATATTCACCGCTGCTCTCTGTAGTCACATGCTCTGTATATATTTTATATCCACAGCTTCTATGTAGTCACATGTTTTGTATATACTTTATATTCACAGTTCCACTCTGTAATCACACGCTCTGTATATACTATATATCCACAGCTCCTCTCTGTAGTCACACGCTCTGTATATACTATATATTCACAGCTCCTCTCTGTAGTCACACGCTCTGTATATACTATATATCCACAGCTCCTCTCTGTAGTCACACGCTCTGTATATACTATATATCCACAGCTCCTCTCTGTAGTCACACGCTCTGTATATACTATATATCCACAGCTCCTCTCTGTAGTCACACGCTCTGTATATACTATATATCCACAGTTCCTCTCTGTAGTCACACACTCTGTATATACTATATATCCACAGCTCCTCTCTGTAGTCACACACTCTGTATATAGTATATATCCACAGCTCCTCTCTGTAGTCACACACTCTGTATATACTATATATCCACAGCTCCTCTCTGTAGTCACCTGGCCTGTATATACTGTATCCACAGCTCCTCTCTGTTGTCACATACTTTGTATATGCTATATATCCACAGCTCCTCTCTGTAGTCACACGCTTTATATATACTATATATCCACAGTTCCTCTCTGTAGTCACACACACTGAATATATTATGTATCCACAGCTCCTCTGTTGTCACACGCTCAGTATATACAGTACTACATATTCACAGCTCCTCTCTGTAGTCACACGCTCTTTATACATTATATATCCACAGCTCCTCTCTGTAATCACACACTGTATATAATATATATACACAGCTCCTCTCTGTAATCCCACTCTGTATATACTATATATCCACAGTTCCTCTCTGTAGTCACCCGGTCTGTATATACTATATATCCACAGCTCCTTTCTGCAGTCGCATGCTCTGTATATACTATATATTCTCAGGTCCTCTCTGTAATCACACACTCTTTATATACTATATATCCACAGCTCCTCTCTGTAGTCACACTCTGTATATACTACTTATCCACAGATCCTCTCTGTATTCACACACTCTGTATATACTATATATCCACAGCTCCTCTCTGTAGTCACACAGTCTGTATATACTATATATCCACAGCTCCTCTCTGTAGTCTCACTCTGTATATACTAGATATCCACAGGTCCTCTCTGTAGTCACACTCTGTATATACTATATATCCACAGCTCCTCTCTGTAGTCACACGCTCTGTATATACTATATATTCACAGCTCCTCTCTGTAGTCACACACTCTGTATATGCTATATATCCACAGCTCCTCTCTGTAGTCTCACTCTGTATATACTATACAGTGGGGCAAAAAAGTATTTAGTCAGTCAGCAATAGTGCAAGTTCCACCACTTAAAAAGATGAGAGGCGTCTGTAATTTACATCATAGGTAGACCTCAACTATGGGAGACAAACTGAGAAAAAAAATCCAGAAAATCACATTGTCTGTTTTTTTATCATTTTTTTTGCATATTATGGTGGAAAATAAGTATTTGGTCAGAAACAAACAATCAAGATTTCTGGCTCTCACAGACCTGTAGCTTCTTCTTTAAGAGTCTCCTCTTTCCTCCACTCATTACCTGTAGTAATGGCACCTGTTTAAACTTGTTATCAGTATAAAAAGACACCTGTGCACACCCTCAAACAGTCTGACTCCAAATTCCACTATGGTGAAGACCAAAGAGCTGTCAAAGGACACCAGAAACCAAATTCTAGCCCTGCACCAGGCTGGGAAGACTGAATCTGCAATAGCCAACCAGCTTGGAGTGAAGAAATCAACAGTGGGAGCAATAATTAGAAAATGGAAGACATACAAGACCACTGATAATCTCCCTCGATCTGGGGCTCCACGCAAAATCCCACCCCGTGGGGTCAGAATGATCACAAGAACGGTGAGCAAAAATCCCAGAACCACGCGGGGGGACCTAGTGAATGAACTGCAGAGAGCTGGGACTAATGTAACAAGGCCTACCATAAGTAACACACTACGCCACCATGGACTCAGATCCTGCAGTGCCAGACGTGTCCCACTGCTTAAGCCAGTACATGTCTGGGCCCGTCTGAAGTTTGCTAGAGAGCATTTGGATGATCCAGAGGAGTTTTGTGAGAATGTCCTATGGTCTGATGAAACCAAACTGGAACTGTTTGGTAGAAACACAACTTGTCGTGTTTGGAGGAAAAAGAATACTGAGTTGCATCCATCAAACACCATACCTACTGTAAAGCATGGTGGTGGAAACATCATGCTTTGGGGCTGTTTCTCTGCAAAGGGGCCAGGACGACTGATCCGGGTACATGAAAGAATGAATGGGGCCATATATTGTGAGATTTTGAGTGCAAACCTCCTTCCATCAGCAAGGGCATTGAAGATGAAACGTGGCTGGGTCTTTCAACATGACAATGATCCAAAGCACACCGCCAGGGCAACGAAGGAGTGGCTTCGTAAAAAGCATTTCAAGGTCCTGGAGTGGCCTAGCTAGTCTCCAGATCTCAACCCTATAGAAAACCTTTGGAGGGAGTTGAAAGTCCGTGTTGCCAAGCGAAAAGCCAAAAACATCACTGCTCTAGAGGAGATCTGCATGGAGGAATGGGCCAACATACCAACAACAGTGTGTAGCAACCTTGTGAAGACTTACAGAAAACGTTTGACCTCTGTCATTGCCAACAAAGGATATATTACAAAGTATTGAGATGAAATTTTGTTTCTGACCAAATACTTATTTTCCACCATAATATGCAAATAAAATGTTAAAAAAACAGACAATGTGATTTTCTGGATTTTTTTTTCTCAGTTTGTCTCCCATAGTTGAGGTCTACCTATGATGTAAATTACAGACGCCTCTCATCTTTTTAAGTGGTGGAACTTGCACTATTGCTGACTGACTAAATACTTTTTTGCCCCACTGTATATCCACAGCTCCTCTCTGTAGTCACACTCTGTATATACTATATATCAACAGCTCATCTCTGTAGTCACACGCTCTGTATATACTATATATCCACAGCTCCTCTCTGTAGTCACACGCTCTATATATATATACACACAATATATCCACTGTTCCTCTCTGTAATCACACTCTATACTATATATCCACAGCTCCACTCTGTAGTCGCACTCTATATACTATATATTCACAGCTCCTCTCTGTAGTCACTCTGTATATACTATATATCCACAGCTCCTCTCTGTAATTACAGTCTATATATACTATATATTCACAGCTCCTCTCTGTAGTCACACGGCCTGTATATACCATAGATCCACAACTGCGACCTACCTTTTCTGACAAACCTACAACCTGCAGTAACCACCAATCCATCAAACCGCTGCACGAACAGCTCTGCCCTCAACGTTTGTATCCTCACCCTTCTTTTGTAGATTGTCAGCCCTTGCGTGCAGGGTCCTCTCTATTCCTGTAACAGTCATGATGTGTATTTTTTAAGATTAACGTTCTTGTTTTTTATGTACAGTGGGGCAAAAAAGTATTTAGTCAGTCAGCAATAGTGCAAGTTCCTTCACTTAAAAAGATGAGAGGCGTCTGTAATTTACATCATAGGTAGACCTCAACTATGGGAGACAAACTGAGAAAAAAAAATCCAGAAAATCACATTGTCTGTTTTTTTTAATCATTTTATTTGCATATTATGGTGGAAAATAAGTATTTGGTCAGAAACAAACAGTCAAGATTTCTGGCTCTCACAGACCTGTAACTTCTTCTTTAAGAGTCTCCTCTTTCCTCCACTCATTACCTGTAGTAATGGCACCTGTTTAAACTTGTTATCAGTATAAAAAGACACCTGTGCACACCCTCAAACAGTCTGACTCCAAACTCCACTATGGTGAAGACCAAAGAGCTGTCAAAGGACACCAGAAACAAAATTGTAGCCCTGCACCAGGCTGGGAAGACTGAATCTGCAATAGCCAACCAGCTTGGAGTGAAGAAATCAACAGTGGGAGCAATAATTAGAAAATGGAAGACATACAAGACCACTGATAATCTCCCTCGATCTGGGGCTCCACGCAAAATCCCACCCCGTGGGGTCAGAATGATCACAAGAACGGTGAGCAAAAATCCCAGAACCACGCGGGGGGACCTAGTGAATGAACTGCAGAGAGCTGGGACCAATGTAACAAGGTCTACCATAAGTAACACACTACGCCACCATGGACTCAGATCCTGCAGTGCCAGACGTGTCCCACTGCTTAAGCCAGTACATGTCCGGGCCCGTCTGAAGTTTGCTAGAGAGCATTTGGATGATCCAGAGTAGTTTTGGGAGAATGTCCTATGGTCTGATGAAACCAAACTGGAACTGTTTGGTAGAAACACAACTTGTCGTGTTTGGAGGAAAAAGAATACTGAGTTGCATCCATCAAACACCATACCTACTGTAAAGCATGGTGGTGGAAACATCATGCTTTGGGGCTGTTTCTCTGCAAAGGGGCCAGGACGACTGATCCGGGTACATGAAAGAATGAATGGGGCCATGTATCGTGAGATTTTGAGTGCAAACCTCCTTCCATCAGCAAGGGCATTGAAGATGAAACTTGGCTGGGTCTTTCAACATGACAATGATCCAAAGCACACCGCCAGGGCAACGAAGGAGTGGCTTCGTAAAAAGCATTTCAAGGTCCTGGAGTGGCCTAGCCAGTCTCCAGATCTCAACCCTATAGAAAACCTTTGGAGGGAGTTGAAAGTCCGTGTTGCCAAGCGAAAAGCCAAAAACATCACTGCTCTAGAGGAGATCTGCATGGAGGAATGGGCCAACATACCAACAACAGTGTGTGGCAACCTTGTGAAGACTTACAGAAAACGTTTGACCTCTGTCATTGCCAACAAAGGATATATTACAAAGTATTGAGATGAAATTTTGTTTCTGACCAAATACTTATTTTCCACCATAATATGCAAATAAAATGTTAAAAAAACAGACAATGTGATTTTCTGGATTTTTTTTTCTCAGTTTGTCTCCCATAGTTGAGGTCTACCTATGATGTAAATTACAGACGCCTCTCATCTTTTTAAGTGGTGGAACTTGCACTATTGCTGACTGACTAAATACTTTTTTGCCCCACTGTATACCCCTTTTTCACATTTGTTTATGGAATAAATGGCGCTAAATTAATGAATAATAATAATAACTCCTATAGTATTGTTCAAATTACTATCCGTCCATTATGACTAACCAGATTAATCCCTGTTTTTGGTATAAATTCGATCACCACGTGTCACACAATTTACCAATTGGTGCAGTAGATAAGAAAACCACCAGAGTCCACATTCATGATCTGCAGGTTTCTGAATCTATGTATTAGAATCATTAATTGACAGGGGGTGATCACAATAATATCAGTGTGGAGATTAATTAGTGAGGTCAGTCATTCTGTGAAGACACAGGTGCGAATCAGGTGGCCCTTATAGAAGGTTGAAGCCAGGAAATGTTGTACCTGCATTTCTCCTTGAAAGCCTGAGAAATATGGGGCGTTCCAGACATTGTTCAGAAGAACAGCGTACACTGAGAAAATAATTGTTTGGAGAAGATAAAACTTATAAAGAAGTGCAGACAATGATCGGCTGCTCAGCTACAATGATCTCCAATGCTTCATAATGGAGACCAAACCGGAGAGACAAGGAAGAAAACTGAAGACGACTAGTGATGAGTGAATATACTCGTTCTCGGGTTTTCCCCAGCACGCTCGGGTGACCTCCGAGTATTTGTTAGTGTTCCGAGATTTAGTTTTCATTGCGGCAGCTGAATTATTTGCGACTGTTAGACAGCTTGATTACATGTGGGGATTCCCTAGCAACTAGGCAACCCCCACATGTACTCAGGCTGGGTAGTTAGAAATCATTCAGCTGCGGCAATGAAAACTAAATCTCAGAACACTAACAAATAATCGAAGACCACCCGAGCATGCTCGAGAAAACGTGAGCAACAAGTATATTCGCTCATCACTAAAGAAAACCATTCTAATGGATGGAAGAATAGCCAGAATGGCAAAGGCTCAGCCAATGATCGGCTCCAGGATGATCACAGACAGTCTCACGTTACCAATGATCGGATCCAGGATGATCACAGTCTCACGTTACTAATGATCGGCTCCAGGATGATCACAGATAATCTCACGTTACCAATGATCGGCTCCAGGATGATCAGTTTCTCGTTACCAATGATCAGCTCCAGGATGATCACAGTCTCACGTTACCAATGATCGGCACCAAGATGATCACAGACAGTCTCACGTTACCAGTGATCGGCTCCAGGATGATCACAGACAGTCTCACGTTACCAGTGATCGGCACCAGGATGATCACAGTCTCACGTTACCAATGATCGGCACCAGGATGATCACAGTCTCACGTTACCAATGATCGGCACCAAGATGATCACAGACAGTCTCACGTTACCAGTGATCGGCTCCAGGATGATCACAGACAGTCTCACGTTACCAGTGATCGGCACCAGGATGATAACAGACAGTCTCACTTTACCAGTGATCGGCTCCAGGATGATCACAGACAGTCTCACTTTACCAATGATCGGCACCAGGATGATCACAGTCTCACGTTACCAATGATCGGCTCCAGGATGATCACAGACAGTCTCACGTTACCAATGATCGGCTCCAGGATGATCACAGTCTCATGTTACCAATGATCGGCTCCAGGATGATCACAGTCTCACGTTACCAATGATCGGCTCCAGGATGATCACAGACAGTCTCACGTTACCAATAATCGGCACCAGGATGATCACACACAGTCTCACGTTACCAATGATCGGCTCCAGGATGATCACAGACAGTCTCACTTTACCAGTGATCGGCTCCAGGATGATCACAGACAGTCTCACTTTACCAATGATCGGCACCAGGATGATCACAGTCTCACGTTACCAGTGATCGGCTCCAGGATGATCACAGACAGTCTCACGTTACCAATGATCGGCTCCAGGATGATCACAGACAGTCTCACATTACCAATGATCGGCTCCAGGATGATCACAGTCTCACGTTACCAGTGATCGGCTCCAAGATGATCACAGACAGTCTCACGTTACCAATGATCGGCTCCAGGATGATCACAGACAGTCTCACGTTACCAATGATCGGCTGCAGGATGATCATAGTCTCATGTTACCAATGATCGGCTCCAGGATGATCACAGACAGTCTCACGTTACCAATGATCGGCTCCAGGATGATCACAGTCTCACGTTACCAATGATCGGCTCCAGGATGATCACAGTCTCACGTTACCAGTGATCGGCTCCAGGATGATCACAGACAGTCTCACGTTACCAATGATCAGCTCCAGGATTATTATTATTATTATTATTTATTATTATAGCGCCATTTATTCCATGGCGCTTTACATGTGAGGAGGGGTATACATAATAAAACAAGTACAATAATCTTGAAAAATACAAGTCACAACTGGTACAGGAGGAGAGAGGACCCTGCCCGCGAGGGCTCACAATCTACAAGGGATGGGTGAGGATACAGTAGGTGAGGGTAGAGCTGGCCGTGCAGCGGTTTGGTCAATCGGTGGTTACTGCAGGTTGTAGGCTTGTCGGAAGAGGTGGGTCTTCAGGTTCTTTTTGAAGGTTTCGATGGTAGGCGAGAGTCTGATATGTTGTGGTAGAGCATTCCAGAGTAGGGGGGATGCACGAGAGAAATCTTGTATGCGATTGTGGGAAGAGGAGATAATAGGGGAGTAGAGAAGGAGATCTTGTGAGGATCGGAGGTTGCGTGCAGGAAAGTACCGGGAGACGAGGTCACAGATGTATGGAGGAGACAGGTTGTGGATGGCTTTATATGTCATGGTTAGGCTTTTGTACTGGAGTCTCTGGGTGATGGGGAGCCAGTGCAGGGATTGACAGAGGGGAGAGGCCGGGGAATAGCGGGGGGACAGGTGGATTAGTCGGGCAGCAGAGTTTAGAATAGATTGGAGGGGTGCAAGAGTGTTAGAGGGGAGGCCACAGAGCAGGAGGTTACAGTAGTCAAGGCGGGAGATGATGAGGGCATGGACTAGGGTTTTTGCAGATTCTTGGTTTAGGAATGTGCGGATCCGTGAAATATTTTTGAGTTGGAGGCGGCAGGAAGTGGAAAGGGTTTGGATATGTGGTTTAAAGGAGAGATCAGTGTCAAGGATTACCCCAAGACAGCGGGCTTGTGGGACTGGGGAGAGTGGGCAGCCGTTTACTGTAATGGATAGGTTCGTTGGGGAGATCGCGTGAGATGGGGGAAAGATGATGAATTCTGTTTTGTCCATGTTAAGTTTTAGAAATCTAGTGGAGAAGAAGGATGAAATAGCAGACAGACATTGAGGGATTCTGGTTAGTAGGGAGGTGATATCTGGTCCAGAGATGTAGATCTGTGTGTCGTCAGCATAGAGATGATACTGAAAGCCGTGAGATTCTATGAGCTGTCCCAGGCCAAAGGTGTAGATGGAGAAGAGCAGGGGTCCTAGAACTGAACCTTGCGGGACTCCAACAGATAGGGGGCGAGGTGAGGAGGTGGTGTGTGAGTGGGAGACGCTGAATGTCCGGTCAGTTAGGTATGATGAGATCCAGGATAGGGCCAATTCTGTGATGCCAAGGGATGAGAGGGTCTGCAGCAGCAGAGAATGGTCCACTGTGTCAAAGGCAGAGGACAGGTCCAGGAGGAGGAGGACAGAGTAGTGTCGCAGGATGATCACAGTCTCACGTTACCAATGATCGGCTCCAGGATGATCACAGTCTCACGTTACAAGTGATGGGCTCCAGGATGATCACAGATCCTATCATGATTTTAGCTTTCTAAAGATAGGAAACATGGCATGTGTGATGTTAACCAGATAACCCACTTTAATTATCTGTTCACAGCAGGGGGCTCCCAACTCCACGCAGATCATGAGGAGTGACTTAGAGAGTGAGCTCTTTTTCCTTCAATTCATGATGAATCCATGCTTCAATCCTCATTGTTAGAGTTTACATATGGGTCCATTTTTACCATTCCATTTATGACACATTTTCTCTTTTTCAGTCCATCTGTGTAGAATATTATCTCAGTGGGACTTATTGCTTAATGTCCAACTGCGAATGTGAGCGTCCAAAGTTCACACGGAAACCCGGTGCCTTACCAGGATTAAGCATTCCAACCAAGCTGGATGTAGACTACTGCCTGAGCCTACCACAAATCGACACTTCCCCTTATTTGTCGACCTCAAATAGAAGTTTTCGAAACTGTGTAGAAGGTAAGCAGAAACGTCATCATTCTTGTAACATCTAAATAGAAACACATAAAATGAAAAAATGCACAATGGTGTTAGGTTGGTCTTCAAGTCAGACCATCAGGGATATTGGATGGTTGTCAGATATGAAGATACTCGAGCAGTGATGGTGCAGAGACAGAGTGATCTGTTTCCAGTGCCATAAAATGTATTCAATCACATGGCCCTTATATCCTCCTTTGAATGGGTGTATACATTCTGGTCATGCGCACATCAGCTGTTTATTACGTTATCCCTGAGTAACCAGATGACTCACACAAAATGATTCTGTGAAATGTGAAATTAAATCTCAATTACCCCATCATTCTGCCAACCAAGAGGACAACACTTCAAGCACCACCTCAGCGCCTCCTCAGAGCCACCTCCAGGCTGAACAATTCTAGAACATTCTAATACAGTGAGTAGTGATGAGAGAGCATTTGTCCATCCAGTTCAACCTATATTCCGCCAGAATAAATTCCCAGGTCTACGTCCTTCTAAAGTACCTAATAACTGTAAGATACCATATGGTTATTCTCCAATTAGTAACATAGTAACATAGTAACATAGTTAGTAAGGCCGAAAAAAGACATTTGTCCATCCAGTTCAGCCTATATTCCATCATAACAAATCCCCAGATCTACGTCCTTCTACAGAACCTAATAATTGTATGATACAATATTGTTCTGCTCCAGGAAGACATCCAGGCCTCTCTTGAACCCCTCGACTGAGTTCGCCATCACCACCTCCTCAGGCAAGCAATTCCAGATTCTCACTGCCCTAACAGTAAAGAATCCTCTTCTATGTTGGTGGAAAAACCTTCTCTCCTCCAGACGCAAAGAATGCCCCCTTGTGCCCGTCACCTTCCTTGGTATAAACAGATCCTCAGCGAGATATTTGTATTGTCCCCTTATATACTTATACATGGTTATTAGATCGCCCCTCAGTCGTCTTTTTTCTAGACTAAATAATCCTAATTTCGCTAATCTATCTGGGTATTGTAGTTCTCCCATCCCCTTTATTAATTTTGTTGCCCTCCTTTGTACTCTCTCTAGTTCCATTATATCCTTCTTGAGCACCGGTGCCCAAAACTGGACACAGTACTCCATGTGCGGTCTAACTAGGGATTTGTACAGAGGCAGTATAATGCTCTCATCATGTGTATCCAGACCTCTTTTAATGCACCCCATGATCCTGTTTGCCTTGGCAGCTGCTGCCTGGCACTGGCTGCTCCAGGTAAGTTTATCATTAACTAGGATCCCCAAGTCCTTCTCCCTGTCAGATTTACCCAGTGGTTTCCCATTCAGTGTGTAATGGTGATATTGATTCCTTCTTCCCATGTGTATAACCTTACATTTATCATTGTTAAACCTCATCTGCCACCTTTCAGCCCAAGTTTCCAACTTATCCAGAGCCATCTGTAGCAGAATACTGTCTTCTCTTGTATTAACTGCTTTACATAGTTTTGTATCATCTGCAAATATCGATATTTTACTGTGTAAACCTTCTACCAGATCATTAATGAATATGTTGAAGAGAACAGGTCCCAGTACCGACCCCTGCGGTCCCCACTGGTCACAGCGACCCAGTTAGAGACTATACCATTTATAACCACCCTCTGCTTTCTATCACTAAGCCAGTTACTAACCCATTTACACACATTTTCCCCCAGACCAAGCATTCTCATTTTGTGTACCAACCTCTTGTGCGACATGGTATCAAACGCTTTGGAAAAATCAAGATATGCCACGTCTGTTATGGCTGGCAATCAGGCAACACAGCGTGCAGTAATCAGCGCACATACAGAGATCTGGCAATAACCAAAAACAATAGGACGAGCTCTGAGACGTGGAATCTCTGTAGACTGCAGTACCTGATCTATCCTCACACAACTATAAGCAGCAGTGGATTGCGCCTATCACTACCTATGCAACTCGGCACTGCCTGAGGAGCTGACTAGCCTGAAGATAGAAATACAAGCCTGACTTACCTCAGAGAAATACCCCAAAGGAATAGGCAGCCCCCCACATATAATGACTGTTAGCAAGATGAAAAGACAAACGTAGGAATGAAATAGATTCAGCAAAGTGAGGCCCGATATTCTAGACAGAGCGAGGATAGCAAAGAGAACTATGCAGTCTACAAAAAACCCTAAAACGAAAACCACGCAAAGGGGCAAAAAGACCCACCGTGCCGAACTAACAGCACGGCGGTGCACCCCTTTGCTTCTCAGAGCTTCCAGCAAAAGTTAATAGCACGCTGAACAGAAAAAACAGAAAACAAACTAGAAGCACTTATCTAGCAGAGCAGCAGGCCCAAGGAAAGATGCAGTAGCTCAGATCCAACACTGGAACATTGACAAGGAGCAAGGAAGACAGACTCAGGTGGAGCTAAATAGCAAGGCAGCCAACGAGCTCACCAAAACACCTGAGGGAGGAAGCCCAGAGACTGCAATACCACTTGTGACCACAGAAGTGAACTCAGCCACAGAATTCACAACAGTACCCCCCCCCCTTGAGGAGGGGTCACCGAACCCTCACCAGAACCCCCAGGCCGACCAGGATGAGCCACATGAAAGGCACGAACAAGATCTGGGGCATGGACATCAGAGGCAAAAACCCAGGAATTATCTTCCTGAGCATAACCCTTCCATTTGACCAGATACTGGAGTTTCCGTTTAGAGACACGAGAATCCAAAATCTTCTCCACAATATACTCCAATTCCCCCTCCACCAAAACAGGGGCAGGAGGCTCCACAGATGGAACCATAGGTGCCACGTATCTCCTCAACAACGACCTATGGAATACATTATGTATGGAAAAGGAGTCTGGGAGGGTCAGACGAAAAGACACCGGATTGAGAATCTCAGAAATCCTATACGGACCAATAAAACGAGGTTGAAATTTAGGAGAGGAAACCTTCATAGGAATATGACGAGAAGATAACCAAACCAGATCCCCAACACGAAGTCGGGGACCCACACGGCGTCTGCGATTAGCGAAAAGTTGAGCCTTCTCCTGGGACAAGGTCAAATTGTCCACTACCTGAGTCCAGATCTGCTGCAACCTGTCCACCACAGAATCCACACCAGGACAGTCTGAAGACTCAACCTGTCCTGAAGAGAAACGAGGATGGAACCCAGAATTGCAGAAAAATGGAGAGACCAAGGTAGCCGAGCTGGCCCGATTATTAAGGGCGAACTCAGCCAACGGCAAAAATGACACCCAATCATCCTGGTCAGCGGAAACAAAACATCTCAGATATGTTTCCAAGGTCTGATTGGCTCGTTCGGTCTGGCCATTAGTCTGAGGATGGAAGGCCGAGGAGAAAGATAGGTCAATGCCCATCCTACCACAAAAGGCTCGCCAGAACCTCGAGACAAACTGGGAACCTCTGTCAGAAACAATATTCTCAGGAATGCCATGTAAACGAACCACATGCTGGAAGAACAAAGGCACCAAATCAGAGGAGGAAGGCAATTTAACCAAGGGCACCAGATGGACCATTTTAGAAAAGCGATCACAGACCACCCAAATGACCGACATTTTTTGAGAAACGGGAAGGTCAGAAATGAAATCCATCGAAATATGTGTCCAAGGCCTCTTCGGGACCGGCAAGGGCAAAAGCAACCCACTGGCACGTGAACAGCAGGGCTTAGCCCTAGCACAAATTCCACAGGACTGCACAAAAGCACGCACATCCCGTGACAGAGACGGCCACCAGAAGGATCTAGCAACCAACTCCCTGGTACCAAAGATTCCTGGATGACCGGCCAGCACCGAACAATGAAGTTCAGAGATAACTTTACTAGTCCACCTATCAGGGACGAACAGTTTCTCGGCCGGACAACGATCAGGTTTATTAGCCTGAAATTTCTGCAACACTCTCCGCAAATCAGGGGAGATGGCAGACACAATGACTCCTTCCTTGAGGATACTCGCCGGCTCAGATAACCCCGGAGAGTCGGGCACAAAACTCCTAGACAGAGCATCCGCCTTCACATTTTTAGAGCCCGGAAGGTACGAAATCACAAAATCAAAACGAGCAAAAAATAACGACCAACGGGCCTGTCTAGGATTCAAGCGCTTGGCAGACTCAAGATAAGTAAGGTTCTTATGATCAGTCAAAACCACCACGCGATGCTTAGCACCCTCAAGCCAATGACGCCACTCCTCGAATGCCCACTTCATGGCCAGCAACTCTCGGTTGCCCACATCATAATTACGCTCAGCAGCAGAAAATTTCCTGGAAAAGAAAGCACATGGTTTGAACACTGAGCAACCAGAACCTCTCTGTGACAAAACCGCCCCTGCACCAATCTCAGAAGCATCAACCTCGACCTGGAACGGAAGAGAAACATCAGGTTGACACAACACAGGGGCACAGCAAAAACGACGCTTCAACTCCTGAAAAGCTTCCACGGCAGCAGAAGACCAATTAACCAAATCAGCACCCTTCTTGGTCAAATCGGTCAATGGTCTGGCAATGCTAGAAAAATTACAGATGAAGCGACGATAAAAATTAGCAAAGCCCAGGAATTTCTGCAGACTTTTTAGAGATGTCGGCTGAGTCCAATCCTGGATGGCCTGAACCTTAACCGGATCCATCTCGATAGTAGAAGGGGAAAAGATGAACCCCAAAAATGAAACTTTCTGCACACCGAAGAGACACTTTGATCCCTTCACGAACAAGGAATTAGCACGCAGTACCTGGAAAACCATTCTGACTTGCTTCACATGAGACTCCCAATCATCTGAGAAGATCAAAATGTCATCCAAGTAAACAATCAAGAATTTATCCAGATACTCACGGAAAATGTCATGCATAAAAGACTGAAAAACAGATGGAGCATTGGCAAGTCCGAACGGCATCACCAGATACTCAAAATGACCCTCGGGCGTATTAAATGCCGTTTTCCATTCATCTCCCTGCCTGATTCTCACCAGATTATACGCACCACGAAGATCAATCTTAGTAAACCAACTAGCCCCCTTAATCCGAGCAAACAAGTCAGAAATCAATGGCAAGGGATACTGAAATTTAACAGTGATCTTATTAAGAAGGCGGTAATCAATACACGGTCTTAGCGAACCATCCTTCTTGGCTACAAAAAAGAACCCTGCTCCCAGTGGTGATGACGATGGGCGAATATGTCCCTTCTCCAGGGACTCCTTTACATAACTGCGCATAGCGGTGTGTTCAGGTACGGACAAATTAAATAAACGACCCTTAGGGAATTTACTACCAGGAATCAAATCGATAGCACAATCACAATTCCTATGCGGAGGTAGGGCATCAGACTTGGACTCTTCAAATACATCCTGAAAGTCCGACAAGAACTCTGGGATGTCAGAAGGAATGGATGACGAAATAGACAAAAATGGAACATCACCATGTACTCCCTGACAACCCCAGCTGGTTACCGACATAGAGTTTCAATCCAATACTGGATTATGGGTTTGTAGCCATGGCAACCCCAACACGACCACATCATGCAAATTATGCAGTACCAGAAAGCGAATAACTTCCTGATGTGCAGGAGCCATGCACATGGTCAGCTGGGCCCAGTACTGAGGCTTATTCTTGGCCAAAGGTGTAGCATCAATTCCTCTCAACGGAATAGGACACCGCAAAGGCTCCAAGAAAAATCCACAACGTTTAGCATAATCCAAATCCATCAGATTCAGGGCAGCACCTGAATCCACAAACGCCATGACAGAATACGATGACAAAGAGCACATTAAGGTAATGGACAAAAGGAATTTGGACTGTACAGTACCAATAACGGCAGAGCTATCGAACCGCCTAGTGCGTTTAGGACAATTAGAAATAGCATGAGTAGAATCACCACAATAGAAACACAGTCTGTTCAGACGTCTGTGTTCTTGCCGTTCTACTTTAGTCATAGTCCTGTCGCACTGCATAGGCTCAGGTTTACTCTCAGACAATACCGCCAGATGGTGCACAGATTTACGCTCGCGCAAGCGACGACCGATCTGAATGGCCAAGGACATAGACTCATTCAAACCAGCAGGCATAGGAAATCCCACCATGACATCCTTAAGAGCCTCAGAGAGACCCTTTCTGAACAAAGCCGCTAGTGCAGATTCATTCCACAGAGTGAGTACTGACCACTTCCTAAATTTCTGACAATATACTTCTACATCATCCTGACCCTGGCATAAAGCCAGCAGATTTTTCTCAGCCTGATCCACTGAATTAGGCTCATCGTAAAGCAATCCCAGCGCCTGGAAAAATGCATCAACATTACTCAATGCAGAATCTCCTGGTGCAAGAGAAAACGCCCAGTCCTGTGGGTCGCCGCGCAAAAAAGAAATAATAATCAAAACCTGTTGAATAGGATTACCAGAAGAATGAGGTTTCAAGGCCAAAAATAGCTTACAATTATTTCTGAAGCTCAGGAACTTAGTTCTGTCACCAAAAAACAAATCAGGAATCGGAATTCTTGGTTCTAGCATCGATTTCTGATCAATAGTATCTTGAATCTTTTGTACATTTACAACGAGATTATCCATTGAGGAGCACAGAGCCTGAATATCCATGTCCACAGCTGTGTCCTGAAGCACTCTAATGTCTAGGGGAAAAAAAAGACTGAAGACAGAGCTAAGAAAAAAAAATGATGTCAGGATTTCTTTTTTCCCTCTATTGGGAATCATTGGTGAGGCTCCTTGTACTGTTATGGCTGGCAATCAGGCAACACAGCGTGCAGTAATCAGCGCACATACAGAGATCTGGCAATAACCAAAAACAATAGGACGAGCTCTGAGACGTGGAATCTCTGTAGACTGCAGTACCTGATCTATCCTCACACAACTATAAGCAGCAGTGGATTGCGCCTATCACTACCTATGCAACTCGGCACTGCCTGAGGAGCTGACTAGCCTGAAGATAGAAATACAAGCCTGATTTACCTCAGAGAAATACCCCAAAGGAATAGGCAGCCCCCCACATATAATGACTGTTAGCAAGATGAAAAGACAAACGTAGGAATGAAATAGATTCAGCAAAGTGAGGCCCGATATTCTAGACAGAGCGAGGATAGCAAAGAGAACTATGCAGTCTACAAAAAACCCTAAAACGAAAACCACGCAAAGGGGCAAAAAGACCCACCGTGCCGAACTAACAGCACGGCGGTGCACCCCTTTGCTTCTCAGAGCTTCCAGCAAAAGATAATAGCAAGCTGGACAGAAAAAAACAGAAAAAAAACTAGAAGCACTTATCTAGCAGAGCAGCAGGCCCAAGGAAAGATGCAGTAGCTCAGATCCAACACTGGAACATTGACAAGGAGCAAGGAAGACAGACTCAGGTGGAGCTAAATAGCAAGGCAGCCAACGAGCTCACCAAAACACCTGAGGGAGGAAGCCCAGAGACTGCAATACCACTTGTGACCACAGAAGTGAACTCAGCCACAGAATTCACAACACATGTCCAATGACTCACCTTGGTCCAGCCTATGGCCATGTGCACACGCTGCAGATTTTTCTGTGGATCCGCAAAGGATTGGCCGCTGCAGATTCGCAGCAGTATTCCATGCGTTTACAGTACCATGTAAACCTATGGAAAACAAAATCTGCAGTGCACATGCTGTGGAAAAAAATGAGCGGAAACGTAGCGTTGTTTATTCTGCAGCATGTTCATTCTTTGTGCGGATTCCGCAGCGGTTTACACCTGCTCCATAATAGGAATCAGCAGGTGTAAAACCGCAGGTGGAATCTGCACAAAAACCACGGAAAAACATGGTAAATCCGGGGTAATTCTGCAGGAAATCCGCAGTGTGGATTACCTGCGGATTTACCAAAATCAGTCTGGAAAAATCTGTAGAGTAATCCGCAGCGTGTGCACATAGCTTTAAGATTACCTCTTCATAAAAACTGATTAGATTGGTTTGACAGGAGCGATTCCTCATAAACCCATATCGATATGGAGTTACACAGTTATTCTCATTGAGATAATCCAGAATAACATCCCTCAGAAACCCTTCAAATATTTTACCAACAATAGAGGTTAGACTTACTGGCCTATAATTTCCAGGTTCACTTTTAGAGCCCTTTTTGAATATTGGCACCACATTTGCTTTGCGCCAGTCCTGTGGAACAGACTGTGACGGGGTGTACGGCAGAGCAAGAAGGGACAACAGGCCAAGGGATGATTCCACATATTTATTATCAAGAACGCTGGAACAACACATGCAGGTAGATCTACAGAGTCCACAATTAGTCCAACGGAACATATTCAGGGGCACCTCCCGATAATCCTTGTGCCAGGTAACAAAGCAATAGTCCACATGAGTCCAAGGGATCCCAAAACAATCCCACGAATGACGAGATATGTCCTCAGCTCAAGTCTCGCCCCGTTCACTTCCGCAGTCACAGATGGATGTGGTGTCTTGCCTCAGCTAAGAATCCCCACTCCTTCTCCTTCAAGGATCAACTCACATCTGATCTCAAAATAAGAATGGATTGTCTGAGCTCCTGGGATCCGCCCATGAAGGGGGGTAGGGGTCACACCTTCTATTCAATGGTTGGGTCCACCAGAAGATTCTAGACTGGTGGGCTCCAGGCAGTCTATGTAATATGTACATTTGACTAGCCACCTGCTGTGAGGAAGAATGGCTATTCCTCCACTAGTGATGTTGACAAAGCTTAATTACATTATAGCTCAGGGCTGCAAGTATTGGGGGAAGGAGACATATTGTTACAGGTGAACTCCCAGCACAAGAAAATACATAAATTACAGCTAATAGAAACCAGAGAACAGTTACATACATCAAATGGCATATTATTCAAATACAGGACTGGGCAAAAGTACATATCATGACAATCCCTTCCCCTCCCAATTTGTGTATGTACTAGGGACCTCTACAGGTCGCTGGTTAAGTACACACAGACATGGCTGACCGGACTCAGGGCTCCTCTTGCCTGGACAGTCCATCTGCATTTTGGTGTTGGCTGCCTCTTCTATACTGTATGGTAAAGTTATAGGGCTGCAGAGCCAGGCTCCATCGTAGTAAGCGTCCATTGTCCCCAGAGACTCTGTTCAGCCAGATGAGGGGATTGTGATCAGTAACCACAGTGAATTCTCGTCCTTACAGATACGGTCTTAGTTTCCTGAGGGCCCACACTACAGCCAGACTTTCTTTTTCAACAGTTGCATAGGCCACTTCTCGGTCCAGCAATTTCTGGCTGAGGTAGGCAATGGGATGCTCGTCCCCAGCTGCCTTCACCTGGCTGAGTACAGCTCCCAGTCCATAAGCAGAGGCGTCGGTCTGCACAATGAATCTCCTCTTGTAGTCTGGAGCAGCCAGAACAGGGTCGCCGACCAGAGCGTCCTTCAGCCGGTTAAAAGCCTCATCACAGGCTGGAGTCCAGATCACCAGCCGAGGCATCGTTTTCTTGGTCAGGTCAGTAAGAGGCTTGGCCACAGTGCTGAAATGAGAAACAAATTTTCGGTAATAACCGGCAGTGCCCAAAAAAGCCATAACTTGTTTCTTAGTTTGGGGTACAGGCCAGTCTCTAATAGCCTGGATTTTGGCAGGCTCAGGACGGAGCTTCTAGCTGCTTCCAAAGCGATCTGCCTCTCCAGCAATGCCATCTCCTGAGCTCTGTCCTCGGCTCTGTGAATGGCCTCCCTCTCCTGGGCTCTGTGAATGGCCTCCCTCTCCCTCTCCTGAGCTCTGTGAATGGCCTCCCTCTTATAGTCTATGGTGGCCTCTTCTCCCAGCAATGCCAACTCCTCCTCGTACCACACAACCCACTGACTTTTTTGGGTATTTACCTCAGGCTGCAGTCTTTCCTCCATTTGCTCTGAGGATCCTTCCTCAGCGTCATCTTGCAGGTGAACTCCTTCCAAAGCCTCAATAAGCTGCTCCTTGGAGAGTCCCTTGTAGCTGACTCCCAGTTCACGGGCCTTTGTTTGTAGGTTCACCGCAGTCCAGTTCTTGTACTCTGCGGTGCTGGTTCCCGATGTTGATGGGCCTTTGTTCTCCATTCCTTCTGCTCTGATCCCTCTGCTGCCAACCAGTTTGTGACGGGGTGTACGGCAGAGCAAGAAGGGACAACAGGCCAAGGGATGATTCCACAGATTTATTATCAAGAACGCTGGAACAACACATGCAGGTAGATCTACAGAGTCCACAATTAGTCCAACGGAACATATTCGGGGGCACCTCCCGATAATCCTTGTGCCAGGTAACAAAGCAATAGTCCACAATTAGTCCAATGGATCCCAAAACAATCTCACGAACGACGAGATATGTCCTCAGCTCAAGTCTCGCCCCGTTCGCTTCCGCAGTCCCAGATGGGCGTGGGGTCTTGCCTCAGCTAAGAATCCCCACTCCTTCTCCTTCAAGGATAAACTCACATCTGATCTCAAAATAAGAATGGATTGTCTGAGCTCCTGGGATCCGCCCATGAAGGGGGGTAGGGGTCACACCTTCTATTCAATGGTTGGGTCCACCAGAAGATTCTAGATTGGTGGGCTCCAAGTAGTCTATGTAGTATGTACATTTGACTAGCCACCTGCTGTGAGGAAGAATGGCTATTCCTCCACTAGTGATGTTGACAAAGCTTAATTACATTAGAGCTTAGGGCTGCAAGTATTGGGGAAAGGAGACATTGTTACAGGTGAACTCCCAGCACAAGAAAATACATAAATTACAGCTAATAGAAACCAGAGAACAGTTACATACATCAAATGGCATATTATTCAAATACAGGACAGGGCAAAAGTACATATCATGACACAGACCCCGTCACTATAGAGTCCCTAAATATAAGAAACTAGATTGTGGCCCGATTCTAACGCATCGGGTATTCTAGAATATGCATGTCCCCATAGTATATGGACAATGATGATTCCAGAATTCGCGGCAGATTGTGCCAGTCGCTGATTGGTCGAGGCAACCTTTATGACATCATTGTCGCCATGGCAAACATTATGACATCTACGTCGATACTGTGCCCGTCGCTGAATCAGAAACGCGGGATGTCTACGTCCTTTATGACATCATCGTCGCTGTGCCCGTCGCTGATTGGTCGAGGCCTAGCGGGAATCAGACAGACAGACAGACAGACGGAAAAACCCTTAGACAATTATATATATAGATAATGGCTTGTCTGTTACATGACTTAGTTCTCTTAGTACTCGTGGCTGTATGCCATCTGGACCCGGAGATTTATCTATTTTAGTCCTATTTAACCACTTTCGCACCTCTTCTTCGGTTAGATTGGTGACCCTTAGTATAGACCAGGCTGGAGCGAGCCGCCCCACCCCCTCTCCCGGGCGGCGTACGTGAAAGCCGACATGACAGGGGGTTTGGAGCAGGGAAAAAGGGGACAGGGAGTATCACTCTTAGGGGAAGTTTAATGCTGGCCAGGAGAGGGTATGGGGTGAGTGGGGGGGAGGAGCCGGTCACTTCCCGCTCTGAGGACCTGTGAGCAGGAAGCACCAAGCACCAGCAGCTTACCATGGTAGCCATTGAAGGAGTCCTGTTACAGCTGCGGGCGGCAGCGGCATCACAGCCTCCAGGCTGGCTAGAGGCTCAAGTGTCCAGCATCCTTGGTGGTGGCAGTGGCGGTGTGGATCCCCCGGCTGTCGAGCCCGGTGATCGGCAGTCCAGGTGAGTGCGGCTCCCGCAGCGTTTATCCCCGGTGTCACCCCGGTTTCTCAGCGGCGGTGCAGGAGCCCCTCAGGGAACCCTCCAGGCCGCGTGCCTGCTCAGAAGCGCCCCAGCAGGCCGCGGACTGGGATGAATCCGCCAGCTGCGCTGAGGCCTGCGGCGGCAGTCAGGCCTTCTCCCCCAGCATGCCGGGGGGTGGGGCCTATGCGCGCCAGAGCTCTTAACGGCCGGAGCGATGTCACGGTGGGTCGCCTGTTATGAACTGGTGATTCAGAACCACAATGGACCTAGTGGTTAAGAGCCCACAAAGTGACCTGATAGTTACTAATAACATAGGACGAGCTCTGAGACGTGGGAACTCTGCTGACCGCAATCCCTAATCCTATCATACCACACTAGAGGTAGCCGTGGAGCGCTCCTGACCAGACCTAGGCGCCTCGGGCACAGCCTGAGAAACTAGCTAGCCCTGAAGATAGAAAAATAAGCCTACCTTGCCTCAGAGAAATTCCCCAAAGGAAAAGGCAGCCCCCCACATATAATGACTGTGAGTAAAGATGAAAATACAAACACAAAGATGAAATAGATTTTAGCAAAGTGAGGCCCGACTTACTGAATAGACAGAGGATAGGAAAGATAGCTTTGCGGTCAGCACAAAAACCTACAAACAACCACGCAGAGGGCGCAAAAAGACCCTCCGCACCGACTAACGGTACGGAGGTGCTTCCTCTGCGTCTCAGAGCTTCCAGCAAGCAAGAAAAACCGATATAGCAAGCTGGACAGAAAAAATAGCAAACGAAAGTAACACCAGCAAAACTTAGCTTATGCAGGGCAGACAGGCCACAAGAACGATCCAGGAGAGAGCAAGACCAATACTGGAACATTGACTGGAGGCCAGGAACAAAGAACTAGGTGGAGTTAAATAGAGCAGCACCTAACGACTTAACCTCGTCACCTGAGGAAGGAAAATCAGAAGCTGCAGCCCCACTCACATCCACCAGAGGAAGCTCATAGACAGAACCAGCCGAAGTACCACTCATGGCCACAGGAGGGAGCTTGACCACAGAATTCACAACAGTACCCCCCCTTGAGGAGGGGTCACCGAACCCTCACCAGAGCCCCCAGGCCGACCAGGATGAGACAAATGAAAGGCACGAACTAGATCGGCAGCATGAACATCAGAGGCAAAGACCCAGGAATTATCTTCCTGACCATAACCCTTCCACTTAACCAGGTACTGGAGTTTCCGTCTCGAAATACGAGAATCCAAAATCTTCTCCACTATATACTCCAACTCCCCCTCAACCAAAACCGGGGCAGGAGGATCAACGGATGGAACCACAGGTGCCACGTATCTCCGCAACAATGACCTATGGAATACATTATGGATGGAAAAAGAAGCTGGAAGGGTCAAATGAAAAGACACAGGATTAAGAACCTCAGAAATCCTATACGGACCAATGAAACGAGGCTTAAACTTAAGAGAGGAAACTTTCATAGGAATATAACAAGATGACAACCAAACCAAATCCCCAACACGAAGTCGGGGACCCACACAGTGCCTGCGGTTAGCGAAACGTTGAGCCTTCTCCTGGGACAATGTCAAATTGTCCACTACATGAGTCCAAATCTGCTGCAACCTATCCACCACAGTATCCACACCAGGACAGTCTGAAAACTCAACCTGCCCTGAAGAGAAACGAGGATGGAAAGCCGAGGAAAAAGACAAATCAATGCCCATCCTAGCACAAAAGGCTCGCCAAAACCTCGAAACAAACTGGGAACCTCTGTCAGAAACGATGTTATCCGGGATGCCATGTAAACGAACCACATGCTGGAAGAACAAAGGCACCAAATCAGAGGAGGAAGGCAATTTAGACAAGGGTACCAAATGGACCATCTTAGAGAAGCGATCACAAACCACCCAAATGACCGACATTTTTTGAGAGACGGGGAGATCCGAAATAAAATCCATAGAGATATGTGTCCAGGGCCTCTTCGGGACCGGCAAGGGCAAAAGCAACCCACTGGCACGAGAACAGCAAGGCTTAGCCCGAGCACAAATCCCACAGGACTGCACAAACGAACGCACATCCCGCGACAGAGACGGCCACCAAAGGGATCTAGCCACCAAATCTCTGATACCAAAGATTCCAGGATGACCAGCTAACACCGAACAATGAACCTCAGAGATAACTCTACTCGTCCATTTATCAGGGACAAACAGTTTCTCCGCTGGGCAACGGTCAGGTCTATTAGCCTGAAATTTTTGCAGCACCCGCCGCAAATCAGGGGAGATGGCAGACAAAATTACCCCCTCTTTGAGAACACCCGCCGGCTCAGGCAAACCCGGATAGTCGGGCACAAAACTCCTAGACAGGGCATCCGCCTTCACATTTTTAGAGCCCGGAAGGTACGAAACCACAAAGTCAAAACGGGAGAAAAACAGCGACCAACGAGCCTGTCTAGGATTCAACCGTTTGGCAGACTCGAGATAAGTCAAGTTCTTGTGATCAGTCAAGACCACCACGCAATGCTTAGCTCCTTCAAGCCAATGACGCCACTCCTCGAATGCCCACTTCATGGCCAGCAACTCTCGATTGCCAACATCATAATTACGCTAAGCAGGCGAATACTTCCTGGAAAAGAAGGCGCATGGTTTCATCACCGAGCCATAGTAACATAGTAACATAGTTAGTAAGGCCGAAAAAAGACATTTGTCCATCCAGTTCAGCCTATATTCCATCATAATAAATCCCCAGATCTACGTCCTTCTACAGAACCTAATAATTGTATGATACAATATTGTTCTGCTCCAGGAAGACATCCAGGCCTCTCTTGAACCCCTCGACTGAGTTCGCCATCACCACCTCCTCAGGCAAGCAATTCCAGATTCTCACTGCCCTAACAGTAAAGAATCCTCTTCTATGTTGGTGGAAAAACCTTCTCTCCTCCAGACGCAAAGAATGCCCCCTTGTGCCCGTCACCTTCCTTGGTATAAACAGATCCTCAGCGAGATATTTGTATTGTCCCCTTATATACTTATACATGGTTATTAGATCGCCCCTCAGTCGTCTTTTTTCTAGACTAAATAATCCTAATTTCGCTAATCTATCTGGGTATTGTAGTTCTCCCATCCCCTTCATTAATTTTGTTGCCCTCCTTTGTACTCTCTCTAGTTCCATTATATCCTTCATGAGCACCGGTGCCCAAAACTGGACACAGTACTCCATGTGCGGTCTAACTAGGGATTTGTACAGAGGCAGTATAATGCTCTCATCATGTGTATCCAGACCTCTTTTAATGCACCCCATGATCCTGTTTGCCTTGGCAGCTGCTGCCTGGCACTGGCTGCTCCAGGTAAGTTTATCATTAACTAGGATCCCCAAGTCCTTCTCCCTGTCAGATTTACCCAGTGGTTTCCCGTTCAGTGTGTAATGGTGATATTGATTCCCTCTTCCCATGTGTATAACCTTACATTTATCATTGTTAAACCTCATCTGCCACCTTTCAGCCCAAGTTTCCAACTTATCCAGATCCATCTGTAGCAGAATACTATCTTCTCTTGTATTAACTGCTTTACATAGTTTTGTATCATCTGCAAATATCGATATTTTACTGTGTAAACCTTCTACCAGATCATTAATGAATATGTTGAAGAGAACAGGTCCCAATACTGACCCCTGCGGTACCCCACTGGTCACAGCGACCCAGTTAGAGACTATACCATTTATAACCACCCTCTGCTTTCTATCACTAAGCCAGTTACTAACCCATTTACACACATTTTCCCCCAGACCAAGCATTCTCATTTTGTGTACCAACCTCTTGTGCGGCACGGTATCAAACGCTTTGGAAAAATCGAGATATACCACGTCCAATGACTCACCGTGGTCCAGCCTATAGCTTACCTCTTCATAAAAACTGATTAGATTGGTTTGACAGGAGCGATTTCTCATAAACCCATGCTGATATGGAGTTAAACCGTTATTCTCTTTGAGATAATCCAGAATAACATCCCTCAGAAACCCTTCAAATATTTTACCAACAATAGAGGTTAGACTTACTGGCCTATAATTTCCAGGTTCACTTTTAGAGCCCTTTTTGAATATTGGCACCACATTTGCTATGCGCCAGTCCTGCGGAACAGACCCTGTCGCTATAGAGTCACTAAAAATAAGAAATAATGGTTTATCTATTACATTACTTAGTTCTCTTAGTACTCGTGGGTGTATGCCATCCAAACCCGGACTTGGGCTCATCAAATACATCCCGGTAATCTGACAAGAACTCAGGGACCTCAGAAGGGGTAGATGATGAAATAGACAGGAATGGAACATCACCATGTACCCCCTGACAACCCCAGCTGGACACAGACATTGATTTCCAATCCAATACTGGGTTATGGACTTGTAGCCATGGCAACCCCAACACGACCACATCATGCAGATTATGCAACACCAAAAAGCGAATATCCTCCTGATGTGCAGGAGCCATGCACATGGTCAATTGGTTCCAATACTGAGGCTTATTCTTGGCCAAAGGCGTGGCATCAATTCCTCTCAATGGAATAGGATACTGCAAGGGCTCCAAGAAAAACCCACAGCGCCTAGCAAACTCCAAGTCCATCAAATTCAGGGCAGCGCCTGAATCCACAAATGCCATGACAGAATAGGATGACAAAGAGCAGATCAAAGTAACGGACAAAAGAAATTTCGACTGTACCGTACCAATGGTGGCAGACCTAGCGAACCGCTTAGTGCGCTTAGGACAATCGGAAATAGCATGAGTGGAATCACCACAGTAAAAACACAGCCCATTCTGACGTCTGTGTTCTTGCCGTTCAGCTCTGGTCAAAGTCCTATTGCATTGCATAGGCTCAGGTTTATGCTCAGATAATACCGCCAAATGGTGCACTGTTTTACGCTCACGCAAGCGTCGATCGATCTGAATGGCCAAAGACATAGACTCATTCAGACCAGCAGGCATAGGAAATCCCACCATGACATCCTTAAGGGCTTCAGAGAGACCCTTTCTGAAAATTGCTGCCAGCACACATTCATTCCATTGAGTGAGCACAGACCACTTCCTAAACTTCTGACAATATATCTCTACCTCATCCTGACCCTGACACAGAGCCAGCAAATTTTCCTCTGCCTGATCCACTGAATTAGGTTCATCATAAAGCAATCCGAGCACCAGAAAAAACGCATCAATATTACATAATGCAGGATCTCCTGGCGCAAGGGAAAATGCCCAGTCTTGAGGGTCGCCACGTAATAAAGAAATAATGATCTTAACTTGTTGAACTGGGTCACCAGAGGAGCGGGGTTTCAAAGCCAGAAACAGTTTACAATTATTTTTAAAACTCAGAAACTTAGCTCTATCTCCAGAAAACAAATCAGGAATAGGAATTCTTGGTTCTAACATAGAATTCTGAACCACAAAGTCTTGAATATTTTGTACTCTTGCAGTGAGATGATCCACACAAGAAGACAGACCTTTAATGTCCATCACTACACCTGTGTCCTGAACCACCCAAATGTCTAGGGGAAAAGAAAGACAAAACACAGTGCAGAGAAAAAAAAATGGTCTCAGAACTTCTCTTTTCCCTCTATTGAGATGCATTAGTACTTTGGGCCTCTAGTACTGTTATGAACTGGTGATTCAGAACCACAATGGACCTAGTGGTTAAGAGCCCACAAAGTGACCTGATAGTTACTAATAACATAGGACGAGCTCTGAGACGTGGGAACTCTGCTGACCGCAATCCCTAATCCTATCATACCACACTAGAGGTAGCCGTGGAGTGCTCCTGACCAGACCTAGGCGCCTCGGGCACAGCCTGAGAAACTAGCTAGCCCTGAAGATAGAAAAATAAGCCTACCTTGCCTCAGAGAAATTCCCCAAAGGAAAAGGCAGCCCCCCACATATAATGACTGTGAGTAAAGATGAAAATACAAACACAGAGATGAAATAGATTTTAGCAAAGTGAGGCCCGACTTACTGAATAGACCGAGGATAGGAAAGATAGCTTTGCGGTCAGCACAAAAACCTACAAACAACCACGCAGAGGGCGCAAAAAGACCCTCCGCACCGACTAACGGTACGGAGGTGCTTCCTCTGCGTCTCAGAGCTTCCAGCAAGCAAGAAAAACCAATATAGCAAGCTGGACAGAAAAAATAGCAAACGAAAGTAACACCAGCAAAACTTAGCTTATGCAGGGCAGACAGGCCACAAGAACGATCCAGGAGAGAGCAAGACCAATACTGGAACATTGACTGGAGGCCAGGAACAAAGAACTAGGTGGAGTTAAATAGAGCAGCACCTAACGACTTAACCTCGTCACCTGAGGAAGGAAAATCAGAAGCCGCAGCCCCACTCACATCCACCAGAGGAAGCTCATAGACAGAACCAGCCGAAGTACCACTCATGACCACAGGAGGGAGCTTGACCACAGAATTCACAACAGTCGCCGTGGCAATGACCAGGCCAGGTGGCCTGCCTCTTGCGGCTCCGTAAGTCAGTGGGGGAGCATACCAGCGGCAGCGGTGGGCAGCGCCCCAGACCCAGCGGGGCTGCTGGACACGACCAGGGGGCACAATTCCCCTCCAGCACCGGTGGCCGGGCCTGCATCCTCTAGGGAGGCGACATCGGACGGCAGCGTTTTGGACGGCGGGTCGGGCCTGGGCCTGCAGGACATCAGGCGGTCACCTCGGCTGACGGATTCAGCACGGTCCCCTCCGCAGGGGGCGGATCGGTTGGAGCAGTATTGCGGAGCAAAGTTCACGTCCGGGAGGGCCCAAGGACGGCTTTGGGATCGAGAGATGGCTGGACGGCGACAGCATCTGCGGCTGGGGGGGATCACAGCTCCCCTGCAGCCTGGTGAGAACCCTTCTATGTATTGTTTGTCCCCAGCGTTTTTGACGCCGACTTTGACTTCAGAGAAATACCCCACAGAAATAGCAGCCCCCCACATATAGTGACGGTGAAATGAGAGGAAGGCACATACACAGTATGAAAACAGATTCAGCAAAATGAGGCCCGCTAAAACTAGATAGCAGAGGATACAAAAGTAAACTGCGCGGTCAGCAAAAAACCCTTCAAAAAACCATCCTGTAATTACTTGAACTCATGTTCCAACTCATGGAACATGAGGAGCAATTACAGCCCACTAGAGCAACCAGCAGCAAAGAAACAATTATATGCAAGCTGGACAAGACAAAAATAAAGCAAAGCGTGGAACAAGAAAATTAAAAACTTAGCTTGTCCTGAAGATTACTGAAGCCAGAAGCTGAGGTAACAAAACACTCTGATAACCTTGATAGCCGGCGGGGAAATGACAAGAAAGCCCGGATAAATAGGAAACTCCCAAATCCTAATAGAACAGGTGGACACCAGAGACAGCAGAACACAAATCACCCAGTACCATCAGTAACCACCAGAGGGAGCCCAAAAACAGAACTCACAACAGTACCCCCCCCTTGAGGAGGGGTCACCGAACCCTCACGAGAACCACCAGGGCGACCAGGATGAGCCCTATGAAAAGCGCGGACCAAATCATCAGCATAAACATCAGAGGCAATCACCCAAGAATTATCCTCCTGACCATAACCCTTCCACTTGACCAAATATTGGAGTTTCCGTCTGGAAACACGAGAATCCAAGATCTTCTCCACAACATACTCCAATTCTCCCTCCACCAGCACCGGAGCAGGAGGCTCAAGCGAAGGAACAACAGGTACCTCATACCTCCGCAACAACGACCGATGGAACACATTATGAATAGCAAACGATGCCGGGAGATCCAAACGAAGCGACACAGGGTTAAGAATTTCCAAGATCCTATAAGGACCGATGAACCGAGGCTTGAACTTAGGAGAAGAGACCTTCATAGGAACAAAACGAGAAGACAACCACACCAAGTCCCCAACACGAAGTCGAGGACCCATGCGGCGACGGCGATTAGCAAACTGCTGAGCCTTCTCCTGGGACAACTTCAAATTGTCCACCACATGACTCCAAATCTGATGCAACCTATCCACCACCATGTCCACTCCAGGACAATCAGAAGGCTCCACCTGACCAGAGGAAAAACGAGGATGAAACCCCGAATTACAAAAGAAAGGAGAAACCAAGGTAGCAGAACTAGCCCGATTATTAAGGGCAAACTCGGCCAGCGGCAAAAAGGTAACCCAGTCATCCTGATCAGCAGAAACAAAACACCTCAAATAAGTTTCCAAGGTCTGATTAGTTCGCTCCGTCTGGCCATTCGTCTGAGGGTGGAATGCAGACGAAAAGGACAAATCAATGCCCATCTTAGCACAGAACGTCCACCAAAATCTAGACACAAACTGGGATCCCCTGTCAGAAACGATGTTCTCCGGAATCCCATGCAAACGAACCACGTTCTGGAAAAACAGAGGGACCAACTCAGAGGAGGAAGGTAACTTAGGCAAGGGTACAAGATGAACCATTTTAGAAAAGCGGTCACACACAACCCAGATGACGGACATTTTTTGAGAGACAGGGAGATCCGAAATAAAGTCCATGGAAATGTGCGTCCAAGGCCTCTTCGGGATAGGCAAAGGTGACAACAATCCACTGGCTCGAGAACAGCAAGGCTTAGCCTGAGCACAAACCTCACAAGACTGCACAAAAGAACGCACATCCCTCGACAAGGAAGGCCACCAAAAAGACCTGGCCACCAAGTCTCTAGTACCAAATATTCCAGGATGACCTGCCAACGCAGAAGAATGGACCTCGGAGATGACTCTACTGGTCCAACTATCCGGAACAAACAGTCTCTCAGGCGGACAACGATCAGGTTTACCCGCCTGACACTCCTGCAAAGCACGTCGCAAGTCTGGGAAGACGGCCGACAAAATCACCCCATCCCTAAGGATACCAGTGGGCTCAGAATTTTCAGGGGAGTCAGGCACAAAACTCCTAGAAAGAGCATCCGCCTTCACATTCTTTGAACCTGGCAGGTATGAAACCACAAAATTGAAACGAGAGAAAAACAGTGACCAACGAGCCTGTCTAGGATTCAGACGCCTGGCAGACTCAAGGTAAATCAGATTTTTGTGATCAGTCAAGACCACCACACGATCTCTAGCACCCTCCAGCCAATGACGCCACTCCTCAAATGCCCACTTCATGGCCAAAAGTTCCCGATTACCCACATCATAATTCCGCTCAGCGGGCGAAAATTTTCTAGAAAAGAACGCACATGGCTTCATCACCGAGCAATCGGAGCTTCTCTGTGACAAAACCGCCCCCGCTCCAATCTCGGAAGCATCAACCTCAACTTGGAAAGGAAGCGAAACATCAGGCTGACGCAACACAGGAGCAGAAGAAAACCGGCGTTTAAGTTCCTGAAAGGCCTCCACAGCCGCAGGAGACCAATCAGCAACATCAGCACCCTTCTTAGTCAAATCCGTCAAAGGCTTAACAACACTAGAAAAATTAGTTATAAAACGACGATAGAAATTAGCAAAGCCCAAGAACTTCTGCAAACTCTTAAGAGATGCAGGCTGCGTCCAGTCACAAATAGCCCGAACCTTGACGGGATCCATCTCAATAGTAGAAGGGGAAAAAATATACCCCAAAAAAGAAATCTTCTGGACTCCAAAGAGACACTTTGAGCCCTTTACAAACAAGGAATTAGCCCGCAGGACCTGAAACACCTTCCTGACCTGCTGAACATGAGACTCCCAGTCATCAGAAAAAACCAAAATATCATCCAAATACACAATCATAAATTTATCCAGATATTCACGGAAAATATCGTGCATAAAGGACTCGAAGACTGAAGGAGCATTAGAAAGTCCGAAAGGCATTACCAAATACTCAAAATGGCCCTCAGGCGTATTAAATGCGGTTTTCCACTCATCACCTTGCTTTATTCGTATAAGATTATACGCACCCCGGAGATCAATCTTAGTGAACCATTTAGCCCCCTTAATGCGAGCAAACAAATCAGTCAACAAAGGCAAAGGATACTGATATTTTACGGTAATCTTATTCAAAAGACGATAATCTATACAAGGCCTCAAGGACCCATCTTTCTTGGCCACGAAAAAAAAACCTGCTCCCAAAGGGGACGAAGATGGACGGATATGTCCCTTTTCCAAGGACTCCTTAACATAATCCCGCATAGCAGTATGCTCTGGCACTGACAGATTGAACAAACGACCTTTAGGAAATTTACTACCAGGAATTAAATCTATAGCACAATCGCAATCCCTGTGAGGAGGAAGCGAACTGAGCTTAGGCTCCTCAAAAACATCCCGATAATCCGACAAAAATACAGGAACCTCAGAAGGAGTAGATGAAGCGATAGAAATCGGAGGTGCATCATCATGAACCCCCTGACATCCCCAGCTTAACACAGACATTGTTTTCCAGTCAAGGACTGGATTATGAGTTTGTAACCATGGCAGACCAAGTACTAGAACATCATGTAAATTATACAATACCAGGAAGCGAATCACCTCCTGATGAACGGGAGTCATACGCATGGTCACTTGTGTCCAGTACTGAGGTTTATTCATAGCTAAAGGTGTAGAGTCAATTCCCTTCAAAGGAATAGGGACTTCCAGAGGCTCAAGACTAAACCCACATCGCTTGGCAAATGACCAATCCATAAGACTCAGGGCAGCGCCTGAATCCACATAGGCATCGACGGAAATGGATGATAATGAACAAATCAGAGTCACAGACAGAATGAACTTAGACTGTAACGTACTAATGGCAACAGACTTATCAACCTTTTTTGTGCGTTTAGAGCATGCTGATATAACATGAGCTGAATCACCACAATAAAAGCACAACCCATTTTTCCGCCTATAGTTTTGCCGTTCACTTCTAGACAGAACTCTATCATATTGCATTGTCTCAAGTGCCTGTTCAGAAGACACCGCCAAATGGTGCACAGGTTTGCGCTCCCGTAAACGCCGATCAATCTGAATAGCCATAGTCATAGACTCATTCAGACCCGTAGGCGCAGGGAACCCCACCATAACATCTTTAATGGCCTCAGAAAGGCCATCTCTGAACTTTGCAGCCAGGGCGCACTCATTCCACTGAGTAAGCACTGACCATTTCCGAAATTTTTGACAATATATTTCTGCTTCATCTTGCCCCTGAGAGAGAGCTAATAAAGCTTTTTCAGCCTGAATCTCTTGGTTAGGTTCCTCATAGAGCAAACCCAATGCCAGAAAAAACGCATCCACATTAAGCAACGCAGGATCCCCTGGTGCCAATGCAAATGCCCAATTTTGAGGGTCACCCCGCAGGAAAGATATAATAATCTTAACCTGCTGAGCAGGGTCTCCAGAAGAGCGAGATTTCAAAGAAAGGAACAGCTTGCAATTGTTCCTAAAATTCAGAAAACTAGATCTATCTCCAGCAAAGAACTCTGGAATAGGAATTCTAGGTTCAGACATAGGAGCATGTACAACAAAATCTTGTATATTTTGAACCTTAGCAGCAAGATTATTCAAGCTGGAAGCTAAACTCTGGACGTCCATGATAAACAGCTAAGGTCAGAGCCATTCAAGGATTAAGAGGAGGAAAAAAAAAAAAAAAATCAGCCAGGCTGCAATTAAGGCTAGGCAGCAACCTCAGAGGAGAGAAAAAAAAAAACTTCCTCAGACTACTTTTCCTCCTACATCAGCCCAAACATTTTTGGCCGGCTATACTGTCATGATTCCAATGGCAGGGAATCACAAAAGGACAAGCACCAACGAGCTCTAGGGTGATGGAACCTGAGCTGACCGCGACCCTAAACCTGAACACACAAATAACAATAGCCGGGGAACGTGCCTACGTTGATCCTAGACGTCTCGCACCAGCCGAAGATCTAACTTCCCCTATTAGAAGAAACACAGACCTCTCTTGCCTCCAGAGAAATACCCCACAGAAATAGCAGCCCCCCACATATAATGACGGTGAAATGAGAGGAAGGCACATACACAGTATGAAAACAGATTCAGCAAAATGAGGCCCGCTAAAACTAGATAGCAGAGGATACAAAAGTAAACTGCGCGGTCAGCAAAAAACCCTTCAAAAAAACATCCTGTAATTACTTGAACTCATGTTCCAACTCATGGAACATGAGGAGCAATTACAGCCCACTAGAGCAACCAGCAGCAAAGAAACAATTATATGCAAGCTGGACAAGACAAAAATAAAGCAAAACGTGGAACAAGAAAATCAAAAACTTAGCTTGTCCTGAAGATTACTGAAGCCAGAAGCTGAGGTAACAAAACACTCTGATAACCTTGATAGCCGGCGGGGAAATGACAAGAAAGCCCGGTTAAATAGGAAACTCCCAAATCCTAATAGAACAGGTGGACACCAGAGACAGCAGAACACAAATCACCCAGTACCATCAGTAACCACCAGAGGGAGCCCAAAAACAGAACTCACAACACATAGGCCCTGATCAGTCTCAATGTTGTGAGGTCCTGTTGAGGACGGTCGTTTGGGTTGCTGAGCGTTTTGGGGTCCTGCTTGCACCGGGCAAGACTGAGGGTCCGTGCACGAGTCTGTCCTTTTTGGGTATTGTTATCGACTCCGTGAAGTGGGAGTTTAGGTTGCCAGTTGACAAGGTGTTGGGTTTGAGAGAGGAGGTGCTAGACGTGTGAAGAAATTGCCGCTGCGAGAGGTGCAGTCTCTTTTGGGAAAATTGAATTTTGCATGCCGAATTATCCCAATGGGGAGGATTTTTTCACGTAGATTGGCTACCGCTTCGGCCAGGATTACCGCCCCACATCATTTTGTTCGTTTGTTGTCTGAACACAAGGCCGACTTGGAGGTTTGGGATCGTATTTTGTCCTGTTACAATGGGAGTTCATTGTTGATGGAGGAAGCAGTGGGTAACACGGATTTGGATTTGTTTACCGACGCGTCAGGTGTTATTGGATTTGGGGCCTTTTTCGGTGGCCGTTGGTGTGCTGCTAGGTGGCCGGAAGCTTGGTTTAAAACAGGGTTGGTACGGAACATTACTTTGTTGGAGATTTTTCCGATTTTGGTGGTGGTGCAGCTTTGCGGCGATGATTTTCGAAACAAAAGGGTGCGCTTTAATTGTGATAATATGGCGGTCATGTGTGCCATTAACAGTCTGACGACAATGTGGCCCTCCGTGTTCAGAGTTCTTGGGCAGCTGGTTTTGTCTTGTTTATCTTTGAATGCTTATTTCACGGCATCACACGTGCCCGGTGTTATTAATTGCATTGCCGATTCTCTGTCTCGATTCCAGTGGGAGCGTTTTCGGTCGCTGGCTCCGGAGGCCGAGGAGACGGTGTGGGAATGCCCAGCGGAGCTTTGAAGCGTGGCTTTGAGTACGTGGTCATGTTATCAGGCGGTATGGAGTTCGTGGGAGAGCTGGTTGGCGTCTTGTGGCGTTGCGGGTACTGGTCAGGAACAAGTGGTGGCATTGTTGTTGTGGTTGAGGCACGGGGCGGACCAGGGATGGTCGGTGGCAAAGGTTGATAGGACGATAGCGGCTTTAGCTTTTGGTTTCAGGCTCCGGGGCCTGCAGGACGTGACAAAGTCCATTTTGGTAAAGCAAGCTGCGAAGGGGTTGAGAAGATCAGGTAGCCGTGGCGATTGCAGGTGCCCGGTGTCTTTTGAGATGTTGGAGCGGTTGGGGGCACGTCTGGGCGATATATGTGTTTCCGGTTTTGAGGTTGTGCTATTTCGCCTGGCTTTCTCGTTGGCTTTTTACGGGGCCTTGAGGGTGGGGGAGTTGGTGTCTCCCACTACAGTTCATCAGGGGGGCCTTTGGGCGGGGGACTTTTTTGTTTCCGAGGGGTCGTTACAATTTTGGATTCGGAAGTCTAAGACGGATCAGATGGGAAGGGGTAAAAGGGTGGTTTTGGGTGCCGTTCCCGGGTCCGTTATGTGTCCTGTCCGTTGCTGGCAGGATTTTGATAGGCTCCACCCGCGGGGTGATGGGCCTTTGTTACGTCGTGAGGACGGGTCTTTTCTGTCTAAATACCAGTTTGTAGCAGTTTTTCGGCAGTCTTTGGAGGCCATTGGCGTGGATTCTTCCAGGTTCGCCTCGCATTCTTTTCGGATCGGGGCCGCTACGGAGGCGGCGTGGAGTGGTTTGGCTCCTGCGGTGGTACAGAGGATAGGACGGTGGGAGTCTGGTCATTATCGGAGTTACGTGAGGCCCTGAGAGGCTGGTGACTGTCGGTCATTGTACTCGTTGTCGGTGGGTGCCTAAGTTGTTTATGTTTTTCAGGTTCATCCTCGCTGTTGGTGTGGATTGTCGGCCACTCTTACGTGTACTGGGGCGCAAAGCAAGCAGATGTCCGATGAGATGGAAGACAGCTCGGCTTTTCCAGGGACGTGGCCGTCATCAGGTGGTTGGGGTTTCAGGGCTTAGGTTGGAATAGAGTCCTGGAGGAGGTACACAACGGCGTGCAGTTGGACAGGCCTCCCGACATTTTGGTTTTACACGTTGGGGGAAACGACTTGGGAGTTCGTCCTTGTCGTGAGTTGATCCGGGACATTAAGCATGACTTGCTACGGCTATGGGTTTCTTTTCGGGACATGTTTATCATGTGGTTGGAGATCGTTCCACGGAAATCCTGGAGGCACGCTAGGTCGGTGGACAAGATTAATAAGGCCTGCATCAAGGTGAATCGGGCCGTGTCTGGTTTTGTCACACGGAATGGGGTTTTGCCGTGCGTCATTTTGAGTTGGAGCGTGGTGGTGGCCAATATCTTTTGGGTGATGGCGTTCATCTGAACGCGGTGGGCATTGACTTGTGGGCCCTCGGGCTGCAGTCTGGAATTGAGCGGGCCATAGTGGTTAAGGCTGGTGGGGTCTCGGGTACTTGAGGGGGTCAAGCTAGGGTTGAGCGAAACGGGTCATTCATTCGTTCATTTTCAAAAGTCGCCGACTTTTGGCAAAGTCGGGTTTCATGAAACCCGATCCGACCCCTGTGCGGGGTCGGCCATGCGGTACGCGACTTTCGCGCCAAAGTCGCGTTTCAATGACGTGAAAAGCGCCATTTCTCAGCCAATGAAGGTAAACGCAGAGTGTGGGCAGCGTGATGACATAGGTCCTGGTCCCCACCATCTTAGAGAAGGGCATTGCAGTGATTGGCTTGCTGTCTGCGGCGTCACAGGGGCTATAAAGGGGCGTTCCCGCCGACCGCCATGTTACTGCTGCTGATCTGAGCTTAGGGAGAGGTTGCTGCCGCTTCATCAGAAGCAGGGATAGCGTTAGGCAGGGTCCATTAACCACCAAACCGCTTGTGCTGTAGCGATTTGCACTGTCCAACACCACCTTCGGTGTGCAGGGACAGTGGAAGCTACATTTTTTTTTTTCCCCCCTCAGCGCTGTAGCTCATTGGGCTGCCCTAGAAGGCTCCCTGATAGCTGCATTGCTGTGTGTACGCCGCTGTGCAAACCAACTGCTTTTTTCAAAGCACAAATCCTCTTGTTCCTTCCTTTCTGCACAGCTATCTTGTTTGTTTGTCCACACTTTTTATTTAATTTGTGCATCAGTCCACTCCTTATTGCTGCCTGCCATACCTGGCTGAGATTACTGCAGGGAGATAGTAATTGAAGGACACTCCCTGTTTTTTTTTTTTTTTTGTGGGAGATTAAGATTGACATTTCTGCTAGAGTGCCATCCCTGTGTGTGCCATCTCTCACTCAGTGGGCCATAGAAAGCCTATTTATTTTTTTGCTTGATTTGGGTTCTAAAATCTACCTGAAAAAATCACTACATCAATCAGTGGGAGAAAAATATTGGCCTCAGGGCTTGTGTGCCACTCCTGACTCCTGTGTGCATCATCACTCACTCAGTGGGCCATAGAAAGCCCATTTTTTTTTTTTTTTTGCTTTATTTGGGTTCTAAATTCTACCTGAAAAAATCAATAAATCAATCAGTGGGAGATTAATATTGGCCTTTGGGCTTGTTTGCCAGTCCTGAGCGTGCCATCTCTCTCACAAATAGTGGGCCATAGAAAGCCTATTTATTTATTTTGTTTTGGTTTTATAAATTCTCCCTTAAAAAAAAAGGGAGATTAATATTGGCCTTTGGGCTTGTGTGCCAGTCCTAAGCGTGCCATCTCTCTCTGTCTCTCAGATAGTGGGCCATAGAAAGCCTATTTATTATTTTTTTTATTGGGTTTATAAATTTTCCCTGGAACAGAAAAAAAAAAGTGGGAGATAAATATTGGCCTCTGGGCTTGTGTGCCACTCCTGATTCCTGTGTGCGTCATCTCTCACTCAGTGGGCCATAGAAAGCCTTTTTTTGTTTTATTTGTTTTCTAAATTCTCCCTGAAAAAATCATTTTATTTTCTTTGGTTTCTAAATTCTTCCTGAAAAAATCATTTTATTCTATTTTTTTTTTTTCCTAAAGTCTCCCTGAAAAAAAAAAAAAAAAAAAACAAATCAGTGGGAGATTAATATTGCCCTTTCTGCTTGTGTGCCAGTCTTGACTCCTGGGTGTGCCATCTCTCTCTCTCTCTCCAATTGTGGGCCATAGAAAGCCTATTATTTTTTTAGCTTGATTTGGGTTCCAAAATCTACCTGAAAAAATCACTACATCAATCAGTGGGAGATAAATATTGGCCTCTGGGCTTGTGTGCCACTCCTGACTCCTGTGTGCGTCATCTCTCACTCAGTGGGCCATAGAAAGCCTTTTTCTGTTTTATTTGTTTTCTAAATTCTCCCTGAAAAAATCATTTTATTTTATTTGGTTTCTAAATTCTTCCTGAAAAAATCATTTTATTCTATTTTTTTTTTCCTAAAGTCTCCCTGCAAAAAAAAAAAAAAAACAAATCAGTGGGAGATTAATATTGCCCTTTCTGCTTGTGTGCCAGTCTTGACTCCTGGGTGTGCCATCTCTCTCTCTCTCTCCAATTGTGGGCCATAGAAAGCCTATTATTTTTTTTAGCTTGATTTGGGTTCCAAAATCTACCTGAAAAAATCACTACATCAATCAGTGGGAGATAAATATTGGCCTCTGGGCTTGTGTGCCACTCCTGACTCCTGTGTGCGTCATCTCTCACTCAGTGGGCCATAGAAAGCCTTTTTTTGTTTTATTTGTTTTCTAAATTCTCCCTGAAAAAATCATTTTATTTTCTTTGGTTTCTAAATTCTTCCTGAAAAAATCATTTTATTCTATTTTTTTTTTTCCTAAAGTCTCCCTGAAAAAAAAACAAAAAAAAAACAAATCAGTGGGAGATTAATATTGCCCTTTCTGCTTGTGTGCCAGTCTTGACTCCTGGGTGTGCCATCACTCTCTCTCTCTCTCCAATTGTGGGCCATAGAAAGCCTATTATTTTTTTAGCTTGATTTGGGTTCCAAAATCTACCTGAAAAAATCACTACATCAATCAGTGGGAGATAAATATTGGCCTCTGGGCTTGTGTGCCACTCCTGACTCCTGTGTGCGTCATCTCTCACTCAGTGGGCCATAGAAAGCCTTTTTTTGTTTTATTTGTTTTCTAAATTCTCCCTGAAAAAATCATTTTATTTTCTTTGGTTTCTAAATTCTTCCTGAAAAAATCATTTTATTCTATTTTTTTTTTTCCTAAAGTCTCCCTGAAAAAAAAAACAAAAAAAAACAAATCAGTGGGAGATTAATATTGCCCTTTCTGCTTGTGTGCCAGTCTTGACTCCTGGGTGTGCCATCACTCTCTCTCTCTCCAATTGTGGGCCATAGAAAGCCTATTATTTTTTTAGCTTGATTTGGGTTCCAAAATCTACCTGAAAAAATCACTACATCAATCAGTGGGAGATAAATATTGGCCTCTGGGCTTGTGTGCCACTCCTGACTCCTGTGTGCGTCATCTCTCACTCAGTGGGCCATAGAAAGCCTTTTTTTGTTTTATTTGTTTTCTAAATTCTCCCTGAAAAAATCATTTTATTTTATTTGGTTTCTAAATTCTTCCTGAAAAAATCATTTTATTCTATTTTTTTTTTCCTAATGTCTCCCTGAAAAAAAACAAAAAAAAAACAAATCAGTGGGAGATTAATATTGCCCTTTCTGCTTGTGTGCCAGTCTTGACTCCTGGGTGTGCCATCTCTCTCTCTCTCTCTCCAATTGTGGGCCATAGAAAGCCTATTATTTTTTTTAGCTTGATTTGGGTTCCAAAATCTACCTGAAAAAATCACTACATCAATCAGTGGGAGATAAATATTGGCCTCTGGGCTTGTGTGCCACTCCTGACTCCTGTGTGCGTCATCTCTCACTCAGTGGGCCATAGAAAGCCTTTTTTTGTTTTATTTGTTTTCTAAATTCTCCCTGAAAAAATCATTTTATTTTCTTTGGTTTCTAAATTCTTCCTGAAAAAATCATTTTATTCTATTTTTTTTTTTCCTAAAGTCTCCCTGAAAAAAAAACAAAACAAAAAACAAATCAGTGGGAGATTAATATTGCCCTTTCTGCTTGTGTGCCTGTCTTGACTCCTGGGTGTGCCATCTCTCTCTCTCTCTCCAATTGTGGGCCATAGAAAGCCTATTATTTTTTTAGCTTGATTTGGGTTCCAAAATCTACCTGAAAAAATCACTACATCAATCAGTGGGAGATAAATATTGGCCTCTGGGCTTGTGTGCCACTCCTGACTCCTGTGTGCGTCATCTCTCACTCAGTGGGCCATAGAAAGCCTTTTTCTGTTTTATTTGTTTTCTAAATTCTCCCTGAAAAAATCATTTTATTTTATTTGGTTTCTAAATTCTTCCTGAAAAAATCATTTTATTCTATTTTTTTTTTCCTAAAGTCTCCCTGCAAAAAAAAAAAAAAAAACAAATCAGTGGGAGATTAATATTGCCCTTTCTGCTTGTGTGCCAGTCTTGACTCCTGGGTGTGCCATCTCTCTCTCTCTCTCCAATTGTGGGCCATAGAAAGCCTATTATTTTTTTTAGCTTGATTTGGGTTCCAAAATCTACCTGAAAAAATCACTACATCAATCAGTGGGAGATAAATATTGGCCTCTGGGCTTGTGTGCCACTCCTCACTCCTGTAACATACATAGTAACATAGTAACATAGTTAGTAAGGCCGAAAAAAGACATTTGTCCATCCAGTTCAGCCTATATTCCATCATAATAAATACCCAGATCTACGTCCTTCTACAGAACCTAATAATTGTATGATACAATATTGTTCTGCTCCAGGAAGACATCCAGGCCTCTCTTGAACCCCTCGACTGAGTTCGCCATCACCACCTCCTCAGGCAAGCAATTCCAGATTCTCACTGCCCTAACAGTAAAGAATCCTCTTCTATGTTGGTGGAAAAACCTTCTCTCCTCCAGACGCAAAGAATGCCCCCTTGTGCCCGTCACCTTCCTTGGTATAAACAGATCCTCAGCGAGATATTTGTATTGTCCCCTTATATACTTATACATGGTTATTAGATCGCCCCTCAGTCGTCTTTTTTCTAGACTAAATAATCCTAATTTCGCTAATCTATCTGGGTATTGTAGTTCTCCCATCCCCTTTATTAATTTTGTTGCCCTCCTTTGTACTCTCTCTAGTTCCATTATATCCTTCCTGAGCACCGGTGCCCAAAACTGGACACAGTACTCCATGTGCGGTCTAACTAGGGATTTGTACAGAGGCAGTATAATGCTCTCATCATGTGTATCCAGACCTCTTTTAATGCACCCCATGATCCTGTTTGCCTTGGCAGCTGCTGCCTGGCACTGGCTGCTCCAGGTAAGTTTATCATTAACTAGGATCCCCAAGTCCTTCTCCCTGTCAGATTTACCCAGTGGTTTCCCGTTCAGTGTGTAATGGTGATATTGAGTCCTTCTTCCCATGTGTATAACCTTACATTTATCATTGTTAAACCTCATCTGCCACCTTTCAGCCCAAGTTTCCAACTTATCCAGATCCATCTGTAGCAGAATACTATCTTCTCTTGTATTAACTGCTTTACATAGTTTTGTATCATCTGCAAATATCGATATTTTACTGTGTAAACCTTCTACCAGATCATTAATGAATATGTTGAAGAGAACAGGTCCCAATACTGACCCCTGCGGTACCCCACTGGTCACAGCGACCCAGTTAGAGACTATACCATTTATAACCACCCTCTGCTTTCTATCACTAAGCCAGTTACTAACCCATTTACACACATTTTCCCCCAGACCAAGCATTCTCATTTTGTGTACCAACCTCTTGTGCGGCACGGTATCAAACGCTTTGGAAAAATCGAGATATACCACGTCCAATGACTCACCGTGGTCCAGCCTATAGCTTACCTCTTCATAAAAACTGATTAGATTGGTTTGACAGGAGCGATTTCTCATAAACCCATGCTGATATGGAGTTAAACAGTTATTCTCATTGAGATAATCCAGAATAACATCCCTCAGAAACCCTTCAAATATTTTACCAACAATAGAGGTTAGACTTACTGGCCTATAATTTCCAGGTTCACTTTTAGAGCCCTTTTTGAATATTGGCACCACATTTGCTATGCGCCAGTCCTGCGGAACAGACCCTGTCGCTATAGAGTCACTAAAAATAAGAAATAATGGTTTATCTATTACATTACTTAGTTCTCTTAGTACTCGTGGGTGTATGCCATCCGGACCCGGAGATTTATCTATTTTAATCTTATTTAGCCGGTTTCGCACCTCTTCTTGGGTTAGATTGGTGACCCTTAATATAGGGTTTTCATTGTTTCTTGGGATTTCACCTAGCATTTCATTTTCCACCGTGAATACCGTGGAGAAGAAGGTGTTTAATATGTTAGCTTTTTCCTCGTCATCTACAACCATTCTTTCCTCACTATTTTTTAAGGGGCCTACATTTTCAGTTTTTATTCTTTTACTATTGATATAGTTGAAGAACAGTTTGGGATTAGTTTTACTCTCCTTAGCAATGTGCTTCTCTGTTTCCTTTTTGGCAGCTTTAATTAGTTTTTTAGATAAAGTATTTTTCTCCCTATAGTTTTTTAGAGCTTCAATGGTGCCATCCTGCTTTAGTAGTGCAAATGCTTTCTTTTTACTGTTAATTGCCTGTCTTACTTCTTTGTTTAGCCACATTGGGTTTTTCCTATTTCTAGTCCTTTTATTCCCACAAGGTATAAACCGCTTACACTGCCTATTTAGGATGTTCTTAAACATTTCCCATTTATTATCTGTATTCTTATTTCTGAGGATATTGTCCCAGTCTACCAGATTAAGGGCATCTCTAAGCTGTTCAAACTTTGCCTTCCTAAAGTTCAATGTTTTTGTGACTCCCTGACAAGTCCCCCTAGTGAAAGACAGGTGAAACTGTACAATATTGTGGTCGCTATTTCCTAGATGCCCGACCACCTGCAGATTTGTTATTCTGTCAGGTCTATTAGATAGTATTAGGTCTAAAAGTGCTGCTCCTCTGGTTGGATTCTGCACCAATTGTGAAAGATAATTTTTCTTGGTTATTAGCAGAAACCTGTTGCCTTTATGGGTTTCACAGGTTTCTGTTTCCCAGTTAATATCCGGGTAGTTAAAGTCCCCCATAACCAGGACCTCATTATGGGTTGCAGCTTCATCTATCTGCTTTAGAAGTAGACTTTCCATGCTTTTTGTTATATTTGGGGGTTTGTAACAGACCCCAATGAGAATTTTGTTACCATTTTTCCCTCCATGAATTTCAACCCATATGGACTCGACATCCTCATTCCCTTCGCTAATATCCTCCCTTAAAGTGGACTTTAGACAAGACTTTACATAGAGACAAACCCCTCCTCCTCTCCGATTTTTACGATCCTTTCTAAACAGACTGTAACCCTGTAAGTTAACTGCCCAGTCATAGCTTTCATCTAACCATGTCTCGGTTATTCCCACTATGTCAAAGTTACCTGTAGATATTTCTGCTTCTAGTTCTTCCATCTTGTTTGTCAGGCTTCTGGCGTTTGCGAGCATGCAGTTTAGAGGATTTTGTTTTGTTCCAATCTCCTCACTGTGGATTGTTTTAGAAATGTTCTTACCTCCCTTCAGAGTATGTTTTCCTGGGTCGTCTTTGTTCGAGTCTAATGTTTTTCTTCCCGTCCCCTCTTCTTCTAGTTTAACGCCCTCCTGATGAGTGTAGCGAGTCTTCTGGCGAATGTGTGTTTCCCAGGTTTGTTGAGGTGTAGTCCGTCTCTGGCGAGGAGTCCATCATACCAATAATTCACACCGTGGTCCAGGAATCCAAATCCTTGTTGTCTGCACCATCGTCTTAGCCAGTTGTTTGCATCAAGGATCATGTTCCATCTCCTGGTGCCATGCCCGTCTACTGAAAGGATAGAAGAAAAACTACCTGTGCATCCAGTTCCTTTACTTTCTTCCCCAACTCTTCAAAGTCCTTGCAGATTGTCGGTAGGTCCTTCCTTGCCGTGTCATTGGTGCCAACATGTATAAGAAGAAATGGGTGGACGTCCTTGGAGCTGAAGAGCTTTGGTATCCTATCGGTCACATCCTTGATCATCGCACCTGGAAGGCAGCATACTTCTCTTGCAGTTATGTCCGGTCTGCAGATGGCTGCTTCTGTGCCTCTCAGTAGTGAGTCTCCCACCACCACCACTCTTCGTTGCTTCTTGGCTGTACTTTTTGCTGTCACTTGTTGCTGTGTGCCCTTTTCTTTTTTGCTTGCTGGTATTGCTTCATCCTTAGGTGTGCCATCTTCATCCTCTACAAAGATTTGATATCGGTTCTTCAGTTGTGTGGTTGGTGATTTCTCCATGGTCTTCTTGCTTCTTTTGGTCACATGCTTCCACTCATCTGCTTTTGGAGGTTCTCTGACACTTTTTTCACCTTCTGTGACCAGTAGAGATGCTTCTGTTCTGTCTAGAAAGTCTTCATTCTCTTTGATGAGTTTCAAAGTTGCTATTCTTTCTTCCAGACCCCGCACCTTTTCTTCTAAAAGGGCCACTAGTCTACACTTCTGACAGGTGAAATTGGATTCTTCTTCTGGTCGATCTGTGAACATGTAGCACATGCTGCAGCTCACCATGTAGGTTGTCACATCTGCCATGTTGCTCCTAGATCCTGCTGACTTGCTGTGTGTTTTCCTTCTTGTGTAATCTACTCAGCCAAGCTCTCTTGCAATAATGTCCTACAGGCAAAAATTCGCGCGTCATCTGTGTGCGTCATCTCTCACTCAGTGGGCCATAGAAAGCCTTTTTTTGTTTTATTTGTTTTCTAAATTCTCCCTGAAAAAATCATTTTATTTTCTTTGGTTTCTAAATTCTTCCTGAAAAAATCATTTTATTCTATTTTTTTTTTTTTCCTAAAGTCTCCCTGAAAAAAAAAAAAAAAAACAAATCAGTGGGAGATTAATATTGCCCTTTCTGCTTGTGTGCCAGTCTTGACTCCTGGGTGTGCCATCTCTCTCTCTCTCTCCAATTGTGGGCCATAGAAAGCCTATTATTTTTTTAGCTTGATTTGGGTTCCAAAATCTGCCTGAAAAAATCACTACATTAATCAGTGGGAGATAAATATTGGCCTCTGGGCTTGTGTGCCACTCCTGACTCCTGTGTGCGTCATCTCTCACTCAGTGGGCCATAGAAAGCCTTTTTTTGTTTTATTTGTTTTCTAAATTCTCCCTGAAAAAATCATTTTATTTTATTTGGTTTCTAAATTCTTCCTCAAAAAATCATTTTATTCTATTTTTTTTTTCCTAAAGTCTCCCTGAAAAAAAAACAAAAAACAAATCAGTGGGAGATTAATATTGCCCTTTCTGCTTGTGTGCCAGTCTTGACTCCTGGGTGTGCCATCTCTCTCTCTCTCTCCAATTGTGGGCCATAGAAAGCCTATTATTTTTTTTAGCTTGATTTGGGTTCCAAAATCTACCTGAAAAAATCACTAAATCAATCAGTGGGAGATAAATATTGGCCTCTGGGCTTGTGTGCCACTCCTGACTCCTGTGTGCGTCATCTCTCACTCAGTGGGCCATAGAAAGCCTTTTTTTGTTTTATTTGTTTTCTAAATTCTCCCTGAAAAAATCATTTTATTTTATTTGGTTTCTAAATTCTTCCTGAAAAAATCATTTTATTCTATTATTTTTTTTTCCTAAAGTCTCCCTTAAAAAAAAAAAAAATCAAATCAGTGGGAGATTAATATTTACATTTGTGCTTCAGTGACAGTCCTGCGTGTGTGGCATCTCTCTCATTTGTTGCCACCAACAACAGAGTGTGTAACATTGTGCCTGATTTTCGTTGTGGTCTCACTCACCTGTAAAGGGGTAGCTAAATCATACTGAAGTTATTGCTCACCGTGTAATTTGTGTGACAGCAACAAATACCGTTAGTTTGTTTACGTTTTTAAAACAATGAGGAAGTATGGTGGAAGAGGTCGTGGCCGGGGGCGTTCATTGTCAGCTGGTAATGAGGGTAGTGGTAGTGGTGGAGCATCAGGTGGTCGTGGGAAAAAAAAAATTGCACCTAAGTCTGGAGCTGTGGAGCCAGGTTCGTCGTCTGGCTACACAAGGCCTCAAACGCTCCCTTTTCTGGGAGTAGGAAAACCGCTTTTAAAGCCGGAGCAGCAAGAGCAAGTTTTGGCTTATCTTGCTGACTCAGCCTCTAGCTCTTTTGCCTCCTCTCGTGAAACTGGTAAATGTCAAAGCAGCGCGTCGTTAGTGGATGTTCACGGTCAGGGACAAGTCGCTTCCTTGTCCTCTTCAGCAAAAACAACAACAGAGAAGAATGCAGCAGGCGACACAACGGGTTACTCCATGGAGCTCTTTACACATACCGTCCCTGGCTTAGAAAGTGAAGCAGTTAACAGGCCATGCCCATTACAAGTTGAATCTGACATGGAGTGCACTGATGCACAGCCACAGCCAGACTACTATACTGGTCCTTTGACTCAGACCACAACATTGCCCTCGCAGGGTGCTGATCAAGAATCAGACCCTGATGAGACTATGTTGCCCCATCACGAACGCTATACCACCGACCGACACGGTGACACAGACGAAGTTGCACACGAGCTACAAGAAGAGGTAATAGATGACCCAGTTCTTGACCCCGATTGGCAGCCATTGGGGGAACAGGGTGCAGGCGGCAGCAGTTCTGAAGCGGAGGAGGAGGGGCCGCAGCAGGCATCAACATCACAACAGGTTCCATCTGCCGGGCCCGTATCTTGCCCAAAACGCGTGTCAAAGCCAAAACCTGTTGGAGGACAGCGTGGCCATCCGGTTAAAGCTCAGTCTGCAATGCCTGAAAAGGTATCCGATGCTAGAAAGAGTGCAGTCTGGCATTTTTTTAAACAACATCCAATTGATCAGCGCAAAGTCATCTGTCAAAAATGTTCAACTACCTTAAGCAGAGGACAGAATCTGAAAAGTCTCAATACAAGTTGCATGCATAGACATTTAACCACCATGCATTTGCAAGCCTGGACTAACTACCAAACGTCCCTTAAGGTTGTAGCACCCTCGGCCAATGAAGCTAGTCAGCAACGCAACATCCCTTCCGGCAGTGTAGGGCCACCATTTTCCGCACCACCTGCAGTATCTGTGCAGGTTTCTTTGCCAGGCCAAAGCAGTCAGGGTCAGGGAATCACCAGTTTCGTAGTAGGAAACACTGCATCTAGGGCACCGGTGGCAACAATACCATCTCCCACCGTCTCTCAGTCTGCCATGTCCACCGGCACCCCCGCTAGTTCCACGATCTCCAGCTCTCCAGTCCAGCTCACCCTACATGAGACTATGGTTAGAAAAAGGAAGTACTTAGCCTCGCATCCGCGTACACAGGGTTTGAACGCCCACATAGCTAGACTAATCTCGTTAGAGATGATGCCCTACCGGTTAGTTGAAAGCGAAGCTTTCAAAGCCCTGATGGACTACGCTGTACCACGCTACGAGCTACCCAGTCGACACTTTTTTTCAAGAAAAGCCATCCCAGCCCTCCACCAGCATGTTAAAGAGCGCATCGTCCATGCACTCAGGCAATCTGTGAGCACAAAGGTGCACCTGACAACAGATGCATGGACCAGTAGGCATGGCCAGGGACGTTACGTGTCCATCACGGCACACTGGGTGAATGTTGTGGATGCAGGGTCCACAGGGGACAGCAAGTTTGAGACAGTTCTGCCTAGCCCACTGTCTAGGAAACAGTTGGCTGTAGCCGTTTGCACCCCCTCCTCCTCCTCCTCGTCCCCCTGCAGAAGCGAGAGCTCGTCCACAGACCGCAGTCGCACAACCACTCCATCCGCAGCTGCCACTGTTGCACACCAGGTCTCCCATTATGGGGCAGCTACTGGCAAACGTCAGCAGGCTGTATTGGCTATGAAGTGTTTGGGCGACAACAGACACACCGCGGAAGTTCTGTCCGAGTTCTTGCAGAAAGAAACGCAGTCGTGGCTGGGCACTGTAGATCTGGAGGCAGGCAAGGTAGTGAGTGATAACGGAAGGAATTTCATGTCTGCCATCTCCCTTTCCCAACTGAAACACATTCCTTGCCTGGCTCACACCTTAAACCTGGTGGTGCAGTGCTTCCTGAAAAGTTATCCGGGGTTATCCGACCTGCTCCTCAAAGTGCGCGGACTTTGCTCACATATCCGCCGTTCGCCTGTACACTCCAGCCGTATGCAGACCTATCAGCGTTCTTTGAACCTTCCCCAGCATCGCCTAATCATAGACGTTGCAACAAGGTGGAACTCAACACTGCACGTGCTTCAGAGACTGTGTGAACAGAGGCGGGCTGTTATGTTTTTGTGGGAGGATACACATACACGGGCAGGCAGTAGGATGGCAGACATGGAGTTGTCAGGTGTGCAGTGGTCGAAGATTCAAGACATGTGTCAAGTCCTTCAGTGTTTTGAGGAATGCACACGGCTGGTTAGTGCAGACAACGCCATAATAAGCATGAGCATCCCCCTAATGCGTCTGCTGATGCAAAGTTTGACGCACATAAAGGATCAGGCGTCTGCAGCTGAGGAAGAGGAAAGCCTTGATGACAGTCAGCCATTGTCTGGCCAGGGCAGTGTACAGGACGAGGTAGCGGGCGAAGAGGAGGAGGAGGACGAGGAGGATGATGGGGATGATTATATTTTTAATGAGGAAGCTTTTCCGGGGCCACTGGAAATTGGTGGCGCGGCAAGGCCGGTTTCTGGTTTTTTGAGGGACACAAGTGACGTGGATTTGCCTGAAACTGCCCCTCAACCAAGCACAACCGCAGATTTGAGAACTGGAACTTTGGCCCACATGGCGGATTATGCCTTACGTATCCTCAAAAGGGACACACGCATAACTAAAATGATGAATGATGACGATTACTGGTTGGCCTGCCTCCTTGATCCTCGCTATAAAGGCAAATTGCAAAATATAATGCCACATGAGAACTTGGAACTAATATTAGCAACCAAACAATCAACTCTTGTTGACCGTTTGCTTCTGGCATTCCCTGCACACAGCGCCCGTGATCGTTCTCACACGAGCTGCAGGGGCCAGCAGACCAGAGGAGTTAGAGGGGCAGAAATCAGAAGTGGCGTTGGCCAGAGGGGTTTTCTGACCAGGTTGTGGAGTGATTTTGCTATGACCGCAGACAGGACAGGTACTGCAGCATCAATTCAAAGTGACAGGAGACAACATTTGTCCAGTATGGTTACAAACTATTTTTCATCCCTTATCGATGTTCTCCCTCAACCGTCATTCCCATTTGATTACTGGGCATCAAAATTAGACACCTGGCCAGAATTGGCAGAATATGCATTGCAGGAGCTTGCTTGCCCGGCAGCTAGTGTCCTATCAGAAAGAGTATTCAGTGCTGCAGGTTCAATACTAACAGAAAAAAGGACTCGTCTGGCTACCCAAAATGTAGATGATCTAACCTTCATTAAAATGAACCACAACTGGATTTCGAAATCTTTTGCCCCACCTTGCCCGGCTGACACCTAGCTTTCCTATGAAAAGGTCTTGCCTGTGGACTATTCTGAATGCCTTTTCCAATCTCGTAATTTTCTGCACCTGATTGTCCAGCATACGACATGTTTACACCTCACTAAATGGCCAAACTCCCCACACGGGGCCGTGGTATCGACACTTGGCGACAGCACCCGTGAGAGTGCAGTTTGTCTGAAGAGGTGGGTGAGCCCGCTTTTGGTCGACGGCACTGCCACTGGGTCCCTCCTAGTACAATAAAGTGTCTCTGGCGGTGGTGGTGCGCACCCAACGTCAGACACACCATTGTAATATGAGGGGCCCTGTGCCTGTACCGCCGGCCACAAGACAGTTCCCCCCCCAGCTCAAACAGTGCTCTACCACTTGCAAAATTATCTCACAGCTCCACCAATGTTTAGTCTATGCGCTGACATCCTTCAATGCCTGCCACTGACAATACCATTGTATTGACATTTTTGTTATGTTAGGCCTTCGATGCCTGTCTGTGGTCACTCCTTCCACTAGGCCTCCACTGACCACACCACTGCTGCCCGTGTACCCCTGTAACCAATTTAAAATTGCCTACAGCCATGTGTTATTATTTTAGGCCTTCGATGCCTGTCTGCGGTGACTCCTTCCACTAGGCCTCCACTGACCACACCACTGCTGCCCGTGTACCCCTGGAACCAATTTAAAATTGCCTACAGCCATGTGTTATTATTTTAGGCCTTCGATGCCTGTCTGCGGTCACTCCTTCCACTATGCCTCCACTGACCACACCACTGCTGCCCATGTACCCCTGTAACCAATTTAAAATTGCCTACAGCCATGTGTTATTATTTTAGGCCTTCGATGCCTGTCTGCGGTCACTCCTTCCACTAGGCCTCCACTGACCACACCACTGCTGCCCGTGTACCCCTGTAACCAATTTAAAATTGCCTACAGCCATGTGTTATTATTTTAGGCCTTCGATGCCTGTCTGCGGTGACTCCTTCCACTAGGCATCCACTGACCACACCACTGCTGCCCGTGTACCCCTGGAACCAATTTAAAATTGCCTACAGCCATGTGTTATTATTTTAGGCCTTCGATGCCTGTCTGCGGTCACTCCTTCCACTAGGCCTCCACTGACCACACCACTGCTGCCCGTGTACCCCTGTAACCAATTTAAAATTGCCTACAGCCATGTGTTATTATTTTAGGCCTTCGATGCCTGTCTGCGGTCACTCCTTCCACTAGGCCTCCACTGACCACACCACTGCTGCCCGTGTACCCCTGGAACCAATTTAAAATTGCCTACAGCCATGTGTTATTATTTTAGGCCTTCGATGCCTGTCTGCGGTGACTCCTTCCACTAGGCCTCCACTGACCACACCACTGCTGCCCGTGTACCCCTGGAACCAATTTAAAATTGCCTACAGCCATGTGTTATTATTTTAGGCCTTCGATGCCTGTCTGCGGTCACTCCTTCCACTATGCCTCCACTGACCACACCACTGCTGCCCATGTACCCCTGTAACCAATTTAAAATTGCCTACAGCCATGTGTTATTATTTTAGGCCTTCGATGCCTGTCTGCGGTCACTCCTTCCACTAGGCCTCCACTGACCACACCACTGCTGCCCGTGTACCCCTGTAACCAATTTAAAATTGCCTACAGCCATGTGTTATTATTTTAGGCCTTCGATGCCTGTCTGCGGTGACTCCTTCCACTAGGCATCCACTGACCACACCACTGCTGCCCGTGTACCCCTGGAACCAATTTAAAATTGCCTACAGCCATGTGTTATTATTTTAGGCCTTCGATGCCTGTCTGCGGTCACTCCTTCCACTAGGCCTCCACTGACCACACCACTGCTGCCCGTGTACCCCTGTAACCAATTTAAAATTGCCTACAGCCATGTGTTATTATTTTAGGCCTTCGATGCCTGTCTGCGGTCACTCCTTCCACTAGGCCTCCACTGACCACACCACTGCTGCCCGTGTACCCCTGTAACCAATTTAAAATTGCCTACAGCCATGTGTTATTATTTTAGGCCTTCGATGCCTGTCTGCGGTGACTCCTTCCACTAGGCATCCACTGACCACACCACTGCTGCCCGTGTACCCCTGGAACCAATTTAAAATTGCCTACAGCCATGTGTTATTATTTTAGGCCTTCGATGCCTGTCTGCGGTCACTCCTTCCACTAGGCCTCCACTGACCACACCACTGCTGCCCGTGTACCCCTGTAACCAATTTAAAATTGCCTACAGCCATGTGTTATTATTTTAGGCCTTCGATGCCTGTCTGCGGTCACTCCTTCCACTAGGCCTCCACTGACCACACCACTGCTGCCCGTGTACCCCTGGAACCAATTTAAAATTGCCTACAGCCATGTGTTATTATTTTAGGCCTTCGATGCCTGTCTGCGGTCACTCCTTCCACTAGGCCTCCACTGACCACACCACTGCTGCCCGTGTACCCCTGTAACCAATTTAAAATTGCCTACAGCCATGTGTTATTATTTTAGGCCTTCGATGCCTGTCTGCGGTGACTCCTTCCACTAGGCCTCCACTGACCACACCACTGCTGCCCGTGTACCCCTGGAACCAATTTAAAATTGCCTACAGCCATGTGTTATTATTTTAGGCCTTCGATGCCTGTCTGCGGTGACTCCTTCCACTAGGCCTCCACTGACCACACCACTGCTGCCCGTGTACCCCTGTAACCAATTTAAAATTGCCTACAGCCATGTGTTATTATTTTAGGCCTTCGATGCCTGTCTGCGGTGACTCCTTCCACTAGGCCTCCACTGACCACACCACTGCTGCCCGTGTACCCCTGGAACCAATTTAAAATTGCCTACAGCCATGTGTTATTATTTTAGGCCTTCGATGCCTGTCTGCAGTCACTCCTTCCACTAGGCCTCCACTGACCACACCACTGCTGCCCGTGTACCCCTGTAACCAATTTAAAATTGCCTACAGCCATGTGTTATTATTTTAGGCCTTCGATGCCTGTCTGCGGTCACTCCTTCCACTAGGCCTCCACTGACCACACCACTGCTGCCCGTGTACCCCTGTAACCAATTTAAAATTGCCTACAGCCATGTGTTATTATTTTAGGCCTTCGATGCCTGTCTGCGGTCACTCCTTCCACTAGGCCTCCACTGACCACACCACTGCTGCCCGTGTACCCCTGGAACCAATTTAAAATTGCCTACAGCCATGTGTTATTATTTTAGGCCTTCGATGCCTGTCTGCGGTCACTCCTTCCACTAGGCCTCCACTGACCACACCACTGCTGCCCATGTACCCCTGGAACCAATTTAAAATTGCCTACAGCCATGTGTTATTATTTTAGGCCTTCGATGCCTGTCTGCGGTCACTCCTTCCACTAGGCCTCCACTGACCACACCACTGCTGCCCGTGTACCCCTGGAACCAATTTAAAATTGCCTACAGCCATGTGTTATTATTTTAGGCCTTCGATGCCTGTCTGCGGTGACTCCTTCCACTAGGCCTCCACAGACCACACCACTGCTGCCCGTGTACCCCTGTAACCAATTTAAAATTGCCTACAGCCATGTGTTATTATTTTAGGCCTTCGATGCCTGTCTGCGGTCACTCCTTCCACTAGGCCTCCACTGACCACACCACTGCTGCCCGTGTACCCCTGGAACCAATTTAAAATTGCCTACAGCCATGTGTTATTATTTTAGGCCTTCGATGCCTGTCTGCGGTCACTCCTTCCACTAGGCCTCCACTGACCACACCACTGCTGCCCGTGTACCCCTGGAACCAACATCAGAAAATATAAAAATAAGTATTTTGCTTATAAAAAAGAAAATACTGGAGAGATATCAAATGCAGACATTTTAACATTAAAAACAAACACATACAACAAAAATCTGGTACAGTACTAAAAATGGCCACCAGCTACAATAACTTTCTCCTGCAAGTAGTTAACTGAAAGGTTTTTTCAATTTTAAACACAGATATGGCATCCACCGAGTGTTGTCCTGTCGCGTCTTCTTTATATTATTGCCAAGAAGATGCAAAACAATGAAAATAATAAAATCATTATTTACCAAAAAAATAGAGTAAGTCAAAACCACATTGCAAATAAACATTCATTACAAATAAAGAAGCAGGGCGCGTCCGAGGGTGAGTATATACCTAATAAGAATATAATCACCCTCGGACGCGCCCTGCTTCTTTCCGACAGCCTTCCTTCCTAAGAATCAGCCCTTCCGTGGTGTAGAGAGAGGGTTTGTTACACTCCAAGGTGTTCCCCAGGTTGCCTTTCCTGAGCTTCGATCTTCCGGCTCTCGTTTAGTAGTTGTTGGAAACTACGCTGCATTAGGCCTACAAATTGGGTATGGGGTGTAGAGAGATGGTGTGTTCCACTGTAGAGAGATGGTGTGTTCCACTCCAAGGTGTTCCCCAGGTTTCCTCGCCAATGCTTCGATCATCATGCTCTCGTTTAGTAGTTGTTGGAAACTACGCTGCATTAGGCCTACAAATTGGGTATGGGGTGTAGAGAGATGGTGTGTTCCACTCCAAGGTGTTCCCCAGGTCTCCTCTCCATTGCTTCGATCTTCATGCTCTCGTTTAGTAGTTGTTGGAAACTACGCTGCATTAGGCCTACAAATTGGGTATGGGGTGTAGAGAGATGGTGTGTTACACTCCAAGGTGTTCCCCAGGTTTCCTCTCCATTGCTTCGATCTTCCGGCTCTCGTTTAGTAGTTGTTGGAAACTACGCTGCATTAGGCCTACAAATTGGGTATGGGGTGTAGAGAGATGGTGTGTTACACTCCAAGGTGTTCCCCAGGTTTCCTCTCCATTGCTTCGATCTTCCGGCTCTCGTTTAGTAGTTGTTGGAAACTACGCTGCATTAGGCCTACAAATTGGGTATGGGGTGTAGAAAGATGGTGTGTTACACTCCAAGGTGTTCCCCAGGTTTCCTCTCCATTGCTTCGATCTTCCGGCTCTCGTTTAGTAGTTGTTGGAAACTACGCTGCATTAGGCCTACAAATTGGGTATGGGGTGTAGAGAGATGGTGTGTTACACTCCAAGGTGTTCCCCAGGTTTCCTCTCCATTGCTTCGATCTTCCGGCTCTCGTTTAGTAGTTGTTGGAAACTACGCTGCATTAGGCCTACAAATTGGGTATGGGGTGTAGAGAGATGGTGTGTTACACTCCAAGGTGTTCCCCAGGTTTCCTCTCCATTGCTTCGATCTTCCGGCTCTCGTTTAGTAGTTGTTGGAAACTACGCTGCATTGGGCCTACAAATTGGGTATGGGGTGTAGAGAGATGGTGTGTTCCACTCCAAGGTGTTCTCCAGGTTGCCTTTCCTGAGCTTCGATCTTCCGGCTCTCGTTTAGTAGTTGTTGGAAACTACGCTGCATTAGGCCTACAAATTGGGTATGGGGTGTAGAGAGATGGTGTGTTCCACTGTAGAGAGATGGTGTGTTCCACTCCAAGGTGTTCCCCAGGTTTCCTCGCCAATGCTTCGATCATCATGCTCTCGTTTAGTAGTTGTTGGAAACTACGCTGCATTAGACCTACAAATTGGGTATGGGGTGGAGAGAGATGGTGTGTTCCACTCCAAGGTGTTCCCCAGGTTTCCTCGCCAATGCTTCGATCTTCATGCTCTCGTTTAGTAGTTGTTGGAAACTACACTGCATTAGGCCTACAAATTGGGTATGGGGTGTAGAGAGATGGTGTGTTCCACTCCAAGGTGTTCCCCAGGTTTCCTCGCCAATGCTTCGATCATCATGCTCTCGTTTAGTAGTTGTTGGAAACTACGCTGCATTAGACCTACAAATTGGGTATGGGGTGTAGAGAGATGGTGTGTTCCACTCCAAGGTGTTCTCCAGGTTGCCTTTCCTGAACTTCTATCTTCAGGCTCTCATTAAATTGTGGTTAAACGGAACAACTGCATTTGGCGTACTAGTTGGTTTGGGGCCTACTATCGGTGTCTGCCGCTCCTTGCTGTTCTCCTGGTTTCCTGTCCTGAAATTCCGTTTTCAGGCGCTCGTTAAGTAGTTGTTAATGTTAGACTGCATTTGGCCTACTAGTTGGGTTGGGGCCTACTATCGGTGTCTGCCACTCCTTGCTGTTCTCCTCCACTGAACAAAGCTGTGCCGCCTGTTTACTACTGTTGCCAATTTTGAACTGCATTTCGACTACTTACTGATTTGGGCCTACTCTCTGTGTCAGCCTCTCATTCCAGTTGTCCTCCACTGCAATGCCCCCTGATTAGTCCTGTGTTACCAATTTTGAACTGCATTTAGCCCACTTTATTCTTTGGGCCTATATCTGTGTTTCCTCCTCATCCTGCCCATTGCCCAGCCAGTGATAGATGAGTCTGCTGGTACATTGACCCATAATGCAACATTTCCCGTGCACGCTACACTGCAAGATTGTGACCCTGCTGAAAGTCAGGTCCCCCTTCCCGCATACCATACCACCTTACACGGGGACAAACAGGAAGGTGCAGATGAAACTGCAGGTTCCTTCATCAGGTGAGGGGAGGAATACTAGTTGGCGACGTCACTGGCACAGGGCCTCTCATGGTACGCAAAAGTGTTGCTGCCGGTGGGAGGCGCCCCCGCCATGCAAACACACCGCTGTACTTTGAGGGGCCCTGTGCCAGTGCCAATGCCAACGAGTGGGCCCCCCCTGCTTGCTCAGGTTCACAGCACTTGCAAAGTTGAAATACTTACCTCTCCCTGCTCCACTGCCGTGACGTGGTCCAGATTTCCTGGGCCCACTAATTACTTGAACCAGCCCTACCCACCACAACTTTAGCCAAATGACCCCCAATTTCAAATGCCTTCCAATTATTATAAGGTAAATTACGCTTGACAAGCTTCATTAAGAAGAATGGATGGTTTTGACATTAAAATGGGCACTCTAGGTGTTTTCCTGGCCCCCACTCACTGCCGACTATGCTGCCCCATTGACTTGCATTGGGTTTCGTGTTTCGGTCGATCCCGACTTTACGTCATAATCGGCCGATTTCACTCGACTCGACTTTTGAGATAGTCGGGTTTCGCGAAACCCGGCTCGACTCTAAAAAGGTCAAGGTCGCTCAACTCTAGGTCAAGCATCTTCGTGGTGGCGGGGGGAGGGGTCCTTGGAGTTGGTGCTAAATTGGCCAGGGGGGTCCGTCGGGATACAGATTCTCCAGTTGGTACATGTTTTGGTTGCGGGTCTGGTGATTTGGGGGAATCTTGGTAACGATGGGCCAGATTCCTAAGTTGGAAATGGACAAGGGTAACCCTTCGGGGTATTTTGGTGCTCTCGAGCCTGTGGGGTAATGGCTGAGAGTAATCTATGGTTGGTCTCTTGTCCACTTGTTTATACTATGGTAAACACCAGACTTTTAGCTTCAAGGACCCCTTCCCGGATCATGTTACGGTTAAATGTTTGTCTGTTTATAATAAAGGCCGCTGTGGCCAATTATATCCAATGTGAGACTCATGTCATTATTTGGATGATGGGAAGGAAAGGGGTCGGAGACCCTTGGGGAGACACTTATTCACGGTGGTCGACAATACCAATGTCAAGACCAGGCTGGAGCGAGCCGCCCCACCCCCTTCCCCGGGCGGCATACGTGAAAGCCGACATGACAGGGGGTTTGGAGCAGGGAAAAAGGGGGCAGGGAGTTTCACTCTTAGGGGAGGGTTAATGCTGGCCTGGAGAGAGTATGGGGTGAGTGGGGGGGAGGAGCCGGTCACTTCCCGCTCTGAGGACCTGTGAGCAGTCCCGCCCACCCGCCCTCCCTTTATATTTGTGTATTCGATAATTTTTGTTGGTTCTTGTTTTTGGGTCATGGTGGCTGTAGGCGGGGGGAGGGGTCCTTGGAGTTAGTGCTAAATTGGCCTGGGGGGTCCGTCGGGATACGGATTCTCCAGTTGGTATATGTTTTGGTTGTGGGTCTGGTGATTTGGGGGAATCTTGGTAACGGTGGGCCAGATTCCTAAGTTGGAAGTGGACAAGAGTAACCCTTCGGGGTATTTTGGTGCTCTTGAGCCTGTGGGGTAACAGCTGAGAGTAATCTATGGTTGGTCTCTTGTCCAGTTGTTTATACTATGGTTAACACCAGACTTTTAGCTTCAAGGACCCCTTCCCAGATCATGTTACGGTTAAATGTTTGCCTGTTTATAATAAAGGCCGCTGTGGCCAATTATATCCAACGTGAGACTCATGTCATTATTCAGATGATGGGAAGGAAAGGGGTCGGAGACCCTTGGGGAGACACTTATTCACGGTGGTCGACAATACCAATGTCAAGAGTTTTCTTTGTCTCTCGGCATTTCACCTAGCATTTAATTTTCCACCGTGAATACCGTGGAGAAGAATGTGTTTAATATATTAGCTTTCTCCTCGTCATCTACAACCATTCTTTCCTAACCTTTAACTTATGATCCTTTTACTATTGATATAGTTGAAGAACAGTTTGGGATTAGTTTTACTCTCCTTAGCAATGTGCTTCTCTGTTTCCTTTTTGGCAGCTTTAATTAGTTTTTTAGATAAAGTATTTTTCTCCCTATAGTTTTTTAGAGCTTCAATGGTGCCATCCTGCTTTAGTAGTGCAAATGCTTTCTTTTTACTGTTAATTGCCTGTCTTACTTCTTTGTTTAGCCACATTGGGTTTTTCCTATTTCTAGTCCTTTTATTCCCACAAGGTATAAACCGCTTACACTGCCTATTTAGGATGTTCTTAAACATTTCCCATTTATTATCTGTATTCTCATTTCTGAGGATATTGTCCCAGTCTACCAGATTAAGGGCATTTCTAAGCTGGTCAAACTTTGCCTTCCTAAACTTCAGTGTTTTTGTGACTCCCTGACAAGTCCCCCTAGTGAAAGACAGGTGAAACTGTACAATATTGTGGTCGCTATTTCCTAGATGCCCGACCACCTGCAGATTTGTTATTCTGTCAGGTCTATTAGATAGTATTAGGTCTAAAAGTGCTGCTCCTCTGGTTGGATTCTGCACCAATTGTGAAAGATAATTTTTCTTGGTTATTAGCAGAAACCTGTTGCCTTTATGGGTTTCACAGGTTTCTGTTTCCCAGTTAATATCCGGGTAGTTAAAGTCCCCCATAACCAGGACCTCATTATGGGTTGCAGCTTCATCTATCTGCTTTAGAAGTAGACTTTCCATGATTTCTGTTATATTTGGGGGTTTGTAACAGACCCCAATGAGAATTTTGTTACCATTTTTCCCTCCATGAATTTCGACCCATATGGACTCGACATCCTCATTCCCTTCGCTAATATCCTCCCTTAAAGTGGACTTTAGACAAGACTTTACATAGAGACAAACCCCTCCTCCTCTCCGATTTTTACGATCCTTTCTAAACAGACTGTAACCCTGTAAGTTAACTGCTGCCCAGTCATAGCTTTCATCTAACCATGTCTCGGTTATTCCCACTATGTCAAAGTTACCTGTAGATATTTCTGCTTCTAGTTCTTCCATCTTGTTTGTCAGGCTTCTGGCGTTTGCGAGCATGCAGTTTAGAGGATTTTGTTTTGTTCCAATCTCTGTTGTGAGTTCTGTTTTTGGGCTCCCTCTGGTGGTTACTGATGGTACTGGGTGATTTTTGTTCTGCTGTCTCTGGTGTCCACCTGTTCTATTAGGATTTGGGAGTTTCCTATTTAACCGGGCTTTCTTGTCATTTCCCCGCCGGCTATCAAGGTTATCAGAGTGTTTTGTTACCTCAGCTTCTGGCTTCAGTAATCTTCAGGACAAGCTAAGTTTTGATTTTCTTGTTCCACGTTTTGCTTTATTTTTGTCTTTTCCAGCTTGCATATAATTGTCTCTTTGCTGCTGGTTGCTTTAGTGGGCTGTAATTGCTCCTCATGTTCCATGAGTTGGAACATGAGTTCAAGTAATTACAGGCTGGTTTTTTGAAGGGTTTTTTGCTGACCGCGCAGTTTACTTTTGTATCCTCTGCTATCTAGTTTTAGCGGGCCTCATTTTGCTGAATCTGTTTTCATACTGTGTATGTGCCTTCCTCTCATTTCACCGTCATTATATGTGGGGGGCTGCTATTTCTGTGGGGTATTTCTCTGGAGGCAAGAGAGGTCTGTGTTTCTTCTAATAGGGGAAGTTAGATCTTCGGCTGGTGCGAGACGTCTAGGATCAACGTAGGCACGTTCCCCGGCTATTGTTATTTGTGTGTTCAGGTTTAGGGTCGCGGTCAGCTCAGGTTCCATCACCCTAGAGCTCGTTGTTGCTTGTCCTTTTGTGATTCCCTGCCATTGGAATCATGACAGTATAGCCGGCCAAAAAATGTTTGGGCTGAAGTAGGAGGAAAAGTAGTCTGAGGAAGTTTTTTTTTTCTTCTCTCCTCTGAGGTTGCTGCCTAGCCTTAATTGCAGCCTGGCTGATTTTTTTTTTTTTTTTCCTCCTCTTAATCCTTGAATGGCTCTGACCTTAGCTGTTTATCATGGACGTCCAGAGTTTAGCTTCCAGCTTGAATAATCTTGCTGCTAAGGTTCAAAATATATAAAGTCATGAATTACCCTAAAAGCACAAATTTTATTAAATATAAATCTAAAAGGCCACCAACCTGTGGCTCACCAAAAACAAAAAACAACACACCGTGAACAAACTAGGGTGGGGGGAGGAGCAAACCCTAGTGTATGACTATGCTGAACGGCTGCCTATCTGCGGGGGTAGGCACCCTAGGGGAAACGTTGTGGCGCCCCCGCTCTGCGATGGCTGACCCTGACAATCTAAATCGATTGTAGATATCTTTTGCCAAAGCATATCCAAAATCAGAGATAAGCTATTAATTCTGCTACCGAGACGCCTTTAGTCACATGTTCTCCTGTTGTTTTTAATTTTCACTGTGTGGGGTTTAGGGCTCCCTAGTGTTAGGATTGGTCTATGTATAGTTGATAGGGGTACCTTTAGTACAATATTGTCTGGGTTGCGGGACCCTGTGGGTATATCAGGGCTCATTTAGGGACCCCAGGGTCAGCCATCGCAGAGCGGGGGCGCCACAACGTTTCCCCTAGGGTGCCTACCCCCGCAGATAGGCAGCCGTTCAGCATAGACATACACTAGGGTTTGCTCCTCCCCCCACCCTAGTTTGTTCACGGTGTGTTGTTTTTGTTTTTGGTGAGCCACAGGTTGGTGGCCTTTTAGATTTATATTTAATAAAATTTGTGCTTTTAGGGTAATTCATGACTTTATACATACTATTATTACCCCGCTGTATTTATTTTCAATTAACCAAGGTTCAAAATATACAAGATTTTGTTGTACATGCTCCTATGTCTGAACTTAGAATTCCTATTCCAGAGTTTTTTTCTGGAGATAGATCTAGTATTCTGAATTTTAGGAACAATTGCAAGTTGTTTCTTTCCTTGAAATCTCGCTCCTCTGGAGACCCTGCTCAGCAGGTCAAGATTATTATATCTTTCCTGCGGGGTGACCCTCAGAATTGGGCATTTGCATTGGCACCAGGGGATCCTGCGTTGCTTAATGTGGATGCGTTTTCTCTGGCATTGGGTTTGCTCTATGAGGAACCTAACCAGGAGATTCAAGCTGAAAAAGCTTTATTAGCTCTCTCTCAGGGGCAAGATGAAGCAGAAATATATTGTCAAAAATTTCGGAAATGGTCGGTGCTTACTCAGTGGAATGAGTGCGCCCTGGCTGCAAGATTCAGAGATGGCCTTTCTGAGGCCATTAAAGATGTTATGGTGGGGTTCCCTGCGCCTACAGGTCTGAATGAGTCTATGACTATGGCTATTCAGATTGATCGGCGTTTACGGGAGCGCAAACCTGTGCACCATTTGGCGGTGTCTTCTGAACAGGCACTTGAGACAATGCAATGTGATAGAGTTCTGTCTAGAAGTGAACGGCAAAACTATAGGCGGAAAAATGGGTTGTGCTTTTATTGTGGTGATTCAGCTCATGCTATATCAGCATGCTCTAAACGCACAAAAAAGGTTGATAAGTCTGTTGCCATTAGTACTTTACAGTCTAAGTTCATTCTGTCTGTGACTCTGATTTGTTCATTATCATCCATTTCCGTCGATGCCTATGTGGATTCAGGCGCTGCCCTGAGTCTTATGGATTGGTCATTTGCCAATCGCTGTGGGTTTAGTCTGGAGCCTCTGGAAGTCCCTATTCCTTTGAAGGGAATTGACTCTACACCTTTAGCTATGAATAAACCTCAGTACTGGACACAAGTGACCATGCGTATGACTCCCGTTCATCAGGAGGTGATTCGCTTCCTGGTATTGTATAATTTACATGATGTTCTAGTACTTGGTCTGCCATGGTTACAAACTCATAATCCAGTCCTTGACTGGAAAACAATGTCTGTGTTAAGCTGGGGATGTCAGGGGGTTCATGATGATGCACCTCCGATTTCTATCGCTTCATCTACTCCTTCTGAGGTTCCTGTATTTTTGTCTGATTATCGGGATGTTTTTGAGGAGCCTAAGCTCAGTTCGCTTCCTCCTCACAGGGATTGCGATTGTGCTATAGATTTAATTCCTGGTAGTAAATTTCCTAAAGGTCGTTTGTTCAATCTGTCAGTGCCAGAGCATACTGCTATGCGGGATTATGTTAAGGAGTCCTTGGAAAAGGGACATATCCGTCCATCTTCGTCCCCTTTGGGAGCAAGTTTTTTTTTCGTGGCCAAAAAAGATGGGTCCTTGAGGCCTTGTATAGATTATCGTCTTTTGAATAAGATTACCGTAAAATATCAGTATCCTTTGCCTTTGTTGATTGATTTGTTTGCTCGCATTAAGGGGGCTAAATGGTTCACTAAGATTGATCTTCGGGGTGCGTATAATCTTGTGCGGATTAAGCAGGGTGATGAGTGGAAAACCGCATTTAATACGCCTGAGGGCCATTTTGAGTATTTGGTAATGCCTTTCGGACTTTCTAATGCTCCTTCAGTCTTCCAGTCCTTTATGCACGATATTTTCCGTGAATATCTGGATAAATTTATGATTGTGTATTTGGATGATATTTTGTTTTTTTCTGATGACTGGGAGTCTCATGTTCAGCAGGTCAGGAAGGTGTTTCAGGTCCTGCGGGCTAATTCCTTGTTTGTAAAGGGCTCAAAGTGTCTCTTTGGAGTCCAGAAGATTTCTTTCTTGGGGTATATTTTTTCCCCTTCTACTATTGAGATGGATCCCGTCAAGGTTCGGGCTATTTGTGACTGGACGCAGCCTGCATCTCTTTTAAGAGTCTGCAGAAGTTCTTAGGCTTTGCTAATTTCTATCGTCGTTTTATAACTAATTTTTCTAGTGTTGTTAAGCCTTTGACGGATTTGACTAAGAAGGGTGCTGATGTTGCTGATTGGTCTCCTGCGGCTGTGGAGGCCTTTCAGGAACTTAAACGCCGGTTTTCTTCTGCTCCTGTGTTGCGTCAGCCTGATGTTTCGCTTCCTTTCCAAGTTGAGGTTGATGCTTCCGAGATTGGAGCGGGGGCGGTTTTGTCACAGAGAAGCTCCGATGGCTCAGTGATGAAGCCATGTGCGTTCTTTTCTAGAAAATTTTCGCCCGCTGAACGGAATTATGATGTTGGTAATCGGGAGCTTTTGGCCATGAAGTGGGCATTTGAGGAGTGGCGTCATTGGCTGGAGGGTGCTAGACATCGTGTGGTGGTCTTGACTGATCACAAAAATCTGATTTACCTTGAGTCTGCCAGGCGTCTGAATCCTAGACAGGCTCGTTGGTCACTGTTTTTCTCTCGTTTCAATTTTGTGGTTTCATACCTGCCAGGTTCAAAGAATGTGAAGGCGGATGCTCTTTCTAGGAGTTTTGTGCCTGACTCCCCTGGAAATTCTGAGCCCACTGGTATCCTTAGGGATGGGGTGATTTTGTCGGCCGTCTTCCCAGACTTGCGACGTGCTTTGCAGGAGTTTCAGGCGGGTAAACCTGATCGTTGTCCGCCTGAGAGACTGTTTGTTCCGGATAGTTGGACCAGTAGAGTCATCTCCGAGGTCCATTCTTCTGCGTTGGCAGGTCATCCTGGAATATTTGGTACTAGAGACTTGGTGGCCAGGTCTTTTTGGTGGCCTTCCTTGTCGAGGGATGTGCGTTCTTTTGTGCAGTCTTGTGAGGTTTGTGCTCAGGCTAAGCCTTGCTGTTCTCGAGCCAGTGGATTGTTGTCACCTTTGCCTATCCCGAAGAGGCCTTGGACGCACATTTCCATGGACTTTATTTCGGATCTCCCTGTCTCTCAGAAAATGTCTGTCATCTGGGTTGTGTGTGACCGCTTTTCTAAAATGGTTCATCTTGTACCCTTGCCTAAGTTGCCTTCCTCCTCTGAGTTGGTCCCTCTGTTTTTTCAGAATGTGGTTCGTTTGCATGGGATTCCTGAGAACATCGTTTCTGACAGGGGATCCCAGTTTGTGTCTAGATTTTGGTGGACGTTCTGTGCTAAGATGGGCATTGATTTGTCCTTTTCGTCTGCATTCCATCCTCAGACGAATGGCCAGACGGAGCGAACTAATCAGACCTTGGAAACTTATTTGAGGTGTTTTGTTTCTGCTGATCAGGATGACTGGGTTACCTTTTTGCCGCTTGCCGAGTTTGCCCTTAATAATCGGGCTAGTTCTGCTACCTTGGTTTCTCCTTTCTTTTGTAATTCGGGGTTTCATCCTCGTTTTTCCTCTGGTCAGGTGGAGCCTTCTGATTATCCTGGAGTGGACATGGTGGTGGATGGGTTGCATCGGATTTGGAGTCATGTGGTGGACAATTTGAAGTTGTCCCAGGAGAAGGCTCAGCAGTTTGCTAATCGCCGTCGCCGCGTGGGTCCTCCACTTCGTGTTGGGGACTTGGTGTGGTTGTCTTCTCGTTTTGTTCCTATGAAGGTCTCTTCTCCTAAGTTCAAGCCTCGGTTCATCGGTCCTTATAGGATCTTGGAAATTCTTAACCCTGTGTCGTTTCGTTTGGATCTCCCGGCATCTTTTGCTATTCATAATGTGTTCCATCGGTCGTTGTTGCGGAGGTATGAGGTACCTGTTGTTCCTTCGCCTGAGCCTCCTGCTCCGGTGCTGGTGGAGGGAGAATTGGAGTATGTTGTGGAGAAGATCTTGGATTCTCGTGTTTCCAGACGGAAACTCCAGTATTTGGTCAAGTGGAAGGGTTATGGTCAGGAGGATAATTCTTGGGTGGTTGCCTCTGATGTTCATGCTGATGATTTGGTCCGCGCTTTTCATAGGGCTCATCCTGGTCGCCCTGGTGGTTCTCGTGAGGGTTCGGTGACCCTTCCTCAAGGGGGGGGTACTGTTGTGAGTTCTGTTTTTGGGCTCCCTCTGGTGGTTACTGATGGTACTGGGTGATTTGTGTTCTGCTGTCTCTGGTGTCCACCTGTTCTATTAGGATTTGGGAGTTTCCTATTTAACCGGGCTTTCTTGTCATTTCCCCGCCGGCTATCAAGGTTAACAGAGTGTTTTGTTACCTCAGCTTCTGGCTTCAGTAATCTTCAGGACAAGCTAAGTTTTGATTTTCTTGTTCCACGTTTTGCTTTATTTTTGTCTTTTCCAGCTTGCATATAATTGTCTCTTTGCTGCTGGTTGCTTTAGTGGGCTGTAATTGCTCCTCATGTTCCATGAGTTGGAACATGAGTTCAAGTAATTACAGGATGGTTTTTTGAAGGGTTTTTTGCTGACCGCGCAGTTTACTTTTGTATCCTCTGCTATCTAGTTTTAGCGGGCCTCATTTTGCTGAATCTGTTTTCATACTGTGTATGTGCCTTCCTCTCATTTCACCGTCATTATATGTGGGGGGCTGCTATTTCTGTGGGGTATTTCTCTGGAGGCAAGAGAGGTCTGTGTTTCTTCTAATAGGGGAAGTTAGATCTTCGGCTGGTGCGAGACGTCTAGGATCAACGTAGGCACGTTCCCCGGCTATCGTTATTTGTGTGTTCAGGTTTAGGGTCGCGGTCAGCTCAGCTTCCATCACCCTAGAGCTCGTTGTTGCTTGTCCTTTTGTGATTCCCTGCCATTGGAATCATGACAAATCTCCTCGCTGTGGATTGTTTTAGAAATGTTCTTACCTCCCTTCCGAGTATGTTATCTTGGGTCTTCTTTGCCGCACATCATCTACTATATAATTGTCTAAGGGTCACTTCCGTCTGTCTGTCCTTCTGTCTGTCACGGTTTTTCATTCGCTGATTGCTCTCACCAGCTGCCTGTCATGGCTGCCGCGACCAATCAGCGACGGGCACAGTCTGGAAGAAAATGGCCGCTCCTTACTCCCCGCAGTCAGTGCCTGTCGCCCGCATACTCCCCTCCGGTCACCGCTCACACAGGGTTTATGCCGGCGGTAACGGACCGCGTTATGCCACAGGTAACGCACTCCGTTACTGCCGCTATTAACCCTGTGTGTCCCCAACTTTTTAATATTGACGCTGACTATGCGGCATCAATAGTAAAAAATGTAATGTTAAAAAGAAATAAAATAAACCTGCTATACTCACCCTCCGTATTCCGCTGAGCCGCTCCCACCGGCCGCCATCTTCCGCTGCAGTTTCCGGTGGCAAAGATGGTATGGCAGAAGGACCTGCCATGACGTCATGGTCATGTGACCGCGACGTCATCACAGGTCCTGCGCTCTGAAACCAATCCTGGGACCGCAAGCTGCCGTGGACTACAAGGGGCCTTCGGAATGGTGAGTATATGTTTATTTTTTTATTTTTTCACCTGTGACAAACCTGGCTGGGCAATATACTACGTGACTGGGCAATATACTATGTGGCTAGGCAATATACTACGTCACTGGGCAATATACTACATGGCTGTGCAATATACTATGTGGCTGGGCAATATACTATGTGGCTGGGCAATATACTATGTGACTGGGCAATATACTACGTAACTGGACAATATACTATGTGACTGGGCAATATACTATGTGACTGGGCAATATACTACGTAACTGGTCAATATAATACGTGGCTGGGCAATATACTACGTGACTGGGCAATATACTACGTGGCTGTGCAATATACTACGTGGCTGTGCAATATATTACGTGGCTGGCAATATACTACGTGACTGGGCAATATACTATGTGACTGGGCAATATACTACGTAACTGGGCAATATACTACGTGGCTCTGTGCTGTATACTACATGGCTGCGCAATATACTATGTCACTAGGCAATATACTACGTAACTGGGCAATATACTTCGTAGCTTTGTGCTGTATACTACGTCGCTGTGCAATATACTACGTGACTGGGCAATATACTATGTGACTGGGCAATATACTACGTAACTGGGCAATATACTACGTGGCTCTGTGCTGTATACTACATGGCTGCGCAATATACTATGTCACTAGGCAATATACTACGTAACTGGGCAATATACTTCGTAGCTTTGTGCTGTATACTACGTCGCTGTGCAATATACTACGTAACTGGGCAATATACTACGTGTCTGGGCAATATACTACGTGACTTGGCAATATACTACGTCACTGGGCAATATACTACGTCACTGGGCAATATACTACGTGTCTGGGCAATATACTACGTGGCTGGACAATATACTATGTGGCTGGGATATATACTACGTGGCTGTGCAATATGCTACATGGGCTGTGCAATATACTAAGTGGACATGCATATTCTAGAATACCCGATGCGATAGAGTCGGGCCACCATCTAGTACCTTTATAAGTATATTTTGTGGATTCATATTCGTAACTGGCCAATATACTACGTGGCTCTGTGCTGTATACTACGTGGCTGCGTGATATACTATGTCACTAGGCAATATACTATGTAACTGGGCAATATACTACGTGGCTGGGCAATATACTACGTCGTTGTGCAATATACTACGTGACTGGGCAATATACTATGTGACTGGGCAATATACTACGTAACTGGGCAATATACTACGTGGCTGGGCAATATACTACGTAACTGGGCAATATACTATGTGACTGGGCAATATACTATGTAAGTGGCCAATATACTACGTGGCTGGGCAATATACTACGTGGCTGGGCAATATACTACGTGACTGGGCAATATACTACGTGGCTGGGCAATATACTACGTGGCTGTGTAATATACTACGTGGGCTGTGTAATATACTACGTGGCTGGGCAATATACTACGTGACTGGGCAATATACTACGTGACTGGGCAATATACTATGTGACTGGGCAATATACTATGTAAGTGGCCAATATACTACGTGGCTGGGCAATATACTACGTGGCTGGGCAATATACTACGTGACTGGGCAATATACTACGTGGCTGGGCAATATACTACGTGGCTGTGTAATATACTACGTGGGCTGTGTAATATACTACGTGGCTGGGCAATATACTACGTGACTGGGCAATATACTACGTGACTGGGCAATATACTACGTGGCTGTGTAATATACTACGTGGGCTGTGTAATATACTACGTGGCTGGGCAATATACTACGTGACTGGGCAATATACTACGTGACTGGGCAATATACTACGTGGCTGGGCAATATACTACGTAACTGGGCAATATACTACGTAACTGGGCAATATACTATGTGACTGGGCAATATACTATGTAAGTGGCCAATATACTACGTGGCTGGGCAATATACTACGTGGCTGGGCAATATACTACGTGACTGGGCAATATACTACGTGGCTGGGCAATATACTACGTGGCTGTGTAATATACTACGTGGGCTGTGTAATATACTACGTGGCTGGGCAATATACTACGTGACTGGGCAATATACTACGTGGCTGGGCAATATACTACGTCACTGGGCAATATACTACGTGGCTGGGCAATATACTACGTGACTGGGCAATATACTACGTGGCTGTGCAATATATTACATGGCTGTGCAATATATTACGTGGCTGGGCAATATACTACGTGACTGGGCAATATACTATGTGAATGGACAATATACTACGTAACTGGGCAATATACTACGTGGCTGCGCAATATGCTACGTGGCTGGGCAATATACTACGTGACTGGGCAATATACTACGTGGCTGGGCAATATACTACGTGACTGGACAATATACTACGTGGCTCTGTGCTGTATACTACATGGCTGCGCAATATACTATGTCAGTAGGCAATATACTACGTAACTGGGCAATATACTTCGTGGCTTTGTGCTGTATACTACGTCGCTGTGCAATATACTACGTAACTGGGCAATATACTATGTGACTGGGCAATATACTACGTAACTGGCCAATATACTACGTGGCTGGGCAATATACTACGTCGCTCTGCAATATACTACGTAACTGGGCAATATACTATGTGACTGGGCAATATACTACGTCGCTCTGCAATATACTACGTAACTGGGCAATATACTATGTGACTGGGCAATATACTATGTGACTGGGCAATATACTACGTGACTGGGCAATATACTACGTGACTGGGCAATATACTATGTGACTGGGCAATATACTACATCACTGGGCAATATACTACGTGGCTGGGCAATATACTACGTCACTGGGCAATATACTACGTCACTGGGCAATATACTAAGTCACTGGGCAATATACTACGTGCCTGGGCAATATACTACGTGGCTGGACAATATACTATGTGGCTGGGATATATACTACGTGGCTGTGCAATATACTACATGGGCTGTGCAATATACAACATGGACATGCATATTCTAGAATACCCGATGCGTTAGAGTCGGGCCACCATCTAGTACCTTTATAAGTATATTTTGTGGATTCATATTCGTAACTGGCCAATATACTACGTGGCTCTGTGCTGTATACTACGTGGCTGCGCGATATACTATGTCACTAGGCAATATACTATGTAACTAGGCAATATACTACGTGGCTGGGCAATATACTACATCGCTGTGCAATATACTACTTAACTGGGCAATATACTATGTGACTGGGCAATATACTACGTAAGTGGCCAATATACTACGTGGCTGGGCAATATACTACGTGGCTGGCCAATATACTACGTGACTGGGCAATATACTACGTGGCTGGGCAATATACTATGTGGGCTGTGTAATATACTATGTGGCTGGGCAATATACTACGTGACTGGGCAATATACTACGTGACTGGGCAATATACTACGTGGCTGGGCAATATACTACGTGACTGGGCAATATACTACATGGCTGGGCAATATACTACGTGGCTGGGCAATATACTACGTGGCTGGGCAATATACTACGTCACTGGGCAATATACTACGTGGCTGGGCAATATACTACGTGACTGGGCAATATACTACGTCACTGGGCAATATACTACGTGGCTGGGCAATATACTACGTGGCTGGGCAATATACTACGTCACTGGGCAATATACTACGTGGCTGGGCAATATACTACGTGGCTGGGCAATATACTACGTGACTGGGCAATATACTACGTCACTGGGCAATATACTACGTGGCTGGGCAATATACTACGTGGCTGGGCAATATACTACGTGGCTGGGCAATATACTACGTCACTGGGCAATATACTACGTGGCTGGGCAATATACTACGTGGGCTGTGTAATATATTACGTGGACATGCATATTCTAGAATACCCGATGCATTAGAATCGGGCCAGCATCTAGTACCTTTATAAGTATATTTCATATTCGAGTCTAATGTTTTTTTGCCCATCCCCTCGTCTTTTAGTTTAACGCCAATGCATAATGGGCTTATTTTTATGTAGACATCCATAGAGTGGGTGAGAGGATGTCCACCTTATCTCCACCTGCAGAGTCGTCACCACCGTGTGCTGACAGGACCTGTGCGATCAGTCACATGATGGATGAGTCACATGGTCTGGCTTCCTAGGCAGCATTGTTCAGTGTGCATGGAGAGGAAGCACTCCAGGAAAGTGTTAATTGACCTGAAACATGGACATTGCTAACCGTGAGCAGACTGATCCCCGCTTGGAGAAGGACTGTGTTACCGCTCCTGTCCCTGCGCGCCACCGTCGCTCCACCTCCGGGCTTCAGCGTTCCAGTCTCTCCAGTGCGGCGTCTCGTCCTCCTCCCGCTGCGCGTTCCCGCCGCTCCTCTTCCTGGTCACAGCGCGCTCGTGCCCAGACGGCCCCTTCACTTCCGGTTCCTCGTTCTGCTAGGGGCGTCCGGTGTTGGCGCAGGCGCCCTGGGATCGTCAAAGGGCGCATGCGTTCCTCTGCTTCTCCGCCTTACCCGGAACTCCCGAGTGACAGCCAATCTGAGTAGATCTTCCTGTATTTAAGGTTGGTCTTCCTGCTATGCTGTGCCCGACTGTCATTTTGCTTTTGCTAGTACTTCTGGCCCGTTCGCTCTGCTTGTGCTCGCTGTCTCCTGCGTTCCTCGTAGTCCGAGCTTGTTATCTTTGTCCTGCTGTTTCTCTCCCTGTGTTGTTAGTCTTCCTTTGTTTAGCATCTCTCTGTTTCCTTTTCTCCTGCAGGTACCTCCTGTCTAGGCTTCCCGGTTTGGCCTCAATCTCCCTGGTCCTGAGCTTCAGTCCTGTCTTCCAGTTTTCCTTTGTTCGCCTCTCTCCTTCCTCCCGTTCTCCTGAGTTCCTGTTCTCCTCTCTCTAGAGCAGCCCCTCTTGGTACGGTCAATGTGGGTTTGACTCCTCTGGGTCTGCGCCTGACGATCCCTGTATAGGGGTCGGTTCCATTAGGTTAGCTCGCCCGGAGGGTTTGTCTCTCCCACTGTCCAGAGGGTCCACTCTCCTTCTCGCTACTGATCGCGTCACAGACTGTATTTTTGTTTTGTTAATTTTTGCATTTTTTTCCCAGAGGGATGTGTTTCTTTTTCCCAGCTTGGTTTATGCTGCCTTTAATAAACCAAGCATGTTCTTAAAGAAGCAGTGTCCCGTTTCTATCTCTGTGCACAGCCGATTGAGCCGCTGTACCACAGAGTATAATGGAAGGCAGTGGGAGACTCGAGCATTTTTCCAGAAGACCCTACTAGAATGTGTGGGCTGGCAAGAAAATTGCTGAAATGGATGTAAACAGCACTGAATTGGAATGGGATCATCGTAGGGAAGACCCCTGGAAGCATCTGTGAATTCCAGATCGCTGTCAGAGTATTACTTCACTTTTACAATAAAACATACAAAACTGAAGATAAAATGGATTTTACAGCAAAAAAATGTTAGGTATCTTTATTTCCTGAATAATGACTTGTATATAAGGCAAAGTTAAGAAGAGGAAAACAACCACATCCTCCACCTCTGAGGCGATGTTCACACTTTGTATTTTTCCTGCGTTTTTCCACATATGCTTTGCTTTAAATGCAAGAACTAGATGGAAGAGGGACCAGATCCACCCGGTATTAGGCACAAAGGAGGCATTACACATAATGTAGTGGTTCTCCTAGACTCGTAAAGCCTACAGGATGCATTAAGTGCAAGGGCTGCCAAAATTTAGAAGGAGGGACTGCAATATCCCGGAAAATTCCTCTGGGGGCTCTATACAGTACAGACCAAAAGTTTGGACACACCTTGTCATTTAAAGATTTTTCTGTATTTTTATGACTATGAAAATTGTACATTCACACTGAAGGCATCAAAACTATGAATTAACACATGTGGAATTATATACTTAACAAAAAAGTGTGAAACAACTGAAATAAGTCTTATATTCTAGGTTCTTCACAGTAGCCACCTTTTGCTTTGATGACTGCTTTGCACACTCTTGGCATTCTCTTGATGAGCTTCAAGAGGTAGTCACCGGCAATGGTTTTCACTTCACAGGTGTGCCCTGTCAGGTTTAATAAGTGGGATTTCCTGCCTTATAAATGGGGTTGGGACCATCAGTTGTGTTGTGCAGAAGTCTGGTGGATACACGGCTGATAGTCCTACTGAATAGACTGTTAGAATTTGTATTATGGCAAGAAAAAAGCAGCTAAGTAAAGAAAAACGATTGGCCATCATTACTTTAAGAAATGAAGGTCAGTCAGTCCAAAAAATTGGGAAAACTTTGAAAGTGTCCCCAAGTGCAGTGGGAAAAACCATCAAGCGCTACAAAGAAACTGGCTCACATGAGGACCGCCCCAGGAAAGGAAGACCAAGAGTCACCTCTGCTTCTGAGGATAAGTTTATCCGAGTCACCAGCCTCAGAAATCGCAGGTTAACAGCAGCTCGGATTGGAGACGAGGTCAATGCCACACAGAGTTCTAGCAGCAGACACATCTCTACAACAACTGTTAAGAGGAGACTTTGTGCAGCAGGCCTTCATGGTAAAATAGCTGCTAGGAAACCACTGCTAAGGACAGGCAACAAGCAGAAGAGACTTGTTTGGGCTAAAGAACACAAGGAATGGACATTAGACCAGTGGAAATCTGTGCTTTGGTCTGATGAGTCCACATTTGAGATCTTTGGTTCCAACCACCGTGTCTTTGTGCGACGCAGAAAAGGTGAACGGATGGACTCTACATGCCTGGTTCCCACCGTGAAGCATGGAGGAGGAGGTGTGATGGTGTGGGGGTGCTTTGCTGGTGACACTGTGGGGGATTTATTCAAAATTGAAGGCATACTGAACCAGCATGGCTACCACAGCATCTTGCAGCGGCATGCTATTCCATCCGGTTTGCATTTACTTGGACCATCGTTTATTATTCAACAGGACAATGACCCCAAACACCTCCAGGCTGTGTAAGGGCTATTTGACCAAGAAGGAGAGTGATGGGGGGCTACACCAGATGACCTGGCCTCCACAGTCACCAGACCTGAACCCAATCGAGATGGTTTGGGGTGAGCTGGACCGCAGAGTGAAGGCAAAAGGTCCAACAAGTGCTAAGCATCTCTGGGAACTCCTTCAAGATTGTTGGAAGACCATTGCCGGTGACTACCTCTTGAAGCTCATCAAGAGAATGCCAAGAGTGTGCAAAGCAGTCATCAAAGCAAAAGGTGGCTACTTTGAAGAATTCTAGAATATAAGACATATTTTCAGTAGTTTCACACTTTTTTGTTAAGTATATAATTCCACATGTGTTAATTCATAGTTTTGATGCCTTCAGTGTGAATGTACAATTTTCATAGTCATGAAAATACAGAAAAAAATTTAAATGAGAGGGTGTGTCCAAACTTTTGGTCTGTACTGTATATATTTCTGGTTTCATATTTTCTTCTATATATGCAGTATATACATACAAAACCAAAGATGAAATCATAACAAGCTAATACCCTGCAGTAAATAAATAAACAGCAATACTGCTTGCAAATAAGAAAGGTGGATTAGTTAACATAATTTTTATCAAAAAAGTGTAAGAGCCATCCTACCTCTTCATGGTGACCCTATTCAGGCTAGTCCTAACCACTAATATTACAATTTTACTGTGACGACACAGCATTTCATGGGCGGACATAACGTCATTTCAAATGGTGTAGCTGCACCGGGGCCAGGAGGGCGGCCCCTGCATGGTGGCTAAGATTCCCTCTACACCTAACAGTTCTAAAGAGGGCGCCGTCATTCCGGGCTCACCTGCATAGGAGCAATCCAAGCTCCCACCACCATAAAGCCCTGATACATGAAGGTGAAACAGAAAAACCAGAACCCCCGGAACTGCCCAGCCAAACCCAACCGGAGCAGAACACCAATCACAACAACCTGACAAAAGCCGGAATCAGGAAGATGGCAGACGAAGGCCAGGAGAGGTATGTCAGTGACTGGAAGAATGATATCATCAGCTCACAGAAACTGACCATGTACCGGAGCCTACAGAGAGACTACAGACTGGCCCCATATCTGGAGAAACTCCCGGACCCCAGAGACCGCCAGATCCTGAGCCGATATAGACTCAGTGCCCACAGTCTGGCCATCGAATGTGGCCGACACAGGCAGAGCTACAAGCCCAGGGAGGAAAGACTGTGCCAACACTGTGACCAGGAGGCCATAGAGGACGAAACCCACTTCCTGCTACACTGCTCCAAATACTCAGCAGTGAGGGACACTCACTTCAGGAGACTCTCACATCTCTTCCCAGACTTCATCACCATGAAGGAGGAAGAGAAAACATATATCCTGCTGGGAGAAGAAGAGAGAGCGGTGGAGATAGCAGCGCGGTATGTGAGCGAATGTCATAGACTGCGAGAAAGAGAACTATGATGCCATGGACTATAGCCCCCAACCTGGACCTGCCCCATCCACCTCCCCTATGCCATGGACTATAGCCCCCACCCTGGACCTGCCACATCCACCTCCCCTATGCCATGGACTACAGCCCCCAACCTGAACCTGCCCCATCCACCTCCCCTATGCCATGGACTATAGCCCCCAAACTGGACCTGTCCCATCCACCTCCCCTATGCCATGGACTATAGCCCCCAACCTGGACCTGCCCCATCCACCTCCCCTATGCCATGGACTATAGCCCCCACAATGGATCTATCCCATCCACCTTCCCTTTGCCATGGTCTATAGCCCCACAATGGATCTGCCCCATCCACCTCCCCTATGCCATGGACTATAGCCCCCACAATGGACCTGCCCCATCCACCTCCCCTATGCCATGGACTATAGCCCCCAACCTGGATCTGCCCCATCCACCTCCCCTATGCCATGGACTATAGCCCCTACCCTGGATCTGCCCCATCCACCTCCCCTATGCCATGGACTATAGCCCCCACAATGGATCTGCCCCATCCACCTCCCCTATGCCATGGACTATAGCCCCCACCCTGGACCTGCCCCATCCACCTCCCCTATGCCATGGACTATAGCCCCCAACCTGGACCTGCCCCATCCACCTCCCCTATGCCATGGACTATAGCCCCCACCCTGGATCTGCCCCCATCCACCTCCCCTATGCCATGGACTATAGCCCCCAACCTGGATCTGCCCCATCCACCTCCCCTATGCCATGGACTATAGCCCCCACCCTGGATCTGCCCCATCCACCTCCCCTATACCTTGGACTATAGCCCCCACAATGGATCTGCCCCATCCACCTCCCCTATGCCATGGACTATAGCCCCCACAATGGATCTGCCCCATCCACCTCCCCTATGCCATGGACTATAGCCCCCACCCTGGACCTGCCCCATCCACCTCCCCTATGCCATGGACTATAGCCCCCACAATGGATCTGCCCCCATCCACCTCCCCTATGCCATGGACTATAGCCCCCAACCTGGATCTGCCCCATCCACCTCCCCTATGCCATGGACTATAGCCCCCACAATGGATCTGCCCCATCCACCTCCCCTATGCCATGGACTATAGCCCCCACCCTGGATCTGCCCCATCCACCTCCCCTATACCTTGGACTATAGCCCCCACAATGGATCTGCCCCATCCACCTCCCCTATGCCATGGACTATAGCCCCCAACCTGGATCTGCCCCATCCACCTCCCCTATGCCATGGACTATAGCCCCCACCCTGGACCTGCCCCATCCACCTCCCCTATGCCATGGACTATAGCCCCCACCCTGGATCTGCCCCATCCACCCCCCCTATGCCATGGACTATAGCCCCCACAATGGATCTGCCCCATCCACCTCCCCTATGCCATGGACTATAGCCCCCACAATGGATCTGCCCCCATCCACCTCCCCTATGCCATGGACTATAGCCCCCACAATGGATCTGCCCCATCCACCTCCCCTATGTCATGGACTATAGCCCCCACAATGGATCTGCCCCCATCCACCTCCCCTATGCCATGGACTATAGCCCCCACCCTGGATCTGCCCCATCCACCTCCCCTATGCCATGGTCTATAGCCCCCACAATGGATCTGCCCCCATCCACCTCCCCTATGCCATGGACTATAGCCCCCACAATGGATCTGCCCCATCCACCTCCCCTATGCCATGGACTATAGCCCCCACAATGGATCTGCCCCCATCCACCTTCCCTACAGCTCCTACCCAACATCCCCACAGTCCCTATCCCTATTGCCTCTATACACTTGCTTTGGCAAAACTGATGTGTATTTGGTCCTGACAATAAAGCTTCTTTGAATCTTGAATCTTGAATAATGAGGGCAATCTGGCCACTTTATCCGGCCCAGAGGCTCTGGGGGGCCCTTGTCCAGATTGCCCTCATGTGCTGCGGGCAGGGAGCAATCCCTGCAGCTCCGCTGCCTGCAAGAGAAAATGGCAGTGGAGTGGAGCTACAGGGATCCATCCTGCTTCCTGCCCGTGGAGTGCCCCCGCGGGCAGCGGGGTACTCGGTACCGGGTCCTTCGGTTCTCAGGGGGATGTCACGATCGCTGACCCGGTCTGTGGCTCCTGGGACGTCCGTGTATGAGGGGGAAGGTCTTTAAAGGGATAGTTCGTGACGCCACCTGTGGTATTTGGTCAGAGTGACCGACGCTGCTTAGGGGTCTGCTGGGATGATGTTATGGCAGCTAGATGGTATACCTTCCCACAGGTGAAGTGTGTCCCCAGGGCTTCCCAGTGTAGATAGTGGATAGTAGATGATGGATGGTGAGAGGCGCAGTGAAGAACGAGGACACAAGGTTGCAGTCTCTTTACCTTTTTATTGAAGGCTTCAGCATCCACAGTCCAGAGCACCAGATCACAGGGCAGGCAGAGTCCGGCCGGTCTGAAGGCAAATCCAGAGTCCCCTTATCCAGGTGGAAATCAGTAGCCTTCCTCTAGCGCCTTGGTGTTTGTAGTACTATACTGCTGAGCCTCTCATAAGGTCCTCACAGATGTTGTTGGTGTTCTAGATGTTGTGTCTCTCTCTCTGTCCCCTAGATGGATAGGAACAAAGCCGTATGACCGGTGGCGTGAGGCTTTTTACAGGGACTCTATCATGCCCTGGCCTCTCGTGGGTGCCATCTTGCCTCCTGGGTATGGGGCGGATCAGTAACTTGCAATTAACTGTCCTGCCAGTCTCTGGAGCAAGGCTTAAAGAACTGTTGCTCCCACGGTGTTCCGGCTACCGGGATCCTGCGCCTCAGAAGGAGGCAGCCTGTGCAGGGCAGAACTCCTTCTGGTATCCACTCCTTTGCTATGACTTCTTCTCACTCTCTACAATACAGTTCTCTGTTCGTGTCCTTTCTTAGGAACTGCCGCACGTGGATCGCACTCGATCAAAAAGATGGATATAAATAACCATGGTACTGCTGAAGGCGTCATCTTCTCCCGCAAAAAATGAGCCACTATACAGCATCATCAGTGAATAAATAAAAAAGTTATAGTCCTTATAGCAATGCAAAAATAATTATTTTTTCTATAAAATAGTTTTTATCGTATAAAAGCGCCAAAACAAAAAAAATGATATAAATGAGATATCACTGTAATCGTACTGACCCGAAGAATAAAACTGCTTTATCAATTTTACCAAATGCGGAACGGTATAAACGCCCCCCACAAAAGAAATTCATGAATAGCTGGTTTTTGGTCATTCTGCCTCACAAAAATAGGAATAAAAAGCGATCAAAAAATGTCACGTGCCCGAAAATGTTACCAATAAAAATATCAACCCGTCCCGCAAAAAGCAAGACCTCACATGACTCTGTGGACCAAAATATGGAAAAATTATAGCTCTCAAAATGTGGAGACGCAAAAACTATTTTTTGCAATAAAAAGTGTCTTTTAGTGTGTAACAGCTGCCAATCATAAAAATCCGCTAAAAAATGTATTTATTTCCATGTTCTCATTAGGGTTAGGGCTACAGTTAGGGTTGGGGCTAAAGTTAGGGCTGGGGCTAAAGTTAGGGTTGGGGCTAAAGTTAAGATAAAGATTGGTGGAGCAGCTTAGTATAAATTTTTTTGCAAAAAAAGTATCAACTAAATGCCCGTTTTGTTCCGTCTTTTGACAAGCACTTGCTTATTACTGTGATTTTTTTTTACAACAGAGTATTTTTTACCTCACTGTGCTCTTTTGTGTTCTCAAGTTTTTTGATGGTGTGAACAGGTTCTTACAGACTTGTTCAATGTGCAAGTAGCCCATGTGTTTTTGGTTCTATAATTGTTCTCTTGTTTCTACAAGACTAGGGAGTCCATCACTCCTCTGTGGGTCATTTGCATGTAAGCTGTTCCATCCTTATGTCCACATGGATATTCCTTCTCTGAACCCTGCTTATACAGGTACTATACAGATGATCAGGTTTTAAATACATCAGATAGGGATTATATACATTAGATAGGACTGCTCTATAAGGGTATACCTTGACGATTGGTGGAGCAGCTTAGTATACATTTTTTTGCAAAAAAACGTATCAACTAAGTGCCCTGTTTTTCCATCTTTTGACAAGCACTTGCTTATTACTGTGATTTTTTTTACAACAGAGTATTTTTGACCTCACTGTGCTCTTTTGTGTTCTAAAGTTAGGATTGGGGCTACAGTTAGGGTTGGGGCTAAAGTTAGGGTTAGGGTTTGGATTACATTTACGGTTGGGATTAGGGTTAGGGGTGTGTCAGGGTTAGGGTATGGTTAGGGTTATGGTTGGGATTAGGGTTAGGGGTGTGTTGGAGTAAGGGGTGTGGTTAGGGTTAGGGGTGTGTTGGGGTTAAGGGTGTGGTTGGGTTTAGGGGTGTGGTTGGGATTAGGGTTAGGGGTGTGTTTGGGATAGGGTTTCAGTTATAATTGGGGTTTTCCACTGTTTAGGCACATCAGGGGCTCTCCAAACGCGACATGGCATCCGATCTCAATTCCAGCCAATTCTGCATTGAAAAAGTAAAACAGTGCTCCTTCTCTTCCGAGCTCTCCCGTGTGCCCAAACAGGGGTTTACCCCAACATATGGGGTATCAGCGTACTCAGGACAAATTGGATAACAACGTTTGGGGTCCAATTTCTCTTCTTACACTTTTTTTATTTTCACGGCTCTGCATTATAAACTGTAGTGAAACACTTGGGGGTTCAAAGTTCTCACAACACATCTGGATAAGTTCCTTGGGGGGGTCTAGTTTCCAATATGCTGTCACTTGGGGGGGTTTCTGTTGTGAATTCTGCTCTTGGGCTCCCTCCGGTGGTTGCTGATGGTAATGCAGTTGTTCCTGAGCAGCAGTCTTGGACAGGTGTTTCTGCTAATTGCAATTCTGACTGGGGTATTTAGCTGTGCACAAAAACCCAGACTCATAATTTATAGGTGGCCAAGAACAATGCCCAGGCCCCTATGATAACCCACTCCAGATACACTGAGAACATAGGAGGACCACAGGAGTATATAGGAAAGTACAAAGTTTATTACAGAAAAAAACACATTAAAATCTACACATTAAAATACACCAAATGAATTAACCAGGGACACCCAAACACAAATAACATCATATCATCTACTATATATAATGTAGCAATTGTTACCACAAGATGAGTACAAAGTACCCACAGACCACTATATCATAATACTATAAAATCAATAAAGTTTATTGACAACAAATTTAAAAAATATACATAACACCATGTGAGTTTTATCAAAGAGAATTAGTCAAAATTCCATGAGCAGCGGAAATACCGCATCCAACCATGTCATGCTAAGCATTAAGATACATTGAAATCAATATTACTCTCATTTAAATATAAGATCCCCAGAAACATCCTTTAAGGTAATTTAAACATCTATTGTTCCCGGATGATGAGAATTCAATATATAATATGAGTGGATTCATGCTTACCCATAGTCAGTGCACCGCTGCCCCGGAACGCCCCGACGCACGTTTCGCCCGTGCTTTTTCAAGGGGAGTGTGTTCCTACCCCCACCTTACCTCATTAAATACCCCTTGAATAGTAAGACCAGCCAGTAAGGTGTTCGCATGCCGAGACGCTGCCGCCAAATTCCCAGCTGCATCAACTCCGGTACTCATTTCCGGCGCGCGCTAGAGGAAATCCCTCTCTGACGTCATATTGCGCGCACCGGAAGTTAATTGAGACCTTCGGCGACACAGAGGAAAGAGGCGAGCGACTGCGCATGCGTATACCGGCGCCATATTCAAGAAGCCCTTAAGGAGGATGCCATGTTTGTGTGCCCTATGCAAAAAGGAGTGCGCCTGCGCATACCGGCGCCATTTTTAAGGAGTCCATGGCATAACGCCGTCTCCCAATACCCTCGAAAGCGGAAGAAGAAAAAATTATCCATCTATCTATACCGCACCGAGCAGAATGACCCAAAATATAAAGGCCTACTGTAAGTATGCACACAAAGAAAAGCCCTTTCCTCCCCTATTCTACCCCAGGACACAGTCTATATAAGGGAATGGTGCATAATTTAAAAAGGATCCATATATATTCTCATCATCCGCACAATAAAGACGATCCTTTTTAAATTATGCACCATTCCCTTATATAGACTGTGTATAAATAGATGGATAATTTTTTCTTCTTCCGCTTTCGAGGGTATTGGGAGACGGCGTTATGCCATGGACTCCTTAAAAATGGCGCCGGTATGCGCAGGCGCACTCCTTTTTGCATAGGGCACACAAACATGGCATCCTCCTTAAGGGCTTCTTGAATATGGCGCCGGTATACGCATGCGCAGTCGCTCGCCTCTTTCCTCTGTGTCGCCGAAGGTCTCAATTAACTTCCGGTGCGCGCAATATGACGTCAGAGAGGGATTTCCTCTAGCGTGCGCCGGAAATGAGTACCGGAGTTGATGCAGCTGGGAATTTGGCGGCAGCGTCTCGGCATGCGAACACCTTACTGGCTGGTCTTACTATTCAAGGGGTATTTAATGAGGTAAGGTGGGGGTAGGAACACACTCCCCTTGAAAAAGCACGGGCGAAACGTGCGTCGGGGCGTTCCAGGGCAGCGGTGCACTGACTATGGGTAAGCATGAATCCACTCGTATTATATATTGAATTCTCATCATCCGGGAACAATAGATGTTGAAATTACCTTAAAGGATGTTTCTGGGGATCTTATATTTAAATGAGAGTAATATTGATTTCAATGTATCTTAATGCTTAGCATGACATGGTTGGATGCGGTATTTCCGCTGCTCATGGAATTTTGACTAATTCTCTTTGATAAAACTCACATGGTGTTATGTATATTTTTTAAATTTGTTGTCAATAAACTTTATTGATTTTATAGTATTGTGATATAGTGGTCTGTGGGTACTTTGTACTCATCTTGTGGTAGCTATATGGACTTGTCCACTAATCTGTATTAGGTTGGTTACTATTGATAGAGGAGCAAGTACAAGAATGCTTCTGGCTAAGATTAGCTATTTCTGCTTTTTGAATCTGTATTTTAATGTAGCAATTGTGCCTAGTTATAATAAATTGATATGGACAATGGAAGATCCGTGGCCACCCCAACCCGCCTCACAATAAAGCAATAACGTCTGATCCACCCATCTTGGCACTGAATATCATTACACATGCTACATTGCTTCAGACCAGACTATTATGCGCCATGTGGAGGCTGAGATGTGAACAATGTCACAGGAGAGACGTAAAAAAGTCATATGCCGACCAGCGTGACCAAAAAAATCCCTCCAGACATAACCCAAATCCGTATCTTATCATGCATGAGGGGTCCCTGGATTTTTACGTCTCTCCTGTGACATTGTTCACATCTCAGCCTCCACATGGCGCATAATAGTCTGGTCTGAAGGAATGTAGCATGTGTAATGATATTCAGTACCAAGATGGGTGGATCAGACGTTATTGCTTTATTGTGAGGCGGGTTGGGGTGGCCACGGATCTTCCATTGTCCATATCAATTTATTATAACTAGGCACAATTGCTACATTATATATAGTAGATGAATTGATGTTATTTGTGTTTGGGTGTCCCTGGTTAATTCATTTGGTGTATTTTAATGTGTAGATTTTAATGTGTTTTTTTCTGTAATAAACTTTGTACTTTCCTATATACTCCTGTGGTCCTCCTATGTTCTCGGTATTTATCTGTGCAGGACTCATTAGTCCTTGCCAGTAGTCAATGTTCCTTTGGAAGTGTTGGTCCTCTGCCTGGCCTCTCCTGCTTGCTGCCAACTCAGCAAAGATAAGTGTTTGCTTCATTTTTAGACACACGGCTGTGTGTTTATTTTTGTGCTGTTCTTGTTTCTATTTTTGTTCCTGCTAGACTGTGCCTGATGTTTTTCTCAGTCTAGTTGGATTCGCTGGAGTCGCAGATATACTCTCCACATCTTTAGTTAGGTGGTGGAGTTTTTGTATTTTTCTGCTGTGGATATTTTGTAGTGTTTTATGCTGACCGCATAGTATCCTGTACTTTCCGTTCCTATCTAGGTAGAAGTGGCCTCCTTTGCTTATCCCTGTTTTCTGCCTGCGTGTGTCTTTTCCTCTCCTACTCACAGTCATTATTTGTGGGGGGCTACCTATCCTTTGGGGATCTTCTCTGAGGCAAGAGAGTTTTCCTATTTCCATCTTTAGGGGTATTTAATCCTTAGGCTGTGTCGAGGTGTCTAGGTCTGGTTAGGCACACCCCAAGGCTACTTCTAGTTGCGGTGATAAGATCAGGGTTTGCGGTCAGTAAAGTTACCAGTGCTCCAGCGAAGGTCATTTCATGCTGCTCCAAGGCTACCTGATCATAACAGTACTACTGGCCAACAATGACTTAATTGCTTCTCAGAAGAAGGGAGGAAAGATCTTGAGCCATTTTTTTCCTCAGTCTGTTTTGTCTTTTCATGGGCGGACATAACGTCATTTCAAATGGTGTAGCTGCACCGGGGCCAGGAGGGCGGCCCCTGCATGGTGGCTAAGATTCCCTCTACACCTAACAGTTCTAAAGAGGGCGCCGTCATTCCGGGCTCACCTGCATAGGAGCAATCCAAGCTCCCATCACCATAAAGCCCTGATACATGAAGGTGAAACAGAAAAACCAGAACCCCCGGAACTGCCCAGCCAAACCCAACCGGAGCAGAACACCAATCACAACAACCTGACAAAAGCCGGAATCAGGAAGATGGCAGATGAAGGCCAGGAGAGGTATGTCAGTGACTGGAAGAATGATATCATCAGCTCACAGAAACTGACCATGTACCGGAGCCTACAGAGAGACTACAGACTGGCGCCATATCTGGAGAAACTCCCGGACCCCAGAGACCGCCAGATCCTGAGCCGATATAGACTCAGCGCCCACAGTCTGGCCATCGAATGTGGCCGACACAGGCAGAGCGACAAGCCCAGGGAGGAAAGACTGTGCCAACACTGTGACCAGGAGGCCATAGAGGACGAAACCCACTTCCTGCTACACTGCTCCAAATACTCAGCAGTGAGGGAGACTCACTTCAGGAGACTCTCACATCTCTTCCCAGACTTCATCACCATGAAGGAGGAAGAGAAAACATATATCCTGCTGGCAGAAGAAGAGAGAGCGGTGGAGATAGCAGCGCGGTATGTGAGCGAATGTCATAGACTGCGAGAAAGAGAACTATGATGCCATGGACTATAGCCCCCAACCTGGACCTGCCCCATCCACCTCCCCTATGCCATGGACTATAGCCCCCACCCTGGACCTGCCACATCCACCTCCCCTATGCCATGGACTACAGCCCCCAACCTGGACCTGCCCCATCCACCTCCCCTATGCCATGGACTATAGCCCCCAACCTGGACCTGCCCCATCCACCTCCCCTATGCCATGGACTATAGCCCCCAACCTGGACCTGCCCCATCCACCTCCCCTATGCCATGGACTATAGCCCCCACAATGGATCTATCCCATCCACCTTCCCTTTGCCATGGTCTATAGCCCCACAATGGATCTGCCCCATCCACCTCCCCTATGCCATGGACTATAGCCCCCACAATGGACCTGCCCCATCCACCTCCCCTATGCCATGGACTATAGCCCCACCCTGGATCTGCCCCATCCACCTCCCCTATGCCATGGACTATAGCCCCCACAATGGATCTGCCCCATCCACCTCCCCTATGCCATGGACTATAGCCCCCACCCTGGACCTGCCCCATCCACCTCCCCTATGCCATGGACTATAGCCCCCAACCTGGACCTGCCCCATCCACCTCCCCTATGCCATGGACTATAGCCCCCACCCTGGATCTGCCCCATCCACCTCCCCTATACCTTGGACTATAGCCCCCAACCTGGATCTGCCCCATCCACCTCCCCTATGCCATGGACTATAGCCCCCAACCTGGACCTGCCCCATCCACCTCCCCTATGCCATGGACTATAGCCCCCAACCTGGATCTGCCCCATCCACCTCCCCTATGCCATGGACTATAGCCCCCACCCTGGATCTGCCCCATCCACCTCCCCTATACCTTGGACTATAGCCCCCACAATGGATCTGCCCCATCCACCTCCCCTATGCCATGGACTATAGCCCCCACAATGGATCTGCCCCATCCACCTCCCCTATGCCATGGACTATAGCCCCCACCCTGGACCTGCCCCATCCACCTCCCCTATGCCATGGACTATAGCCCCCACAATGGATCTGCCCCCATCCACCTCCCCTATGCCATGGACTATAGCCCCCAACCTGGATCTGCCCCATCCACCTCCCCTATGCCATGGACTATAGCCCCCACAATGGATCTGCCCCATCCACCTCCCCTATGCCATGGACTATAGCCCCCACCCTGGATCTGCCCCATCCACCTCCCCTATACCTTGGACTATAGCCCCCACAATGGATCTGCCCCATCCACCTCCCCTATGCCATGGACTATAGCCCCCACCCTGGATCTGCCCCATCCACCTCCCCTATGCCATGGACTATAGCCCCCACCCTGGACCTGCCCCATCCACCTCCCCTATGCCATGGACTATAGCCCCCACCCTGGATCTGCCCCATCCACCCCCCCTATGCCATGGACTATAGCCCCCACAATGGATCTGCCCCATCCACCTCCCCTATGCCATGGACTATAGCCCCCACAATGGATCTGCCCCCATCCACCTCCCCTATGCCATGGACTATAGCCCCCACAATGGATCTGCCCCATCCACCTCCCCTATGTCATGGACTATAGCCCCCACAATGGATCTGCCCCCATCCACCTCCCCTATGCCATGGACTATAGCCCCCACCCTGGATCTGCCCCCATCCACCTCCCCTATGCCATGGTCTATAGCCCCCACAATGGATCTGCCCCCATCCACCTCCCCTATGCCATGGACTATAGCCCCCACAATGGATCTGCCCCATCCACCTCCCCTATGCCATGGACTATAGCCCCCACAATGGATCTGCCCCCATCCACCTTCCCTACAGCTCCTACCCAACATCCCCACAGTCCCTATCCCTATTGCCTCTATACACTTGCTTTGGCAAAACTGATGTGTATTTGGTCCTGACAATAAAGCTTCTTTGAATCTTGAATCTTGAATAATGAGGGCAATCTGGCCACTTTATCCGGCCCAGAGGCTCTGGGGGGCCCTTGTCCAGATTGCCCTCATGTGCTGCGGGCAGGGAGCAATCCCTGCAGCTCCGCTGCCTGCAAGAGAAAATGGCAGTGGAGTGGAGCTACAGGGATCCATCCTGCTTCCTGCCCGTGGAGTGCCCCCGCGGGCAGCGGGGTACTCGGTACCGGGTCCTTCGGTTCTCAGGGGGATGTCACGATCGCTGACCCGGTCTGTGGCTCCTGGGACGTCCGTGTATGAGGGGGAAGGTCTTTAAAGGGATAGTTCGTGACGCCACCTGTGGTATTTGGTCAGAGTGACCGACGCTGCTTAGGGGTCTGCTGGGGTGATGTTATGGCAGCTAGATGGTATACCTTCCCACAGGTGAAGTGTGTCCCCAGGGCTTCCCAGTGTAGATAGTGGATAGTAGATGATGGATGGTGAGAGGCGCAGTGAAGAACGAGGACACAAGGTTGCAGTCTCTTTACCTTTTTATTGAAGGCTTCAGCATCCACAGTCCAGAGCACCAGATCACAGGGCAGGCAGAGTCCGGCCGGTCTGAAGGCAAATCCAGAGTCCCCTTATCCAGGTGGAAATCAGTAGCCTTCCTCTAGCGCCTTGGTGTTTGTAGTACTATACTGCTGAGCCTCTCATAAGGTCCTCACAGATGTTGTTGGTGTTCTAGATGTTGTGTCTCTCTCTCTGTCCCCTAGATGGATAGGAACAAAGCCGTATGACCGGTGGCGTGAGGCTTTTTACAGGGACTCTATCATGCCCTGGCCTCTCGTGGGTGCCATCTTGCCTCCTGGGTATGGGGCGGATCAGTAACTTGCAATTAACTGTCCTGCCAGTCTCTGGAGCAAGGCTTAAAGAACTGTTGCTCCCACGGTGTTCCGGCTACCGGGATCCTGCGCCTCAGAAGGAGGCAGCCTGTGCAGGGCAGAACTCCTTCTGGTATCCACTCCTTTGCTATGACTTCTTCTCACTCTCTACAATACAGTTCTCTGTTCGTGTCCTTTCTTAGGAACTGCCGCACGTGGATCGCACTCGATCAAAAAGATGGATATAAATAACCATGGTACTGCTGAAGGCGTCATCTTCTCCCGCAAAAAATGAGCCACTATACAGCATCATCAGTGAATAAATAAAAAAGTTATAGTCCTTATAGCAATGCAAAAATAATTATTTTTTCTATAAAATAGTTTTTATCGTATAAAAGCGCCAAAACAAAAAAAATGATATAAATGAGATATCACTGTAATCGTACTGACCCGAAGAATAAAACTGCTTTATCAATTTTACCAAATGCGGAACGGTATAAACGCCCCCCACAAAAGAAATTCATGAATAGCTGGTTTTTGGTCATTCTGCCTCACAAAAATAGGAATAAAAAGCGATCAAAAAATGTCACGTGCCCGAAAATGTTACCAATAAAAATATCAACCCGTCCCGCAAAAAGCAAGACCTCACATGACTCTGTGGACCAAAATATGGAAAAATTATAGCTCTCAAAATGTGGAGACGCAAAAACTATTTTTTGCAATAAAAAGTGTCTTTTAGTGTGTAACAGCTGCCAATCATAAAAATCCGCTAAAAAATGTATTTATTTCCATGTTCTCATTAGGGTTAGGGCTACAGTTAGGGTTGGGGCTAAAGTTAGGGCTGGGGCTAAAGTTAGGGTTGGGGCTAAAGTTAAGATAAAGATTGGTGGAGCAGCTTAGTATAAATTTTTTTGCAAAAAAAGTATCAACTAAATGCCCGTTTTTTTCCGTCTTTTGACAAGCACTTGCTTATTACTGTGATTTTTTTTTACAACAGAGTATTTTTTACCTCACTGTGCTCTTTTGTGTTCTCAAGTTTTTTGATGGTGTGAACAGGTTCTTACAGACTTGTTCAATGTGCAAGTAGCCCATGTGTTTTTGGTTCTATAATTGTTCTCTTGTTTCTACAAGACTAGGGAGTCCATCACTCCTCTGTGGGTCATTTGCATGTAAGCTGTTCCATCCTTATGTCCACATGGATATTCCTTCTCTGAACCCTGCTTATACAGGTACTATACAGATGATCAGGTTTTAAATACATCGGATAGGGATTATATACATTAGATAGGACTGCTCTATAAGGGTATACCTTGACGATTGGTGGAGCAGCTTAGTATACATTTTTTTGCAAAAAAACGTATCAACTAAGTGCCCTGTTTTTCCATCTTTTGACAAGCACTTGCTTATTACTGTGATTTTTTTTACAACAGAGTATTTTTGACCTCACTGTGCTCTTTTGTGTTCTAAAGTTAGGATTGGGGCTACAGTTAGGGTTGGGGCTAAAGTTAGGGTTAGGGTTTGGATTACATTTACGGTTGGGATTAGGGTTAGGGGTGTGTCAGGGTTAGGGTATGGTTAGGGTTATGGTTGGGATTAGGGTTAGGGGTGTGTTGGAGTAAGGGGTGTGGTTAGGGTTAGGGGTGTGTTGGGGTTAAGGGTGTGGTTGGGTTTAGGGGTGTGGTTGGGATTAGGGTTAGGGGTGTGTTTGGGATAGGGTTTCAGTTATAATTGGGGTTTTCCACTGTTTAGGCACATCAGGGGCTCTCCAAACGCGACATGGCATCCGATCTCAATTCCAGCCAATTCTGCATTGAAAAAGTAAAACAGTGCTCCTTCTCTTCCGAGCTCTCCCGTGTGCCCAAACAGGGGTTTACCCCAACATATGGGGTATCAGCGTACTCAGGACAAATTGGATAACAACTTTTGGGGTCCAATTTCTCTTCTTACACTTTTTTTATTTTCACGGCTCTGCATTATAAACTGTAGTGAAACACTTGGGGGTTCAAAGTTCTCACAACACATCTGGATAAGTTCCTTGGGGGGGTCTAGTTTCCAATATGCTGTCACTTGGGGGGGTTTCTGTTGTGAATTCTGCTCTTGGGCTCCCTCCGGTGGTTGCTGATGGTAATGCAGTTGTTCCTGAGCAGCAGTCTTGGACAGGTGTTTCTGCTAATTGCAATTCTGACTGGGGTATTTAGCTGTGCACAAAAACCCAGACTCATAATTTATAGGTGGCCAAGAACAATGCCCAGACCCCTATGATAACCCACTCCAGATACACTGAGAACATAGGAGGACCACAGGAGTATATAGGAAAGTACAAAGTTTATTACAGAAAAAAACACATTAAAATCTACACATTAAAATACACCAAATGAATTAACCAGGGACACCCAAACACAAATAACATCATATCATCTACTATATATAATGTAGCAATTGTTACCACAAGATGAGTACAAAGTACCCACAGACCACTATATCATAATACTATAAAATCAATAAAGTTTATTGACAACAAATTTAAAAAATATACATAACACCATGTGAGTTTTATCAAAGAGAATTAGTCAAAATTCCATGAGCAGCGGAAATACCGCATCCAACCATGTCATGCTAAGCATTAAGATACATTGAAATCAATATTACTCTCATTTAAATATAAGATCCCCAGAAACATCCTTTAAGGTAATTTAAACATCTATTGTTCCCGGATGATGAGAATTCAATATATAATATGAGTGGATTCATGCTTACCCATAGTCAGTGCACCGCTGCCCCGGAACGCCCCGACGCACGTTTCGCCCGTGCTTTTTCAAGGGGAGTGTGTTCCTACCCCCACCTTACCTCATTAAATACCCCTTGAATAGTAAGACCAGCCAGTAAGGTGTTCGCATGCCGAGACGCTGCCGCCAAATTCCCAGCTGCATCAACTCCGGTACTCATTTCCGGCGCGCGCTAGAGGAAATCCCTCTCTGACGTCATATTGCGCGCACCGGAAGTTAATTGAGACCTTCGGCGACACAGAGGAAAGAGGCGAGCGACTGCGCATGCGTATACCGGCGCCATATTCAAGAAGCCCTTAAGGAGGATGCCATGTTTGTGTGCCCTATGTAAAAAGGAGTGCGCCTGCGCATACCGGCGCCATTTTTAAGGAGTCCATGGCATAACGCCGTCTCCCAATACCCTCGAAAGCGGAAGAAGAAAAAATTATCCATCTATCTATACCGCACCGAGCAGAATGACCCAAAATATAAAGGCCTACTGTAAGTATGCACACAAAGAAAAGCCCTTTCCTCCCCTATTCTACCCCAGGACACAGTCTATATAAGGGAATGGTGCATAATTTAAAAAGGATCCATATATATTCTCATCATCCGCACAATAAAGACGATCCTTTTTAAATTATGCACCATTCCCTTATATAGACTGTGTATAAATAGATGGATAATTTTTTCTTCTTCCGCTTTCGAGGGTATTGGGAGACGGCGTTATGCCATGGACTCCTTAAAAATGGCGCCGGTATGCGCAGGCGCACTCCTTTTTGCATAGGGCACACAAACATGGCATCCTCCTTAAGGGCTTCTTGAATATGGCGCCGGTATACGCATGCGCAGTCGCTCGCCTCTTTCCTCTGTGTCGCCGAAGGTCTCAATTAACTTCCGGTGCGCGCAATATGACGTCAGAGAGGGATTTCCTCTAGCGTGCGCCGGAAATGAGTACCGGAGTTGATGCAGCTGGGAATTTGGCGGCAGCGTCTCGGCATGCGAACACCTTACTGGCTGGTCTTACTATTCAAGGGGTATTTAATGAGGTAAGGTGGGGGTAGGAACACACTCCCCTTGAAAAAGCACGGGCGAAACGTGCGTCGGGGCGTTCCGGGGCAGCGGTGCACTGACTATGGGTAAGCATGAATCCACTCGTATTATATATTGAATTCTCATCATCCGGGAACAATAGATGTTGAAATTACCTTAAAGGATGTTTCTGGGGATCTTATATTTAAATGAGAGTAATATTGATTTCAATGTATCTTAATGCTTAGCATGACATGGTTGGATGCGGTATTTCCGCTGCTCATGGAATTTTGACTAATTCTCTTTGATAAAACTCACATGGTGTTATGTATATTTTTTAAATTTGTTGTCAATAAACTTTATTGATTTTATAGTATTGTGATATAGTGGTCTGTGGGTACTTTGTACTCATCTTGTGGTAGCTATATGGACTTGTCCACTAATCTGTATTAGGTTGGTTACTATTGATAGAGGAGCAAGTACAAGAATGCTTCTGGCTAAGATTAGCTATTTCTGCTTTTTGAATCTGTATTTTAATGTAGCAATTGTGCCTAGTTATAATAAATTGATATGGACAATGGAAGATCCGTGGCCACCCCAACCCGCCTCACAATAAAGCAATAACGTCTGATCCACCCATCTTGGCACTGAATATCATTACACATGCTACATTGCTTCAGACCAGACTATTATGCGCCATGTGGAGGCTGAGATGTGAACAATGTCACAGGAGAGACGTAAAAAAGTCATATGCCGACCAGCGTGACCAAAAAAATCCCTCCAGACATAACCCAAATCCGTATCTTATCATGCAGGAGGGGTCCCTGGATTTTTACGTCTCTCCTGTGACATTGTTCACATCTCAGCCTCCACATGGCGCATAATAGTCTGGTCTGAAGGAATGTAGCATGTGTAATGATATTCAGTACCAAGATGGGTGGATCAGACGTTATTGCTTTATTGTGAGGCGGGTTGGGGTGGCCACGGATCTTCCATTGTCCATATCAATTTATTATAACTAGGCACAATTGCTACATTATATATAGTAGATGAATTGATGTTATTTGTGTTTGGGTGTCCCTGGTTAATTCATTTGGTGTCTTTTAATGTGTAGATTTTAATGTGTTTTTTTCTGTAATAAACTTTGTACTTTCCTATATACTCCTGTGGTCCTCCTATGTTCTCGGTATTTATCTGTGCAGGACTCATTAGTCCTTGCCAGTAGTCAATGTTCCTTTGGAAGTGTTGGTCCTCTGCCTGGCCTCTCCTGCTTGCTGCCAACTCAGCAAAGATAAGTGTTTGCTTCATTTTTAGACACACGGCTGTGTGTTTATTTTTGTGCTGTTCTTGTTTCTATTTTTGTTCCTGCTAGACTGTGCCTGATGTTTTTCTCAGTCTAGTTGGATTCGCTGGAGTCGCAGATATACTCTCCACATCTTTAGTTAGGTGGTGGAGTTTTTGTATTTTTCTGCTGTGGATATTTTGTAGTGTTTTATGCTGACCGCATAGTATCCTGTACTTTCCGTTCCTATCTAGGTAGAAGTGGCCTCCTTTGCTTATCCCTGTTTTCTGCCTGCGTGTGTCTTTTCCTCTCCTACTCACAGTCATTATTTGTGGGGGGCTACCTATCCTTTGGGGATCTTCTCTGAGGCAAGAGAGTTTTCCTATTTCCATCTTTAGGGGTATTTAATCCTTAGGCTGTGTCGAGGTGTCTAGGTCTGGTTAGGCACACCCCAAGGCTACTTCTAGTTGCGGTGATAAGATCAGGGTTTGCGGTCAGTAAAGTTACCAGTGCTCCAGCGAAGGTCATTTCATGCTGCTCCAAGGCTACCTGATCATAACAGTACTACTGGCCAACAATGACTTAATTGCTTCTCAGAAGAAGGGAGGAAAGATCTTGAGCCATTTTTTTCCTCAGTCTGTTTTGTCTTTTCCTCCCTCTTTATCTCTGGGTGGCTGAACAGCCTTGTGTTAGCATGAATGTTCAGGAATTAGTTTCTCGTGTAGACCAACTTGCTGCTAGAGTACACGGTATTTCGGATTACATTTTTCAGACTCCTGCTTTTGAGCCGAAGATTCCTACTCCTGATTTGTTTTTTGGTGACATGTCCAAATTTTTGAGTTTTAAAAACAACTGTAAACTGTTTTTTGCATTGAAACCTCGATCCTCCGGTGATTCCATTCAACAAGTTAAAATCATTATTTCCCTGCTGCGTGGTGATCCACAGGATTGGGCATTTTCCCTGGAATCTGGGGATCCTGCTTTGCTTAATGTAGACTCCTTCTTTCAGGCGTTAGGATTACTGTATGATGAACCTAATTTGGTGGATCAAGCTGAGAAGACCTTGTTGGCCCTGTCTCAGGATCAAGAGGCGGCAGAATTGTATTGTCAGAAATTCAGAAAATGGTCTGTATTGACTAAATGGAATAATGATGCTTTGGCGGCAATTTTCAGAAAGGGTCTTTCTAAATCCGTTAAAGATGTTATGGTGGGGTTTCCCACACCCTCCAATCTGAGTGATTCTATGTCTCTGGCCATTCAGATTGATCGGCGCTTGCGGGAGCGCAGAACTGTGCATGCTATGGCGTTATCCTCAGAGCAAATTCCTGAGCCAATGCAATGTGATAGGATTCTGTCTAGAACGGAACGACAAGGTTTTTGACGTCAGAATAGGTTGTGTTATTATTGTGGCGATGCTTCTCATGTCATTTCAGTCTGCCCTAAGCGGACAAAGAGGATCGCCAGTTCAATTACCATCAGTACTGTACAACCTAAATTTCTGTTATCTGTGTCCATGATCTGCTCATTGTCATCATTTTCTGTCATGGCGTTTGTGGATTCAGGCGCCGCCTTGAACTTAATGGACTCTGAATTTGCCAAGCGTTGTGGTTTTCCCTTGCAGCCTTTGCAGAACCCTATTCCTTTAAGGGGCATTGATGCTACACCCTTGGCTAAAAATAAGCCCCAGTTTTGGACACAGGTGACCATGCGCATGGCGCCAGCCCATCAGGAAGATTGTCGATTTCTGGTGTTGCCTAATTTGCATGATGCTATCGTGCTGGGTTTCCCGTGGTTGCAGGTACATAATCCTGTGTTGGACTGGAAGTCCATGTCTGTGACTAGTTGGGGTTGTCAGGGGGTTCATAATGATGTGCCTCTGATGTCTATCGCCCCTTCTTCCTCTTCTGAAATTCCGGAGTTTTTGTCTGATTTTCAGGATGTATTCGATGAGCCCAAGTCCAGTTTCCTTCCACCGCACAGGGACTGCGATTGTGCTTTTGACTTGATTCCAGGCTGTAAGTTTCCTAAGGGTCGACTTTTCAACCTATCTGTGCCTCAACATGCCGCCATGCGGAGCTATATTAAGGAGTCTTTGGAGAAAGGGCATATTCGGCCATCTTCTTCACCGATGGGAGCGGGGTTCTTTTTTGTTGCTAAAAAAGATGGTTCCTTAAGACCCTGTATTGATTATCGCCTCTTGAATAAGATCACGGTCAAGTTTCAATATCCTTTACCTTTGCTTTCCGATTTGTTTGCTAGGATTAAGGGAGCTAGTTGGTTTACGAAGATTGACCTTCTGGGGGCATATAATCTTGATCGTATTAAGCAGGGTGATGAATGGAAAACTGCGTTTAACACGCCCGAAGGCCATTTTGAATACCTTGTGATGCCATTCGGACTCTCTAATGCTCCATCTGTTTTTCAGTCCTTCATGCATGATATCTTCGTGAATTATCTTGATAAATTCTTGATTGTATATTAGGACGATATTTTGATTTTTTCCGATGATTGGGAGTCTCATGTGCAGCAGGTCAGGATGGTATTTCAGATCCTTCGTGACAATGCATTGTTTGTGAAAGGGTCTAAGTGTCTTTTTGGGGTGCAGAAGGTTTCCTTTTTGGGCTTTATTTTTTCTCCCTCGTCTATAGAGATGGATCCGGTTAAGGTTCAGGCCATTCATGATTGGATTCAGCCCACATCCGTGAAGAGCCTTCAGAAATTTTTGGGTTTTGCTAATTTTTATCGCCGTTTCATTGCTAATTTTTCCAGCGTGGTTAAACCCTTGACTGATTTGACGAAGAAGGGCGCTGATGTGGCGAATTGGTCCCCTGCGGCTGTCACTGCCTTTCAGGAACTTAAGCATCGTTTTACTTCTGCTCCTGTGTTGCATCAACCGGATGTTTCTCTTCCGTTTCAGGTTCAGGTTGACGCTTCTGAGATTGGGGCAGGGGCCGTTTTGTCTCAGAGGGATCCTGTTGGTTCCTTAATGAAACCGTGTGCCTTCTTTTCCAGTAAGTATTTGCCTGCTGAACGCAATTATGATGTCGGCAATCGGGAGTTGTTGGCTATGAAGTGGGCGTTTGAGGAGTGGCGACATTGGCTTGAGGGAGCTAAGCACCGTATTGTGGTCTTGACCGATCATAAGAATCTGATTTACCTCGAGTCTGCCAAACGGTTGAATCCTAGACAGGCTCGATGGTCCTTGTTTTTTTCTCATTTTGATTTCGTGGTCTCGTACCTTCCGGGTTCTAAGAATATTAAGGCTGATGCCCTCTCTAGGAGTTTTCGGCCTGATTCTCCTGAGGTCTTTGAACCAGTCGGTATTTTGAAGGAAGGGATGGTCCTTTCTGCCGTTTCTCCTGATTTACGACGGGTTCTTCAGAAATTTCAGGCTGATAAACCTGATCATTGTCCTGTGGGGAAGCTGTTTGTTCCTGACAGATGGACTAGTAGAGTGATTTCTGAGGTTCACTGCTCTGTGTTGGCTGGTCATCCTGCCTGGCATTTTTGGTACCAGAGACTTGGTTGGTAGGTCATTTTGGTGGCCTTCCTTATCACGTGATGTGCGGTCTTTTGTGCAGTCCTGTGGGACTTGTGTGCGGGCCAAGCCTTGTTGCTCCCGTGCTAGTGGGTTGCTTTTGCCATTGCCGGTCCCTGAGAGGCCCTGGACGCATATTTCTATGGATTTTATTTCCGATCTTCCTGTTTCCCAGAGGATGTCTGTTATCTGGGTTGTTTGTGACCATTTCTCTAAGATGGTTCATTTGGTGCCTTTGCCTAAATTGCCTTCTTCTTCTGATTTGGTTCCGTTGTTTTTTCATTATGTGGTCCGCTTGCATGGTATTCCTGAGAATATTGTGTCTGACAGAGGTTCCCAGTTTATTTCTAGGTTTTGGCGGGCCTTTTGTGCTAGGCTGGGCATTAATTTGTCTTTTTCTTCTGCATTTCATCCTCAGACAAATGGCCAGACCGAGCGTACTAATCAGACTTTGGAGACTTATTTGAGATGCTTTGTGTCTGCTGATCAGGATGATTGGGTGGCTTTTTTTACCATTGGCCGAGTTTGCCCTTCATAATCGGGCTAGTTTGGCTACTTTGATTTCGCCTTTTTTTTGTAATTTTGGTTTTCATCCTCGTTTTTCTTCTGGGCAGGTTGAGTCTTCTGACTTTCCTGGTGTGGATTCTGTGGTTGACAGGTTGCAGCAGATTTGGGCTCAGGTGGTGGACAATTTGGTGTTGTCTCAGGAGGAGGCTCAACATTTTGCTAACCGACGTCGCTGTGTTGGTTCACGGCTTCGGGTTGGGGATCTGGTTTGGTTATCTTCCCGTCATGTTCCTATGAAGGTTTCTTCTCCTAAGTTTAAGCCTCGGTTTATTGGACCTTATAAGATTTCTGAGATTATTAATCCGGTGTCTTTTCGTCTGGCGCTTTCGGCCTCTTTTGCTATCCATAATGTCTTCCATAGATCTTTGTTGCGGAAATATGTGGAGCCCGTTGTTCCCTCTGTAGATTCTCCGGCCCCTGTGTTCCTGAGCAGCAGTCTTGGACAGGTGTTTCTGCTAATTGCAATTCTGACTGGGGTATTTAGCTGTGCAGGACTCATTAGTCCTTGCCAGTAGTCAATGTTCCTTTGGAAGTGTTGGTCCTCTGCCTGGCCTCTCCTGCTTGCTGCCAACTCAGCAAAGATAAGTGTTTGCTTCATTTTTAGACACACGGCTGTGTGTTTATTTTTGTGCTGTTCTTGTTTCTATTTTTGTTCCTGCTAGACTGTGCCTGATGTTTTTCTCAGTCTAGTTGGATTCGCTGGAGTCGCAGATATACTCTCCACATCTTTAGTTAGGTGGTGGAGTTTTTGTATTTTTCTGCTGTGGATATTTTGTAGTGTTTTATGCTGACCGCATAGTATCCTGTACTTTCCGTTCCTATCTAGGTAGAAGTGGCCTCCTTTGCTTATCCCTGTTTTCTGCCTGCATGTGTCTTTTCCTCTCCTACTCACAGTCATTATTTGTGGGGGGCTACCTATCCTTTGGGGATCTTCTCTGAGGCAAGAGAGTTTTCCTATTTCCATCTTTAGGGGTATTTAGTCCTTAGGCTGTGTCGAGGTGTCTAGGTCTGGTTAGGCACACCCCACGGCTACTTCTAGTTGCGGTGATAGGATCAGGGTTTGCGGTCAGTAAAGTTACCACTGCTCCAGCGAAGGTCATTTCATGCTGCTCCAAGGCCACCTGATCATAACAGGTTTCTACTGCTTAGGTACATCAGGGTCTCTGCAAATGCATTGTGACCCTGCAGACCAATCCATCTAAGTCTGCATTCCAAATGGCACTCCTTCCCTTTTGAGCTCTGCCATGTGCCCAAATGGTGGTTCCCCCCATATATGGGGTATCAGCGTACTCAGGACAAATTGTACAACTACTTTTGGTGTCCAATTTCTCCTGTTACCCTTGGGAAAATGCAAAACTGGGGGCTAAAATATAATTTTTGTGGAAAAAAATTTTTTCTATTTTCACGGCTCTGCGTTAAATTGTAGTGAAACACTGGGGGGTTCAAAGCTCTCACAACACATCTAAATAAGTTCCTTAGGGGGTCTACTTTCTAAAATGGTGTCACTTGTGGGGGGTTTCAATGTTTAGGCACATCAGTGGCTCTTCAAACGCAACATGGTGTCCCATCTCAATTCCAGTCAATTTTGCATTGAAAAATCAAACGGCGCTCCTTCCCTTCTGAGCTCTGCCATGCCCCAAACAGTAGTTTACCCCCCACATATTAGGTATCAACGTACTCAGGACAAATTGAACAACAACTTTTGGGGTCCAATTTCTTCTCTTACCCTTGGGACAATAAAAAATTGGGGGCAAAAAGATAATTTTTATATGAATTTTTATTTTTACAGCTCTGCATTATAAACTTCTGTGAAGCACTTGTTGGTCAAAGCACTCACCACACATCTAGATAAGTTCCTTAGGGGGTCTACTTTCCAAAATGGTGTTATTTGTGGGGGGTTTCAATGTTTAGGCACATCAGGGGCTCTCAAAACACAGCATGGTGTCCCATCTCAATTACAGTCAATTTTGCATTGAAAAGTCAAATTGCCCTCCTTCCCTTCCGAGCTCTGTCATGCGCCCAAACAGTGGTTTACCCCCACATATGGGGTATCGGCGTACTCAGGACAAATTGTACAACAACCTTTGGGGTCTATTTTCTCCTGTTACCCTTGGTAAAATAAAACAAATTGGAGCTGAAGTAATTTTTTTGTGAAAAAAAGTTAAATGTTAATTTTTTTTAAACATTCCAAAAATTCCTGTGAAACACCTGAAGGGTTAATAAACTTCTTGAATGTGATTTTGAGCTCCTTGAGGGGTGCAGTTTTTAGAATGGTGTCACACTTGGTTATTTTATATCATATAGACCCCTCAAAATGACTTTAAATGTGATGTGGTCCCCCCAAAAAAATGGTGTTGTAAAAATGAGAAATTGCTGGTCAACTTTTAACCCTTATAACTCCCTAACAAAAAAAAGGTTGGTTCCAAAATTGTGCTGATGTAAAGTAGACATGTGGGAAATGTTACTTATTAAGTATTTTGTGTGACATATCTCTGTGATTTAAGGGCATAAAATTTCAAAGTTGGAAAATTGGAAAATTTTCATCAAATTTCCATTTTTTATTCACAAATAAACGCAGGTAATATCAAAGAAATTTTACCACTATCATGAAGTACAATATGTCACAAGAAAACAATGTCAGAATCACCAGGATCCGTTGAAGCGTTTCAGAGTTATAACCTCATAAAGGGGCAGTGGTCAGAATTGTAAAAATTGGCCTGGACATTAACGTGTAAACCACCCTTGGGGCTTAAGGGGTTAATTATTATTGGGTCCGGAGCCAACCCAGATTAGTAGCGTAATGCAATTCAAAAGACGTGACCGTACGTTATAGAGCATAGAGAATGTTTACAGAAGTATAAAAAGATATTATAAAGAAGGCAAATATCATATGTACTATACAATTACAAATAAAATGAGATTAAAGTTGAAAAACACTTACATTTCGTTATGTCATATCAATTTATGGCTGACCATGTGCTGTGGGGGGCGCTCCCGTATAGAGATTCTCATGGATGTTGTAGGGGTAGGGTTGTCCTGTAATTTTTTATTACCTCAATAAAGTTGACATTTATACACAACATCCATGAGAATCTCTATACGGGAGCACCGGCTACATACTGGGATTTTCCTTCCTATCTACTGTTTTACCATGGATGTCTAAGGGCCTTTTCCGTGCGCCCAGTCGGCCGAGCTGAAGACCGTTCACCTTGGATTCCTCTCGGATCCCCTTTCAATGCTTCATTTTCGGCTTTGACTAGGTGAGTGCAATTTTATAAGCGTGCAATTTACACCTAGTTTCTACTGCACAAGACACAATGATCAGGATGTGCACCATGTCGGGGCGATTCTTTTAAGTGCAAACACGGCGTAATTACATGACCCGCTTACGGAGAAACCTGCTCTTTGCACTCATTGAGATTAGCTTCTAGCGATGTCAGGGCATTATAGATCCCTTGATGAACATCTGGAATATATAATTCTTATATCTGTAGCCCTGATCGGTGCCATTATATATAACCTTGAACGAACAATAGAAGCTCAGGCTTTCTATACCAGTTTTAACCAGTACCAGGTGGGATGGGGGAATGAGTAGGGTAGGGAGACTTGTTTTCCCCGCAGCATAGAGCCATATAGATTCTTGAGGGAGGAAGGAAATGAGGGTTTTGGATTACACACTCAGGCAGAGTGGGAAGAGGGGGGGTCGGAAAGGCCCACAGGGTGTGTCTGAAAGCCATGGCACTTTCAGGTAGATACTCAAACATGGCATATTACCATTATGGTGACAATGGGCAATAATGGTGGTGGGAGGGAGGAGGAAATGGTGGGGCGGTGTAATGGGCAATGATGGGGGTGGCAGGGGAAAAGACAATGATGGTGGTGGTGGAAAGGGCAATCATGGGTATGGTGGGGTAAGAGAAAATGATAGAAGTCATGGAATGGGTAATGATGGGGGTGGTGGGGGAGAAGACAATGATGATGGCAGTGGAAACAACAATAATGGGGTGATGGGGATGAGGAGGCAATGATGGGGGTGGTGGAATGGGCAATAATGGGGTGGTGGAGAGAAAGCAATGATGGAGGTGGTGGGGGAGGAGGACAATGAGGGATGTGGAGGATTGGAATGGGAGGAAGGGGGATTTATAATGGATTTAGGAACAGGGGGAGGTGGAGGAAGACGATATTATCAATTATTAAGTCCAACACAGTCCCTTAGTATAAAGTGTACTCACTTATTATGTATAGCAGAGTCCCTTAATATATATTGTACTCACTTATTATGTATAACACCATCCTTAGTTACATAGTTTCCTCTTTTGTTATGTATAACACCATCCCTTATTATGTACCATCATCTCTAGTTATATATGTTGCCCTCCCTTATTTTATAGCTTTTTCTGCTGTTATGTACAGTGCTGTCTCTTACATAGTGTATTCTTGTTATTTTTGTTATTCACAATGCCCTTGTTTATTACATAGTCTCATATCTTATTAGATACAAAATGATGGAGGAGCCGGTGACCAGACTACCAGTCCATCAGCTCCTTCTTTAGAAAATAAGCTTTCCCATGCTCCATCAGTCATCGTTGCATTAAACAGCTAATAAAAAACAGGGCTCTATAAAAATCCAATATGTAAGGGATGGTGCTGTACATAAGAAGAGAGGGCACTGTATAATAATGGATGGCAATATGCATAATAAAGGAGACTATGTAATATATACATGTATGTGTGTGTGGCTATATATACAGTATATATGCACTGCTCAAAAAATAAAGGGAACACTTAAACAGAATATAACTCCAAGTAAATCAAACTTCTGTGAAATCAAACTGTCCACTTAGGAAGCAACACTGTTTGACAATTAATTTCACATGCTGTTGTACAAATGGAATAGACAACAGATGGAAATTATTGGCAATTATCCAGACACACTCAATAAAGTAGTGGTTCTGCAGGTGGGGACCACAGACCACATCTCAGTACCAATGCTGTCTGGCTGATGTTTTGGTCACTTTTGAATGTTGGTTGTGCTTTCACACTCGTGGTAGCATGACACGGACTCTACAACCCACACAAGTTGATCAGGTAATGCAGCTCATCCAGGATGGCACATCAATGAGAGCTGTGGCAAGAAGGTTTGCTGTGTCTGTCAGCGTAGTTTCCAGAGGCTGGAGGCGCTACCAGGAGACAGGCCAGTACACCAGGAGATGTTGAGGGGGGCCGTAGGAGGGCAACAACCCAGCAGCAGGACCGCTACCTCAACCTTTGTGCAATGAGGAACAGGAGTAGCACTGCCAAAGCCCTGCAAAATCACCTCCAGCAAGCAGGCCCCAAATGTGCATGTCTCTGCACAAATGGTTAGAAACCGACTCCATGAGAATGGTCTGAGTGCCTGACATCCACAGATGGGGGTTGTGCTCACAGCCCAACACCATGCAGAACCCATTTCTTCTGATACATGTTGGCACCAATGACACGGCAAGGAAGGACCTACCGACAATCTGCAAAGACTTTGAAGAGTTGGGGAAGAAAGTAAAGGAACTGGATGCACAGGTAGTTTTTTCTTCTATCCTTCCAGTAGACGGGCATGGCACCAGGAGATGGAACAGGATCCTTGATGCAAACAACTGGCTAAGACGATGGTGCAGACAACAAGGATTTGGATTCCTGGACCACGGTGTGAATTACTGGTATGATGGACTCCTCGCCAGAGACGGACTACACCTCAACAAACCTGGGAAACACACATTCGCCAGAAGACTCGCTACACTCATCAGGAGGGCGTTAAACTAGAAGAAGAGGGGACGGGAAGAAATACATTAGACTCGAACAAAGACGACCCAGGAAAACATACTCAGAAGGGAGGTAAGAACATTTCTAAAACAATCCACAGTGAGGAGATTGGAATAAAACAAAATCCTCTAAACTGCATGCTTGCAAACGCCAGAAGCCTGACAAACAAGATGGAAGAACTAGAAGCAGAAATATCTACAGGTAACTTTGTCATAGTGGGAATAACCGAGACATGGTTAGATGAAAGCTATGACTGGGCAGTTAACTTACAGGGTTACAGTCTGTTTTGAAAGGATCGTAAAAATCGGAGAGGAGGAGGGGTTTGTCTCTATGTAAAGTCTTGTCTAAAGTCCACTTTAAGGGAGGATATTAGCGAAGGGAATGAGGATGTCGAGTCCATATGGGTTGAAATTCATGGAGGGAAAAATGGTAACAAAATTCTCATTGGGGTCTGTTACAAACCCCCAAATATAACAGAAAGCATGGAAAGTCTACTTCTAAAGCAGATAGATGAAGCTGCAACCCATAATGAGGTCCTGGTTATGGGGGACTTTAACTACCCGGATATTAACTGGGAAACAGAAACCTGTGAAACCCATAAAGGCAACAGGTTTCTGCTAATAACCAAGAAAAATTATCTTTCACAATTGGTGCAGAATCCAACCAGAGGAGCAGCACTTTTAGACCTAATACTATCTAATAGACCTGACAGAATAACAAATCTGCAGGTGGTCGGGCATCTAGGAAATAGCGACCACAATATTGTACAGTTTCACCTGTCTTTCACTAGGGGGACTTGTCAGGGAGTCACAAAAACACTGAACTTTAGGAAGGCAAAGTTTGACCAGCTTAGAGATGCCTTTAATCTGGTAGACTGGGACAATATCCTCAGAAATGAGAATACAGATAATAAATGGGAAATGTTTAAGAACATCCTAAATAGGCAGTGTAAGCGGTTTATACCTTGTGGGAATAAAAGGACTAGAAATAGGAAAAACCCAATGTGGCTAAACAAAGAAGTAAGACAGGCAATTAACAGTAAAAAGAAAGCATTTGCACTACTAAAGCAGGATGGCACCATTGAAGCTCTAAAAAACTATAGGGAGAAAAATACTTTATCTAAAAAACTAATTAAAGCTGCCAAAAAGGAAACAGAGAAGCACATTGCTAAGGAGAGTAAAACTAATCCCAAACTGTTCTTCAACTATATCAATAGTAAAAGAATAAAAACTGAAAATGTAGGCCCCTTAAAAAATAGTGAGGAAAGAATGGTTGTAGATGACGAGGAAAAAGCTAACATATTAAACACCTTCTTCTCCACGGTATTCACGGTGGAAAATGAAATGCTAGGTGAAATCCCAAGAAACAATGAAAACCCTATATTAAGGGTCACCAATCTAACCCAAGAAGAGGTGCGAAACCGGCTAAATAAGATTAAAATAGATAAATCTCCGGGTCCGGATGGCATACACCCACGAGTACTAAGAGAACTAAGTAATGTAATAGATAAACCATTATTTCTTATTTTTAGGGACTCTATAGCGACGGGGTCTGTTCCGCAGGACTGGCGCATAGCAAATGTGGTGCCAATATTCAAAAAGGGCTCTAAAAGTGAACCTGGAAATTATAGGCCAGTAAGTCTAACCTCTATTGTTGGTAAAATATTTGAAGGGTTTCTGAGGGATGTTATTCTGGATTATCTCAATGAGAATAACTGTTTAACTCCATATCAGCATGGGTTTATGAGAAATCGCTCCTGTCAAACCAATCTAATCAGTTTTTATGAAGAGGTAAGCTATAGGCTGGACCACGGTGAGTCATTGGACTGTGAAACCCATAAAGGCAACAGGTTTCTGCTAATAACCAAGAAAAATTATCTTTCACAATTGGTGCAGAATCCAACCAGAGGAGCAGCACTTTTAGACCTAATACTATCTAATAGACCTGACAGAATAACAAATCTGCAGGTGGTCGGGCATCTAGGAAATAGCGACCACAATATTGTACAGTTTCACCTGTCTTTCACTAGGGGGACTTGTCAGGGAGTCACAAAAACATTGAACTTTAGGAAGGCAAAGTTTGAACAGCTTAGAGATGCCCTTAATCTGGTAGACTGGGACAATATCCTCAGAAATGAGAATACAGATAATAAATAGGAAATGTTTAAGAACATCCTAAATAGGCAGTGTAAGCGGTTTATACCTTGTGGGAATAAAAGGACTAGAAATAGGAAAAACCCAATGTGGCTAAACAAAGAAGTAAGACAGGCAATTAATGGGTTTATGAGAAATCGCTCCTGTCAAACCAATCTAATCAGTTTTTATGAAGAGGTAAGCTATAGGCTGGACCACGGTGAGTCATTGGACGTGGTATATCTCGATTTTTCCAAAGCGTTTGATACCGTGCCGCACAAGAGGTTGGTACACAAAATGAGAATGCTTGGTCTGGGGGAAAATGTGTGTAAATGGGTTAGTAACTGGCTTAGTGATAGAAAGCAGAGGGTGGTTATAAATGGTATAGTCTCTAACTGGGTCGCTGTGACCAGTGGGGTACCGCAGGGGTCAGTATTGGGACCTGTTCTCTTCAACATATTCATTAATGATCTGGTAGAAGGTTTACACAGTAAAATATCGATATTTGCAGATGATACAAAACTATGTAAAGCAGTTAATACAAGAGAAGATAGTATTCTGCTACAGATGGATCTGGATAAGTTGGAAACTTGGGCTGAAAGGTGGCAGATGAGGTTTAACAATGATAAATGTAAGGTTATACACATGGGAAGAAGGAATCAATGTCACCATTACACACTGAACGGGAAACCACTGGGTAAATCTGACAGGGAGAAGGACTTGGGGATCCTAGTTAATGATAAACTTACCTGGAGCAGCCAGTGCCAGGCAGCAGCTGCCAAGGCAAACAGGATCATGGGGTGCATTAAAAGAGGTCTGGATACACATGATGAGAGCATTATACTGCCTCTGTACAAATCCCTAGTTAGACCGCACATGGAGTACTGTGTCCAGTTTTGGGCACCGGTGCTCAGGAAGGATATAATGGAACTAGAGAGAGTACAAAGGAGGGCAACAAAATTAATAAAGGGGATGGGAGAACTACAATACCCAGATAGATTAGCGAAATTAGGATTATTTAGTCTAGAAAAAAAACGACTGAGGGGCGATCTAATAACCATGTATAAGTATATAAGTGGACAATACAAATATCTCGCTGAGGATCTGTTTATACCAAGGAAGGTGACGGGCACAAGGGGGCATTCTTTGCGTCTGGAGGAGAGAAGGTTTTTCCACCAACATAGAAGAGGATTCTTTACTGTTAGGGCAGTGAGAATCTGGAATTGCTTGCCTGAGGAGGTGGTGATGGTGAACTCAGTCGAGGGGTTCAAGAGAGGCCTGGATGTCTTCCTGGAGCAGAACAATATTGTATCATACAATTATTAGGTTCTGTAGAAGGACGTAGATCTGGGGATTTATTATGATGGAATATAGGCTGAACTGGATGGACAAATGTCTTTTTTTGGCCTTACTAACTATGTTACTATGTTACTTGGCATTTGCCACAGAACACCAGGATTGGCAAATTCGCTACTGGCGCCTTGTGCTCCTCACAGATTAAAGCAGGTTCACACTGAGCACATGTGACAGACATGACAGAATCTGGAGACACCGTGGAGAGCGATCTGCTGCCTTCAACATCTTTCGGCATGACCAGTTTGGCAGTGGGTCAGTAATGGTGTGAGGTGGCATTTCTTTTGAGGGCCGCACAACCGTCCATGTGCTCACCAGAGGTAGCCCGACTGCCAATTGGTACCGAGATGAGATCCTCAGACCCCTTGTGAGACCATATGCTGGTGCGGTTGGCCCTGGGTTCCTCCTAATGCAGGACAATGCCAGACCTCATGTGGCTGGAGTATGTCAGCAGTTCCTGCAAGATGAAGGCATTGAAGCTATGGACTGGTCCACTGTTCCCCAGACCTGAATCCAATTGAACACATCTGTGACATCATGTCTCGCTCCATCCACCAACGTCATATTGCACCACAAACTGTCCAGGCGTTGGCGGGTGCTTTAGTCCAGGTCTGGGAGGAGATCCCTCAGGAGACCATCCGCTGCCTCATCAGGAGCATGCCCAGGTATACAAGTCACTAGTTTGACCACACTTCGAATACTGTGTACAATTCTGGTCTCCGGTGTATAAGAAAGACATAGCTGAACTGGAGCGGGTGCAGAGAAGAGCGACCAAGGTTATTAGAGGACTGGGGGGTCTGCAATACCAAGATAGGTTATTACACTGGGGGCTATTTAGTTTGGAAAAACGAAGGCTAAGGGGGATCTTATGTTCAGACTAGACCGTCTGAAAATTAATAAGCAGCTGCAGAATATAAGATGGCGACCTTTTCCAACCCAAGGTAGGGAGATACGAAAAGATTCCGTAAAGAATAGAAGACTAGAAGAATAGAAGTGACTCCTCTGTTAGCTCAGGGCTGAGTGACTGAGGTGGGAGACCCGGTAGCAGATGTAGTAGCGAAGGGTCAGACTCAGACCAGACAGTCGGCTCAACTGTAAGTGGGACTTATGGCCGTGTCAATCGGGGAAGCCGACTATAGAAAGAAAGGTCACATGAAGGGGTACATGTGGATAGTGAGTTGACAAAAAAGGGTCTGGTGACACAGACGGATGGTGACACAAGGGTTGAAGACCAAGGCCGACAAACTGACCGCTGGGAGTGGGGGAGGCCTACTAAAGGTGACGTGGGTTCCCGGTATCGGTACCCCGGGTTTATGTCATGTGTCCACCCCGATAGGGTTCAACAAAGGGGGGAGGTATGTGGTGTAGTGACCAATAGTACAGCCAGGGGGTGCTGCGTGTGCGCTGCAAGATGCACTTGGAGGCATAATTCTGATGAGACAAAGTCCGGCAGTGTTGTGAATGGCCGATATGTGTCGTAGAGGGAGTCTGCGTGGTAAGTCTGATGCAATATTGTTGCTCTGGGACCTGTAGTCCCTCAAGAGTATGTATATGTATGGTGTAGTTGTAAGGGAGACTTACTAGGCTAGTTGTGTGAGATGGGCGGGACAAACTAGCCACACATCCACACACTCCCATCCAGGGGAGTGGTTAAGGGTATATAATGTGACCAGGGTGTGGGTCACATGCTCATGTTTGGTCTTGGAGTGTGGACCTGAATGGTCTATGCCGGAAGATCCTGGAAGCCTGTGTTGGAAGTCCTGGAGAACAGGATTCCTGAAGAGCACATGGCGGGGCTCTGAACCTAGCACACGCCAGTGTGTGGAACGGATGGAGATCCGTGTTGAACTGACCGGGGTCAGAGTGAGAAATGTCTGAAGGATACCTCTGTGGAGGAGGTATCTGAGAAACCTGTGCGGCACCAACAGGTAACGGAAAGGGATCCGTGTTATGCTAACCGGGGTTAGAAGAGAGAGACATTGTGTATGGGGCACCTCTGATGCCAAGAGGTGTCCAGGAACCTGTGAAGGTCGCCAGCAGGTAACGGACGAGGTCCATGTCTAATGCTGACTGGGGTCAGAGACGAACTGTGGTGAAGTTGAATATGTACAGACAGTGTTCAAGCTGTTACCAAGTTCTGAGGATGTGGTTTATGCTGATGTGAAATAAACCTAGAGACTGTTTTATAAGAAATCCGTGCCTGAGTGCGTTAATCCCGTGCCAAGCGAGTGTCCCCCAAGACACATAGTAGGCGCTATGCTACACCACCCAGAGTTATGACAAGTAATAGTTTCTTAATAACTTTCTAAAGGGGGCGTAACCAACCCACCCTGTGAGGTCATCCAGGGGGAAGACCCTTAGTTTTGGGCAAAGGTATAAAGCTCAGAGGCCCAGAAAAAGGGGTGTCTTTTGCCTGGGGAAGCAGCTGCCGGAAGCTGTGCATTTGTACCCGTCGATCTGGGAAAATTCCCCTCCTCCACATCCACACGGCATACCAATGACTGAGATGTGTAAGTTTTTATTTTAATCCCTTTTATTTCTAGCTGTCTGTATATACTGTAGTTTGTCTCTTTTGTAACATCTTTTGCATTTTTGTAAACATTGCCTATATTTTCTGGAGTATATCTATCAAATATACTAGTTTTGTATGCCTTGCTCTATGAACAGACCGCCATGTCCTCCACACTAACCTACGCTACCCTGTGGGTGGGCTCCTGACCTGATATTGGTTTTTAATGTCAAACAAGGTGGCAACAAAGTGTTCTGGGGTATTTGGGAGACCCTGGCAGTGACGGAATGGAGGTTCATGTGTGTATTTCCTGCCTGAGACCAGGGATATACATATCACCCTCACTGCAGAGTGCCTAATAGCCAGTACATAACCAGGCAGCCTTTCTGATGACAACTTATCCTAGGTGTAGTTCCCTGACTGTCCTGAAGATAAGGGGGCACCAGAGGGCTGCAAGTTCCTAACCTGAACTGGAAAGTGGTATATAAAAAATCCCACTTTATTATACCACACACACTCCAGTTCCTGACACATAGGGAGAACTATACTGAGGCACCTAAAAGGGAACAACTACATGGGGAGAATTATACTGAGACACCTAAAGGGGAACAACTACATGGGGAGAATTATACTGAGACACCTAAAGGGGAACAACTACATGGGGAGAATTATACTGAGACAACTAAAGGGAAACAACTACATGGAGAGAACTATACTGAGACAACTAAAGGGGAACAACTACATGGGGAGAACTATACTGAGACAACTAAAGGGGAACAACTACATGGGGAGAACTATACTGAGACAACTAAAGGGAAACAACTACATGGGGAGAACTATACTGCGACAACTAAAGGGAACAACTACATGGGGAGAACTATACTGAGACAACTAAAGGGGAACAACTACGTGGGTAGAACTATACTGAGACAACTAAAGGGAACAACTACATGGGGAGAACTATACTGAGACACCTAAAAGGGAACAACTACATGGGGAGAACTATACTGAGACAACTAAAGGGAACAACTACATGGGGAGAACTATACTGAGGCACCTAAAAGGGAACAACTACATGGGGAGAATTATACTGAGACAACTAAAGGGAACAACTACATGGGGAGAACTATACTGCGACAACTAAAGGGAACAACTACATGGGGAGAACTATACTGAGATAACTAAAGGGGAACAACTACGTGGGTAGAACTATACTGAGACAACTAAAGGGAACAACTACATGGGGAGAACTATACTGAGACACCTAAAAGGGAACAACTACATGGGGAGAACTATACTGAGACAACTAAAGGGAACAACTACATGGGGAGAATTATACTGAGGCACCTAAAAGGGAACAACTACATGGGGAGAATTATACTGAGACACCTAAAGGGGAACAACTACATGGGGAGAATTATACTGAGACACCTAAAGGGAAACAACTACATGGGGAGAACTATACTGAGACACCTAAAGGGAAACAACTACATGGGGAGAACTATACTGAGACACCTAAAAGGGAACAACTACATGGGGAGAATTATACTGAGACAACTAATGGGGAACAACTACATGGGGAGAACTATACTGAGACAACTAAAGGGGAACAACTACGTGGGTAGAACTATACTGAGACAACTAAAGGGAACAACTACATGGGGAGAACTATACTGAGACACCTAAAAGGGAACAACTACATGGGGAGAACTATACTGAGACAACTAAAGGGAACAACTACATGGGGAGAACTATACTGAGACAACTAAAGGGAACAACTACTTGGGGAGAACTATACTGAGACAACTAAAGGGAACAACTACATGGGGAGAACTATACTGAGACAACTAAAGGGAACAACTACATGGGGAGAACTATACTGAGACACCTAAAAGGGAACAACTACATGGGGAGAACTATACTGAGACAACTAAAGGGAAACAACTACATGGGGAGAACTATACTGAGACAACTAAAGGGGAACAACTACATGGGGAGAACTATACTGAGAAAACTAAAGGGAAACAACTACATGGGGAGAACTATACTGCGAAAACTAAAGGGAAACAACTACATGGGGAGAACTATACTGCGACAACTAAAGGGAAACAACTACATGGAGAGAACTATACTGAGACAACTAAAGGGAAACAACTACATGGGGAGAACTATACTGAGACAACCAAAGGGAAACAACTACATGGAGAGAACTATACTGAGAAAACTAAAGGGAAACAACTACATGGGGAGAACTATACTGAGACACCTAAAAGGGAACAACTACATGGGGAGAACTATACTGAGAAAACTAAAGGGAAACAACTACATGGGGAGAACTATACTGAGAAAACTAAAGGGAAACAACTACATGGGGAGAACTATACTGAGACACCTAAAAGGGAACAACTACATGGAGAGAACTATACTGAGAAAACTAAAGGGAAACAACTACATGGGGAGAACTATACTGAGACACCTAAAAGGGAAACAACTACATGGGGAGAACTATACTGAGAAAACTAAAGGGAAACAACTACATGGGGAGAACTATACTGAGAAAACCAAAGGGAAACAACTACATGGGGAGAACTATACTGAGACACCTAAAAGGGAACAACTACATGGGGAGAACTATACTGAGACAACTAAAGGGAAACAACTACATGGGGAGAACTATACTGAGACACCTAAAAGGGAACAACTACGTGGGTAGAACTATACTGAGACAACTAAAGGGAACAACTACATGGGGAGAACTATACTGAGACAACTAAAGGGAAACAACAACATGGAGAGAACTATACTGAGACAACTAAAGGGAACAACTACGTGGGTAGAACTATACTGAGACAACTAAAGGGAACAACTACATGGGGAGAACTATACTGAGACACCTAAAAGGGAACAACTACATGGGGAGAACTATACTGAGACAACTAAAGGGAAACAACTACATGGGGAGAACTATACTGAGAAAACTAAAGGGAACAACTACATGGGGAGAACTATACTGAGACAACTAAAGGGAAACAACTACATGGAGAGAACTATACTGAGACAACTAAAGGGAACAACTACATGGGGAGAACTATACTGAGACAACTAAAGGGAAACAACTACATGGGGAGAACTATACTGCGACAACTAAAGGGAACAACTACATGGGGAGAACTATACTGAGAAAACTAAAGGGAAACAACTACATGGAGAGAACTATACTGAGAAAACTAAAGGGAAACAACTACATGGGGAGAACTATACTGAGACACCTAAAGGGAAACAACTACATGGGGAGAACTATACTGAGACAACTAAAGGGAAACAACTACATGGGGAGAACTATACTGAGACACCTAAAGGGAAACAACTACATGGGGAGAACTATACTGAGACAACCAAAGGGGAACAACTACATGGGGAGAACTATACTGAGACACCTAAAAGGGAACAACTACATGGGGAGAACTATACTGAGAAAACTAAAGGGAAACAACTACATGGGGAGAACTATACTGAGAAAACTAAAGGGAAACAACTACATGGAGAGAACTATACTGAGAAAACTAAAGGGAAACAACTACATGGGGAGAACTATACTGAGAAAACTAAAGGGAAACAACTACATGGGGAGAACTATACTGCGACAACTAAAGGGAAACAACTACATGGGGAGAACTATACTGAGAAAACTAAAGGGAAACAACTACATGGGGAGAACTATACTGCGACAACTAAAGGGAAACAACTACATGGGGAGAACTATACTGCGACAACTAAAGGGAAACAACTACATGGGGAGAACTATACTGAGACAACCAAAGGGGAACAACTACATGGGGAGAACTATACTGCGACAACTAAAGGGAAACAACTACATGGAGAGAACTATACTGAGACAACTAAAGGGGAACAACTACATGGGGAGAACTATACTGAGAAAACTAAAGGGAAACAACTACATGGGGAGAACTATACTGAGACAACTAAAGGGAAACAACTGCATGGAGAGAACTATACTGAGAAAACTAAAGGGAAACAACTACATGGGGAGAACTATACTGCGACAACTAAAGGGAAACAACTACATGGAGAGAACTATACTGAGACAACTAAAGGGGAACAACTACATGGGGAGAACTATACTGAGACAACTGAAGGGGAACAACTACATGGGGAGAACTATACTGAGACAACTAAAGGGAAACAACTACATGGGGAGAACTATACTGAGACAACTAAAGGGGAACAACTACATGAGAAGAACTATACTGAGACAGCTAATGGGGAACAGCTACATGGGGAGAACTATATTGAGAAAACTAAAGGGGAACAACTACATGGAGAGAACTATACTGAGACAACTAAAGGGGAACAACTACATGAGGAGAACTATACTGAGAAAACTAAAGGGGAACAGCTACATGGGGATAACTATACTGAGACAACTAAAGGAGAGCAAATACATGGGGAAAACTATACTGAGAAAACTAAAGTGGAACAACTACATGGGGAGAACTATACTGAGACAACTAAAGGGAAACAACTACATGGGGAGAACTATACTGAGAAAACTAAAGGGAAACAACTACATGGAGAGAACTATACTGAGACAACTAAAGCAGAACAAATACATTGGTAGAACTATACTGAGAAAACTAAAGGGGAACAACTACATGGGGAGAACTATACTGAGACAACTAAATGGGAACAACTACATGAAGAGAACTATACTGAGACAACTAAAGGGGAACAACTACATAGGGAGAACTATACTGAGAAAACGAAAGAGGAACAACTACATAGGGAGAACTATACTGAGAAAACTAAAGGGGAACAACTACATAGGGAGAACTATACCGAGATGACGAAAGCAGAACAAATACATTGGGAGAACTATACTGAGAAAACTAAAGGGGAACAACTACATGGGGAGAACTATACTGAGACAACTAAATGGGAACAACTACATGAAGAGAACTATACTGAGACAACTAAAGGGGAACAACTACATAGGGAGAACTATACTGAGAAAACTAAAGGGGAACAACTACATAGGGAGAACTATACTGAGAAAACTAAAGGGGAACAACTACATGGGGAGAACTATACTGAGACAACTAAATGGGAACAACTACATGAAGAGAACTATACTGAGACAACTAAAGGGGAACAACTACATAGGGAGAACTATACTGAGAAAACTAAAGGGGAACAACTACATGGAGAGAACTATACTGAGAAAACTAAAGGGGAACAACTACATGGGGAGAACTATACTGAGACAACTAAATGGGAACAACTACATGAAGAGAACTATACTGAGACAACTAAAGGGGAACAACTACATAGGGAGAACTATACTGAGAAAACTAAAGGGGAACAACTACATAGGGAGAACTATACTGAGAAAACTAAAGGGGAACAACTACATGGGGAGAACTATACTGAGACAACTAAATGGGAACAACTACATGAAGAGAACTATACTGAGACAACTAAAGGGGAACAACTACATAGGGAGAACTATACTGAGAAAACTAAAGGGGAACAACTACATGGAGAGAACTATACTGAGACAACTAAAGGGGAACAACTACATAGGGAGAACTATACTGAGAAAACTAAAGGGGAACAACTACATGGGGAGAACTATACTGAGACAACTAAATGGGAACAACTACATGAAGAGAACTATACTGAGACAACTAAAGGGGAACAACTACATGGGGAGAACTATACTGAGACAACTAAAGGGAACAACTACATGGGGACAATTACACAGGGAACAACTGCCTTAGGACAACTACAGAGGAACCACTACAGGGGTACAACTACACAGAGACATCTATAGGGGAACAACTACAAAGTAACAATTACCCCGAGAGAACTATATGGGGACAACTACAGAAAGACTGCACCAAGAGAACTAGACAGGAAACCTCTACACAGGGACAATTACAAGTGAACAACTACATGAGGACAAATACAAAGGTAATGACTATACGGGGAATAACTACACAAATAACAGGTATACCAAGAAAACTACATGGTAACAACTACACAGGAAGCAACTACACTAGGAGCACTACACGGGCTCAGCTACATGTAAGTACTGTTGTGAATTCTGCCTTTGGGCTCCCTCCGGTGGTTGTAGGTGGTAATGCAGTTGTCCCTGGGTTGCAGTCCTGGTTAGGTGTATCTGATGATTGCAGTTCTGACTGGGGTATTTAGGTGTGCAGGATTCATTAGTCCTTGCCAGTTGTCCATGGTTTTTGGGAGGTGTTGGACCTCTGTCTGGCTCCTCCTTCCTTGCTACCAAATCAGCAAAGATAAGTGTCTGGGTTTTGTTTCTGTGGCACACATGCTGTGTGCTTTATAATTCAGTGCTATTCTTTAGTTTTTTCTTGTCCAGCTCAGATTGTGTCAGTATTTACTCAGTCTAGTTGGATTCTCAGGAGTTGCAGATATACGTTCCACGTCTTTAGTTAGATGGTGGGTTTTCCGTGGTTGCAGGTACATAATCCTGTGTTGGATTGGAAGTCTATATCTGTGACTAGTTGGAGTTGTCAGGGGGTTCATAATGATGTTCCTTTGATGTCAATCTCCTCTTCTTCCTCTTCTGAAATTCCAGAGTTTTGTCTGATTTTCAGGATGTATTCGATGAGCCCAAGTCCAGTTTTCTTCCACCGCACAGGGACTGCGATTGTGCTATTGACTTGATTCCAGGCTGTAAGTTTCCTAAGGGTCGACTTTTCAACCTGTCTGTGCCTGAACATGCCGCCATGCGGAGCTATATTAAGGAGTCTTTGGAGAAAGGGCATATTCGGCCATCTTCTTCACCGTTGGGAGCGGGGTTCTTTTTTGTTGCTAAAAAAGATGGTTCCTTGAGACCCTGTATTGATTATCGCCTCTTGAATAGGATCACGGTCAAGTTTCAATACCCTTTACTTTTGCTTTCCGATTTGTTTGCTAGGATTAAGGGGGCTAGTTGGTTTACGAAGATTGACCTTCGAGGGGCATATAATCTTGTTCATATTAAGCAGGGTAATGAATGGAAAACTGCGTTTAATACGCCCGAAGGCTATTTTGAATACCTTGTGATGCCATTCGGACTCTCTAATGCCCCATCTGTGTTCCAGTCCTTCATGCATGATATCTTTCGGAGTTATCTTGATAAATTCATGATTGTATATTTGGATGATATTTAGATTTTTTCCGATGATTGGGAGTCTCATGTGAAACAGGTCAGGATGGTATTTCAGATCCTTCGTGATAATGCTTTGTTTGTGAAGGGGTCTAAGTGTCTCTTTGGGGTGCAGAAGGTTTCTTTTTTGGGCTTCATTTTTTCTCCCTCATCTATGGAGATGGATCCGGTTAAGGTTCAGGCCATTCATGATTGGATTCAGCCCACATCCGTGAAGAGCCTTGGGTTTTGCAAATTTTTATCGCCGTTTCATTGCTAACTTTTCCAGTGTGGTTAAACCCTTGACCGATTTGACGAAGAAAGGCACTGATGTGGCGAATTGGTCCTCTGCGGCTGTCTCTGCCTTTCAGGAGCTTAAAAGCCGATTTACTTCTGCTCCGGTGTTGCGCCAACCGGATGTTTCTCTTCCGTTTCAGGTTGAGATTAACGCTTCTGAGATTGGGGCAAGGGCCGTTTTGTCTCAGAGGGATCCTGTTGGTTCCTTGATGAAACCGTGTGCCTTCTTTTCCCGTAAGTTTTCGCCTGCTAAACGCAATTATGATGTCGGCAATCGGGAGTTGTTGGCAATGAAGTGGGCATTTGAGGAATGGCGACATTGGCTTGAGGGAGCTAAGCACCGTATTGTGGTCTTGACCGATCATAAGAATCTGATTTACCTCGAGTCTGCCAAACGGCTGAATCCTAGACAGGCTCGATGGTCTTTGTTTTTTTCCCGTTTTGAATTTGTGGTCTCGTATCTTCCAGGTTCTAAGAACATTAAGGCTGATGCCCTCTCTAGGAGTTTTTTGCCTGATTCTCCTGAGGTCCTTGAACCGGTCGGCATTCTGTCCAGTGGGGAAACTGTTTGTTCCTGACAGATGGACTAGTAGAGTGATTTCTGAGGTTCACTGTTCTGTGTTGGCTGGTCATCCTGGTATTTTTGGTACCAGAGACTTGGTTGGTAGGTCCTTTTGGTGGCCTTCTTTGTCACGTGATGTGCGTTCTTTTGTGCAGTCCTGTGGGACTTGTGCGCGGGAAAAGCCTTGTTGTTTCCATGCTAGTGGGTTGCTTTTGCCATTACCGGTCAATGAGAGGCCCTGGACGCATATTTCTATGGATTTTATTTCTGATCTTCCGGTTTCCCAGAGGATGTCGGTTATCTGGGTTGTTTGTGACCGGTTCTCTAAGATGGTTCATTTGGTGCCTTTGCCTAAATTGCCTTCCTCTTCAGATTTGGTTCCGTTGTTTTTTCAGCATGTGGTTCGTTTGCATGGTATTCCGGAGAATATTGTGTCCGACAGAGGTTCCCAGTTTGTTTCTAGGTTTTGGCGGGCCTTTTGTGGTAGGCTGGGCATTGATTTGTCTTTTTCTTCTGCATTTCATCCTCAGACAAATGGTCAGACCGAGCGAACTAATCAGACTTTGGAGACTTATTTGAGATGCTTTGTGTCTGCTGATCAGGATGATTGGGTGGCTTTCTTGCCATTGGCCGAGTTTGCCCTTAATAATCGGGTTAGTTCGGCTTCTTTGGTTTCGCCTTTCTTTTGTAATTTTGGTTTTTATCCTAGTTTTTCTTCTGGGCAGGTTGAGCCTTCTGACTGTCCTGGTGTGGATTCTGTGGTTGACAGGTTGCAGCAGATTTGGGCTCATGTGGTGGACAATTTGGTGTTGTCTCAGGAGGAGGCTCAACGTTTTGCTAACCGTCGTCGGTGTGTTGGCTCCCGGCTTCGTGTTGGGGATCTGGTCTGGTTGTCTTCCCGTCATGTTCCTATGAAGGTTTCTTCCCCTAAGTTTAAGCCTCGGTTTATTGGTCCTTATAGGATTTCTGGGATTATTAATCCGGTGTCTTTTCGATTGGAGATTCCGGCCTCTTTTCTTATCCATAATGTCTTCCATAGATCTTTATTGCGGAAATATGTGGTGCCCGTTGTTCCCTTTGTTGATCCTCCGACCCCTGTGTTGGTTGATGGGGAGTTGGAGTATGTGGTTGAGAAGATTTTGGATTCTCGTTTTTCGAGGCGGAGGCTTCAGTACCTTGTCAAATGGAAGGGTTTTGGCCAGGAGAATAATTCTTGGGTTTTTGCCTCTGATGTCCATGCTGCTGATTTGGTTTGTGCCTTTCATCTGGCTCGTCCTGATCGGCCTTGGGGCTCTGGTGAGGGTTCGGTGACCCCTCCTCAAGGGGGGGGGTACTGTTGTGAATTCTGCCTTTGGGCTCCCTCCGGTGGTTGTAGGTGGTAATGCAGTTGTCCCTGGGTTGCAGTCCTGGTCAGGTGTATCTGCTGATTGCAGTTCTGACTGGGGTATTTAGGTGTGCAGGATTCATTAGTCCTTGCCAGTTGTCCATGGTTTTTGGGAGGTGTTGGACCTCTGTCTTGTTCCTCCTGCCTTGCTGCCAAATCAGCAAAGATAAGTGTCTGGTTTTGTTTCTGTGGCACACATACTGTGTGCTTTATAATTCAGTGCTATTCTTTTGTTTTTTCCTTGTCCAGCTTAGATTGTGTCAGTATTTTCTCAGTCTAGTTGGATTCTCAGGAGTTGCAGATATACGTTCCACGTCTTTAGTTAGATGTTGGAATTTTTTGTATTATCTGCTGTGGATATTTTTGGAAGGGTTTTAATACTGACCGCTTAGTGTTCTGTCCTATCCTTTCCTATTTAGCTAGAGTGGCCTATTTTGCTAAATCCTGTTTTCTGCCTGCGTGTGTCTTTCCTCTCCTACTCACAGTCAATATTCGTGGGGGGCTGCCTATCCTTTGGGGTTCTGCTCTGAGGCAAGGTAGAATTCCTATTTCCATCTATAGGGGTATTTAGTCCTCCGGCTGTGTCGAGGTGTCTAGGGTTTGTTAGGCACACCCCACGACTACTTCTAGTTGCGGTGTTAGTTCAGGATTTGCGGTCAGTACAGTTACCACCTACTTCAGAGAAGGATTCATGCGGCTCCAAGGTCACCGGATCATAACAAAGTACTATATGTGAGAGACACAGGATATAATGTAAAGAGAATGTTCATTATGGGTACACGGTCACATACATTACACATCTCATATGTTTTCATAGCATACTCAGTTTTTTACTGTAATTTCCTCATTTTCTCCTGCAGGGTTTATGAACAGGTTTGAGAATCCGGTCTCGTCTATGCACAATCTGTTTCACGAGTACTGTGGAGGAACCATGTCTGATGTCGCCATCGCCTGTAATGACCCCATGTTTGTCTTTCACCACACGTTCATAGACAAGTGAGTAAGAACAAATTACCGGCTACGAATGCCAGTACATGCAGCTTCATTCTAAATTTCACATAACTATCAGGAAATCTCTAATACTTGTACAGGGAATTTTTCACATCAAGACGTATGACGTGTAAGTTACATGTAGAAGTATGACATGAATATTGCATGTAGGTGTGAAACGTATATATTACATGTAGGTATAGAGTGAGCTTAGAGATGAGGGAAAATTTAGAAATTCTAATTTGCCAATTGTTGAATTTTTCCCTAAAAAATCATTTTGCATCAAATGAATTTGCCATATATTGTAAATACTGCAAAGTCTTTAATTGACCAGAAATTATGTGTGTAACATTCTTGGGTCTCCTAGGGCTGTAATCTGGTTTAACAGAGGTGAAATTTTAAATGTAGGTATATTAGTTACTCATTGCTACGCAAGACTAGGTAAAAAAAAAAGCAACATGCATCCCTGACATCCTGTATTTTACACGTCAAACCCGAGAATAGTTCTGGAAACTAATATAGCTTAACTGTAATGGAGGCCTTTTGGTTTCAATTAAGGTGTTCAGCATTTAATGGATACTCTAATGGAAACCAAATGGACTACATTATAATTAAAGGGATGCATCTGATGGTGTGGAACAAACACAGCTTGAAACAAAACTGATTGTTGTTCTTGTGTAGTATTCATGTACTGATGGTGGTTCTGGTGCCGTATTTATGATTAAGGGTGCTACACACCAGGAACGTATTGATGTTTTAAGGATGTATCTATCATGATATTTTAATCTTTTTTGCATTTTTTTAACTCATCCATGTTTAAATATTTGCATATTTGTCAAGCTGGACCTCTCCTTCTTTTACTTGCCATACTCATGTACTGATGGTGGCTCTGGTGATGTATTCCTTCAGTGGTGATGGTTCTGCTGATCTATTTCTGTACAGTTGGTCATTCTGGTGCTGTATTCTTGCATTGAATAGGCTTTTATGTTTTATTTATGTACTGATTTTGCTTCTGTTTTCTTGTACTGATTGTGCTTCAGGTCTGGATTCTGTGACGGGGTGTGTGACAGACCAGGCAGGGACAGCAGGCCAATTAATAATCCAACAACTTTTATTGAGACTGGGAGAATATAGCATCAAATGTAGATATGGTTGCTTAGAGGCTGCAAGGTTGCCACACAAATGGGACAACTCCGGGGGTGCCACCCGGTAATCCAACACCAAGGAATGTGCAACAAAAGTCTTTAGATTCGGTCCTCAAGTCCAGCAGGGTGGTGAGACATCACAATCCCATGTGGAAAATGATCTCCAATCTCCACCAGGACCTGTCGGCTGCTGCAAATCCTCGCCCTTCCCAAGACGCATCAACTAACTAAAAATGTGGCTTATTGTCCTACCTCTCTTGGGATCAGCCCCCTTGTCAGGCAGAACTACTCACACCCACCCAGATAAAAATAGCTCAAAGGATGACCAATAGTGATGAGTGAGCACTAAAATGCTCGGGTGCTCGTTGCTCGGGTCGAGCAATTCTCAGGTACTCGGCCAGAACAGCGAGCCCAATGTAAGTCTATGGGAAACCCGAGTATTTTTACCACGATCCCCCCGGGGTCCTTTCAAGGTCTAAAAACATCTGAAAATGATGGAAACACTGCTCAAATGACACAGGGACCTCATGGGGATCGCCCCTGGAAGCATTCCTGACTCCAAGGTCACAGCTTTAATCAGTTTTCTCCGAGATTCTGCCATTTTCCCCGGTGCCACAAAAAAACACATTAAAACAAAACCAAGATGGGTCTTGCTTGGAAATATGTCAAGGTCCATCCTCTGCAGGTTCATGACTTGCCTGTAAGGCCAAATATTTAACCCCAGACCGAAAATTTCCTCCCCCACTTAGGCTTAGTTCAGATGCAGCGTTTTTTAACCCTCCGTCACATACAACTGATCTGACAGGCGCTTCTCTTTTACTTTCATTTCTCCTTCCTCACCAGATTGTGAGGAAACCCCCTCCCTCCAGGTAGTCTCCTGTCTCTTGAAGGTCTGTGAAACCTGATATCACAGTTGGATTCCAGAGCTTCAGGGGAGAGGATATAGCTGCACAGATCTCTCAGGCTCATTGTATGTGAATACGTCACATTCAGTAAGGTTGGTATTTTATGTTTTTATTCATCACAATAGTTTATTTAGCTTGTTTTATGAATGTATAGCACAAAATGTGAGGATATTTCATAGAAATAAGGGAGATTTTATAAAAGAAAGTGTGCTGCTCAGGCATATACAGTAGTTCCATAACATATTCCTTCTCTTGCTTCAGATTATCTGCTGAAATGGAGAGGAAAATGTACAATTTATCCAAACAACTTGATGTTGAGGAAGTAACAAACATGCTGTTAGATGATAGAGACCTCACACAGAAGGAGGATTTAGGAGAGGAAAGTGAGATTGATTCTCATGATGAGGTGGAAGAATGTGTCCTGGATTCTGAAACAGAGCAAGATGGTGACAGTGGTGAGGATGAAGAAGTTGGATCATATTATATTGGAAAAGATAAAAATACTAAATGGAACAAGAAGCCATTCCAGAAAAAACGTACTTCTTCTATCAACACTTCATGATGATGCTGCCATCGATCCTGGGACTGGGGCAGAAAAAAACCCGGAGATTATTACATTTTACAATGCCACCAAAGGGGGTGTGGATACAGCAGATCAGATGTGCTCCACTTTCAACATCAGCAGAAACATCAAACGCTGGCCAATGGTCATATTTTTTGCTATGTTGAATTTGGGTGGTATAAATTCACAAGTAATTTATCTTGAAAACAAGCTTGAACCACTCCGTAGACGATTGTATCTGAAAAAATTGGCCCATGAGCTAGTACTTGGAGAGCTACGCAGGAGAAGCGTGAAAACAATCGGTATCCCCTCTCGCCTTCAAGTTCAGCTCAAAAGGTTCCGCCCAGAAGATGATGGTGAAAAGTCACCATCTGCACCACCTCACAAAAGAAGGAGATGCACCACCTGTCAAACGGAAAGCGGAACCAGAAGGCTTTCAAATTATGAATGTCTCAAATGTCATAAAGCAATTTGCCTGACACATGCAAAAATGGTGTGTAATTCTTGCTATTTGCTCTGCAAGTGTGACTTTTCTGGGGAAACCTCAGCATCTACTTCTGATTGAATATGTTTTTAATAGTACTTAAGGTATCTTAAAATTAAGTTTGTGTTCAAAAATTTTCTTTGTACATTTTTTTGAGAGAGTCAAACTGGGGACTATTTGGCGGGAGTTTTGAAAAGTTTGTATTTCATAGTTATTAGTTTTATGTTAAGTAAATGTTTTTTTTTGCAACTGATTATGTGTAGTCTCTTTTATTACATCCCTATGAAGGTCACTGATCACTTTTAGAGCACTGAAATTGCAAACATTAGATATTATAGGTATTTTTCCAGCAGGCGCCTGACAGGCACATTGTATGTGAACTCGTTAGTCCGAATATTGTATGTGACGGAGGGTTAAGCGTTTTTCAACTTTAACATTGGTTTCACCCACTACAAATGCATTCACTGGGAAATGTCTCTGTAACATGTAACCCCCCTGGCTGGCCATGTGGTATGTGACACATAAGCAGACCCATCTTGTTTCATGTACGAAGGAGGGACTCTTAACCCCTTTCTGACATATGACGTACTATCCCGTCGAGATGGGGTGGGCCCGTATGACCACCGACAGGATAGTACATCATACGCGATTGGCCGCGTTCTCGGGGGGAGCGCGGCCGATCGCGGCTGGGTGTCAGCTGCCTATCGCAGCTGACATCCGGCACTATGTGCCAGGAGCGGTCACAGACTGCCCCCGGCACATTAACCCCCGGCACACCGCGATCAAACATGATCGCGGTGTGCCGGCGGTATAGGGAAGCATCGCGCATGGAGGGAGCTCCCTGCGGGCTTCCCTGAGACCCCCGCAGCAACGGATGTGATCGCATTGCTCCGAGGGTCTCCTACCTCCTTCCTCGTTGCAGGCCCCGGATCCAAGATGGCTGCGGCATCCGGGTCCTGCAGGGAGGGAGGTGGCTTACCAAGTGCCTGCTCAGAGCAGGCGCTTGGTAAGCCTGCAGTGCTCTAAGTCAGATCGCTGATCTGACAGAGTGCTGTGCAAACTGTGAGATCAGCGATCTGTGATGTCCCTCCCCCCGGGACAAAGTAAAAAAAAAAATTTCCACATGTGTAAAAAAAAAAAAAAAATCCTAAACAATGAAAAAAAAAAATACTATTCCCATAAATACATTTCTTTATCTAAATAAAAAAAACAAACAATAAAAGTACACATATTTAGTATCGCCGCGTCCGCAACGACCCAACCTATAAAACTGTCCCACTAGTTAACCCCTTCAGTAAACACCGTAAGAAAAAAAAAGAAGCAAAAAACAACGCTTTATTATCATACCGCCAAACAAAAAGTGGAATAACACGTGATCAAAAAAGGAGCCGCCATACAGCATCATCAGCCAAAAAATAAAAAAGTTATAGTCCTCAGAATAAAGCGATGCAAAAATAATTATTTTTTCTATAAAATAGTTTTTATCGTATAAAAGCGTCAAAACATTAAAAAATGATATAGATGAGGTATCGTTGTAATCGTACTGACCCGAAGAATAAAACTGCTTTATCAATTTTACCAAACGTGGAACGGTATAAACGCCTCCCCCCCAAAAGAAATTCATGAATAGCTGGTTTTTGGTCATTCTGCCTCACAAAAATCGGAATAAAAAGCGATCAAAAATTGTCACGTGCCCGAAAATGTTACCAATAAAAACGTCAACTCGTCCCGCAAAAAACAAGACCTCACATGACTCTGTGGACTCAAAAATGGAAAAATTATAGCTCTCAAAATGTGGTAACGCAAAAAATATTTTTTGCAATAAAAAGCGTCATTCAGTGTGTGACGGCTGCCAATCATAAAAATCCGCTAAAAACCCCGCTATAAAAGTAAATCAAACCCCCTTCATCACCCCCTTAGTTAGGGAAAAATTAAAAAAATGTATTTATTTCCATTTTCCCATTAGGGCTAGGGTTAGGGCTAGGGTTAGGGCTAATGTTAGGGTTGGAGCTAGGGATAAGGCTACAGTTAGGGTTGGGGCTAAAGTTAGGGTTAGGGCTAGGGTTAGGGTTGGGGCTAGGGTTAAGGCTACAGTTCGGGTTGGGGCTAAAGTTAGGGTTAGGGCTAGGGTTAGGGCTAGGGTTAGGGCTAGGGTTAGAGTTGGGGCTAGGGTTAAGGCTACAGTTAGGGTTGGGGCTAAAGTTAGGGTTAGGGCTAGGGTTAGGGCTAGGGTTAGGGCTAGGGTTAGAGTTGGGGCTAGGGTTAAGGCTACAGTTAGGGTTGGGGCTAAAGTTAGGGCTAGGGCTAGGGTTAGGGCAAGGGTTAGGGCTAGGGTTGGGGCTAGGGTTAAGGCTACAGTTTGGGTTGGGGCTAAAGTTAGGGCTAGGGTTAGGGTTAGGGCTAGGGTTAGGGTTAGGGCTAGGGTTAGGGCTAGGGTTAGGGTTAGGGCTAGGGTTAGGGCTAGGGTTAGGGCTAGGGTTAGGATTAGGGTTAGGGCTAGGGTTAGGGCTAGGGCTACAGTTTGGGTTGGGGCTAAAGTTACAGTTAGGGTTTAGATTACATTTACGGTTGGGAATAGGGTTGGGATTAGGGTTAGGGGTGTGTCAGGGTTAGAGGTGAGGTTAGGGTTACTGTTGGGATTAGGGTTAGGCGTGTGTTTAGATTAGGGTTTCAGTTATAATTGGGGTTTTTCCACTGTTTCGGCACATCAGGGGCTCTCAAAACACGACATGACGTCCGATCTCAATTCCAGCCAATTCTGCGTTGAAAAAGTAAAACAGTGCTCCTTCCCTTCCAAGCTCTCCCGTGTGCCCAAACAGGAGTTTACCCCAACATATGGGGTATCAGCGTACTCAGGACAAATAGGACAACAACTTTTGGGGTCCAATTTCTCCTGTTACCATAGGGAAAATACAAAACTGGGGGCTAAAAAATAATTTTTGTGGGAAAAAACTTTTGTTTTATTTTAACGGCTCTGCATTATAAACTTCTGTGAAGCCCTTGGTGGGTCAAAGTGCTCACCACACCTCTAGATAAGTTCCTTAGGGGGTCTACTTTCCAAAATGGTGTCACTTGTGGGGGGGGTTCCTTCCCTTCCGAGCTCTCCCATGCGCCCAAACAGTGGTTTACCCCAACATATGGGGTATCAGCGTACTCAGGACAAATTGTACAACAACTTTTGGGGTCCAATTTCTTCTCTTACCCTTGGGAAATTAAAAAATTGGGGGCGAAAATTCATTTTTGTGAAAAATATGATTTTTTATTTTTACGGTTCTGCATTATAAACTTCTGTAACGCACTTGGTGGGTCAAAGTGCTCACCACACCTCTAGATAAGTTCCTTAGGGGGGTCTACTTTCCAAAATCGTGTCATTTGTTGGGGGTTTCAATGTTTAGGCACATCAGTGGCTCTCCAAACGCAACATGGCGTCCCATCTCGATTCCAGTCAATTTTGCATTGAAAAGTCAAATTTGCTTCCGAGCTCTGTCATGCGCCCAAACAGTGGTTTACCCCCACATATGGGGTATCGGTGTACTCAGGACAAATTGTACAAAAACTTTTGGGGTCCACTTTCTCCTGTTACCTTTGGTAAAATAAAACAAATTGTGAAAAAAAGTTAAATGCTCATTTTTATTTAATTAAACATTCCAAAAATTCCTGTGAAACACCTGAAGGGTTAATAAACTTCTTGAATGTGGTTTTGAGCACCTTGAGGGGTGCAGTTTTTAGAATGGTGTCACACTTGGGCATTTTCTATCATATAGACCCCTCAAAATGACTTCAAATGAGATGTGGTCCCTAAAAAAAATGGTGTTGTAAAAATGAGAAATTGCTGGTCAACTTTTAACCCTTATAACTCCCTAACAAAAAAAAATTGGGTTCCAAAATTGTGCTGATGTAAAGTAGACATGTGGGAAATGTTACTTATTAAGTATTTTGTGTGACATATCTCTGTGATTTAATTGCATAAAAATTCAAAGTTGGAAAATTGCAAAATTTTCGCCAAATTTCCGTTTTCTTCACAAATAAACGCAGGTACTATCAAAGAAATTTTACCACTATCATGAAGTACAATATGTCACGAAAAAACAATCTCAGAATCACCAGGATCCATTGAAGCTCCAGAGTTATAACCTCATAAAGGGACAGTGGTCAGAATTGTAAAAATTGGCCCGGACATTAACGTGCAAACCACCCTTGGGGGTAAAGGGGTTAAAGTCACAGAGCCTATTTTTACTGGTGCATCAGGCGGCATTAATCTTCTTAAAGGCCATTATTAACCCCTTCACGACATGCGCCATACTAGTACGGCGCATGTCGTGTCTCCCCCTTTGATGTGGGCTCCGGCGGTGAGCCCACATCAAAGTCGCGACATGTCAGCTGTTTTGAACAGCTGACATGTGCGCGCAATATCGGCGGGTGAAATTGCTATTCACCCGCCGCTATTAACCTGTTAAATGCCGCTGTCAAACACAGACAGCGGCATTTAACTACCGCATCCGGCCGGGCGGCCGGATATGACGTCATCGCCGACCCCCGTCACATGATCGGGGGTCGGCGGTGCATCAGGAAGATAACCATAGAGGTCCTTGAGACCTCTATGGTTACTGATGCCGGCCTGCTGTGAGCGCCCCCCTGTGGTCGGCGCTCACAGCACACCTGCATTTCAGCTACATAGCAGCCATCTGATGATCGCTGCTATGTAGCAGAGCCGATCAGGCTATGCCAGCTTCTCCCATGGAGACTATTGAAGAATGGCACAAGTAAAAAAAAATGTTTTTAAAAATATGAAAAAAATATAAAAAATATAAAAGTTTAAATCACCCCCCTTTCGCCCCATCCTAAATAAAACAATAAAAAAAAACCAAACATACACGTATTTGGTATCGCCGTGTTCAGAATCGCCCAATCTATCAATTAAAAAAAGCATTAACCTGATCGCTAAACGACGTAGCGAGAAAAAAAATCAGAAACGCCAGAATTACGTTTTTTTGGTCGCCGCGACATTGCATTAAAATGCAATAACGGGCGATCAAAAGAACGTATCTGCGCAAAAATGGTATCATTAAAAACATCATCTCGGCACGCAAAAAATAAGCCCTCAACCGACCCCAGATCACGAAAAATGGAGACGCTACGGGTATCGGAAAATGGCACTTTTTTTTTTTTTTTTTTTTTAGCAAAGTTTGGAATTTTTTTTCACCACTTAGATAAAAAATAATCTAGTCATGTTAGGTGTCTATGAACTCGTACTGAACTGGAGAATCATAATGGCAGCTCAGTTTTAGCATTTAGTGAACCTAGCAAAAAAGCCAAACAAAAAACAAGTGTGTGATTGCACTTTTTTAGCAATTTCACCGCACTTGGAATTTTTTCCCGTTTTCTAGTAAAAGACATGCTAAAACCAATGATGTTGTTCAAAAGCACAACTCGTCCCGCAAAAAATAAGCCCTCACATGGCCAAATTGACGGAAAAATAAAAAAGTTATGGCTCTGGGAAGGAGGGAAGTGAAAAATGAAAACGCAAAAACGAAAAAGGGCAAGGTCGTGAAGGGGTTAAACAGTGGGTCTCCTAAGCTGTTGTATCCTACGCTGTGAGTAGATGGGCTGCCAAGAAATACGACGCACCACAATACCCCTGTCATAAGATGTCCAGGGGACTCCTGAAAAAGTGTTGTATTGAATTCAAGGCGAGCCCTGCTGCATAGTCATATGCCCCCATTATACCTGGGAACCCACATACTGGATGGGCCCAGGAAAATCCACTCGTATTTTCTACTGGTTTGATGGTTCCCTCTTTGCACAATTATTTACAGGAGAATTTAGCAATTTTATTTGCAGTGTTTTTAACACTAAGGTTCAGATACGGCTTTACATAAGGCTAATACTTGCAATACAAGGCAATTTTATTGAAAACTACAAAATTCAAGGAATAGTATGACTGAATAGTGTGAGTGCGTACACTTTTGCATGTGTTAACATACACAGGTTAATAAGTACATATAAGGATTAAATAAATATAGTGATTACGTATATATGAAGATTAACCACATGCAGTATAGTTAGATCATCACCAAGAGGCTTTTAAACATCACAAGTCTGGAATATCCGAGAAGCAACACCAAGACAGAGAACCCCTATGAGATTACCTACACTACATGGGCGTCCCCAATTATGTAGGTATCAGCACATGGTACATGGACGGCTGGTTTCACATTTGCATTTTTTTTGTTTGCATTTTTGCGGTAAAACTATACTTAACATTAAAAACGCATGCGTTTTTTTTACATGCGTTTAAACGCGTTTTTGCAACGCATGCGTTTTTTCTCTGCATGCGTTGTGTTGCAGAAATGCAACATGTAGTAATTTTAGCGGCATTTTTTCGCGGCAAAAAAACGTATTGATGTCTATGTAAACACATGCGTTTTTAAGGACATGCATTTGCATACGTTTTTATAGAAAAACACAAGAATACACACTTATAAGCCACCCCCCCAACCCTAACCCTCACCCTAACCCTAAAACACAAACTGTAACACAAACTGTAACACAAACTCTAACACAAACTCTAACACAAACTCTAACACAAACCCTAACCCTAACCCTAAAATACAAACTCTAACCCAAACTCTAACACAAACTGTAACACAAACTGTAACACAAACTCTAACCCTAACCCAAACCCTAAGCCTAACCCTAACACAAACTCTAACCCAAACTCTAACACAAACTGTAACACAAACTGTAACACAAACTGTAACACAAACTGTAACACAAACCCAAACCCTAACCCTAACCCTAAAACACAAACTCTAACACAAACTGTAATACAAACTCTAACACAAACTCTAACCGTAGGGATCCTAACCCTAACCCTTAGGGTTAAGGTTATGATCCCTTAGGGTTAGGGTAAGAGTTTGTGTTACAGTTTGTCTTACAGTTTGTCTTACAGTTTGTGTTTTAGGGTTAGGGTTTGTGTTAGGGTTAGGATCCCTAGGGTTACTAGGGATCCTAACCCTAACCCTAGGTATTTATGTTTATAGTGGGTTTTCTAGTTGATTTTGATGATTGGCAGCTGTCACACACTTCTCATCATGCGTTCCAAAAATGCAAACGCAGGAAAAAAATGTGTTTAAACGCATCAAAACGCGTTTAAATGCACAAACGCATGCGTCTAAAAAACGCTGCGTTTAAACGCGTTTTTGCACCAAATGCGTTTGCGTTAAAAACGCTGCGTTTTAAAACGCAAGTGTGAAGCCAGCCTACCCCAGTTTTGGCATCTGTCTCAGTCATGTTTCTCTGGTCTTGTATAGTGAATAACACTTTGTAGTAACTCTAATTTCACCCAGACCTTCAAGTGGCCACTTTTCAAGGTTGGATGAAACTGAGATATCATGGACTCATCAGTTGAGGGGCCATAAACCCCTAGAAAATAAAAGCCACAAGGATTTAGATCAAACCACCACCGGCATAGTTTCAGGAAACCTTTATGTTTTACAATGAGAAACAGCAAACATATAGAGGCTTAGAACTGTTTGTGAAGTGAATAAACACACATTTATCAAGATTGTGTCACTATGAGCATCGTCTGTCACATCTGTTAATGTTTTACAGGAAATGCAGCTATGTGATTGTCTGAATGCATTCTGGGTACAGTATTTCAATCTGTGTTATAAATCATCATTTGTATATTCGCCATTTGTACATTTGAGGCAGCCAAAGTTATCGCTCTCAAGGAGACAAACTAATATAGTGGACAAATAAATATTTGTAATGAACTACTGAGCCAAACTAACAGCATTGCTTTATCAAATTTATATGGAGTGTATTGTGTCCAATGTGAGCAACCAGGCAGCACAAAAATGAGCTTTTTAAGTGAGCTCTTTAAGGTACACAAATGTTATGAAGTCTTTGCCAACAAGGATGTGGTTTCACCAATGTGGGGTACCTTTTTTAAAAATAGACTAGTGCCATCGCAAGCCCCTTTCCCAAAATTCACCAGCCTATAACAGAGTACAAAGCACGTTCACCCTGGTGATCTACTGCCAGTTAAACAAGAGACATTGCAGGAGACAGTGCACGTGGTTTTCCTCTATACTTCTTAACTCTATCTGGAAATGGTGCCTTAGTAGGGTCCTAAGCCTTATACAGTGAAAGATAAACTTAGGCACTCCATTTAAATGGAGTTTTTTGTAATTTATTGTAGTCATCAAAATAAACGTTTCGGCCTCAATGCTTGGCCTTCTTCAGTAACAATTTCCATAAGGAAGATATAGAAGCGTCCCTTGGATACCGCGTCACACTAGCACAAGCCGGCACCGGTCTCTTGATAACTAACTGTGGACACTATAACCCGGACTTCATTACCTCGAGCAGCTCATACTGCACTAGTGCCGTACATCCCACATCACGTCCAAGGGACGCTTCTATATCTTCCTTATGGAAATTGTTACTGAAAAAGGCCAAGCATTGAGGCCAAAACGTTTATTTTGATGACTACAATAAATTACAAAAAACTCCATTTAAGTTGAGTGCCTAAGTTTATCTTTCACAGAGTTCAGAAGTAGGCCCAATGTAATGTAATGCCCAATTCCCCAATGCGAGGTCCTTTCTTTACAAAATAAACTAGTGCCATCACAGCCCCCGTGCCCAAAACTCACTGGCCTATAACAGTACAGAGCACGTTCACCCTGGTCATCTAATGGCAGGTAAAGGACACTGTGACGGGGTGTACGGCAGAGCAAGAAGGGACAATAGGCCGAGGGATGATTCCACAGATTTATTATCAAGAACGCTGGAACAACACATGCAGGTAGATCTACAGAGTCCACAATTAGTCCAATGGAACAGGTTCGGGGGCACCTCCCGATAATCCTTGTGCCAGGTAACAAAGCAATAGTCCACAATTAGTCCAATGGATCCCAAAACAATCTCACGAACGACGAGATATGTCCTCAGCTCAAGTCTCGCCCCGTTCGCTTCCGCAGTCCCAGATGGACATGGGGTCTTGCCTCAGCTAAGAATCCCCACTCCTTCTCCTTCAAGGATCAACTCACATCTTGTTAGGTCTCGAGTTCCCGCTTCTGCACAGGGGGAATCTCGAGCCATCTCCGCTGCGGTCTCCCATTCTCATCCAGCCGCAGTGGAGTCTGCTCAGCAAGGACGTCGGTCCCAGCGTCTTGCTCAGTCTCACGCTGTACAGAGAGTTACTGCTGCTTCTTCAGCTTCTGCCATTAAAGCCAGTGCTGGTCAGCAGCGAGCGGACTTCTCTGGGACTAAGTTCTTGTCTGCAGACACTGAGCATGCCCAGGGCAAGATCTCCCGTTGGAGATCAAGGGTCATGTGCTCAGGCTCTGCAGCACATTCCATTGGTCCTCTTGGCAGGTCTTGGAAGGGCAAAGTTTCTGTGGCCACTTCCTGTGCTGCAACTATATAAACTGCGCATGACCGCACGGCCATGCGCTAGTGTACATTTGCTTACGTGTGTTTGTTGTGAGTGCAAGTCGTCCTTGGATATCCCTTCCCTATTGAATGTCTGTTCGCGGAAGGTGTATGGTTGCTATCTAGCGCCCGACTTATCCTACAGCACTAATCACACGTTACAGCGTCCAGTTGCTGTGACCGCCAGTTCGGCGCCGTGCACTTCCTCTGTGCTTTCCTTACCCAAGCCTGGGTGGTTAGTGGCGTTCGTCAGTGCGGCACCGCATGCACTCTTGTGCCCTAATATTGTTATTTAGCTTCCTTACACACCCAGTTGTGGTGTTGTGCCAGCAAGGGTCTAATCGGACTTCAATCCTAGTTGGGGTTGAGTTCGCTGACTACTTGCTCGCCCTCTATGTGCGGTACCGCGATCCTGTGACGCAACAGGATTGCTTCCTTCACGCTGGGTGAAGTTTAACCCACGTGTGTATAATTATGAGTACCGCCATATAGTCCGTCATTACTTGGCAGCAGGTTCCATCTCTGCACGGTGGACCCCGGGCTGCGAACGCACCATACTCTATCTGTATTATTATTTGGTGCGTTCCGCTAGCCCTAATATTACACTAGCGCCAGGGTCTGGCTAGTAATGACGGACAAACAGCAATCCTTCCGGTATATCCAGCAGCTGGAGGGTAGGTTGGCGGCTCTTGAGAGCGCAACCTCAGCTGTGGATGTTACCGCAGTTGCTGTACAGGCTGCTAGCGTGGCTGCAGCAACCCTGTCCATTGCCACCCCTGCTCCGACATTTTCTCGCCTCCCGCTGCCAGAAAAATTTTCTGGTGATAGCAAATTTTGTAGGGGATTTGTGAGTCAGTGCTCTATTCACCTCGAGCTCCTGGCTGCACGTTTTCCCACAGAGCGGGCTAAGGTGGGATTTATAGTGTCTCTCTTGTCGGACAGGGCGTTGGAATGGGCTACGCCGCTGTGGGAGCGTGGCGATCATGTGGTGCAGAGTGCTCCGTTGTTCCTGAGCACTCTGAAACAGGTCTTTTTAGGACCTCAAGTCACCCATGATACTGCGCTCCAACTGCTGGCATTAACTCAGAGTGAGTCCTTGGTCAGTCATTTTGCCGTCCACTTCCGCACTTTAGCTTCAGAGCTGGAGTGGTCGGATAAAGCTCTTATCCCCATATTTTGGAGGGGCCTGGCTGACCACATTAAGGACGCTCTGGCCACTAGGGAGACTCCTGCCACACTGGAGGAGTTAATAACTGTCTCCACTCGAATTGACCTCCGTTTTAACGAGCGGAGGTTAGAGCGAGCCCAGTGTAGGCAGAGGTTTCGGCTGGCTCCTACCTTCGCCAAACCTCTGGAATCTCCGGTCCTGGTTCCTGAGTCACATGAGGCCAGGGAAGTGTCACAAGCGGGATCTAAGTCCCGGACCGCAGGTGCACTCAAGGTCTGTCATGTTTGCCAGCAGTCAGGACATCTAGCCACCAGATGTTCTCAGCGGTCGAGGAAAGGTCAGCGTCTAGTGGTAGTAGGTGGAGGTACACTAGACACGGCGACGTTTGCCTCCAAATTGTCCTTTAAGGGGACAATTACTATAGGCTCATTCTCCCACTCGGTAGAGCTCTGCGTGGATTCTGGGGCGGAGGGCAATTTTATGTCTTCTGTCTTCGCCCAACGTCACGCAATACCCCTGGTTATGCTAGCTCAACCAGTAACGGTACGAGTGGTGAATGGGTCGACACTGCCCTCACAGATAACACACCAGACCATCCCTTTTACTCTGTCCATGTCGCCATCTCATCAGGAGATTATATCTCTGCTCGTCATTCCTGAGGGAATTGATGAGGTCCTGTTGGGAATACCTTGGCTACGGTACCACTCTCCTCATATCGAGTGGTCCTCTGGCAGAATCCTGGGATGGGGCGAATCTTGTGGGGGTAGGTGTCAGAGGGAGTGCGTTCAGGTTGCTACTACAGAGGTACCCGCAGATCTTTCCTCTCTCCCCAAGCAGTATTGGTCTTATGCAGACGTGTTCTCCAAAAAGGCAGCGGAGATCCTTCCGCCCCATCGCCCCTATGACTGTCCTATTGATCTCTTGCCTGGTGCTGAGCCTCCCCGGGGTCGAGTCTATCCGTTATCTCTCCCGGAGACGGAGGCAATGTCACAGTACATCCAGGAAAATCTGGCAAGAGGATTCATTAGGAAGTCAGTGTCACCTGCTGGGGCAGAGTTCTTCTTCGTGCAGAAGAAGAATGGGGAATTGCGTCCATGCATAGACTACAGGGGTCTTAATGCCATCACCGTTAAAAATAAGTATCCTTTGCCCTTGATATCTGAGCTCTTCGATAGGCTTCGGGGAGCAAGGGTATTTACTAAACTAGATCTGCGGGGTGCTTATAACCTGATTCGCATTCGTGAGGGGGACGAATGGAAGACGGCTTTTAACACCAGGGATGGGCACTATGAATATCTGGTGATGCCCTTCGGGCTCTGTAATGCCCCAGCCGTTTTCCAAGACTTTGTGAACGATATCTTCCGGGATAGGCAGAGCGTAACTTACATGTGGCTTCATACAGCCACGAATTGGCATCGTAGCTCTCCCATATCATTGCCCAGGAGAACATCTGCAGGCAGACCACCCATCACCCCAACCACACATCGCCTGACCCCAAAACCAAAGTTCAGATCCACAGTGGCTGTGGGAATAGTCCTCCATTGTCCACCAGCCAGTTCAATGACAATCCCAGGTCCTCGATGGATTGCCTCGGGCCGAACCACTCGGGGATAAGCCAGTGTGAGGAAAGCCCCTGAGTCACAAAATCCAATAAGTCTCTGTCCATCCAGCACGACCTCCTGCAAGTGCTTACCTCGATGAGCAGAAGTCGTCATAGCTGCAAGTCGCACACCATAAACTCCTAGTGGTGCAACATGGGTGGGTGAGGCACTAGGCCAGTCCTCACGTAGTGGTGACACGTCGTCCTCCATGGCACTTGGGTGTACATAATTAATAATACGACTGGGTACAGGATTAATCCTCATTTGAACAGCTGGGCAGGAGGCTTGCAGATGCCCCGGCTGTCCACATCGATAGCATCTCTGCTGGGTCTCACTCCATCCAAGGCGTCCTCTTGGGCGAGGGGTAAGGGAACCTGGAGGCCGGCTCCCACCTGAAGGTGCTGTAGGGGTTTGAGGACGACTTCTCCATGAGCTGGCTGGGCATGAGGCCTGCAGATGCCCCAGATGCCCACAGCCAACACCTGCGCTCTGCTACTTCCTCTCCTCGTCGTATTGCAGAAAACGCAGTAGAAGCAACTGGAGGCACTTTGGCACGGGTATCAGCATGAGGTGGTGGCTTAGAGGAACGGGGAACAATGGGGACAGAAGAACAGGGGGCCACCGGTGTTGTGGAGCTGGTAGGTCTCTCTCCATCCTCCAACAGAATCCTCCACTGAGGCTTGATGGTGAGAGCCTCATCAGCTAGAGCTGCAGCTTCCTCCACAGTGGCTGGTCTCCTTTCACGCACCCATTCCCGGATCTCAGCAGGGCACTTGAAGTAAAACTGCTCTTTTAGGATAATCTGGAGGAAGGTCTCCCAGGTTAAGGCCTCCTCTGCCTCCAGCCAGCGATGACATATTTGTTTGAGTCTGTGGGCATACATCTTGAAAGACACTTCCTCATCACAGGCTAAAGTACGGAACTGAGTCCTGTAAGTGTCTGGGGTAACAGCATAATGTTCTAGAATAGTCCGTTTAATCTCCGCCTACTCACAGTTCCCCTGAGGGTCCATAGCTCTATAGGCTGCGGCAGCTCCACCCTCTAAGAGCCCCACCAGATGTCGGACTCGGTCCTTTTCCGGGACTTCCATTAATCGACACTGATGCTCAAAGTCCTGGAAGAAGCCCTCAATGTCGCCTGCAGCCTCATTAAAGGGCTTGAAGTCTTTGCGGGACACTCTGGGGAGTTCGCTCATGGTGGGTGCTGGGGTTAGAGTCTGTCTGGAGCTTCTAGCTGCTTCCAAAGCGATCTGCCTCTCCAGTAATGCCATCTCCTGAGCTCTGTCCTCGGCTCTGTGAATGGCCTCCCTCTCCCTCTCCTCGGCTCTGTGAATGGCCTCCCTCTCCCTCTCCTCGGCTCTGTGAATGGCCTCCCTCTCCCTCTCTTGAGCTCGGTGAATGGCCTCTTTCTTATAGTCTATGGTGGCCTCTTCTCCCAGCAATGCCAACTCCTCCTCGTACCACATAACCCACTGACTTTTTTGGGTATTTACCTCCGGCTGCAGTCTTTCCTCCATTTGCTGTGAGGATCCTTCCTCAGCGTCATCTTGCAGGCGAACTCCTTCCAAAGCCTCAATAAGCTGCTCCTTGGAGAGTCCTTTAAAACGGACTCCTACTTCCCGGGCCTTTGATTGTAGGCTCCCCAAACTCCAGTTCTTGTACTCTGTCGTGCTGGTTCTCGATGTTGATGGGCCGTTGTCCTCCATTCCTTCTGCTCTGATCCCACTGCTGCCACCAGTTTGTGACGGGGTGTACGGCAGAGCAAGAAGGGACAATAGGCCAAGGGATGATTCCACAGATTTATTATCAAGAACGCTGGAACAACACATGCAGGTAGATCTACAGAGTCCACAATTAGTCCAATGGAACAGGTTCGGGGGCACCTCCCGATAATCCTTGTGCCAGGTAACAAAGCAATAGTCCACAATTAGTCCAATGGATCCCAAAACAATCTCACGAACGACGAGATATGTCCTCAGCTCAAGTCTTGCCCTGGACACACTGCAGGAGACAGAGTTAAGAAGTAGGCCCAATGTAATGTAATGCCCAATTCCCCAATGCGGGGTCCTTTCTTTACAAAATAAAATAGTGCCATCACAGCCCCCTTGCCCAAAATTCACCGTACAGAGCACATTCACCCTGGTGATCTAGTGGCAGGAGAAGGACACAATGCAGGAGACAGAGTTAAGAAGTAGGCCCAATGTAATGTAATGCCCAATTCCCCAATGTGGGGTCCTTTTTTTACTAAATAAACTATTGCCATCACAGCCCCCGTGCCCAAAACTCACTGGCCTATAACAGTACAGAGCACGTTCACCCTGGTCATCTAGTGGTTGTGGATGATGAGGATCAGGATAAGGAGGAGGATAACAACAAACAGACCAAATGTGGAAGCGTATACCCATGTGTGGTTGTGAAGACGTGCATGAGAATACAGTACACCTCCCCAAAAGAGAGAATGTATTTGAGTTTATGTTTCACTGTTTTCACTTGGTAGTGTACAGAAGTCTTTCCCAATCCAGCCCTTGTTCATTTTTAGAAGTGTCAGCCTATCAGCATTTTCAGTTGACAGGCGGAGGCACTTATCTGTTATAATTCCACCAGCGGCATTAAAAACCCGCTCTGACAGAACGCTAGCAGCAGGGCAGGCCAGGACCTCCAAGGTGTAGAGAGCCAGTTCATGCCACGTGTCCACCTTGAATACCCAATAATTAAAAGGCACAGAGGAATCACGGAGGATGTTTGTACGATCTGCAAGGTACTCCCTCAGCATCTTCCCAAACATTGCACTTATTGTGACAGCATCCCTTGCCTCTGTGCCGTCACGATGGGAGGGTCTGAGAATCTGTCCCAGAACTTTGCCATTGTTCCCCTGCCTGAGCTGGATTGCACTTCTGTCTCTCTCGCTTGGACTCCTTGGTTGTACAACAAACTCTGTTTGAACAGACGGTATGACAGCTGTGTTTGTAGTACCGTCTATAGCACATGAAAGTAGCTCCTGTTCTTCCTCCTCCTCTTCATTGACTACCAATCCACGATGAGAAGACATGAGGCTGGGCTGAGTGTAATCCCCCTGTATGGTTCCTTGCTCCATGTCCTCGTGCCCTGCCTGCAAAGCATTCCTCTTTAACTGTGATCAGAGAGATTTTGAGAATGCTGAGAAGCGGGATGGTGACACTAATTATGGCGTCATCGCCGCTCGTCATCTTGGTGCAGTCCTCAAAGTTTTGGAGGATGGTACATATGTCTGACATCCATGTCCACTCCTGAGGTCTTATATGTGGAGTCTGAACTGAATATCAAAGGCCTTGTTGATGTTGGTAGTCAACAACTGCCCTCTTCTGCTCACAAAGCCTTTCCAACATAAGCAGCGTAGATTTCCAATGCATGGGGACATCACACACCAGCCGGTGAGCTGGAAGCTGCAAATGCTGCAAAAGCACGGCAAGGGCGGCTGAAGATGTAGCTGACTTTCTAAAATGGGCAGATAGATGGCGTACTTTCACTAGCAGATCCGGCAGCTCCGGGTAGCTTTCCGGAAAACGCAGAACCACGAGGTAAAGCACATGGGCCAAGCAAGGTACATGTGTGAACTCACCTTACCTCAGAGCCGCCACCAGGTTACGGCCATTGTCATACACCACCATGCCTGGCTGTAGGTTTAGCGGTGTCATCCAAACATCTGACTGGTCTTTCAGCGCTGTCCACAACTCTTCTGCATTGTCTGGTTTGTCACCTATGCAGATGAGCTTCAGCACAGCCTGTTGCCACTTGGCTGAGGCAGTGCTGCAGTGCTTCCAGCTTCTGACTGATGTGTTGATTTCAGACATGGAGGATGAAGAGGAGGAGGCGCAGGAGCTGTAGACTGTGGGGGCAACCATGATCGACGTAGGGCCAGCAATCCTTGGCGTGGGGAGGATGTGTTCCATCCCAAGGTCTGACTGGGTCCCGGCTTCCACTATGTTAACCCAGCGTGCCATCAGTGACATGTACCGTCCCTGTCCACAAGCACTTGTCCACGTGTCCGTGGTTAGGTGGACTTTCCCTGTAACAGCATTGTTGAGGGCACGAGTAATGTTGTGGAACACATGCTGTTGTAATGCCGGTACGGCACATTGGGAGAAATAGTGGCAACTGGGGACCGAGTACCTTGGGACGGCCGCTGCCATCAGGTTGTGGAAAGCTTCCGTTCCAATGAGCCTGAAAGGCAGCATTTCTAGCACAAGGAGAAGAGAAATATTAGAATTTAGGACTGTGGGGTGTTGGTGGGGTATTTTCACTTGCGTTCCAAAGACTGGGTTATAGACAACTGAAGGCTGTGCTGGGACAAGGACGTGGACGGGCTTGATGATGGTGCTGCTTGACTGTGGGCCACAACAGGTGCAGGACTAGAGGCATCTTCACATGCACGGTGTACTGGGGATTGGCTCCTCTGCAAAACAGTCAAAGAAGGAGTGGTGTAACCTGCAGGCAGTGGTCCTGGAGCCTGGGGTTCAGCCCACAAAGTCCGGTGCTTTGCTGCCATGTGCCTGATCATGCTGGTGGTGGTCAGGTTGGTTGTTTTGCTAGCCCTGCTGATGCGCGCATGGCAGGTGCTGCAAATGGCCTGTTTGGGGTTATCAGCAGAGTCTTTAAAAAATATCCAGACTCAGGAAGATCTAACAGTTGGAATGGCTACTTCCCTCATGTTGGTGTTACGGGAAACGGATGCATGCCTTCTGTCTGTGGCCACCACACTGCTTCTTCCTGGCTGTTGTATTGATATGCCTCCTTCCCCATGTGTGCCGCTGCCCTCGCTCTGCATGTCCTCCTGCCAGGTTGGGTCAGTCACTATGTCATCCACCACCTCGTCTTCCACACCCACACCCTGCTCCTCCTCGTCCTGACTTTCTGGCAATTGTGTCTCATCATCGTCCACCTCTTCTGACACTTTCCCACCATCGCCTTTGCGTGACTGGAGCTTGTTAAAGCTTTGGGCATCTGTACATGCAATCTCATCTGTCCCCACTTCAAGTTCACCGGCCGAGAGTTCAGAATCTTGACATGGAAAATTGAACAGCTCTACAGAGTGTCCAAGTGTGGGATCAGTTGTCTCAGGGCACTCATCATGGTGGGAGGAAGGAGAATCAGGGTGAGGAATATCCGGGTCACACTCACGGCTACTCAGACTTGACCGTGTGGAAGACATGGTGGTGGTGGCTAAGTGACTGGAAGCATTATCCGCTATCCAACCAACAACCGTTTCACACTGCTCTGGCTTCAATAGTGGTATGCTGCGATCTTCTAGAAACTGGGACAGGAAGGTTGAGCGAGAAGATGTGGGTCTTTGTTGTTGCCCACTTTCACCTTGGCCACAGCCTCGTCCTCTGCATGCACCATCATCATCACTTCCACTTCCCCGTCCCTTGCCCCTTGCCTTGCCCATTTTAAATGGACTACTGCACTATTTCAAATGCTCAACACAAATATATTAATTAGTAGCGAAATAATATGTGATCAGTATGCCTGCAAATCTACAAACACCAGGCAGGCCTCAGCCTGACGTAACAGACTGTATTCAATATTTGGGGCCTTTTTTTGTGAAGTAAATTCATGCAAAACAGTGCTGTATAGAATTAGAGTAACAGACAGCAAAAAAAGTGGTCCACCGGCCTACAATGACCAAACTTGGAGCACGCAGATATATGAGGGCTGTCACAGAAATACCACACTGGCAAAAATGTGGCCTGTTTTTTTTTTTAAATGCAAGATAGTGCTGTATAGAATGAGAGTATCAGACAGCAAAAAAAGTGGTCCACCGTCCTACAATGACTAAACATGAAGCACGCAGATATATGAGGGCAGGAGGATTGTGCAGAGCCCTTTCTTTCTTTGTGAGGCAACATGGGGGCAAGCAGAGCCTAAAGCCTGGCACCCCAGCTTACATGGTGGTGTAGTCATCCACGGCAACTGGTCGCGGATTGTCTTCATTTTTCCCAGCTGCATACTGGAGGACTCATTTACTTTCTGTTTGTGAGTATGCTGTACAATAAACAAGACTTTATTTTGAACTTTTCCTGGGTCAATGCATTCTCACTGCACAGCAAGGACACTGCTGCACTACATATGGTTGGAGAATGCAGAGCAATGTGAATTGAGGCATACCCAAATGCAAGCTCCATGTCTGTCATTAGGCCTGCCACATTGCAGCCCAGGCCTGTGGACAAAATGGAGGAGATCTTGAGGCAGCAAATTGCAGCACTGCGTGAGGCACCTCCAGCAGCGACCCCGGAACGTCACGATGCCCGAGACCAGGTCCGCTCTGCTTTGAGGAAACTGAGTCTGGAAGACAACATGTAGCGTTCGTCTACATCTATGAGCGCACGGCAGAGTGGGAGAACCTGCCAACGTCCCAGTGGGCAGAAGTGGTGGTTCTATTCCTGAGGTGTGACGCGCTAAAGGCCTATTTTAACTTCAGTCGAGAGGACACCCAGGACTACGCTAAGCTAAATGGTGAGATCCTTGCCCGACTGGGGGTTAATACCTACGTGAGAGCCCAATGGGTTTTTTCATGGACTTGTGGAAACCCAGCCTGCCCGGTGTAAATTTTATGACTTGATGCAGCTTGTGAAAATGTGGCTCCAACCTGAGACTTTAACCCCACTTCAGATAGTGGAGAGGGTGGTGGTCGACCGGCTGGTGAGAGCTCTGCCAGCAGCCATACGGCATTGGGTGGGACAAGGGAACCCGGGCACTGTGGACCAGGTGGTAGGACTGATAGAGCGGTATACAGCCACTCAGGACTTTATACAGGATGCTGCTCCACTTTAGCTGTCACGTAAGGCCCCACTGACCCAGGAGCCTGGGAAAAGCAAACGACCTTCCACCAGGGCCTATATGGAACGTGCCCGTACCGAGGGGATATCTTGGAAGGAGAGTGACAACAGACCCGTGTCCCCTAAATCAGCCCCACAGTTCCCTCGCGTTGCAGTTGTTAAGTGTTGGCGATCTCAAGGGCCAAGACATGTAACTGACCCCTAACAGCAGCACCCATGGACTGTGGGTATACACGCCGTGTATCTATGTATGCCCAGCCAGTCTACACTACCTCTACAGGTACCAAACTGTGGGGATGGTGTGCATACATGGGGACCTGTGAGAGTACCTGAAGGCGGAGATTATGCTTTCCACCCCGTGTGGAGAGATAAAACATGTGGTGGGAGTAGTAAAGACTCTTCCTTATGGGACTGTATTGGGAAGAGACTTACCCCTGTTCCGATCTTTGTGGGAGACCAGGGTTAACCCTCCCAGGATAAATGGTATAAATGGTATTCCAGGCGCAGAACCCAAAGATCCGGGATGAGGTGGTAGAACAACTGGTAGTGCCCCAATCCTACCATAGGGCGGTGCTCGACATGACCCACACTCACATGATAGGGGGGCATTTGGGGGCAAAAAGACTCTGGAGTGTTTCTTTTGGCCAGAAGTACTGCGATACATGCCCAGAGTGCCAACTAACCTCACCCACCACAAACTACCAGAGACCATTGGTGTCTGCCCATTATAGAGGTCCTTTTTGAGCAGATTGTGTTGGATCTAGGTGGGGCCAATAGTAAAATCCGCTTGGGGCCACCAACACATATTAGTAGTCATAGACTATGCCACCCGCTACCCAGAGGCAATACCACTCCGACAGACCTTGGCCAAATTAATAGCCCATGAGCTATTTGCAATGTCACCTTGGGATACCAAAGGAGATCCTTACAGGTCAGGGGACTCCTTTTATGTCCAAGGTGACCAGGAAGCTATGTAAGCTGCTCCAGATTAAACAGCTACATACGTCGGTATACCACCCTCAAACCGACGGGCTGGTGGAGAGGTTTAATAAGACCTTTACAGCCATGCTCAAAAAGGTGGTCGCCAAGGATGGGAGGGATTGGGACATGGCCCTATCTCATGTTCACCATCTGGGAGGTACCACAGGCATCCACAGGTTTTTCCTCATTTGAGCTGTTATATGGCAGGTATCCGAGGCGATTACTCCATGTAGCTAAGGAGACGTGGGAACAGGAGCCCACTCTGCATCGAAGCGTAATTGAGCACGTGGCAAGCACGCAGGACTGCGGCCATATGGCCCATAGTAAAAGAGCATCTAATGAATCCCCAGGCTGTGCAGAGCCGCATGTACAATAAAAGGGCCACAGTCAGGACCTTTAAAGAAGAAGACCGGGTGTTGGTACTAGTATCCACCCCAGAGATTAAGCTTATGGCCAAGTGGCATGGGCCTTATGATATATGGGGGAAGGTGGGGGAACTGAATTATAGAGTGTACCAACTCGGGAAAAGGAAACCCGAGCAACTATACCACATCAATCTGCAGAAAGCCCGAAAGGACCGGGAATGTTTTGTTGCAGAGGTGACTCCAGTTGTGCCAGCGGGGGTCCCTCTGGCACTGGCCAAGGTCACAGCGGGGGGTCAGGTTCAAATAAGTGATGCTTTCACCAAACAGCAGCAATGGGAGGCTCGGGCCCTCGTGCAGCACAATACGGATGTATTCCCAGAGCTGCCAGGGTTGACCTTTGTGTTACAACAGGACATTGTCACCGAGCCCGGGGTAAAGGTACGGATGAAACCGTACCGAGTGCCAGAAGCCAGAAGGCAAGCAATCACGGCTGAGGTGAAGCAAATGATCCAGTTGGGAGACATTGAGGAGTCCCGAAGTGAGTGGGCCAGCAAATTGAAAGACTGGGGGAGGCCCAGTACTTCACTACACTGGATCTCACAAAAGGTTACTGCTAGGTTCCCTTAACAGTCAGCAGAAGAAAAGACTGCTTTTATAATGCCAGAGGGTCTCTATCAATATGTTGTCTTGCCTTTTGGGTCATATGGGGCTCCGGCCACATTCCAGAGGCTGATGAACACTGTGTTAGCACCTCATCGGGATTATGCATCGGCCTATTTGGATGACATAGTCATCTTTAGTACCAACTGGGATATCCATTTGTCCCAGGTACAAGCCGTGCTGGAGTCTCTTAAAATCGCGGGGTTAACAGCAAACCCAAAGAAATGCACGATAGGCCTCACAAAGGCCCTGTACTTAGGATATGTGATCGGCCACAGAGTTATCAATCCCTAAGTAAACAAGATTGAGGCCATTCAAAACTGGCCTAAGCCCTTAAGTACCAAACAAGTGAGGGCATTCCTTGGCATCATTGGGTACTACTGCCAGTTTATACCCCATTTTACTGGGAAATCAGCATCCCTAAAGGACCTGTTGAAAGGTAAGAAGAAGGTAATGGTCCGATGGAATCCTCAAGCGGAGGAAGCATTCCAGTCGCTGAAGTCGGCGTTGTGTGGACAGCCGGTCCTCATCAGCCCCAACTTCAAGAAAACCTTTATTGTACAAACCGATGCCTCAGAGGTAGGCCTAGGAGTGGTGCTGTCACAAGAGGTGACCAGGGATGAGCATCCAGTCACCTACTTGAGCAGGAAACTGACACATGCAGAGAAAAATTATAGCTTGGTGGAGAAGGAGTGCTTGGTGATTAAAGGGGCCTTGGAGTCCCTACACTACTATTTGCCCGGGCGTCAGTTTCATTTGGTAACTGACCATTCACCCCTCGTCTGAATGAGAAACGCAAAAGAGAGGAATGCCCGTGTCACCAGATGGTTCCTGTCCCTACAAAACTTCAGTTTCTCAGTGGAACATCGGGCGGGGAAATGCGCATGCCCTATCCGGGGTTCAACCCCACAAGTTTGAACAGAGGGGGTGGTGAGCGAGGCAGTGACTGGTGTCATATGCGAGGGTCGCTGTGTGTCCCCCAGGATGCGCTCAGAGGTGTATTAGATCCGCTGGAAAGACTTGTGGTCACAGAGAGTAAAAAAAAACCCTGCAGGAGGGTTTGGGTGTGTCAGTGTTGGTCTATGAAGCAGACCAAGCAGGAGGCTTGTGCAGAGCTCTGTTGTGAATTCTGCTTTTGAGCTTCCTCTGGTGGTAGCAGATGATAATGCAGTTGTTCCTGGGCTGCAGTCTTGGACATGTGTATCTGCTAATTGCAGTTCTGACTGGGGTATTTAGGCTTGCAGGACTCATTAGTCCTTGCCAGTTGTCAATGTTTTTTGGGATTTGATGGATCTCTTTCTGGCTTCTCCTGCTTGGTTGCCATTTCAGCCAAGATAAGTGTCTGTTTCTTTTTCTGTGGCACACAGGCTGTGTGCTTGTTTTTGTTTGTATTCCTGCTCTGATTGTAGGATTCGCTGGAGTTGCAGATATACGTTCCTACGTCTTTAGTTAGATGGAGGAAGTTTTTGTATATTCTGCTGTGGATATTTTTGAAGGGTTTTAATACTGACCGCACAGAACTCTGTCCTATCCTTTCCTATTTTAGCTAGAGCGGCCTCTTGTGCTAAATCCTGTTTTCTGACTGTGTGTGTCTTTCCTCTCTCACAGCCAATATTTGTGGGGGGCTGTCTATCCTTTGGGGTTCTGCTCTGAGGCAAGATAGTATTCCTCTTTCCATCTTTAGGGGTATTTAGTCCTCCGGCTGTGACGAGGTGTCTAGGATTGGTTAGGTACACTCCACGGCTACTTCTAGTTGTGGTGTTAAGATCAGGATTTGCGGTCAGTATAGTTACCACCTACTCCAGTGAAAGTTTTCATGCTGCTCCAAGGTCACTGGATCATAACAGAGCTCCTTCTATGCTAGACAACAAGGGGCCAAGCAGAGCCTAATGCCTGGCACCCCAGCGTACATGGTGGTGTAGTTGTCCACGGCAAATAGTCGCGTACTGTCTTCGTTATTCCCGGCTGTGTACCAGAGGACTTGTTTACTTTCTGTTTGTGAGTACACTGTACAATAAACAAGACTTTATTTTGAACTTTTCCTTGATCACTGCCTTCTCACTGCACAGCAAGGACACCCCTGTACTCACTACACTCCATACAGAATAATGGGTCCCATATATTGCTTCATACAGTACATGATGTGCCTCATATATTGCTCCAAAAAGAATGGGCCCCATATACTGCTCCATATCTAATTTGCCTCATAAGATGCTCCATATCTAATTGGCCCCATAAGATGCTCCATATTGGCTCCATAAGATGCTCCATATATAATGGGCCCCACAAGATGCTTTATATATAATGGGCCCCGTATATTTTTCCAAATGTTACAAAAAAAAGTAATAATTAAAATGAAATCCTCCTCTGTCTTCGCATCTGCTGCTCTGCTCCGGACTCCTCACCGCCGCCGTCTTCCGGCTCTGTGCACTGTGACTGCTCACGGCTCTGGCACTTACGATACTCCCCTCTCCCGCTTCCTCCGCTGCGGCATCTTCCGGCTCTCTGCATTGTGGCTGCTCAGGGCCCTGGCACTTATGATACTCCCCTCTCCCGCTTCCTCCACTGCGGCATCTTCCGGCTCTCTGCATTGTGACTGCTCAGGGCCCCGGCACTTACGATACTCCCCTCTCCCGCTTCCTCCGCTGCGGCATCTTCCGGCTCTCTGCATTGTGGCTGCTCAGGGCCCCGGCACTTACGATACTCCCCTCTCCCGCTTCCTCCGCTGCGGCATCTTCCGGCTCTCTGCATTGTGGCTGCTCAGGGCCCTGGCACTTAGGATACTCCCCTCTCCCGCTTCCTCCACTGCGGCATCTTCCGGCTCTCTGCATTGTGACTGCTCAGGGCCCCGGCACTTACGATACTCCCCTCTCCCGCTTCCTCCACTGCGGCATCTTCCGGCTCTCTGCATTGTGACTGCTCAGGGCCCCGGCACTTACGATACTCCCCTCTCCCGCTTCCTCCGCTGCGGCATCTTCCGGCTCTCTGCATTGTGGCTGCTCAGGGCCCTGGCACTTATGATACTCCCCTCTCCCGCTTCCTCCGCTGCGGCATCTTCCGGCTCTCTGCATTGTGACTGCTCAGGGCCCCGGCACTTACGATACTCCCCTCTCCCGGTTCCTCTGCTATGGCATCTTCTGGCTCTGTGACTACTCAGGGCCTCGGCACTTATGATGCTCACCTTCTTGGTTCCTCCACTGTGGCATTTTCCGGCTCTCTGCATTGTGACTGCTCAGGGCCCTGGCACTTATGATACTCCCCTCTCCCGCTTCCTCCACTGCGGCATCTTCCGGCTCTCTGCATTGTGACTGCTCAGGGCCCCGGCACTTACGATACTCCCCTCTCCCGGTTCCTCTGCTATGGCATCTTCTGGCTCTGTGACTACTCAGGGCCTCGGCACTTATGATACTCACCTTCTTGGTTCCTCCACTGTGGCATTTTCCGGCTCTCTGCATTGTGACTGCTCAGGGCCCTGGCACTTATGATACTCCCCTCTCCCGCTTCCTCCGCTGCGGCATCTTCCGGCTCTGTGACTGCTCAGGGTCTCGGCACTTATGATACTCACCTCTCCCGCTTCCTCCGCTGCAGCATTTTCCGGCTCTCTGCATTGTGATTGCTCAGTCAGGGAGCGTGCAATAGTGACATCATTGCGCCCTCTGACCTGAACGTCACAGTCAGAAGATGTGGAAGACGCCGCAGCGGTGAAGAGGGGAGAGTTGAGTATCGCAAGTGCCAGAGCCCAGAGCAAGCGGAGGATCACTCGTGGGCACGATCATTGACACAGGCACTGGGCCAACATAAAGCACCAATGTCCCCAACACATGCCTGGGGGCACCGGCTGCTGACGCCAGCCCTGCTTACAAGCCTCACTTCATTACTGGCTTAAGCCCTTCTACCGCTTACCCTGCAGACAGCATTATTCTCTTCTTTAGATATGCCCCCGCTTTACAGTTTGTCTAAATTTATTTTTTCCTCTTTGACAAGTGATTAAGTCCTGTATTCTTCCATCCTGGTCTCTTTAAATGCTTCCAACTCTGCCTTCTTTTCGGAATTGTTACTGATTGTGAGGTGAGAATTTCATTTAGTACAATCTCCCATCCTTCTTGGACATTTCTGTCCTTTAGAACATCCGGCCATTGGACCTCTCCTACCCTCTTTCTGAGTCTATTAAAATCTGCCTTTCTTAAGTCCAACCTTAAAGTCTGAGTCCTTGCTGGTCTTCGTGGTCTTGTAATCCAAAATTCGGAGATATCTTGATCGCTGCCTCCTAAATTCCCAAACACCTTTACTTTGTCAATCATTTCCTCCCTTGGTGAGAATTATTACATCCTATATTATATATTGCTACATTAACTATAACAATATGCAGAACTATATCACATTGCAATTCACACTACACAGGACATAATACACACACAACATGGTGTCTCCAGGGGTAGGAATGTGACAGCACAGTCCACCACCGATACACTGCAAGAACGTAATTGGTATCAATGTGGAAATAGCCAGATACCTGCACCTAGGACTCAACACCACCACCACCAACAGCACCTTTGGCATCACGTCTGCCCACGGAAGATCTTCTGACCAGACATCTGTTCCACTCTTTATCGCTGATGCCGACACCCATCTTCTCAGATGACATCACCTCCACAGCCTAGTTCTAATTCCCAGGTCTTGTCCACCACACAACCATCATCCCCACCCTTGACTTGGTTGACAGCTGTCCCGATGGAGGAAATGTCCTAAGCTCCTTGTCTTCCACCTCTAGATTTGTCATGACTTTAGCTGCCACCACCATCTTGGCTACCACTGTCAGTGCTACCACAACTTATGGAGCCACCAATACAGCTGTGTATGAACCATGTCCTCTGCCCCGTCCAAGTACAAAGTCAGACTTTCATCACATCCAACATATCAACAGAAAGAAGGGAAATGTATATTGCCAGGACGGCTGATGGCAGCGGCGGTGGGGCTTCTTGCGGCTTTTTTTCTTTTTTGTCATTTATTTTGTAAAATGCTACTACTACTAACCCCAATCATTCCTCCTTTCACAAAAAGGAAGAAATTAGTAAGGTACATGTCAAAACCGGCTAAAGCAGCAAGATGCTGCAGCATAGGTGTGGCAAGGACGGCTGCCAAACTGGACTAGTAAAACAAGTGTGCAAACACAGACATGTACAGTAAAATGTCTAGAATTTCTAAAAAAAAAAAAAAAAAATCTATTTTTTAAAAAGAATTCAACACACCTTATCAATGATGTAACTAGAAATGCTAGTGTGAGTGAAATCACCTCTTTGCCTTTTGAACTCCAAATATCAGGATTTGTTTGCAGGATCTTGGGAAATCAGACAGCACCACCATACCATGGTGAAGCAAGCAAGATGTCTGCTTTATTAATGAATAGGCAGGCGCTTAGTGTCACAAACAAAGAAAAGATTCCAGATGTAGACAATGCAGTGTTCACAATTGATCACCGTGAAACAGGAGTGATGAGACCAGATGAAATCTGTTCTGTAAACTAGGCAGATACACGTGTGAAAACCCGGCACCTGCAACACATTGGTGAGGCTTGTATGGACGTAAACTTTCACTGATACTAAGGGCAAAAGATAAAGAAAAGTTAATGACATGCACAGGTAAATGTCTGGATTTGGGGGAATTTTCTTTTCTGTTTAAAAAAAAAAAACCCACAGTCATTCCCCCTTTCACAAAAAGGATTGCACAAGAAATGCAAAAACGTGGTCCAGTCGCTTGTGAAAAGCAGCATATCATCCCTGACTGACACTGATCTAAAGAGGTCTCTACGGACGGGTTCACGTTGGCGTCTGAGTCCGCGGCGCGGTGCTGCGGACTTGTTTCCTTAAGCTCCGCCTACTTGTGCATGCGTCCTGCGTACCTATCTTTAACATTGTGTACGCAGGGACATGCATTGTATGCGGATGAGTCCGCGTGCATCGGTTTGACGTGCGGCCGCCGAACGCAGCATGTTGCATTTTCTTACGTTCTGCGGGCACATCAAACCGACGCATGTGGACGCATCCGCATACAATGCATGTCCCTGCGTACACAATGCTAAAGATAGGTACACAGGACGCATGCGGAAGTAGGCAGAGCTTCAGGAAAGAAGTGCACAGCACCGCGCCACGGACTCAAACGCTAATGTGAACTTAGCCTAAGCCATAGCTTACTGTTATTAATGTGTGCAATCTCCAGACAGATTATCAAAGGCACAGACGTGTGCAATCAGCAGATCTGTCCAGTCCGGTATATGTACGAGAACAAGTAATCAGTGCAGTATATGTGGGGGAACCAGCAGTCAGTCCAGTGTATGTGGGGGAACCAGCAGTCAGTCCAGTATATGTGGGGGAACCAGCAGTCAGTCCAGTATATGTGGGGGAACCAGCAGTCAGTCCAGTGTATGTGGGGGAACCAGCAGTCAGTCCAGTATATGTGGGGGAACCAGCAGTCAGTCCAGTATATGTGGGGGAACCAGCAGTCAGTCCAGTATATGTGGGGGAACCAGCAGCCATACAGGTATATATGTGGGCAGGACCAGCAGCCATACAGGTATATATGTGGGCAGGACCAGCAGCCATACAGGTATATATGTGGGCAGGATCAGCAGTCATACAGGTATATATGTGGGCAGGACCAGCAGTCATACAGGTATATATGTGGGGGAACCAGCAGCCATACAGGTATATATGTGGGCAGGATCAGCAGTCACACAGGTATATATGTGGGCAGGACCAGCAGCCATACAGGTATATATATGGGCAGGACCAGCAGCCATACAGGTATATATGTAGGGGAACCAGCAGTCATACAGGTATATATGTGGGCAGGACCAGCAGCCATACAGGTATATATGTGGGCAGGACCAGCAGTCATACAGGTATATATGTGGGCAGGATCAGCAGCCATACAGGTATATATGTGGGCAGGACCAGCAGCCATACAGGCATATATGTGGGCAGGACCAGCAGTCATACAGGTATATATGTGGGCAGGACAAGCAGCCATACAGGTATATATGTGGGCAGGACCAGCAGCCATACAGGTATATATGTGGGCAGGACCAGCAGCCATACAGGTATATATGTGGGCAGGACCAGCAGTCATACAGGTATATATGTGGGCAGGACCATCAGCCATACAGGTATATATGTGGGCAGGACCAGCAGCCATACAGGTATATATGTGGGGGAACTAGCAGCCATACAAGTATATACAGTATGTGGGCAGGACCAGCAGCCATACAGGTATATATGTGGGCAGGACTAGCAGCCATACAGGTATATATGTGGGCAGGACCAGCAGCCATACAGGTATATATGTGGGGGAACCAGCAGCCATACAAGTATATACGTGGGCAGGACCAGCAGCCATACAGGTATATGTGTGGGCAGGACTAGCAGTCATACAGGTATATATGTGGGCAGGACCAGCAGTCATACAGGTATATATGTGGGCAGGATCAGCAGCCATACAGGTATATATGTGGGCAGGACCAGCAGCCATACAGGTATATATGTGGGCAGGATCAGCAGTCATACAGGTATATATGTGGGCAGGACCAGCAGCCATACAGGTATATATGTGGGCAGGACCAGCAGTCATACAGGTATATATGTGGGCAGGACCAGCAGCCATACAGGTATATATGTGGGCAGGACCAGCAGTCATACAGGTATATATGTGGGCAGGACCAGCAGCCATACAGGTATATATGTGGGCAGGACCAGCAGCCATACAGGTATATATGTGGGGGAACCAGCAGTCATACAGGTATATATGTGGGCAGGACCAGCAGCCATACAGGTATATATGTGGGGGAACCAGCAGCCATGCAGGTATATATGTGGGCAAGACTAGCAGTCATACAGGTATATATGTGGGCAGGACCAGCAGTCATACAGGTATATATGTGGGCAGGATCAGCAGCCATACAGGTATATATGTGGGCAGGACCAGCAGCCATACAGGTATATATGTGGGCAGGATCAGCAGCCATACAGGTATATATGTGGGCAGGACCAGCAGCCATACAGGTATATATGTGGGCAGGATCAGCAGTCATACAGGTATATATGTGGGCAGGACCAGCAGCCATACAGGTATATATGTGGGCAGGACCAGCAGTCATACAGGTATATATGTGGGCAGGACCAGCAGCCATACAGGTATATATGTGGGCAGGACCAGCAGTCATACAGGTATATATGTGGGCAGGACCAGCAGCCATACAGGTATATATGTGGGCAGGACCAGCAGCCATACAGGTATATATGTGGGGGAACCAGCAGTCATACAGGTATATATGTGGGCAGGACCAGCAGCCATACAGGTATATATGTGGGGGAACCAGCAGCCATACAGGTATATATGTGGGCAAGACTAGCAGTCATACAGGTATATATGTGGGCAGGACCAGCAGTCATACAGGTATATATGTGGGCAGGACCAGCAGTCATACAGGTATATATGTGGGCAGGACCAGCAGCCATACAGGTATATATGTGGGGGAACCAGCAGCCATACAGGTATATATGTGGGCAGGACTAGCAGTCATACAGGTATATATGTGGGCAGGACCAGCAGTCATACAGGTATATATGTGGGCAGGACTAGCAGCCATAAGGGTATATATGTGGGCAGGACCAGCAGCCATACAGGTATATATGTGGGCAGGACTAGCAGCCATACAGGTATATATGTGGGCAGGACCAGCAGCCATACAGGTATATATGTGGGCAGGACCAGCAGTCACACAGGTATATATGTGGGCAGGACCAGCAGTCACACAGGTATATATGTGGGCAGGACCAGCAGCCATACAGGTATATATGTGAGGTGGCATCACATACAGCTGGAGGAAGGTGGCGGAGACTGTGAGGACACTCTGCTCCACGTGTTTGCTGTTGCTCCATCTTTCGATTCTAACGTGTTTCTTTATCTTTCCAGGATATTTGACGTTTACATAATGAGGCGGAGCCTGACTCCAAACAGTTATCCCCCCAATCCGATCTATGGGCACCAACCTACAGATTGCATCCTGCCATTCCTGCCATGTCGGCAACAGCGGAGTATGTGCGTCCCAAGCAGTACACATGGCGCAGTTTATTCCTTTTATAATGGCCTTTAAAATGATCTGATCAGAAAATGGACACCAGCGGCTGGACCCCCGAATTACAGATGTTGAAAATCCACCAGAGCAAAGGGGCAGAAAAACAGCAACCAATAATCACAGATCAATAATCACCAACCAATCAATAATCACCAATCAATGATCACCAATCAATAATCACCAATCAATAATCACCAATCAATAATCACCAATCAATAATCACCAATCAATAATCACCAATCAATCAATAATCACCAATCAATAATCACCAATCAATGATCACCAATCAATAATCAATCGATTTTGCACAATAAAGTGATCTCTGCATACATTGCATGTTGTCATTATTGTGGTTGGAGCTCGTATTCCCTCCGGACACCGAGGAGAGCAGCAGCAGGACAGACTAGGACTAACATTCAGCCGAGCATTGGAAGGCACATCAGCCCATGCTCCCCTCTGGCTTCCCTACATCCCCTGTAATATAGGAGAGGCCTCCATCCCCTGTAATCTAGGAGAGGCATCAATCCCGTGGAATATAGGAGAGGCCTCCATCCCCTGTAATATAGGAGAGGCATCAATCCTGTGGTATGTAGGAGAGGCCTCCATCCAGTGTAATATAGGAGAGGCACCCATCCTGTGTAATCTAGGAGAGGCATCAATCCCGTGGAATATAGGAGAGGCCTTCATCCTGTGTAATATAGGAGAGGCCTCCATCCTGTGGTATGTAGGAGAGGCCTCCATCCCCTGTAAAATAGGAGAGGCATCAATCCTGTGGTATGTACGAGAGGCCTCCATCCCGTGTAATATAGGAGAGGCCTCCATCCCGTGTAATATAAGAGAGGCCTCCATCTCATGTAATATAGGAGGCGCCTCCATCCTGTGGAATATAGGAGAGGCCTCCATCCTGTGGAATATAGGAGAGGCCTCCATCCTGTGGTATGTAGGAGAGGCCTCCATCCCCTGTAATATAGGAGAGGCATCAATCCTGTGTAATATACAAGGCCTCCATCCCCTGTAATATAGGAGAGGCCTCCATCTTGTGTAATCTAGGAGAGGCATCAATCTCGTGGAATATATGAGAGGCCTCCATCCTGTGGTATGTAGGAGAGGCCTCCATCCCCTGTAATATAGGAGAGGCATCAATCCTGTGGTATGTAGGAGAGGCCTCCATCCCGTGTAATATAGGAGAGGCCTCCATCTCGTGTAATATAGGAGGCGCCTCCATCCTGTGGAATATAGGAGAGGCCTCCATCCCCTGTAATATAGGAGAGGCCTCCATCCCCTGTAATATAGGAGAGGCCTCCATCCCGTGTAATATAGGAGAGGCCTCCATCCCCTGTAATATAGGAGAGGCCTCCATCCCCTGTAATATAGGAGAGGCCTCCATCCCGTGGAATATAGGAGAGGCCTCCATCCCGTGGAATATAGGAGAGGCCTCCATCCTGTGGAATATAGGAGAGGCCTCCATCCCGTGGAATATAGGAGAGGCCTCCATCCCGTGGAATATAGGAGGGGCCTCCAACCTGTGGAATATAGGAGAGGCCTCCATCCTGTGGAATATAGGAGAGGCCTCCATCCTGTGGAATATAGGAGAGGCCTCCATCCCGTGGAATATAGGAGAGGCCTCCATCCCGTGGAATATAGGAGGGGCCTTCATCCCGTGGAATATAGGAGAGGCCTCCATCCCGTGGAATATAGGAGAGGCCTCCATCCCGTGGAATATAGGAGAGGCCTCCATCCCGTGGAATATAGTAGGGGCCTCCATCCTGTGTAATGTAGGAGAGGCCTCCATCTCCTATAATATATGAGAGGCATCCATCCTGTGTAATATAGGAGAGGCCTCCATCTGTGTTGTCCCGATAATGTGAATATGCCATGTTGGAGTATCTACATATCTTTACAAGACACAAACTGCGGGCCATTCGACCCACTTCTCTGCCAGCAGCACAGTGAAATTCAAGCCACTCCTTGTCCCTCCCCCAGGAATGTCTTTGTTTGGTGACTCCAAAACGTAAATAATAGAAAGAGGCGTGTCTGTCATTACTCAGCCCACTCAGTGATGTCACGACGAGAGGGCATATCTTACCCCTGCTGAGTTGGGAGTAGTGTTGGTCCGGGAAGCGAGCTAACAACAGCTCGGCAAGCTGTCCTCATGCATCTAGATATATATATGGACGTCCTTCTCCTCAGCCCACGGCCAGTCATGTGATAAAATGACATAACGACATAGTAGTGTTCTTTTCAACTTTAACCCATGTTTATTTTTAATTGCATTGTACATATATTTGTCTTCTTTATAATATCTTTTTAATACTTTGTTAACACTGCCTACCTTTTTCTGGAGTATAATATACAATTTACTAGCTTGACTCTCCCTGCTCTATATGAACTGTCGGGTCCTCTGAGATGAATTACGCTACTGATTTAGGTTGGCTCTGGACCCGTTAACCCTTGGAAAATCAGAGCTGGTGGCAGCGTAATTTGTCCCGTGCCATTGGGAATCTCTGTAGCGACTGGCAGAATTGATAATTATTGTTCCTGCCTGAGTGGGAGTAGTTATATAACGGATGCCTGTTCCAAGGAAGCCTTGGTCTCTGACCAGATCCTGGAGAAATCCCTAGTCAGATCCTCGGCTGCTGGATTACTGGAAGGGGTGTTCAAGGGAGTCGGAGTCTTAGGGTGGCACCCATAAACAATGGAAAATGGGGAGTTAGAAGAAGACTCACTGATATGGTTATTGTAGGAGAACTCCGCCCAGGGCAACAAAGCATCCCAGTCACTCTGGTGTGCGTTGACAAATTGTCACAGGTAGGGTTGAGCGAAACGGATCGGTCAATTTCAGAAATCGACGACTTTTGGCAAAGTCGGGTTTTGTGAAACCCGACCCGATCCCACTGTGGGATCGGCCATGAGGTCGGCGATCTGCCACCAAAGTCGCGTTTCGTATGACGCTTTTTTTTTTATTTTTTATTTAACTTTTCTGTATGGTGCAATCCCCATTAGGAAATGTGCTCCACTGTTGTTAATGCTTCCAGTGCACATCTTGCCACATGTATGCAGTCCTTGAGCAGCCGATCGAGGGTGCACACTGCTGTGCGAGATGTGAGCACGTTGTGCATTTGGAAACCCAGATTCTAGGTCTAAATGTGCAGCTGGCAACACTGAGATCCATAGACAATATGGAGAGGAGTCTTCTGCTCATGGAGCAGATGCTCAATGGGACAGATGAGGGGGGGGATGGTAGGATGGAGCTGCAGGACGGTGAAGTAGCAAGCTGGGTGACAGTTAGAAAGCGGGGTAGAGGGAAGAGTGCTAGGGAGGCTAGTCCTGATCTGGAACACCCCAATAAGTTTGCTAAGTTGGCAGATGAGGGGGGTGACAGTACAGGGGTAGCACTACTGCAGCCAGGCATGTCCTCTGAAAGCCGGGGGAGTGACTGCTCCAGTAAGGAGGGAGATAGGAGAGCAGGGCAGGCCAGACAGGTGCTGGTAGTGAGGGACTCAATTATTAGGGGAACAGATAGGGCAATCTGTCACAAAGACAGGGATCGTCGAACGGTGTGCTGCCTACCTGGCGCTCGAGTCCGACACATCGCTGATCGGGTGGACAGATTACTGGGAGGGACTGGTGAGGACCCAGCGGTCACAGTGCACATTGGCACAAATGACAAAGTTAGAGGTAGGTGGAAGGTCCTTAAAGATGATTTCAGGGAATTAGGCTGCAAGCTGAAAGCAAGGACCTCCAACGTGGTATTTTCTGAAATACTGCCTGTACCACGTGCCACGCCAGAGAGGCAACGGGAGATTAGGGAGGTTAATAAGTGGCTCAAGAATTGGTGTAGGAAGGAGGGGTTTGGGTTCCTGCAGAACTGGGCCGACTTCTCAGTTGGCTACAGGCTCTACGCTAGGGACGGGCTGCACCTCAATGGGGAGGGTGCAGCTGTGCTGGGGGAGAAAATGGCTAGAAGGTTGGAGGATTGTTTAAACTAGGAATTGGGGGGGAGGGTATTCATTTTATAGGAGGGGAAGATAGTGCAGATAGAGACCTGGGCACAAATAAGGAAGTTGGGGGTGGCGGTGGCATGGGGGGTGGGGTCAGAACAGTTAATAATTTAAGAAATAGAAGTACAGAGAGGAACATAAAGTGCATGTATACTAATGCCAGAAGCCTCGCCAACAAAATGGACGAATTAGAACTAGTGTTGTTGGAGCATAATTATGACATGGTGGGGATATCTGAGACGTGGCTGGATGAGAGCCATGACTGGGCTGTTAACTTGCAGGGCTATAGCCTGTTCAGAAATGACCGTACAGATAAGCGAGGGGGTGGGGTGTGTCTATATGTAAAATCGTCCTTGAAACTCATACTGCGTGATAATATAGGTGAATTTAATGAAAATGTAGAATCCCTGTGGGTGGAGATAAGGGGAGGGGGAAAAAATAATAAATTACTGATAGGGGTTTGTCATAAATCTGCAAAAATAATGGAAGCAATGGAGAATATCCTCGTAAAGCAAATAGATGAAGCTGCGACTCAAGGAGAAGTCATTATTATGGGGGACTTCAACTACCCTGAAATAGATTGGGGAACAGAAACCTGCAGTTCCAGCAAAGGTGATCGGTGTCTGACAACTATGAGAGACAATTACCTTTCACAACTGGTTCAGGACCCAACAAGAAGGGGGCACTGCTAGACCTAATATTAACCAACAGGCCAGACCGCATATCAAATATAAGGGTTGGGGGTCACTTGGGAAATAGCGATCACAAAATAATACGTTTTCATGTATCCTTTAAAAAGATGTGTAATAGAGGGGTTACAAGGACACTAAACTTCAGGAGGGCAAATTTCCAACGGATGAGAGAGGATCTTGGTGCAATTAACTGGGACGATATCCTGAGACACAAAAATACACAAAGAAAATGGGAGACGTTTATTAGCATCCTGGATAGGACCTGTGCACAGTATATACCGTATGGGAATAAACATACTAGAAATAGGAGGAAACCAATATGGCTAAATAGAGCTGTAAGGGGCGCAATAAGTGACAAAAAGAAAGAATATAGAGAATTAAAGGAAGTAGGTAGTGATGAGGCATTAAATAAATACAAAAAATTAAATAAATTCTGTAAAAAGCAAATCAAGGCAGCAAAGATTGAGACAGAGAGACTCATTGCCAGAGAGAGTAAAAATAATCCTAAAATATTCTTTAACTACATAAATAGTAAGAAACTAAAAAATGATAGTGTTGCCCCCCTTAAAAATAGTCTGGGTGAAATGGTGGATGAGGATGAGGAAAAAGCCAATATGCTAAATGACTTTTTTCATCAGTATTTACAAAAGAAGATCCCATGGCAGACAAAATGTCTAGTGATAAAAATTCCCCATTAAATGTCACCGGCTTAACCCAGCAGGAAGTGCGGCGGCGTCTAAAAATCACTAAAATTGACAAATCTCAGGGCCCGGATGGGATACACCCTCGAGTACTGCAGGAATTAAGTACAGTCATTGATAGACCATTATTTTTAATCTTTAAAGACTCCATAATAACAGGGTCTGTGCCACAGGACTGGCGTATAGCAAATGTGGTGCCAATATTCAAAAAGGGGACAAAAACTGAACTCGGAAACTATAGGCCAGTAAGCTTCACCTCTACTGTGGGTAAAATCCTGGAGGGCATTCTAAGGGATGCTATACTGGAGTATCTGAAGAGGAATAACCTCATGACCCAGTATCAGCACGGGTTTACTAGGGACCGTTCATGTCAGACTAATCTGATCAGTTTCTATGAAGAGGTAAGTTCCGGATTGGACCAAGGGAACCCAGTGGATGTAGTGTATATGGACTTTTCAAAAGCCTTTGATACGGTGCCACACAAAAGGTTGATACATAAAATGAGAATAATGGGGATAGGGGAAAATATGTGCAAGTGGGTTGAGAGCTGGCTCAGGGATAGGAAACAAAGGGTGGTTATTAATGGAGCACACTCGGACTGGGTAGCGGTTAGCAGTGGGGTACCATAGGGGTCAGTATTGGGCCCTCTTCTTTTTAACATATTTATTAATGACCTTGTAGGGGGCATTCAGAGTAGAATTTCAATATTTGCAGATGACACTAAACTCTGCAGGGTAATCAATACAGAGGAGGACAATTTTATATTACAGGATGATTTATGTAAACTAGAAGCTTGGGCTGATAAATGGCAAATGAGCTTTAATGGGGATAAATGTAAGGTCATGCACTTGGGTAGAAGTAATAAGATGTATAATTATGTGCTTAATTCTAAAACTCTGGGCAAAACCAGAGGGAGAAGGGAGAAGGACTTGGGGATCCTAGTTAATGATAAACTTACCTGGAGCAGCCAGTGCCAGGCAGCAGCTGCCAAGGCAAACAGGATCATGGGGTGCATTAAAAGAGGTCTGGATACACATGATGAGAGCATTATACTGCCTCTGTACAAATCCCTAGTTAGACCGCACATGGAGTACTGTGTCCAGTTTTGGGCACCGGTGCTCATGAAGGATATAATGGAACTAGAGAGAGTACAAAGGAGGGCAACAAAATTAATAAAGGGGATGGGAGAACTACAATACCCAGATAGATTAGCGAAATTAGGATTATTTAGTCTAGAAAAAAGACGACTGAGGGGCGATCTAATAACCATGTATAAGTATATAAGGGGACAATACAAATATCTCGCTGAGGATCTGTTTATACCAAGGAAGGTGACGGGCACAAGGGGGCATTCTTTGCGTCTGGAGGAGAGAAGGTTTTTCCACCAACATAGAAGAGGATTCTTTACTGTTAGGGCAGTGAGAATCTGGAATTGCTTGCCTGAGGAGGTGGTGATGGCGAACTCAGTCGAGGGGTTCAAGAGAGGCCTGGATGTCTTCCTGGAGCAGAACAATATTGTATCATACAATTAGGTTCTGTAGAAGGACGTAGATCTGGGGATTTATTATGATGGAATATAGGCTGAACTGGATGGACAAATGTCTTTTTTCGGCCTTACTAACTATGTTACTATGTTACTATGTTACTAAAACCGTCAATGAAAAAGACCTGGGTGTATGGGTGGATGACAAACTCATATTCAGTGGCCAGTGTCAGGCAGCTGCTACAAAGGCAAATAAAATAATGGGATGCAGTAAAAGAGGCATAGATGCTCATGAGGAGAACATAATTTTACCTCTATACAAGTCACTAGTTCGACCACACTTAGAATACTGTGCACAGTTCTGGTCTCCGGTGTATAAGAAAGACATAGCTGAACTGGAGCGGGTGCAGAGAAGAGCGAGGTTATTAGAGGACTGGGGGGTCTGCAATACCAAGATAGGTTATTACACTTGGGGCTATTTAGTTTGGAAAAACGAAGACTAAGGGGTGATCTTATGTTAATGTATAAATATATGAGGGGACAGTACAAAGACCTTTCTGATGATCTTTTTAATCATAGACCTGAAACAGGGACAAGGGGGCATCCTCTGCGGTTGGAGGAAAAAAGGTTTAGGCATAATAACAGATAGTGCAAGTGACTAGCACACTCCAAAGTGTTGTGATGCAAACGGGGGTTTATTTACATACAGTAATCAAACGTTTCGGTCGATACAGGACCTTCATCAGTGTACTATAAGGGAATATATACAGAAAAAGTGACATAAAATATAAAGCAAAACAGAATATAGAAAATAACAAAAAACAAAAATACAAAAGAACAAAAGTATGTACATCACAGAATAATACAGTCATGTATATGGATACAAAAAAACAACTACAATGGAGTACATCCAGACTATCATGAACCTCTGTTCTATAGGATATATACGCATGCATAGAAACATGTGGATATGGTGGCAAGGGTATGGAAGGAAACATCGGGAAAAAAAATTGGAATATAACCGTGGGGCAGGTAAATATATGTGTGATAAGCAGTGGAGAAGGAAAAAGGAAACATGGACAACGTACCTAGTGATAACTGTAAACCTGGTAGAGCCCCCAATTTAAAGAGAAAATTGCATCTATAAGAGAAGCAGTGTAAAAATGCTGTAGTGAAGGAAAGCTGGTATAACCAGTAGTGACCCCTAGAGAGGCTAAGTACATACCTAAACAGCTGGCCTAAAAAGATTTGGGCCGCAAGCACAGTGGAACCTGCCTGATGGAAAAGGCATGAGGAAGAATGTAAGGATACTGGCACGAAAAACTGCTGTACAGAAAAGAGAGCCACGTGCTGTAAAGGGAACGGAGGACTTACCCACTATTATAGGATACAGGATACACGATACACGCGGTGTCCACCGCAAGTGTAGTGGGGAGGTACGTGCCCAGTGTGTGTATTTATAGTAATGGGGAGAGCGCTGATGTGTGCGCTGGGATACGGCTAAGGGGAACCGGAAGGGGCGGAGCGGTGATGACGCGAGCGTCACATGACCGCTAGGGCAGAGATGCGTTCCACAGATTCAAAGGAAAATGGTGCTGCGTTCCACCTGGGAAAACCGCAAAAAAAGTTGCGGTAGTGGTGCGAACGTCACATGACCGCAGGGGCAGTGATGAGTGCGTTCCACAGACTCAAAAGAAACATGGTGGTGCGGTCCACCTGGGAAACCGCAATGCAAGGTGCGGTGATGGTGCGAGCGTCACATGACCGCTGGGGCGGAGAAGAGAGCATACCACAGACACAGAGGAAATATATGATGGTGCGTTCCAAGTGGTGAGCCGCTATACAAAGTGTAGTATGGTGGCCGTAGAGTGTCACGATAGTCAGAGGTGGAGTCAGAAAGGTCGATTCTGTAAGAAGAGGAAACATAATTAGTATAGGGAAGAAAAGACACCGCATATCTGTAAGTCAGAAAATAGGTTACCTGATCTAGACATTGAAACATACATATGGCGGGTAAAATATGAAGGCAAAAAGTGTCACTCTTTACACAGTGTAGAACTCATAATCAACAGGGCCGCAATGTTAGTATATGGAGAATGTACAGTATAGCCCTTTAATTGGTGCGACAAACATCTGTAAGGATGTGAGATCTGAGTCTAGCGTGTGGCACAAGGCCAATTTAAAACCTCCTCGCAACAGCCACACAACGGATCATACATGTTAACGGTGTATGTACATAAACCTTGAATAAACGGTCATCACACATGGGAATCCATTGGTACTTGTGTTAAGTCAAAAGCTGAAACATAAATAGTCATCCAGAAGAACTAAAATAAAGTAAAAATTGCAATGAATCAGATGTAACACAAGACCATAGACAGAGATGTATAGACCATAATGGTCACCTAAGGTGGTGATCACAATATAGTGTTTCAAATGAAAGATGATAGCTCATAGTCTCTGTTTAAACCTTTCGGGCTCAGCGTATTGAGCTCATGGATCCAGTACGCCTCCCTACGTTTGAGCATAGTGACACGGTCCCCGCCACGTCGGGGTGGTCTAACGTGTTCAATGATCTGGAACTTAAGTTGAGATAGGTTGTGGCCTTTTTCAATAAAATGTGATGGTAAGGGAAGTAGAAGGTTCTTACATCGTATGGTAGACTTGTGTTTAGAGATTCTGGATTTGACTGGTTGAGTAGTTTCGCCTACATACAACAGTCCGCAAGGGCATTTAATTAGATATACTGCGAAATTAGTATTGCAGGTAAAGAAATTATTGATGGGGTATCTCTTGCCAGTATGCGGGTGATGGATGGTATTGCCCCTGAGTATGTTGTTGCATTGGTTGCAGCTCAGACACGGAAAAGTCCCTGTTTTAGGGTGACTCAAGAAACGTTGGGTAGTGTGTGGTTGAGTTGAGCCGATGTCAGCTCGTATCAGACCATCTTTTATATTGCGGGGCCTCTTAAAGCAAGGTAAAAAGGGGTGTTGGAATTCATTGATAGTGGGATATGCAGTCTGTAAAATATGCCAATGCTGGCGAATGGTTTTGTGGAGTTTGTAAGCGGCCGGGTGATATTGGTGTATGAAAGGGATCCGTGATAAGGCGGAAGGCCTTTTTGTGGTGCTGTGATCCGTGGTGGCATTGTCTAGAATGCGTGATGGATAGCCTCTTTCGCGGAATTTCGATTTCATTTCTGAAATTCCCTGATCTTTTACGACAGGGTCGGAGACAATTTTAGTTACTCTATTGAGCTGAGATTTGGGGATAGATTTCTTCATGTTGGGCGGATGGAAGCTATCATAGTGTAACAGGCTGTTACGATCTGTGGGTTTGGAATACAGATCTGTGGATAAGTTACCATTGGTGTCCTTGTTGACCAGTGTGTCCAAGAAGCTAATTTGATAAGAATCATGTGTCATAGTGAAATCCAACCCGGGCCACGCAGTTTTAAGGAATTGAAAGAAAATCTGTAATGAATCCAGGTCACCTTTCCAGATACAGAACACGTCGTCGATGTATCTTTTCCATGTTAAAACATGGTTGCGGAAAAGTACATGAGTGTATATCAGGGTATCTTCGTAGCGGGCCATGTAGGCGTTAGCATATGGGGGTGCCACATTAGAGCCCATGGCCGAGCCCTTGGTTTGGAGGTAGTACGAATCTTCGAACAGGAAAAAATTGTTATTAAGGACAATAGATAAAAGTGTACAGCAGAAGTCTATGAGATCAGGGCTCATGTTGTTATTAGAGAGGAGCCAACGGGTAGAGTGGATGCCATTTGTGTGTGGTATAGATGTATACAAATCCTTCACATCAAAGGACACCAAGATAGCATTTGAAGGGACAGGAGTGATGTCTCTAATAATTTGCAGAAAAGCTCCAGTGTCAAGTAGAAAGGAACGGGTATTTCTGATCAAGGGTGTAAGGATCTTTTCTAGATAGATTGAAATGGGGGCCAGGACCGAGTCCGTGGAGGCCACAATTGGTCTCCCCGGCGGGTTATGTAAATCTTTATGGATCTTAGGGAGAATATAAATGACAGGCGTGATCGGATGTTTTTTAGTTAAGAAATCACGTGTTTTATCGTCCAGTATACCACGTGTCTGGAACTCATCTAATGTAGTTTTGATGGTGTTTTGAATGGTAGTAGTTGGGTTATGGGGAAGTTTTTTGTAGGTGGTAAGGTCCCCCAACTGGCGATACACTTCATTCTTATAATGAAGTTTGTCCATTATCACTATGGCCCCACCCTTATCTGCCGGCTTAATAATTATGTCCTTTTCTTGTTGTAATGATTTTAGGGCCTGTCTTTCTGTTGCGGACAGGTTCGAGGGATAATGAATTAATCCCCTGTCTGTATCGTTCCGCAGTTTTTGGAATGACCTGTCAACAAAGTGAATGAAAGTCTCCAAGGGGTTTGAACCCTTGGGTGGTTGATATGTGCTCCTGTCTCTAAGGCCAAGGCTGGCTGCAGTGATACCCGCTGAGGGAGACTGTGCAGTAGAGGATGAAACCTGATTGATCTGAGAGAAATGTAGTTTTAATCTTAAGGACCTGTAGAATCTCTGTAGATCCATATCCATCTGGAAAGTATTGTGTTTATAACTTGGACAATACGAAAGGCCTTTTTGTAAGACACTGTGTTCGGCAATCCCTAAAGATTTAGAAGAGATGTTGACCACTAACGGTTGTGTACCTGGGATCTGGTTATCCGTGTGAAGTCCATGTTTCTTGGGCCTGCTGAGTCCCCGTCTGGTCCTCTTCTTTTCTCTCGTCGTCTCTGTCGGCCTAAAAAATGACCCTGGTATGGGTATCTTCCGGGTTTCTCCGGGTCCGAGTCGGAGGTTGTATAGTCCACGGATGAGCGAAAGCCATCCTGTCTGAAGGATGTTTTCCTGTTTCTTTTGAGTCTGTGGAACGCACTCATCACTGCCCCTGCGGTCATGTGACGTTCGCACCACTACCGCAACTTTTTTTGCGGTTTTCCCAGGTGGAACGCAGCACCATTTTCCTTTGAATCTGTGGAACGCATCTCTGCCCTAGCGGTCATGTGACGCTCGCGTCATCACCGCTCCGCCCCTTCCGGTTCCCCTTAGCCGTATCCCAGCGCACACATCAGCGCTCTCCCCATTACTATAAATACACACACTGGGCACGTACCTCCCCACTACACTTGCGGTGGACACCGCGTGTATCGTGTATCCTGTATCCTATAATAGTGGGTAAGTCCTCCGTTCCCTTTACAGCACGTGGCTCTCTTTTCTGTACAGCAGTTTTTCGTGCCAGTATCCTTACATTCTTCCTCATGCCTTTTCCATCAGGCAGGTTCCACTGTGCTTGCGGCCCAAATCTTTTTAGGCCAGCTGTTTAGGTATGTACTTAGCCTCTCTAGGGGTCACTACTGGTTATACCAGCTTTCCTTCACTACAGCATTTTTACACTGCTTCTCTTATAGATGCAATTTTCTCTTTAAATTGGGGGCTCTACCAGGTTTACAGTTATCACTAGGTACGTTGTCCATGTTTCCTTTTTCCTTCTCCACTGCTTATCACACATATATTTACCTGCCCCACGGTTATATCACAATTTTTTTTCCCAATGTTTCCTTCCATACCCTTGCCACCATATCCACATGTTTCTATGCATGCGTATATATCCTATAGAACAGAGGTTCATGATAGTCTGGATGTACTCCATTGTAGTTGTTTTTTTGTATCCATATACATGACTGTATTATTCTGTGATGTACATACTTTTGTTCTTTTGTATTTTTGTTTTTTGTTATTTTCTATATTCTGTTTTGCTTTATATTTTATGTCACTTTTTCTGTATATATTCCCTTATAGTACACTGATGAAGGTCCTGTATCGACCGAAACGTTTGATTACTGTATGTAAATAAACCCCCGTTTGCATCACAACACTTTGGAGTGTGCTAGTCACTTGCACTATCTATACCAAGGTTTGGGAACCTATGACTGTGCACCTCCCCCTCTAGGCTGTGCTGAGGATTTTCTATACCATAGGCATAATAACAGACGCGGATTCTTTACTGTAAGAGCAGTGAGACTATGGAAGTCTCTGCCGTATGATGTTGTAATGAGTGATTCATTACTTAAATTTAAGAGGGGACTGGATGCCTTTCTGGAAAAGTATAATGTTACAGGGTATATACACTAGATTGCTTGATAGGGCGTTGATCCAGGGAACTAGTCTGATTGCCGTACGTGGAGTCGGGAAGGAATTTTTTCCCCAATGTGGAGCTTACTATTTGCCACATGGTTTTTTTTGCCTTCCTCTGGATCAACATGTTAGGGCATGTTAGGTTAGGCTATGGGTTGGACTAGATGGACATATAGTCTTCCTTCAACCTTAATAACTGTGTATTTCTCAGCCAATGAAGGTGGACGCAGAGTGTGGGCAGCGTGATGACATAGGTCCTGGTCCCCACCATCTTAGAGAAGGGCATTGCAGTGATTGGCTTGCTGTCTGCGGCGTCACAGGGGCTATAAAGGGGCGTGCATGCCGACCGCCATCTTATATGCTGCCGATGTGAACATAGGGAGAGGTTGCTGCCGCTTCGTCAGAAGCAGGGATAGCGTTAGGCAGGGTCCATTAACCCCCAAACTGCTTGTGCTGTAGCGATTTCCACTGTCCAACACCACCTTTTCTTTGCAGGGACAGTGGAGTTTATATTTTTGTGCATCAGCTCTGTAGCTTATTAGGCTGCCCTAGAAGGCTCCCTGATAGCTGCATTGCAGTGTGTACGCCGCTGTGCAAACCAACTGCTTTTTTTCAAAGGAAAAATCCTGTTGCTCCTTTCTGCACAGTTCTCTTGTTTATTTGTCCACACTTTTGTGTGCAGCAGTCCTTTTTATTGCTGCCATACTTGTCCTTTGATCATTGTAGGGAGATTGAAATTCCACTACAGCCCTTGTATTTTTTTATATATCTGCCAGCCACGTTCTGCCTTGTCCATTGTGTGGTGTAATACACAGGGCCTATTTTTTCCAGCTGTCTTCCCGCCAAAAAAAAGGGAGATATAAATTCTCCAATAGTTAATATACACCTTCTACCTTGTTTAACAGCAACCAAAACCAATCACCAAACCAAAGGATGCACCAGGCAGACCAGACTGGATCAAGATATATTCTTTTATTATTTAATTATCAAGTAGCGATACAATATATAAAAAACTACCGTTAAAAAATATACGATAAAAATACAAAACAATCATACAAAAAATGTGTGCAGCACGGGATGGCATATAAAAATGAATATACAGATACCCAACCGCACAATAGTGATAATTATTTATATATTCGTGCAAGGTAAGTATTACCCACAATCGGGGTATATTAGTTCCCTGATAAATTGAGTGACACAATGTGGAAACAATGAAAAAAATAATAAAAACTCCAAAATTGATGTGCAATATATGCAAAAAAGTGCTGAAGTGCAAATAAATTCAAAGAACACAATTGTTTTAACCATCAGGGTTATTTCCAGACCCTGCACAGTGCTGATAGAGACAAAATGCTAAGTGCTGAACTATAACAGATTTCAGGGAAAAATAGTGGATATTAGTGGATATTACCTTAGGGCACCGCGCCGTCCTGAGTACACACACACACCCGACGCATGTTTCGGAACTAAATTCCTTCGTCAGGGGGTGGAGCTTTACTTTAAACACGAGAAACAAAAAAAAAAAACGAATATTCATATCTTCTCTACAGCAAATGCTGCTGCAGGGAAGATATGAATGGGGCTTCAGCACCAGTGGGGGGGACAGCGCTTACTGTAGCGCTGTCTCCTGCATGGCACACGGACTGCACACGGACAACGTCCGTGTGCGGTACGTGTTTTACACGGACCCATTGACTTTAATGGGTCTGTGTAATACATGCGCTCCCATGAACACGGCCATTTCTCCGTGTTTGGCACACGGAGACACAGTCCGCAAAAAATCAATGACATCTGCACAGATGCATTGATTTCAATGTGTCTACGTGTGTCAGTGGCTCCGGTACGTGAGGAAACTGTCACCTCACGTACCGGAGCCACTGACGTGTGAAACCGGCCTTATATAGCCTTTATTTTATTTGGGTTGTTCTTTTGTAATTTTCTCTTGTTTAACAGTAGCATATAACGGTTGTTATTTTGGTAACATTTCCGCAAAAATGAGGAAGTCTGGTGGAAGAGGCCGTGGGCGGTGGTTGCCAGCTGGTACTGATGTTGGTGGTGGAGCATCTGGTGGTAGTGGGAAAAGCAAGATAGCACCAAATGCTCGAGGTGTTGAGTCAGCGTCATCGTCTGGCTACACAAGGCCTCGAACGCTCCCTTATCTGGGAGTAGGAAAACAGCTTTTAAATCCGGAGCAGCAGGAACAAGTTTTGGCTTTCCTTGCTGACTCAGCCTCCAGCTCTTTCACCTCCTCTTCAGAAGCTTCGAAATCTAAAACCAACAAGTCGTCAGTGGATGCTCCAGGTCCGGAAAAAGTTGCTTCCATGTGTCCTTCACCCAAAACAAAAGTGAAGTATGCGGCAGGCAACACTACACTTAACTCCATGGAGCTCTTTACACATATCGTGCCGGGGTTAGAGAAGGAAATTGTTAAAAGCCCATTACAAGATGAATCGGACATGAAGTGCACAGATAAACAGCCACAGCTAGATTATTATGCTGTTCCATTGACTCAGATCCCTACTTTGCCCTCGCAGTGTACTGAGCCCGAATCTGACCCTGATGAGACTATGGTGCCCAGTCCCGAACGCTATAGCACCTTACACGGTGACACAGAGCACGGTGCACATGACATTGAAGAGGAGGTGATAGATGACCCAGTTGTTGACCCAGATTGGCAGCCATTGGGGGAAGAGGGTGCCGCAGCCTGGAGCTCAGAAGCGGAGGAGGATGATCAGCAGCAGTCATCTACATTGCAAAAGTTGTCATCTGGCAGGCCCGCATCAGGCCCAAAACGTGTGTCAAAAACCACAACAGGTGTAGGACAGCGTTGCAATCCGGTGACAGTAGCACGGCGTGCAAAGCCTGAAAAGGTATTCCATGGTAGGACGAGTGCAGTGTGGCAATTTTTTAACCAAGATCCGAATGATCAGTCCAAAGTTATATGTAAGAAATGCTCCAAGACCTTTAGCAGAGGGAAGAATGTTCAAAATTTAAATACAGCGTGCATGCGTAGACATCTAACCAGCAGGCACTTGGAAGCATGGACTAACTACCAAATGTCCCGTACCATTGGTGCACCTGCTCAAATTGAAGCTAATCAGCAACGCAACATTGCTTCCCTAACTGGAAGCCCACCGGTTATGACACCACCAGTAGCAAATGTGGCGGTACTGTCGCAAGGCTAAAGCAGTCGGGGAATCGCAAGGGTCTTGGTTGGAAACACTGTAGGTAGGTCCACTTCAAGAATACTATCGCCAAGCCTCTCTCAATCTGCCATGTCCACCACTACCCCGCTAGTTCCACCATATGCAGCTCTCCAGTCCAGCTCAGCATAAAAGAGACTCTCGATAGGAAAAGCAAGTACTCTTCCTCTCATCCGCGTACACAGGGTTTGAACGGCTACATTGCTCGACTAATCTCATTACAGATGATGCCCTACCGTTTGGTTGAAAGCGAAGCTTTCAAAGCCCTGATGGCCTACGCAGTACCACGCTATGACCTACCCAGTTGACACTTCTTTGCGAGAAAAGCCATCCCAGCACTCCACCAACATGTCAAAGAACGCATTGTCCATGCACTTAGGCAATCAGTCAGTAGAAAGGCACATCTCACAACAGATGCATGGACCAGTAGGCATGGCCAGGAACGTTACGTGTCCATTACCGCACACTGTGTTAATGTGGTGGATGCAGGGTCCACTGGGGACAGCCATAGTGGCACAGTTCTGCCTAGTCCACGGTCTAGGAAACAGTTGGCTGTAGGCGTTAGCTCCTCCTCCTCCTCCAGAAGCGAAAGCTCATCCACAGAGCGCAGTCACACGACCACTCCATCCGCAGCTGTCAGTGTTGCACCCGTGGTGTCCCATTATCGAACATGTGGTAAGCGTCAGCAGGCTGTGCTGCAAATGAAGTGTTTGGGCGACAACAGACACACCGCGGAAGTACTGGCCTAGTACTTGCAGCAAGAAACTGAGTCATGGCAGGGCAGTGTACATCTTGATGCAGGCAAGGTAGTCAGTGATAACGGAAGGAATTTTATGGCTGCCATAGCCCTTTCAGAACTGAAACACATTCCTTGCCTGGCTCACACCTTGAACCTGGTGGTGCAGTGCTTCCTCAAGAATTACCCAGATTTACCAGCCCTGCTCCTGAAGGTGCGAAGACTTTGCTCACACATCCGCCGGTCACCCGTACACTCCAGCCGTATGCTTAACCATCAGCGATCGCCGAATTTTCCCCAGCACCGCCTAATAATCGACGTGGCAACAAGGTGGAACTCCACACTGCACATGCTTCAGAGACTGTGCGAACAGAGGCGTGCTGTAATGTTTTTGTGGGAGGATACACATACACGAGCAGGCAGTTGGATGGCAGACATGGAGTTGTCTGGTGTGCAGTGGTCGAAGCTCCAAGACCTCTGTCAAGTCCTTCAGTGTTTTGAGGAATGCACACGGCTGGTCAGTGCGGATGACGCCATCATAAGCATGAGCATCCCACTAATGTGTCTGCTGATGCAAAGTTTGACGCACATCAAGGAGCAGGCGTCTGCAGCAGAGGAGGAGGGAAGCCTTGATGACAGTTAGCCATTGTCTGCTCAGGGAACTTTCCTGAACAAGGTGGCGGATGAAGAGGAGGAGGATGATGGGGATGAATATTTATAGGAGGATGCTTCACAGTGGGCAATAGAAACTGGTGGCATTGCAAGGTCAGGTACAGGGTTTTTGCGGGACACAAGTGATGTAGATTTTCAAGAAAGTGCTCCTAAACCCAGCACAAGCAGTGAATTGACACCTGGAACTTTGGCCCACATGGCAGAGTATGCCTTGCGTATCCTAAAACGGGACCCCCGCATTATCAAAATGATGACCGATGAATATTACTGGTTGGCCTGCCTCCTGGATCCACGATACAAGGGCAAATTACAAAGTATCATGCCACATGAGAACCTTGAGCAAATATTGGCTACCAAACAAGCAACTCCTGTAGACCATTGGTTCTGGAATTCCCAGCACACAACGGCGCTGATGGTTCTCACATGAGCTGGATGGGGCAACATGGCAGAGGTGTTAGAGGTGCATAAAGCCGAAGTGGCGCTGGACAGAGGTGATTTATGACCAGGTTGTGGAGTGATTTCGCAATGACCGCAGACACGACAGGTACTGCTACATCAATTCAAAGTGACAGGAGACAGCATTTGTCCAGTATGGTTACCAACTATTTTTCTGCCGTTATCGATGTTCTCCCTCACAGGTCATTCCCCTTTGATTACTGGGCATCTAAAATAGACACCTGGCCCGAATTGGCAGAATATGCATTACAGGAGCTCGCTTGCTTCAGTGCTGCTGGTTCAATACTGACCGAAAAAAGGACACGTCTGGCTCCCCGAAATGTTGATGATCTAACCTTCATTAAAATGAACCTATCATGGATTTCAAATTATTTTGCACCACTTTCCACTGCTGACACGTAGCTAGCCTGAAAAATGTCTTGCTTTTGGCCTCCTCTTACTGACTTCTCCAATTCCTCCATTTGCAGCTGCTGAATGTCCACCATATGCCATTTTTATACCTCCCTAAATGGGCTGACTTCGACCACAGGGCCGTGGTCACCATCTGGCGCAAGCCCAAGTGCGGGTGCCGTTTGCCTGGACAGGTGAGTGTGCCCATTCTTGGGCGACGGCACTGGCACAGGGTCCCACATAGTACAATGAAGTGTCCCTGACGGTGGTGGTACACAACCAATGTCAGACACACCGTCTTAATATGAGGGGCCCTCTGCCAGTACCGCCGCCCACGAGTGTTCCCCCAGCTCGAACAGTGCTCTACCACTTGCAATACTTACCTCTCCCTGCTCCACCACTGTGCAGTCTGTGCTGTTAAATCCTTAAATGGCGCTGCCAATACAAATTTGTTGCAATGATAGTTAAATATACAGGGGCCCTGGCCTCCATTTTGACCCCTTAATGCTTTGCGCCAACTACCACTGTCTGCAACTCTGCAGAGGAGCCCACCCCTGTACCTCGCTATGCCACCAGTTTATTTATGACCAATTCATTGGCTGACATTTAGCCAACTTCAGTATTTTGGCCTACTAACTGTGACAGCCACTTATAACAGTTGTCCTCCGCTGAACAAAGCTATGCCACCTGTGTACTCCTGTTACCAATTGTGAACTGCATGTAGCCTAGTTACTTATTTGTTACTAGGGTAACTGTGTCAGCCTCTCATAACAGTTGTCCTCCCACGCTGAACCAAGGTAGGTCGCCTGGTTAGCCCTGGTAGCAGTTTCGAACTGCATTTAGTCACCTTTTTTATGTTAGGCCTCTGTCTGTCTGCTCCATACATTACAACTGCCCCCCCCCCCCCCTGAAAAAAGCTAGGCCGCCTGATTAGTCCTGCTAGCAGTTTCAAACTGCATTTGGCCACCTTTTTTATGTTAGGCCTCTGTCTGTCTGTCTGTCTGCTCCACACATTACGACTGTCCCCCCCTGAAACAAGCTAGGCCGCCTGGTTAGTCCTGCTAGCAGTTTTGAACTGCATGAAGCCACCTTTTTTATTTTAGGCCTCTGTCTGATCCACACACTACAACTGTCCCCCCCTGAAACAAGCAAGGCCGTCTGGTTAGTCCTGCTAGCAGTTTCGAACTGCATTTAGCCACCTTTTTTCGTTTTAGCCCTCTGTCCGTCTGTCTGTCTGTCTACGCCACACATAACTGTCCCCCCCCCCCCCGAAACAAGCAAGGCCGTCTGGTTAGTCCTGCTAGCAGTTTCGAACTGCATTTAGCCACCTTTTTTCGTTTTAGCCCTCTGTCCGTCTGTCTGTCTGTCTACGCCACACATAACTGTCCCCCCCCCCCCCCCCCCGAAACAAGCTAGGCCGCCTGGTTAGTCCTGCTAGCAGTTTCGAACTGCATTTAACCACCTTTTTTTTATTTTAGGCCTCTGTCCGTCTGTCTGTCTGTGCCACACATTACAACTGTCCTCCGCTGAACAAAGCCGAGCCTCAATTTTCATCCGGTGTCAGATATTAAACTGCATTTGGCCTACTTGTTTGGTTGGGCCTACTAACGGTGTCTGCCGCTGCTTGTTGTCCTCCACTGAACAAAGCTGAGCTTCAATTTTCAGGCTTTCAGCCTATAGAGAGTATTAAACTGCATTTGGCCTACTTGTTTGGTTGGGCCTACTAACGGTGTCTGCCGCTGCTTCTTGTTCTCCTCCACTGAACAAAGCAGTGCTGCCTGTTTATTCCTGTTACCAATTTTGAACAGCATTTTGGGTTTCGTGTTTCGGTCGGCCCCCCGACTTTTCGCAATAATCGGCCGATTTCACACGACCCGGCTTATGACAAAGTCGGGTTTCTCGAAACCTGACTCGATCGCTGCACTCCGCACACATCCCCAATTATAAAGATGGACCATTGCCCTCTGTGGTGAAGTGGCTGCACTCCGCACACATCCCCAATTATAAAGATGGACCATTGCCCTCTGTGGTAAAGTGGCTGCACTCCGCACACATCCCCAATTATACATTGGACCATTGCCCTCTGTGGTGAAGTCGCTGCAATCCGCACACATCCCCAATTATACAGATGGAACATTGCCCTCTGTGGTGAAGTCGCTGCACTCCGCACACATCCCCAATTATACAGACAGACCATTGCCCTCTGTGGTGAAGTGGCTGCACTCCGCACACATCCCCAATTATACATTGGACCATTGCCCTCTGTGGTGAAGTCGCTGCAATCCGCACACATCCCCAATTATACAGATGGAACATTGCCCTCTGTGGTGAAGTCGCTGCACTCCGCACACATCCCCAATTATACAGACAGACCATTGCCCTCTGTGGTGAAGTGGCTGCACTCCGCACACATCCCCAATTATACATTGGACCATTGCCCTCTGTGGTGAAGTCACTGCACTCCGCACACATCCCCAATTATACAGATGGACCATTGCCCTCTGTGGTGAAGTCGCTGTACTCCGCACACATCCCCAATTATACAGACAGACCATTGCCCTCTGTGGTGAAGTCTCTACACTCCGCACACATCCCCAATTATACAGATGGACCATTGCCCTCTGTGGTGAAGTCGCTGTACTCCGCACACATCCCCAATTATACAGACAGACCATTGCCCTCTGTGGTGAAGTCTCTACACTCCGCACACATCCCCAATTATACAGATGGACCATTGCCCTCTGTGGTGAAGTCGCTGCACTCCGCACACATCCCCAATTATACAGATGGACCATTGCCCTCTGTGGTGAAGTTGCTGCACTCCGCACACATCCCCAATTATACATTGGACCATTGCCCTCTGTGGTGAAGTCGCTGCACTCCGCACACATCCCCAATTATAAAGATAACATAGTTAGTAAGGCCGAAAAAAGACATTTGTCCATCCAGTTCAGCCTATATTCCATCATAATAAATTCCCAGATCTACGTCCTTCTACAGAACCTAATAATTGTATGATACAATATTGTTCTGCTCCAGGAAGACATCCAGGCCTCTCTTGAACCCCTCGACTGAGTTCGCCATCACCACCTCCTCAGGCAAGCAATTCCAGATTCTCACTGCCCTAACAGTAAAGAATCCTCTTCTATGTTGGTGGAAAAACCTTCTCTCCTCCAGACGCAAAGAATGCCCCCTTGTGCCCGTCACCTTCCTTGGTATAAACAGATCCTCAGCGAGATATTTGTATTGTCCCCTTATATACTTATACATGGTTATTAGATCGCCCCTCAGTCGTCTTTTTTCTAGACTAAATAATCCTAATTTCGCTAATCTATCTGGGTATTGTAGTTCTCCCATCCCCTTTATTAATTTTGTTGCCCTCCTTTGTACTCTCTCTAGTTCCATTATATCCTTCCTGAGCACCGGTGCCCAAAACTGGACACAGTACTCCATGTGCGGTCTAACTAGGGATTTGTACAGAGGCAGTATAATGCTCTCATCATGTGTATCCAGACCTCTTTTAATGCACCCCATGATCCTGTTTGCCTTGGCAGCTGCTGCCTGGCACTGGCTGCTCCAGGTAAGTTTATCATTAACTAGGATCCCCAAGTCCTTCTCCCTGTCAGATTTACCCAGTGGTTTCCCGTTCAGTGTGTAATGGTGATATTGATTCCCTCTTCCCATGTGTATAACCTTACATTTATCATTGTTAAACCTCATCTGCCACCTTTCAGCCCAAGTTTCCAACTTATCCAGATCCATCTGTAGCAGAATACTATCTTCTCTTGTATTAACTGCTTTACATAGTTTTGTATCATCTGCAAATATCGATATTTTACTGTGTAAACCTTCTACCAGATCATTAATGAATATGTTGAAGAGAACAGGTCCCAATACTGACCCCTGCGGTACCCCACTGGTCACAGCGACCCAGTTAGAGACTATACCATTTATAACCACCCTCTGCTTTCTATCACTAAGCCAGTTACTAACCCATTTACACACATTTTCCCCCAGACCAAGCATTCTCATTTTGTGTACCAACCTCTTGTGCGGCACGGTATCAAACGCTTTGGAAAAATCGAGATATACCACGTCCAATGACTCACCGTGGTCCAGCCTATAGCTTACCTCTTCATAAAAACTGATTAGATTGGTTTGACAGGAGCGATTTCTCATAAACCCATGCTGATATGGAGTTAAACAGTTATTCTCATTGAGATAATCCAGAATAACATCCCTCAGAAACCCTTCAAATATTTTACCAACAATAGAGGTTAGACTTACTGGCCTATAATTTCCAGGTTCACTTTTAGAGCCCTTTTTGAATATTGGCACCACATTTGCTATGCGCCAGTCCTGCGGAACAGACCCTGTCGCTATAGAGTCCCTAAAAATAAGAAATAATGGTTTATCTATTACATTACTTAGGTGGCAGATGAGGTTTAACAATGATAAATGTAAGGTTATACACATGGGAAGAGGGAATCAATATCACCATTACACACTGAACGGGAAACCACTGGGTAAATCTGACAGGGAGAAGGACTTGGGGATCCTAGTTAATGATAAACTTACCTGGAGCAGCCAGTGCCAGGCAGCAGCTGCCAAGGCAAACAGGATCATGGGGTGCATTAAAAGAGGTCTGGATACACATGATGAGAGCATTATACTGCCTCTGTACAAATCCCTAGTTAGACCGCACATGGAGTACTGTGTCCAGTTTTGGGCACCGGTGCTCAGGAAGGATATAATGGAACTAGAGAGAGTACAAAGGAGGGCAACAAAATTAATAAAGGGGATGGGAGAACTAGAATACCCAGATAGATTAGCGAAATTAGGATTATTTAGTCTAGAAAAAAGACGACTGAGGGGCGATCTAATAACCATGTATAAGTATATAAGGGGACAATACAAATATCTCGCTGAGGATCTGTTTATACCAAGGAAGGTGACGGGCACAAGGGGGCATTCTTTGCGTCTGGAAGAGAGAAGGTTTTTCCACCAACATAGAAGAGGATTCTTTACTGTTAGGGCAGTGAGAATCTGGAATTGCTTGCCTGAGGAGGTGGTGATGGCGAACTCAGTCGAGGGGTTCAAGAGAGGCCTGGATGTCTTCCTGGAGCAGAACAATATTGTATCATACAATTATTAGGTTCTGTAGAAGGACGTAGATCTGGGTATTTATTATGATGGAATATAGGCTGAACTGGATGGACAAATGTCTTTTTTCGGCCTTACTAACTATGTTACTATGTTACTATGTTACTATATTACTTAGTTCTCTTAGTACTCGTGGGTGTATGCCATCCGGACCCGGAGATTTATCTATTTTAATCATATTTAGCCGGTTTCGCACCTCTTCTTGGGTTAGATTGGTGACCCTTAATATAGGGTTTTCATTGTTTCTTGGGATTTCACCTAGCATTTCATTTTCCACCGTGAATACCGTGGAGAAGAAGGTGTTTAATATGTTAGCTTTTTCCTCGTCATCTACAACCATTCTTTCCTCACTATTTTTTAAGGGGCCTACATTTTCAGTTTTTATTCTTTTACTATTGATATAGTTGAAGAACAGTTTGGGATTAGTTTTACTCTCCTTAGCAATGTGCTTCTCTGTCTCCTTTTTGGCAGCTTTAATTAGTTTTTTAGATAAAGTATTTTTCTCCCTATAGTTTTTTAGAGCTTTTTAGAGATGGACCATTGCCCTCTGTGGTGAAGTCGCTGCACTCCGCACACATCCCCAATTATACATTGGACCATTTCCCTCTGTGGTGAAGTCGCTGCACTCCGCACACATCCCCTATTATACAGAGACCATTGATCTTTGTGGCGAAGTCGCTGCACTCCGCACACATCCCCAATTATACAGATGAACCATTTCCCTCTGTGGTGAAGTCGCTGCACTCCGCACACATCCCCAATTATACAGACAGACCATTGCCTTCTGTGGTGAAGTCGCTGCACCCCGCACACATCCCCAATTATACATTGGACCATTTCCCTCTGTGGTGAAGTGGCTGCAATCCGCACACATCCCCAATTATACAGATGGACCATTGATCTTTGTGGAGAAGTCGCTGTACTCCGCACACATCCCCAATTATACAGACGGACCATTGCCCTCTGTGGTGAAGTGGCTGCACTCCGCACACATCCCCAATTATACAGATGGACCATTGATCTTTGTGGAGAAGTCGCTGTACTCCGCACACATCCCCAATTATACAGACGGACCATTGCCCTCTGTGGTGAAGTGGCTGCACTCCGCACACATCCCCAATTATACAGACGGACCATTTCCCTCTGTGGTGAAGTCGCTGCACTCCGCACACATCCCCAATTATACAGACGGACCATTGCCCTCTATGGTGAAGTCGCTGCACTCCGCACACATCCCCAATTATACAGATGGACCATTGCCCTCTGTGGAGAAGTCGCTGCACTCCGCACACATCCCCAATTATACAGATGGACCATTGCCCTCTGTGGAGAAGTCGCTGCACTCCGCACACATCCCCAATTATACAGAGACCATTGATCTTTGTGGAGAAGTCGCTGCACTCCGCACACATCCCCAATTATACAGATGAACCATTGCCCTCTGTGGTGAAGTCACTGCACTCCGCACACATCCCCTATTATACAGAGACCATTGCCCTCTGTGGTGAAGTGGCTGCACTCCGCACACATCCCCAATTATACAGATGAACCATTGCCCTCTGTGGTGAAGTGGCTGCACTCCGCACACATCCCCAATTATACAGATGGACCATTGCCCTCTGTGGTGAAGTCGCTGCACTCCGCACACATCCCCAATTATACAGATGAACCATTGCCCTCTGTGGTGAAGTGGCTGCACTCCGCACACATCCCCAATTATACAGATGGACCATTGATCTTTGTGGTGAAGTCGCTGCACTCCGCACACATCCCCAATTATACAGACAGACCATTGCCTTCTGTGGTGAAGTGGCTGCACTCCGCACACATCCCCAATTATACAGACGGACCATTGCCCTCTGTGGTGAAGTGGCTGCACTCCGCACACATCCCCAATTATACAGACGGACCATTGCCCTCCGTGGTGAAGTCGCTGCACTCCACACACATCCCCAATTATACATTGGACCATTGCCCTCCGTGGTGAAGTGGCTGCACTCCGCACACATCCCCAATTATAAAGATGGACCATTGCCCTCTGTGGTGAAGTCGCTGCACTCCGCACACATCCCCAATTATACAGATGGACCATTGCCCTCTGTGGTGAAGTGGCTGCACTCCGCACACATCCCCAATTATACAGACGGACCATTGCCCTCTGTGGTGAAGTGGCTGCACTCCGCACACATCCCCAATTATACAGACGGACCATTGCCCTCCGTGGTGAAGTCGCTGCACTCCACACACATCCCCAATTATACATTGGACCATTGCCCACTGTGGTGAAGTGGCTGCACTCCGCACACATCCCCAATTATAAAGATGGACCATTGCCCTCTGTGGTGAAGTCGCTGCACTCCGCACACATCCCCAATTATACAGGTGGACCATTGCCCTCTGTGGTGAAGTGGCTGCACTCCGCACACATCCCCAATTATACAGATGAACCATTTCCCTCTGTGGTGAAGTCGCTGCACTCCGCACACATCCCCAATTATACAGACGGACCATTGCCCTCTGTGGAGAAGTCGCTGCACTCCGCACACATCCCCAATTATACAGATGGACCATTGCCCTCTGTGGTGAAGTGGCTGCACTCCGCACACATCCCCAATTATACATTGGACCATTTCCCTCTGTGGTGAAGTGGCTGCAATCCGCACACATCCCCAATTATACAGATGGACCATTGCCCTCTGTGGTGAAGTGGCTGCACTCTGCACACATCCCCAATTATACAGATGGACCATTGCCCTCTGTGGAGAAGTCGCTGCACTCCGCACACATCCCCAATTATACAGATGGACCATTGCCCTCTGTGGTGAAGTGGCTGCACTCCGCACACATCCCCAATTATACATTGGACCATTTCCCTCTGTGGTGAAGTGGCTGCAATCCGCACACATCCCCAATTATACAGATGGACCATTGCCCTCTGTGGTGAAGTGGCTGCACTCTGCACACATCCCCAATTATACAGATGGACCATTGCCCTCTGTGGTGAAGTCGCTGCACTCCGCACACATCCTCAATTATACAGACGGACCATTGCCCTCTGTGGTGAAGTCGCTGCACTCCGCACACATCCCCAATTATAAAGACGGACCATTGCCCTCTATGGTGAAGTCGCTGCACTCCGCACACATCCCCAATTATACAGATGGACCATTGGACTCTGTGGAGAAGTCGCTGCACTCCGCACACATCCCCAAATATACAGATGGACCATTGATCTTTGTGGTGAAGTCGCTGCACTCCGCACACATCCCCAATTATACAGACAGACCATTGCCTTCTGTGGTGAAGTGGCTGCACTCCGCACACATCCCCAATTATACAGATGGACCATTGCCCTCTGTGGTGAAGTGGCTGCACTCCGCACACATCCCCAATTATACAGACGGACCATTGCCCTCCGTGGTGAAGTCGCTGCACTCCACACACATCCCCAATTATACATTGGACCATTGCCCTCTGTGGTGAAGTCTCTACACTCCGCACACATCCCCAGTTATACAGATGGAACATTGCCCTCTGTGGTGAAGTCGCTGCACTCTGCACACATCCCCAATTATACAGATGGACCATTGCCCTCTGTGTTGAAGTCGCTGCACTCCGCACACATCCCCAATTATAAAGATGGACCATTGCCCTCTGTGGTGAAGTCACTGCACTCCGCACACATCCCCAATTATACAGATGGACCATTGCCCTCTGTGGTGAAGTGGCTGCACTCCGCACACATCCCCAATTATACAGACAGACCATTGCCCTCTGTGGTGAAGTGGCTGCACTCCGCACACATCCCCAATTATACGGATGGACCATTGATCTTTGTGGTGAAGTCGCTGCACTGCGCACACATCCCCAATTATACAGAGACCATTGCCCTCTGTGGTGAAGTGGCTGCACTCCGCACACATCCCCAATTATACAGATGGACCATTGCCCTCTGTGGTGAAGTGGCTGCACTCCGCACACATCCCCAATTATACAGACGGACCATTGCCCTCTGTGGTGAAGTCGCTGCACTCCGCACATCCCCAATTATACAGATGGACTATTGCCCTCTGTGGTGAAGTGGCTGCACTCCGCACACATCCCCAATTATACAGATGGACCATTGTGTCATGATCTGTACTTTTTTCCCTGTCCTGTATTTTGTATAATATGTCATGATGTGATGCGACTTCTCTTTCGTTGTATTTACTGTACATTTTGCAATGTCATGGGGTGTATGTAACTAACCTGTCTCCTTCCCCCAATACTTGCAGCCCTGAGCTATAATGTAATTAAGCTTTGTTCACATCACTAGTGGAGGAATAGCCATTCTTCCTCACAGCAGGTGGCTAGTCAAATGCACAAAATTAATAGACTAAGTGGAGCCAACCAGTCTAGAATCTTCTGCTGGACCCAACCATTGAATAGAAGGTGTGACCCCTACCCCCCTTCATGGGCGGATCCCAGGAGCTCAGACAATCCATTCTTATTTTGAGATCAAATGTGAGTTGATCCTTGAAGGAGAAGGAGTGGGGATTCTTAGCTGAGGCAAGACCCCATGTCCATCTGTGACTGCGGAAGCGAACGGGGCGAGACTTGAGCTGAGGACATATCTCGTCGCTCGTGGGATTGTTTTGGGATCCCTTGGACTCGTGTGGACTATTGCTTTGTTAGCTGGCACAAGGATTATCGAGAAGTGCCCCAGAACCTGTTCTGTTGGACTAATTGTGGACTCTGTAGATCTACCTGCATGTGTTGTTCCAGCGTTCTTGATAATAAATCTGTTGAATCATCCCTCGGCCTGTTGTCCCTTCTTGCTCTGCCGTACACCCCATCACAAACTGGTGGCAAGCAGTGGGATCAGAGCAGAAGGAATGGAGGACAATGGCCCAACATCGGGAACCAACACCGCAGAGTACAAGAACTGGACTTTGGGGAGCCTACAATCAAAGGCCCGTGAAGTAGGAGTCCGTTTTAAGGGACTCTCCAAGGAGCAGCTTATTGAGGCTTTGGAAGGAGTTCGCCTGCAAGGTGACGCTGAGGAAGGACCCTCACAGCAAATGGAGGAAAGACTGCAGCCGGAGGTAAATACCCAAAAAAGTCAGTGGGTTGTGTGGTACGAGTAGGAGTTGGCATTGCTGGGAGAAGAGGCCACCATGGACGATAAGAGGGAGGCCATTCACAGAGCTCAGGAGAGGGAGGCCATTCACAGAGCTCAGGAGAGGGAGGCCATTCACAGAGCCGAGGAGAGGGAGAGGGAGGCCATTCACAGAGCCGAGGACAGAGCTCAGGAGATGGCATTGCTGGAGAGGCAGATCGCTTTGGAAGCAGCTAGAAGCTCCAGACAGACTCTAACCCCAGCACCCACCATGAGGGAACTCCCCAGAGTGTCCCGGAAAGACTTCAAGCCCTTTAATGAGGCTGCAGGCGACATTGAGGGCTTCTTCCAGGACTTTGAGCATCAGTGTCGATTATTGGAAGTCCCGGAAAAGGACCGAGTCCGACATCTGGTGGGGCTCTTAGAGGGTGGAGCTGCCGCAGCCTATAGAGCTATGGACCCTCGGGGAAACTGTGAGTATGCGGAGATTAAACGGACTATTCTAGAACATTATGCTGTTACCCCAGACACTTACAGGACTCAGTTCCGTACTTTAGCCTGTGATGAGGAAGTGTCTTTCAAGATGTATGCCCACAGACTCAAACAAATATGTTTGAAACCAGGGATTCAAGCTTCAGGAGGCTAATTTGCATATTCCAGGTGCCTTCTGGGAGAAGCGAAGTCTCCCTAAGCTAGAAGATCGTTGGGTACAGCCGGGACCAGCTGCTTCGAAAGCATCACCAAACCAGGGATTCAAGCTTCAGGAGGCTAATTTGCATATTCCAGGTGCCTTCTGGGAGAAGCGAAGTCTCCCTAAGCTAGAAGATCGTTGGGTACAGCCGGGACCAGCTGCTTCGAAAGCATCACCAAACCAGGGATTCAAGCTTCAGGAGGCTAATTTGCATATTCCAGGTGCCTTCTGGGAGAAGCGAAGTCTCCCTAAGCTAGAAGATCGTTGGGTACAGCCGGGACCAGCTGCTTCGAAAGCATCACCAAACCAGGGATTCAAGCTTCAGGAGGCTAATTTGCATATTCCAGGTGCCTTCTGGGAGAAGCGAAGTCTCCCTAAGCTAGAAGATCGTTGGGTACAGCCGGGACCAGCTGCTTCGAAAGCATCACCAAACCAGGGATTCAAGCTTCAGGAGGCTAATTTGCATATTCCAGGTGCCTTCTGGGAGAAGCGAAGTCTCCCTAAGCTAGAAGATCGTTGGGTACAGCCGGGACCAGCTGCTTCGAAAGCATCACCAAACCAGGGATTCAAGCTTCAGGAGGCTAATTTGCATATTCCAGGTGCCTTCTGGGAGAAGCGAAGTCTCCCTAAGCTAGAAGATCGTTGGGTACAGCCGGGACCAGCTGCTTCGAAAGCATCACCAAACCAGGGATTCAAGCTTCAGGAGGCTAATTTGCATATTCCAGGTGCCTTCTGGGAGAAGCGAAGTCTCCCTAAGCTAGAAGATCGTTGGGTACAGCCGGGACCAGCTGCTTCGAAAGCATCACCAAACCAGGGATTCAAGCTTCAGGAGGCTAATTTGCATATTCCAGGTGCCTTCTGGGAGAAGCGAAGTCTCCCTATGCTAGAAGATCGTTGGGTACAGCCGGGACCAGCTGCTTCGAAAGCATCACCAAACCAGGGATTCAAGCTTCAGGAGGCTAATTTGCATATTCCAGGTGCCTTCTGGGAGAAGCGAAGTCTCCCTAAGCTAGAAGATCGTTGGGTACAGCCGGGACCAGCTGCTTCGAAAGCATCACCAAACCAGGGATTCAAGCTTCAGGAGGCTAATTTGCATATTCCAGGTGCCTTCTGGGAGAAGCGAAGTCTCCCTAAGCTAGAAGATCGTTGGGTACAGCCGGGACCAGCTGCTTCGAAAGCATCACCAAACCAGGGATTCAAGCTTCAGGAGGCTAATTTGCATATTCCAGGTGCCTTCTGGGAGAAGCGAAGTCTCCCTAAGCTAGAAGATCGTTGGGTACAGCCGGGACCAGCTGCTTCGAAAGCATCACCAAACCAGGGATTCAAGCTTCAGGAGGCTAATTTGCATATTCCAGGTGCCTTCTGGGAGAAGCGAAGTCTCCCTAAGCTAGAAGATCGTTGGGTACAGCCGGGACCAGCTGCTTCGAAAGCATCACCAAACCAGGGATTCAAGCTTCAGGAGGCTAATTTGCATATTCCAGGTGCCTTCTGGGAGAAGCGAAGTCTCCCTAAGCTAGAAGATCGTTGGGTACAGCCGGGACCAGCTGCTTCGAAAGCATCACCAAACCAGGGATTCAAGCTTCAGGAGGCTAATTTGCATATTCCAGGTGCCTTCTGGGAGAAGCGAAGTCTCCCTAAGCTAGAAGATCGTTGGGTACAGCCGGGACCAGCTGCTTCGAAAGCATCACCAAACCAGGGATTCAAGCTTCAGGAGGCTAATTTGCATATTCCAGGTGCCTTCTGGGAGAAGCGAAGTCTCCCTAAGCTAGAAGATCGTTGGGTACAGCCGGGACCAGCTGCTTCGAAAGCATCACCAAACCAGGGATTCAAGCTTCAGGAGGCTAATTTGCATATTCCAGGTGCCTTCTGGGAGAAGCGAAGTCTCCCTAAGCTAGAAGATCGTTGGGTACAGCCGGGACCAGCTGCTTCGAAAGCATCACCAAACCAGGGATTCAAGCTTCAGGAGGCTAATTTGCATATTCCAGGTGCCTTCTGGGAGAAGCGAAGTCTCCCTAAGCTAGAAGATCGTTGGGTACAGCCGGGACCAGCTGCTTCGAAAGCATCACCAAACCAGGGATTCAAGCTTCAGGAGGCTAATTTGCATATTCCAGGTGCCTTCTGGGAGAAGCGAAGTCTCCCTAAGCTAGAAGATCGTTGGGTACAGCCGGGACCAGCTGCTTCGAAAGCATCACCAAACCAGGGATTCAAGCTTCAGGAGGCTAATTTGCATATTCCAGGTGCCTTCTGGGAGAAGCGAAGTCTCCCTAAGCTAGAAGATCGTTGGGTACAGCCGGGACCAGCTGCTTCGAAAGCATCACCAAACCAGGGATTCAAGCTTCAGGAGGCTAATTTGCATATTCCAGGTGCCTTCTGGGAGAAGCGAAGTCTCCCTAAGCTAGAAGATCGTTGGGTACAGCCGGGACCAGCTGCTTCGAAAGCATCACCAAACCAGGGATTCAAGCTTCAGGAGGCTAATTTGCATATTCCAGGTGCCTTCTGGGAGAAGCGAAGTCTCCCTAAGCTAGAAGATCGTTGGGTACAGCCGGGACCAGCTGCTTCGAAAGCATCACCAAACCAGGGATTCAAGCTTCAGGAGGCTAATTTGCATATTCCAGGTGCCTTCTGGGAGAAGCGAAGTCTCCCTAAGCTAGAAGATCGTTGGGTACAGCCGGGACCAGCTGCTTCGAAAGCATCACCAAACCAGGGATTCAAGCTTCAGGAGGCTAATTTGCATATTCCAGGTGCCTTCTGGGAGAAGCGAAGTCTCCCTAAGCTAGAAGATCGTTGGGTACAGCCGGGACCAGCTGCTTCGAAAGCATCACCAAACCAGGGATTCAAGCTTCAGGAGGCTAATTTGCATATTCCAGGTGCCTTCTGGGAGAAGCGAAGTCTCCCTAAGCTAGAAGATCGTTGGGTACAGCCGGGACCAGCTGCTTCGAAAGCATCACCAAACCAGGGATTCAAGCTTCAGGAGGCTAATTTGCATATTCCAGGTGCCTTCTGGGAGAAGCGAAGTCTCCCTATGCTAGAAGATCGTTGGGTACAGCCGGGACCAGCTGCTTCGAAAGCATCACCAAACCAGGGATTCAAGCTTCAGGAGGCTAATTTGCATATTCCAGGTGCCTTCTGGGAGAAGCGAAGTCTCCCTAAGCTAGAAGATCGTTGGGTACAGCCGGGACCAGCTGCTTCGAAAGCATCACCAAACCAGGGATTCAAGCTTCAGGAGGCTAATTTGCATATTCCAGGTGCCTTCTGGGAGAAGCGAAGTCTCCCTAAGCTAGAAGATCGTTGGGTACAGCCGGGACCAGCTGCTTCGAAAGCATCACCAAACCAGGGATTCAAGCTTCAGGAGGCTAATTTGCATATTCCAGGTGCCTTCTGGGAGAAGCGAAGTCTCCCTAAGCTAGAAGATCGTTGGGTACAGCCGGGACCAGCTGCTTCGAAAGCATCACCAAACCAGGGATTCAAGCTTCAGGAGGCTAATTTGCATATTCCAGGTGCCTTCTGGGAGAAGCGAAGTCTCCCTAAGCTAGAAGATCGTTGGGTACAGCCGGGACCAGCTGCTTCGAAAGCATCACCAAACCAGGGATTCAAGCTTCAGGAGGCTAATTTGCATATTCCAGGTGCCTTCTGGGAGAAGCGAAGTCTCCCTAAGCTAGAAGATCGTTGGGTACAGCCGGGACCAGCTGCTTCGAAAGCATCACCAAACCAGGGATTCAAGCTTCAGGAGGCTAATTTGCATATTCCAGGTGCCTTCTGGGAGAAGCGAAGTCTCCCTAAGCTAGAAGATCGTTGGGTACAGCCGGGACCAGCTGCTTCGAAAGCATCACCAAACCAGGGATTCAAGCTTCAGGAGGCTAATTTGCATATTCCAGGTGCCTTCTGGGAGAAGCGAAGTCTCCCTAAGCTAGAAGATCGTTGGGTACAGCCGGGACCAGCTGCTTCGAAAGCATCACCAAACCAGGGATTCAAGCTTCAGGAGGCTAATTTGCATATTCCAGGTGCCTTCTGGGAGAAGCGAAGTCTCCCTAAGCTAGAAGATCGTTGGGTACAGCCGGGACCAGCTGCTTCGAAAGCATCACCAAACCAGGGATTCAAGCTTCAGGAGGCTAATTTGCATATTCCAGGTGCCTTCTGGGAGAAGCGAAGTCTCCCTAAGCTAGAAGATCGTTGGGTACAGCCGGGACCAGCTGCTTCGAAAGCATCACCAAACCAGGGATTCAAGCTTCAGGAGGCTAATTTGCATATTCCAGGTGCCTTCTGGGAGAAGCGAAGTCTCCCTAAGCTAGAAGATCGTTGGGTACAGCCGGGACCAGCTGCTTCGAAAGCATCACCAAACCAGGGATTCAAGCTTCAGGAGGCTAATTTGCATATTCCAGGTGCCTTCTGGGAGAAGCGAAGTCTCCCTAAGCTAGAAGATCGTTGGGTACAGCCGGGACCAGCTGCTTCGAAAGCATCACCAAACCAGGGATTCAAGCTTCAGGAGGCTAATTTGCATATTCCAGGTGCCTTCTGGGAGAAGCGAAGTCTCCCTAAGCTAGAAGATCGTTGGGTACAGCCGGGACCAGCTGCTTCGAAAGCATCACCAAACCAGGGATTCAAGCTTCAGGAGGCTAATTTGCATATTCCAGGTGCCTTCTGGGAGAAGCGAAGTCTCCCTAAGCTAGAAGATCGTTGGGTACAGCCGGGACCAGCTGCTTCGAAAGCATCACCAAACCAGGGATTCAAGCTTCAGGAGGCTAATTTGCATATTCCAGGTGCCTTCTGGGAGAAGCGAAGTCTCCCTAAGCTAGAAGATCGTTGGGTACAGCCGGGACCAGCTGCTTCGAAAGCATCACCAAACCAGGGATTCAAGCTTCAGGAGGCTAATTTGCATATTCCAGGTGCCTTCTGGGAGAAGCGAAGTCTCCCTAAGCTAGAAGATCGTTGGGTACAGCCGGGACCAGCTGCTTCGAAAGCATCACCAAACCAGGGATTCAAGCTTCAGGAGGCTTGAATTTTTGCCTGTAGGACATTATTGCAAGAGAGCTTGGATGAGTAGATTACACAAGAAGGAAAACACACAGCAAGTCAGCAGGATCTAGGAGCAACATGGCAGATGTGACAACCTACATGGTGAGCTGCAGCATGTGCTACATGTTCACAGATCGACCAGAAGAAGAATCCAATTTCACCTGTCAGAAGTGTAGACTAGTGGCCCTTTTAGAAGAAAAGGTGCGGGGTCTGGAAGAAAGAATAGCAACTTTGAAACTCATCAAAGAGAATGAAGACTTTCTAGACAGAACAGAAGCATCTCTACTGGTCACAGAAGGTGCAAAAAGTGTCAGAGAACCTCCAAAAGCAGATGAGTGGAAGCATGTGACCAAAAGAAGCAAGAAGACCATGGAGAAATCACCAACCACACAACTGAGGAACCGATATCAAATCTTTGTAGAGGATGAAGATGGCACACCTAAGAATGAAGCAATACCAGCAAGCAAAAAAGAAAAGGGCACACAGCAACAAGTGACAGCAAAAAGTACAGCCAAGAAGCAACGAAGAGTGGTGGTGGTGGGAGACTCACTACTGAGAGGCACCGAAGCAGCCATCTGCAGACCGGACATAACTGCAAGAGAAGTATGCTGCCTTCCAGGTGCGATGATCAAGGATGTGACCGATAGGATACCAAAGCTCTTCAGCTCCAAGGACGTCCACCCATTTCTTCTGATACATGTTGGCACCAATGACACGGCAAGGAAGGACCTACCGACAATCTGCAAGGACTTTGAAGAGTTGGGGAAGAAAGTAAAGGAACTGGATGCACAGGTAGTTTTTTCTTCTATCCTTCCAGTAGACGGGCATGGCACCAGGAGATGGAACAGGATCCTTGATGCAAACAACTGGCTAAGACGATGGTGCAGACAACAAGGATTTGGATTCCTGGACCACGGTGTGAATTACTGGTATGATGGACTCCTCGCCAGAGACGGACTACACCTCAACAAACCTGGGAAACACACATTCGCCAGAAGACTCGCTACACTCATCAGGAGGGCGTTAAACTAGAAGAAGAGGGGACGGGAAGAAAAACATTAGACTCGAACAAAGACGACCCAGGAAAACATACTCAGAAGGGAGGTAAGAACATTTCTAAAACAATCCACAGTGAGGAGATTGGAACAAAACAAAATCCTCTAAACTGCATGCTCGCAAACGCCAGAAGCCTGACAAACAAGATGGAAGAACTAGAAGCAGAAATATCTACAGGTAACTTTGACATAGTGGGAATAACCGAGACATGGTTAGATGAAAGCTATGACTGGGCAGTTAACTTACAGGGTTACAGTCTGTTTAGAAAGGATCGTAAAAATCGGAGAGGAGGAGGGGTTTGTCTCTATGTAAAGTCTTGTCTAAAGTCCACTTTAAGGGAGGATATTAGCGAAGGGAATGAGGATGTCGAGTCCATATGGGTTGAAATTCATGGAGGGAAAAATGGTAACAAAATTCTCATTGGGGTCTGTTACAAACCCCCAAATATAACAGAAAGCATGGAAAGTCTACTTCTAAAGCAGATAGATGAAGCTGCAACCCATAATGAGGTCCTGGTTATGGGGGACTTTAACTACCCGGATATTAACTGGGAAACAGAAACCTGTGAAACCCATAAAGGCAACAGGTTTCTGCTAATAACCAAGAAAAATTATCTTTCACAATTGGTGCAGAATCCAACCAGAGGAGCAGCACTTTTAGACCTAATACTATCTAATAGACCTGACAGAATAACAAATCTGCAGGTGGTTGGGCATTTAGGAAATAGCGACCACAATATTGTGCAGTTTCACCTGTCTTTCACTAGGGGGACTTGTCAGGGAGTCACAAAAACATTGAACTTTAGGAAGGCAAAGTTTGAACAGCTTAGAGATGCCCTTAATCTGGTAGACTGGGACAATATCCTCAGAAATGAGAATACAGATAATAAATGGGAAATGTTTAAGAACATCCTAAATAGGCAGTGTAAGCGGTTTATACCTTGTGGGAATAAAAGGACTAGAAATAGGAAAAACCCAATGTGGCTAAACAAAGAAGTAAGACAGGCAATTAACAGTAAAAAGAAAGCATTTGCACTACTAAAGCAGGATGGCACCATTGAAGCTCTAAAAAACTATAGGGAGAAAAATACTTTATCTAAAAAACTAATTAAAGCTGCCAAAAAGGAAACAGAGAAGCACATTGCTAAGGAGAGTAAAACTAATCCCAAACGGTTCTTCAACTATATCAATAGTAAAAGAATAAAAACTGAAAATGTAGGCCCCTTAAAAAATAGTGAGGAAAGAATGGTTGTAGATGACGAGGAAAAAGCTAACATATTAAACACCTTCTTCTCCACGGTATTCACGGTGGAAAATGAAATGCTAGGTGAAATCCCAAGAAACAATGAAAACCCTATATTAAGGGTCACCAATCTAACCCAAGAAGAGGTGCGAAACCGGCTAAATAAGATTAAAATAGATAAATCTCCGGGTCCGGATGGCATACACCCACGAGTACTAAGAGAACTAAGTAATGTAATAGATAAACCATTATTTCTTATTTTTAGTGACTCTATAGCGACAGGGTCTGTTCCGCAGGACTGGCGCATAGCAAATGTGGTGCCAATATTCAAAAAGGGCTCTAAAAGTGAACCTGGAAATTATAGGCCAGTAAGTCTAACCTCTATTGTTGGTAAAATATTTGAAGGGTTTCTGAGGGATGTTATTCTGGATTATCTCAATGAGAATAACTGTTTAACTCCATATCAGCATGGGTTTATGAGAAATCACTCCTGTCAAACCAATCTAATCAGTTTTTATGACGAGGTAAGCTATAGACTGGACCACGGTGAGTCATTGGACGTGGTATATCTCGATTTTTCCAAAGCGTTTGATACCGTGCCGCACAAGAGGTTGGTACACAAAATGAGAATGCTTGGTCTGGGGGAAAATGTGTGTAAATGGGTTACACACATGCTAGCCACCTTAGGGAGAGACCCAAGTTGGGCTAAATGTAGCGGGACGAAAGAGACCGAAAAGCCCTCTACTTAAAGGAAATACATAGTGGATGCTTTCCTGAAACGGAAAGTACTTGCAAGCAGCATAATACAAAGAATAGCTGGTTTACCCAGAATCCTTTGCAGTAGGCGGAGCTATGCAAATCATCTCTTTCCACCCCAGTCTAATCCACAGCGCTTGGAACCGCCAAGCGTGCAATGCTGCGGATTAGTTTCTAAATTTACACAGCCAACCAATTCCTACCTGTGGACACGTGTTTCGGGCTTTAGGCCCTCATCAGCACAGGGCTGGAATTGGTTGGCTGTATGGAGTGGGGCTCGGTGAGCAAGCGATACACACATGCTAGCCACCTTAGGGAGAGACCCAAGTTGGGCTAAATGTAGCGGGACGAAAGAGACCGAAAAGCCCTCTACTTAAAGGAAATACATAGTGGATGCTTTCCTGAAACGGAAAGTACTTGCAAGCAGCATAATACAAAGAATAGCTGGTTTACCCAGAATCCTTTGCAGTAGGCGGAGCTATGCAAATCATCTCTTTCCACCCCAGTCTAATCCACAGCGCTTGGAACCGCCAAGCGTGCAATGCTGCGGATTAGTTTCTAAATTTACACAGCCAACCAATTCCTACCTGTGGACACGTGTTTCGGGCTTTAGGCCCTCATCAGCACAGGGCTGGAATTGGTTGGCTGTATGGAGTGGGGCTCGGTGAGCAAGCGATACACACATGCTAGCCACCTTAGGGAGAGACCCAAGTTGGGCTAAATGTAGCGGGACGAAAGAGACCGAAAAGCCCTCTACTTAAAGGAAATACATAGTGGATGCTTTCCTGAAACGGAAAGTACTTGCAAGCAGCATAATACAAAGAATAGCTGGTTTACCCAGAATCCTTTGCAGTAGGCGGAGCTATGCAAATCATCTCTTTCCACCCCAGTCTAATCCACAGCGCTTGGAACCGCCAAGCGTGCAATGCTGCGGATTAGTTTCTAAATTTACACAGCCAACCAATTCCTACCTGTGGACACGTGTTTCGGGCTTTAGGCCCTCATCAGCACAGGGCTGGAATTGGTTGGCTGTATGGAGTGGGGCTCGGTGAGCAAGCGATACACACATGCTAGCCACCTTAGGGAGAGACCCAAGTTGGGCTAAATGTAGCGGGACGAAAGAGACCGAAAAGCCCTCTACTTAAAGGAAATACATAGTGGATGCTTTCCTGAAACGGAAAGTACTTGCAAGCAGCATAATACAAAGAATAGCTGGTTTACCCAGAATCCTTTGCAGTAGGCGGAGCTATGCAAATCATCTCTTTCCACCCCAGTCTAATCCACAGCGCTTGGAACCGCCAAGCGTGCAATGCTGCGGATTAGTTTCTAAATTTACACAGCCAACCAATTCCTACCTGTGGACACGTGTTTCGGGCTTTAGGCCCTCATCAGCACAGGGCTGGAATTGGTTGGCAGTATGGAGTGGGGCTCGGTGAGCAAGCGATACACACATGCTAGCCACCTTAGGGAGAGACCCAAGTTGGGCTAAATGTAGCGGGACGAAAGAGACCGAAAAGCCCTCTACTTAAAGGAAATACATAGTGGATGCTTTCCTGAAACGGAAAGTACTTGCAAGCAGCATAATACAAAGAATAGCTGGTTTACCCAGAATCCTTTGCAGTAGGCGGAGCTATGCAAATCATCTCTTTCCACCCCAGTCTAATCCACAGCGCTTGGAACCGCCAAGCGTGCAATGCTGCGGATTAGTTTCTAAATTTACACAGCCAACCAATTCCTACCTGTGGACACGTGTTTCGGGCTTTAGGCCCTCATCAGCACAGGGCTGGAATTGGTTGGCTGTATGGAGTGGGGCTCGGTGAGCAAGCGATACACACATGCTAGCCACCTTAGGGAGAGACCCAAGTTGGGCTAAATGTAGCGGGACGAAAGAGACCGAAAAGCCCTCTACTTAAAGGAAATACATAGTGGATGCTTTCCTGAAACGGAAAGTACTTGCAAGCAGCATAATACAAAGAATAGCTGGTTTACCCAGAATCCTTTGCAGTAGGCGGAGCTATGCAAATCATCTCTTTCCACCCCAGTCTAATCCACAGCGCTTGGAACCGCCAAGCGTGCAATGCTGCGGATTAGTTTCTAAATTTACACAGCCAACCAATTCCTACCTGTGGACACGTGTTTCGGGCTTTAGGCCCTCATCAGCACAGGGCTGGAATTGGTTGGCTGTATGGAGTGGGGCTCGGTGAGCAAGCGATACACACATGCTAGCCACCTTAGGGAGAGACCCAAGTTGGGCTAAATGTAGCGGGACGAAAGAGACCGAAAAGCCCTCTACTTAAAGGAAATACATAGTGGATGCTTTCCTGAAACGGAAAGTACTTGCAAGCAGCATAATACAAAGAATAGCTGGTTTACCCAGAATCCTTTGCAGTAGGCGGAGCTATGCAAATCATCTCTTTCCACCCCAGTCTAATCCACAGCGCTTGGAACCGCCAAGCGTGCAATGCTGCGGATTAGTTTCTAAATTTACACAGCCAACCAATTCCTACCTGTGGACACGTGTTTCGGGCTTTAGGCCCTCATCAGCACAGGGCTGGAATTGGTTGGCTGTATGGAGTGGGGCTCGGTGAGCAAGCGATACACACATGCTAGCCACCTTAGGGAGAGACCCAAGTTGGGCTAAATGTAGCGGGACGAAAGAGACCGAAAAGCCCTCTACTTAAAGGAAATACATAGTGGATGCTTTCCTGAAACGGAAAGTACTTGCAAGCAGCATAATACAAAGAATAGCTGGTTTACCCAGAATCCTTTGCAGTAGGCGGAGCTATGCAAATCATCTCTTTCCACCCCAGTCTAATCCACAGCGCTTGGAACCGCCAAGCGTGCAATGCTGCGGATTAGTTTCTAAATTTACACAGCCAACCAATTCCTACCTGTGGACACGTGTTTCGGGCTTTAGGCCCTCATCAGCACAGGGCTGGAATTGGTTGGCTGTATGGAGTGGGGCTCGGTGAGCAAGCGATACACACATGCTAGCCACCTTAGGGAGAGACCCAAGTTGGGCTAAATGTAGCGGGACGAAAGAGACCGAAAAGCCCTCTACTTAAAGGAAATACATAGTGGATGCTTTCCTGAAACGGAAAGTACTTGCAAGCAGCATAATACAAAGAATAGCTGGTTTACCCAGAATCCTTTGCAGTAGGCGGAGCTATGCAAATCATCTCTTTCCACCCCAGTCTAATCCACAGCGCTTGGAACCGGGTTAGTAACTGGCTTAGTGATAGAAAGCAGAGGGTGGTTATAAATGGTATAGTCTCTAACTGGGTCGCTGTGACCAGTGGGGTACCGCAGGGGTCAGTATTGGGACCTGTTCTCTTCAACATATTCATTAATGATCTGGTAGAAGGTTTACACAGTAAAATATCGATATTTGCAGATGATACAAAACTATGTAAAGCAGTTAATACAAGAGAAGATAGTATTCTGCTACAGATGGATCTGGATAAGTTGGAAACTTGGGCTGAAAGGTGGCAGATGAGGTTTAACAATGATAAATGTAAGGTTATACACATGGGAAGAAGGAATCAATATCACCATTACACACTGAACGGGAAACCACTGGGTAAATCTGACAGGGAGAAGGACTTGGGGATCCTAGTTAATGATAAACTTACCTGGAGCAGCCAGTGCCAGGCAGCAGCTGCCAAGGCAAACAGGATCATGGGGTGCATTAAAAGAGGTCTGGATACACATGATGAGAGCATTATACTGCCTCTGTACAAATCCCTAGTTAGACCGCACATGGAGTACTGTGTCCAGTTTTGGGCACCGGTGCTCAGGAAGGATATAATGGAACTAGAGAGAGTACAAAGGAGGGCAACAAAATTAATAAAGGGGATGGGAGAACTACAATACCCAGATAGATTAGCGAAATTAGGATTATTTAGTCTAGAAAAAAGACGACTGAGGGGCGATCTAATAACCATGTATAAGTATATAAGGGGACAATACAAATATCTCGCTGAGGATCTGTTTATACCAAGGAAGGTGACGGGCACAAGGGGGCATTCTTTGCGTCTGGAGGAGAGAAGGTTTTTCCACCAACATAGAAGAGGATTCTTTACTGTTAGGGCAGTGAGAATCTGGAATTGCTTGCCTGAGGAGGTGGTGATGGCGAACTCAGTCGAGGGGTTCAAGAGAGGCCTGGATGTCTTCCTGGAGCAGAACAATATTGTATCATACAATTATTAGGTTCTGTAGAAGGACGTAGATCTGGGTATTTATTATGATGGAATATAGGCTGAACTGGATGGACAAATGTCTTTTTTCGGCCTTACTAACTATGTTACTATGTTACTATGTTACTATGTCATCGCTGGCTGGAGGCAGAGGAGGCCTTAACCTGGGAGACCTTCCTCCAGGTTATCCTAAAAGAGCAGTTTTACTTCAAGTGCCCTGCTGAGATCCGGGAATGGGTGCGTGAGAGGAGACCAGCCACTGTGGAGGAAGCTGCAGCTCTAGCTGATGAGGCTCTCACCATCAAGCCTCAGTGGAGGGTTCTGTTGGAGGATGGAGAGAGGCCTACCAGCTCCACAACACCGGTGGCCCCCTGTTCTTCTGTCCCCATTGTTCCCCGTTCCTCTAAGCCACCACCTCATGCTGATACCCGTGTAAATGTGCCTCCAGTTGCTTCTACTGCGTTTTCTGGAATACGACGAGGAGAGGAAGTAGCAGAGCGCAGGTGTTATGGTTGTGGGCATCCGGGGCATCTGCAGGCCTCATGCCCAGCCAGCCCATGGAGAAGTCGTCCTCAAACCCCTACAGCTCCTTCAGGTGGAAGCCGGCCTCCAGGTTCCCTTACCCCTCGCCCAAGAGGACGCCTTGGATGGAGTGAGACCCAGCACAGATGCTATCGATGTGGACAGCCGGGGCATCTGCAAGCCTCCTGCCCAGCTGTTCAAATGAGGATTGATCCTGTACCCAGTCGTATTATTAATTATGTACAGCCAAGTGCCATGGAGGACGACGTGTCACCACTACGTGAGGACTGGCCTTGTGCCTCACCCACCCATGTTGCACCACTAGGAGTTTATGGTGTGCGACCTGCAGCTATGACGACTTCTGCTCATCGAGGTAAGCACTTGCAGGAGGTCGTACTGGATGGACAAAGACTTATTGGATTTTGTGACTCAGGGGCTTTCCTCACACTGGCTGATCCCCGAGTGGTTCGGCCTGAGGCAATCCATCGAGGACCTGGGATTGTCATTGAACTGGCTGGTGGACAATGGAGGACTATTCCACAGCCACTGTGGATCTGAACTTTGGTTTTGGGGTCAGGCGATGTGTGGTTGGGGTGATGGGTGGTCAGCCTGCAGACGTTCTCCTGGGCAATGATGTGGGAGAGCTTCGATGCCAATTCGTGGCTGCATGAAACCACATGTAAGTTACGCTCTGCCTGTGTGTACTTAACCAGCGACCTGTAGAGGTCCCTAGTACGTACACAAATTGGGAGGGGAAGGGATTGTCATGATCTGTATTTTTTTCCCTGTCCTGTATTTTGTATAATATGTCATGATGTGATGCGACTTCTCTTTCGTTGTATTTACTGTACATTTTGCAATGTCATGGGGTGCATGTAACTAACCTGTCTCCTTCCCCCAATACTTGCAGCCCTGAGCTATAATGTAATTAAGCTTTGTCCACACCACTAGGGAAGGAATAGCCATTCTTCCTCACAGCAGGTGGCTAGTCAAATGCACATAATGAATAGACTAAGTGGAGCCAACCAGTCTAGAATCTTCTGCTGGACCCAACCATTGAATAGAAGGTGTGACCCCTACCCCCCCTTCATGGGCGGATCCCAGACAATCCATTCTTATTTTGAGATCAGATGTGAGTTGATCCTTGAAGGAGGAGTGGGGATTCTTAGCTGAGGCAAGACCCCATGTCCATCTGTGACTGCGGAAGCGAACGGGGCGAGACTTGAGCTGAGGACATATCTCGTCGCTCGTGGGATTGTTGTGGGATCCCTTGGACTCGTGTGGACTATTGCTTTGTTACCTGGCACAAGGATTATCGGGAGGTGCCCCAGAACCTGTTCTGTTGGACTAATTGTGGACTCTGTAGATCTACCTGCATGTGTTGTTCCAGCGTTCTTGATAATAAATCTGTTGAATCATCCCTCGGCCTGTTGTCCCTTCTTGCTCTGCCGTACACCCCGTCACACATCGCCCTTTGTGGTGAAGTCGCTGCACTCCGCACACATCCCCAATTATACAGATGAACCATTGCCCTCTGTGGTGAAGTGGCTGCACTCCGCACACATCCCCAATTATACAGATGGACCATTGCCCTCTGTGGTGAAGTGACTGCACTCCGCACACATCCACAATTATACAGACAGACCATTGCCCTCTGTGGTGAAGTGGCTGCACTCCGCACACATCCCCAATTATACAGATGGACCATTGATCTTTGTGGTGAAGTCGCTGCACTCCGCACACATCCCCAATTATACAGATGGACCATTGCCCTCTGTGGTGAAGTGGCTGCACTCCGCACACATCCCCAATTATACAGATGGACCATTGATCTTTGTGGTGAAGTCGCTGCACTCCACACACATCCACAATTATACAGATGAACCATTGCCCTCTGTGGTGAACTCACTGCACTCCGCACACATCCCCTATTATACAGAGACCATTGATCTTTGTGGTGAAGTGGCTGCACTCCGTACACATCCCCAATTATACAGATGAACCATTGCCCTCTGTGGTGAAGTGGCTGCACTCCGCACACATCCCCAATTATACAGATGGACCATTGATCTTTGTGGTGAAGTCGCTGCACTCCGCACACATCCCCAATTATACAGACAGACCATTGCCTTCTGTGGTGAAGTGGCTGCACTCCGCACACATCCCCAATTATACAGATGGACCATTGCCCTCTGTGGTGAAGTGGCTGCACTCCGCACACATCCCCAATTATACAGACGGACCATTGCCCTCTGTGGTGAAGTGGCTGCACTCCACACACATCCCCAATTATACATTGGACCATTGCCCTCTGTGGTGAAGTGGCTGCACTCCGCACACATCCCCAATTATACAGATGGACCATTGCCCTCTGTGGTGAAGTCGCTGCACTCCGCACACATCCCCAATTATACAGATGGACCATTGCCCTCTGGTGAAGTGGCTGCACTCCGCACACATCCCCAATTATACAGACGGACCATTGCCCTCTGTGGTGAAGTGGCTGCACTCCACACACATCCCCAATTATACAGATGGACCATTGCCCTCTGTGGTGAAGTGGCTGCACTCCGTACACATCCCCAATTATACAGATGAACCATTGCCCTCTGTGGTGAAGTGGCTGCACTCCGCACACATCCCCAATTATACAGATGGACCATTGATCTTTGTGGTGAAGTCGCTGCACTCCGCACACATCCCCAATTATACAGACAGACCATTGCCTTCTGTGGTGAAGTGGCTGCACTCCGCACACATCCCCAATTATACAGATGGACCATTGCCCTCTGTGGTGAAGTGGCTGCACTCCGCACACATCCCCAATTATACAGACGGACCATTGCCCTCCGTGGTGAAGTCGCTGCACTCCACACACATCCCCAATTATACATTGGACCATTGCCCTCTGTGGTGAAGTGGCTGCACTCCGCACACATCCCCAATTATACAGATGGACCATTGCCCTCTGTGGTGAAGTCGCTGCACTCCGCACACATCCCCAATTATACAGATGGACCATTGCCCTCTGGTGAAGTGGCTGCACTCCGCACACATCCCCAATTATACAGACGGACCATTGCCCTCCGTGGTGAAGTCGCTGCACTCCACACACATCCCCAATTATACATTGGACCATTGCCCTCTGTGGAGAAGTCGCTGCACTCCGCACATCCCCAATTATAAAGATGGACCATTGCCCTCTGTGGTGAAGTCGCTGCACTCCGCACACATCCCCAATTATACAGACGGACCATTGCCCTCTGTGGTGAAGTGGCTGCACTCCACACACATCCCCAATTATACAGATGGACCATTGCCCTCTGTGGTGAAGTCGCTGCACTCCACACACATCCCCAATTATACATTGGACCATTGCCCTCTGTGGTGAAGTGGCTGCACTCCGCACACATCCCCAATTATACAGATGGACCATTGATCTTTGTGGTGAAGTGGCTGCACTCCGTACACATCCAATTATACAGATGGACCATTGCCCTCTGTGGTGAAGTGGCTGCACTCCGCACACATCCCCAATTATACAGATGAACCATTGCCCTCTGTGGTGAAGTGGCTGCACTCCGCACACATCCCCAATTATAAAGATGGACCATTGCCCTCCGTGGTGAAGTCGCTGCACTCCGCACACATCCCCAATTATAAAGATGGACCATTGCCCTCTGTGGTGAAGTGGCTGCACTCCGCACACATCCCCAATTATACAGATGGACCATTGCCCTCCGTGGTGAAGTCGCTGCACTCCGCACACATCCCCAATTATAAAGATGGACCATTGCCCTCCGTGGTGAAGTGGCTGCACTCCGCACACATCCCCAATTATAAAGATGGACCATTGTCCTCCGTGGTGAAGTGGCTGCACTCCGCACACATCCCCAATTATAAAGATGGACCATTGCCCTCTGTGGTGAAGTGGCTGCACTCCGCACACATCCCCAATTATACATTGGACCATTACCCTCTGTGGTGAAGTCGCTGCACTCTGCACACATCCCCAATTATACATTGGACCATTGTCCTCTGTGGTGAAGTCGCTGCACTCCGCACACATCCCCTATTATACAGAGACCATTGATCTTTGTGGAGAAGTCGCTGCACTCCGCACACATCCCCTATTATACAGAGACCATTGATCTTTGTGGAGAAGTCGCTGCACTCCGCACACATCCCCAATTATACATTGGACCATTGCCCTCTGTGGTGAAGTCGCTGCACTCCGCACACATCCCCAGTCATACAGAGACCATTGATCTTTGTGATGTGTTCGTTCAACTCCGCACAAATCCCTGATCCTACAAAAGAACTGAACGCTGATCTTTGTTGTGTGTTCACTGCAATCCATACAGTTTCCTGATCATACAAATGGACCAGTGACCTCTATGGTGAAATTGCTGCACTCCGCACACATCCCCAACCACACAGACGGACAGACCATTGATCTTTGTGGTAAATTTGTTGAACTCCGCTCACGTCTCCCATCATACAGAAAGACCATTGACCTCTGTGGTGCAGTTACTGCACTCCACACAGATTTATATTTTTCTGGCGTTACAGTCAAAATGTCCTATAATAAACAGAAACGTAATAAAAAATACAGAGCTGTTTTCTGAGGTACAGAGACATGATACTGCAGAAGAGATATTGTTGAGCTCCACACATCCACAGCGGGAATGCTTCAACATTACCAGGCAAAAAAGACATTGTGTCGACATAATAGAGACCCTGGACAGATATGCCAGTTTATCAGTTAGGTGTCATCACCGTCAATGCATCACAGTACACACAGCCAATCAATGGTAGTAGCCAGATTTTGACCATGTGACCAAGTCTCCCATCTTGGAATGGGCAATGTGACCATGTCTTCCCCTCAGATATAGCCAAAGTAACCATGTCTTACCTTGCCCCCTGGTATGAGCAAAGAGGATGTTTCCACCTACCCATCCACCAGGTATGGGCAATGTGACTGTGCCCCCTTCCAACCTTCCATATCTGTGCGATTGGACAGTGTTTCCATCAGGTATGTGTAATGTGATCATGACTACCAACCAGGTGTATGGGCAATGTGACAATGTCTCCCCCTTGGGTATGGGCAATGTGAACACGTCTTCTCTTTAGATATGGGCAACGTGACCACGTCTCCCTTCTGGGTACGTGCAATGTGACCAAGTCTCCCCCTTGGGACTGGTCAATGCGACCACGTCTCCCCCTTGGGTACAGGCAATGCGACCACGTCTCCCCCTTGGGGACGGGTGTCACGATAATGAGAATATGCCATGTTTGAGTATCTACCTAAAAGTTCAATGGCTTTTCAAACATACGCTGTGGGCCTTTCCGACCCCTCTTCAAAATCTGCCTGCGTGTGTAATCCTAAACCCCTCATTTGCTCCCCTCAAGGATTTATATGGCTCTATGCTGTGACAGACAAGTCTCCCTACCCTCCTCATTCCCCCCTTCCCAACTGGTACTGGTGAAAACTGGTACAGAAAGCATGAAATTCTGTTATTCTCTTAAGGTTATTTCTATTGGCACCGATCAGGGCTAGAGATATAAGGATTATATATTCTGGATGTCCGTCGAGGGATCTATAACTCCCTGAAATCGCTAGAAGCTAAACGAGTTCAAAGAGAGGGTTTCTCCGTAAGCGGGTCATGTAACTACGCCATGTTTAAACTTAAAAGAATCCCCCTGATGTGGGGCACATCCTGATCATTGTGTCTTTCGTATACAAGATTCAGACAGCGAGCTAGGTATAAAAATGGTTGCCATTACTCTAAGAAAAGGAGAGGATTCAGCCTCTAAGTGAGGTCACCACGGGGGGATTCCTTGGTTTTAGGCTAGGAAAAAAGTGAGTGAAGCAGCAGTCTTCATGTGTCTTTGTCCGGGGTCTAGCTGCTATACAGATGTGTGGTATGCATCTAAATGTGTCCCCTCCTCCACAGCACACGATCAGCCATGAGATAAGATGACATAACAAAATGTAAGTGTTCTTTTCAACTTTAATCCCATTTTATTTTTAATTGTACTGTACATATGATTCTTGTCTTCCTTATAATATCTTTTTATACTTCTGAAAACACTGCCTACCTTTTTTTGGAGTAAAATATAAAATTACTAGCTTGTCTCTCCTTGCTCAATAACGTAGTTACGTCCTCTAAAGTGAATTATGCTACTAATCTGGGTTGGCTCCGGACCCATTATTAATTAAGAAATTGGAGCTAGTGGCAGCGGATTTGTCCTGGCGTTTTGGAGTCTTTGCAGCGACTGGCGGCGTTGATAATTCTTGTTCCCGCCTGAGTGGTAGTAGTTATATCGTCCTTGCTGCAATGTGCCCCATAACCAGTACAAAGTAAGGCAGCCTTTATGGCGACTAATTATCCTAGGTGCAGTACCCGGTCTGACCTGAGGGTAAGGTCAGAGAGCTGTAAGTTCCAAACCGGAACTGGGATATAGATAAATCCCCTTCAGAAAGAACCAGGGGCAACTAAACAACCCCGGTTCATGACAAATTGGTGGGAGTGGTGGGGATGTTAAGGGTACCCCGTGAACCGTGACAACGGGCAATGTGACCACGTCTTCCCCTTGGGTATAGGCAATGTGACCACGTCTCCTCCTTGGGTACGGGCAATGTGACATCTTCCCCTTGGGTACGGGCAATGTGACTACGTCTCCCCCTTGGGTATGGGCAATGTGACCACGTCTCCCCCTTGGGTATGGGCAATGTGACCACGTCTCCCCTTTGGATATGGGCAATGTGACCTCTCACTTCTGGGTATGGGCAATGTGACCACGTCTCACCCTTGGGTACGGGCAATGCAATGTCTCCCCCTTGGGTATGGGTAATGTGACCATGTCTCCCCCTTGGGTATGGGTTATGTGACCAGGTCTTCCCCTTGGGTATGGGCAATGTGACCACGTCTCCCCTTTGGATATGCGCAATGTGACCACTCTCCCTTCTGGGTATGGGCAATGTGACCACGTCTCCCCCTTGGGTATAGGCAATGCGACCACGTCTCCCCCTTGGGTACGGGCAATGCAATGTCTCTCCTTGGGTATGGGTAATTGTCACGATATGGTATGAAATATCATAAGTAGTTCTCTTGCTAGCCTGCGTGGGCTAAGCCCCCCTTCTTGGAGTAACAGTTTGTAGCTGCCAATTCCTGGCTTTCCTTCTCAGAGAGTGTGGGGAGTTATGGCCGAACGGTATTTACGACCAGGTTAGAATCTTCCACTAGCTAGAACTGAAAAGTGGCTCCAAAAAAACCATGAAAGATTCTTTGTTTAGTTTTTGTTAGATATTAGGCAAACGATTTAAGCTAGAAATACGAAAATATATATTCTTATTCTCACTCGGTGTATCTACCCATCCCTTGAAACTCGGGCTTCTAACTCCGTCTGGTAAAGAAGTAGGGTTTTCTCTGGAAATATGTATCCCAGATAGGACGTATTTGATCTCATTAGAATGCTCACGTTAATCCGAGATGAATTATGTATGTTAGGACTCTGACATGTTTTGTAGTGAAGTTATAGAAATCAGAGAAAATAGTTTAAAGTTTACTCAGAAGGTAGAGAGAAGAGGGTCTGGATAAGCCAGCCTTTTTGTGATGTCACAGCCTTGAAGTTATAACTGGCTGCACACATCCCCAGCTCACTCTCTCTGCTTGATTTCTTCTTCTGGACTTCTTGTCTTCTCCTGAAGCCAGCAGCACGTCCTAATGAGCTGGGACATATGGAAAACTCCACTAGCCTGGTTGCCTGCAATGATTTGAACATGTGAGTGTTATCTTTTCTCATTTATTCCCTTTATGTTATAATTACCCTTGTACATATTTGCAATTGTCTCATTTGTAACTTCTTTATAAAATAATTTTGATAAAACACTGCCTGAAACTTTTGATGGGGTATATTATTTAATACCAGTTCTCCTGTTCTAAACCGTACCCTAAGTCTTCTGAAGGGAAATACGCTACTGTTACTGTTGTGTTGGGTTAGCTTCGGACCCGTTTAATCGAAGCTGGTGGCGGCGATACCGTGTGCAGACTGTTGAGTGATGCTGCAGTGACTGCGGCGTTGATAATTATTGTTCCTGCCTGAGTGGGAGTAGTTATCGCGTCGCTGCAGCGTGCCCAATAGCCAGTACATAGCAGGCAGCCTTTCTGGCGACTAATTACCCAGGGTGCAGTACCTAATCTGACCTGAGAGTAAGGGGGGGCGCCAGAGAGCTGCAAGTGTTAAGTGGAACTGTAAGTGGGATATACATAAATCCCTGCAGTTTGTGGTATATTGAAAGCAGTGGGATACCTAGAATAAGCCCCTGCTGTAAACTAAGAGGTCAATAGCCTTGTGTGTGTTTTTTCATCACATTGTAGCAGTGGAGGGATAACTAAGATAAGCCCCCCTGCACATGTGATAGCCGTCTGTTGGCCTCAAGTCACCTCAATCTGTGACGTAGGGGTGACGGTCACGGTGGGAATCCTGACCAATTGGTGACAGCGGTCAGGGGAATCGTGACAGTAATGTGACCATGTCTCCCCCGTTGGGTATAGGCAATGCGACCACATCTCCCCCTTGGGTACGGGCAATGCAATGTCTCCCCCTTGGGTACGGACAATACGACCACATCTCTCCTTTGGGTACGGGCAATACAACCACGTCTCCCCTTGGGTATGGGCAACACAACCACGTCTCCCCCTTGGATATGGGCAATGTGATCACGTCTCCCCCTTGGGTATGCGCACCATGACCACGTCTCCCCCTTTGGGCAAGGGTAACATGACCACGTCTCCCTCATGGGTATGGGCAACATGACCACATCTCCCCCTTATGTATAGGCAATGTGACCACATCTCCTTCTTGGGTATGGGCAATGCAACGTCTCCCCCTTGGGTATGGACAATGTAACCTTGTCTTCTCCTTGGGTAAGGGTAATGTGACCATGTCTTCCCATGGGTATGGGCAATGTGACCACGTCTTCCCTTGGGTATGGGCAATGTGACCATGACACCCCACTTCCATTGTTGTCAATGCGACCCTTTCTCCCCCTCCAGTATGGGCGACATGACCATTATTCCCCTTTGGTAAGGTCAATGTGACAACATCTCTCTCCTTCTGTATGGGCAATGTGACCATTTCTTTCCCCTTTTGTATGGGCAATGTGTCCATTTCTCCCCTTTTTGTATGGGCAATGTGACCATTTCTCCTCACTTATGCATGGGCAATGTGACCATTTTTACCCCCATTTGTATGGGCAATGTGACCATTTCTCCCCCTTTTGTATGGGCAATGTGACCATTTCTTTCCCCTTTTGTATGGGCAACGTGACCATTTCTTTCCCCTTATGTATGGGCAATGTGACCATTTCTCCCCCCTTATGTATGGGCAATGTGACCATTTCTCCCCCCTTATGTATGGGCAAGGTGTTCATTTCTCCCCCTTTTGTATGGGCAATGTGACCATCTCTCCCCCCTTATGTATGGGCAATGTGACCATTTCTCCCCCCTTAAACGGGTTCACATAACGTAATGTGAACCTAGCCTAACGGACTATGTTACACCGCGGCATAACGTAGTCCGTTATCGCCGCCATTGCTTGTAATGGCGAACGCATCGCTAGCGCACGCCCACATTGGGCGTTTGCTAGCGATGTGCCATCATTTGAGTGACGGACCGCGAACGCTGCAAGCAGCGTTCGCGGTCCGTTCCTCGCTAGCGCAGATCGGGGATCTGCACTAGCGGGATCGGGAAACGCGATCCCTTTTGGGACATTGCGTTAGCGCAGTCCGTAGCGCTATGCGCTAAATGGACTGCCCTAACGCAATGTGAACCTAGCCTTATGTATGGGCAATGTGACCATTTCTCCCCCCTGGTGTATGAGCACTGTGACCATTTCTTCCCCCCTTTTGTAGGCGCAAATAGACCATTTTTCCCCCCTTTTGTATGGGCAATGTGACCATTTTTCCCCCCTTTTGTGTGGGCAATGTGACCATTTCTCCCCCCTTTTGTATGGGCAATGTGACCATTTCTCCCCCCTTTTGTATGGGCAATGTGACCATTTTTCCCCCCTTTTGTATGGGCAATGTGACCATTTCTCTCCCCTTTTGTATGATCAATGTGACAATTTCTTTCCCCTTTTGTATGGTCAATGTGACTATTTTTCCTCCCTTTTGGATGGGCAATGTGACCATTTCTCTCCCCTTTTGTATGGGCAATGTGACCATTTCTCTCCCTCTTTGTATGGGCAATGTGACCATTTCTCTCCCTCTTTGTACGGGCAATGTGTCCATTTCTCCCCCCTTTTGTATGGGTAATGTGACCATTTCTCCCCCCTCTTTTGCATAGGCAATGTGACCATGTTGCCAACTCTGGTATGGCCAATGTGACCATGATTCCCTCTAGTTACTTGCAATGTGACCATTTCTCAGATAGTGATTCATTTGGGAAAGTGTTTCTAGATTTTTAATTCTCGTTTGCGCTCTTCCATTTCTTCCTGGAGTCAATAGTTTGTGCATGTTATCTCTAAAGACTGTCATTACGTGGCTACACAAAAGTCACCCTCCTATGTGGTGTAATAATACAGATATGGCATCTTAGACATCACCTCGGAACTAATGGTACATAGGTCTGGATCCCAGTCACACACTCAGGTGTAGTGTCCTTCTCTATAAAAGTGCATACAGTCTGTATATGACGATCACAATGAGGAAGCTTCTCGGTGTCTAATCTGACCGTGCAGACGGATGACTACCGACATTTGGAATGCATGCTAGGCTTCAGATGCATGCTGTAGATATCACAGGTCTGTCACTCTTTGTTGGACCGCTACATGTAGGAGTTTTCCATAGAGTGGGTCTTTTGATGGGTCACAAGTTGATAGCTCCAGCAGAAGCTCCGCCCACATTCAATGCAGGTGTACGGTTTCTCCCCAGTGTGGACACGCTGATGTCTGACAAGCTGATAACTCCAGCTGAAGTTCTTCCCACATTGCAAACAACTGTATGGCTTCTCCCCAGTGTGGGTTCTCTGGTGTTTATTATAGTCAGAGTTGCGACTAAAGTTTTTTCCACAGAGCAGGCACTGGAAAGGCTTCTCATTACTGTGGGTGACGCGATGTCGGTCACAGCCCACCTTATCAATGAAACACTTCCCACATTCTGGGCAGGTGTATGGTTTCTCCCCTGTATGTATCCTTTGGTGGGTTACCAGTACAGACCTCTGGCTGAAGCTCTTCCCACAAGCTGTACATGTGTATGGCTTCTCTCCAGTGTGTATCCTCTGATGCATGACCAGCTTGGAGCTCTCGCTGAAGCTCTTACCACACTCATTGCAGGTATATGGCCGTTCCCCGGTGTGAGTTCTCTTGTGTGTGATGAGATGAGAGCGTACACTGAAACTCTTCCCGCAGTCACTACATGAATACGGACGCTCTCCGGTGTGCGTCCTCTGATGAATAACCAGCTTAGAACTTTCACTAAAACTTTTTCCACACTCGATACATGTGTATGGCCGTTCACCCGTGTGGGTCCTCTGGTGGCGGACTAATTGGGAACTTTCACTGAAGCTTTTGCTACATTCTTGACAAGCGAACGGCTTTTCTCCTGTGTGTATCTTATGGTGTCGAATGAGCAGCGAGCAGGACGTGAAGCCCTTGCCACACTCCATACATGGGTACGGTCTCTCCCCTGTGTGGTTTCGGTGATGCTGAATAAGCAAGGACTTCTGGCTAAATCTCTTTCCGCACACGGTGCAAAGGAATGGCTTTGCCTTTGTACTGTTTCTCTTTTGTGAGCGTAACGGCCGGTCTGTGGAAGGTTTTGGCACATCTGATGCCAGAGAAGAGTCCTCAACAACGCTGTGAGTCTCTGTCTTAATAGATACCGGGATGCGACCCTTGGATGTACTTATTATGGGGTCATGCCCCCCGGCTGGTTTCCCCTCGGCAAGCATGGACCCCTCACTGCAGGAGTGCACATTGCTATCGTGAGGGTGGGCAATGAATTCATAACATTTTAGTAGGTGTAAGGAAAGTCTCTCCGGGGAGCTTGTGGTCAGCTTGCGATGGGTTTTGGCTGGTTTTCGTCGTCTCCTCGGTGGCTCTCTCTTCGGACATGTGCTACCGGATCCATCTGTAGCGATGGTTTCTGTGGGATAAACATGATAATTATTATCATCCAGGCAATAATGAGTCAGCACTAAAAACTGTGTCTATGGGAAAAATGTAATGGTGGAGAGGGTTCTGGAGAAGACATCAGAGACCGGAGCTCTAATGAGTTACCACATCAGTGACCGGCGACGTCTGGGACTATAAAGAGCAAAAGAATTAAAGCTGCACTCTGTAATACTATAGTACGAAAAGATGGAATATATGAAATTGGAATGGCATTGCTGCTCTAGAAAATAGGAAAAAATGGAGATACTTGGCACATACTGTAACCTGACCAATTCATGTACTAAAGGTTGTAGCAGTGAATCAAGCCACTCACACATATGCTCATTAATTGAGCCTACGCCCGACACAATTGGTCTCATAGGAGGGAAAGTGTCACATTTGTGGATCTTAGGCAAGCCGTGCATAATGGGGAGAACAGGACATTTGAAAACGAAAAATCCATTATTTTATCCTTTAAATTCAAGATCTATTTGTATGGATAAATTTCAAGAACTGGTTGAAAGGGATTTGAAAATTTTGAAAGATAGTAACGTATTTCACTTACGTGTTTTACAAAATTGATTGCACGGCATGTTGTAAATCTTATATAGGGTGCACTACCAGAAAGCTGAACCGACGAATATCTGAACATTTCCGCGATATTTCTGAATTATCTAGTGGTGACAGGAATATCTCATATATAGCCAGACATTTTGTTGATAGCCATGATAGGAACACAGCTACATTTTGTGCATATGGTAATAAAAGGGTTCACTCTATGCCTCGGGGAGGTGATTTACAACCTCGGCTTCTTATTACACGTGAAGCCTTTTGGATTTATTATCTCGACACCAGACTCCCTGATGGTTTCAACAAACGCAGTGAGATAATGTTCCATTATTAATTCTGTGGTTTGTTAATTGGGGATATTTATTCGAAACTGTTTTTTTGGTATTATTTATATGTTTCATGCTGTTTTGGTGTATTATATTTTTGTAAATGTTTTAGGACCTTTCAGTCACAATTAGCATATATCATGTGATCTGCTTTATGACTTGGATTGGTGGCATGAGGTATATATACCGATTGTAGGTAACAATGTTAGAGCTGTGCCAAAGATCACTGTGTTGATCGAAACGCGTCGCTCTTTCATCTGTCTGATGTTCTTTGTCCCGGAATCCTTAATAGAATTTTAATGTTTTTCGAATAAAGGAATTTGGAAATTTTATCCCAGGAGCCGGAGGTGAACTTTTTCATCTTTGCTATGTATTCACGTCTGACCAGGACGGTCCTCCGTGAATCGGTGTTTCATTAGGTGAGCTGGCTTTTTTTCTTTTTCTGTTTACTTGGAAATAAAGACTTTGAATTTTAAAGGAGCTGGAGCTACCCCCTTCTTTCTTTGTATGGGCATGCCCTCAGTCTGAAGAAAAACAGGTTCAGTTACCAGAGGAGACAAGGGAGCGCTCCCTCAGTCTGAGGAAAGACAGGTTCAGTCACCAGAGACAAGGGAGCACTCCCTTCATCTGAAGAAAGGCACGTTCAATCTCTAGAGACAAGGGGGCACTCCCTCCACTGAAAGAAAGGCACGTTCAATCTCCAGAGGAGACAAGGGGGCACTCCCTAAGTTTGAGGAAAGACAGGTTCAGTCACCAAAGAAGACAAGGGGGCACTCATTCCATATGAAGAAAGGCAAGCTCATTTTCCAGAGAAGACAAGGGGGCGCTCCCTCAATCTAAAGAAAAACAGGTTCAATTTCCAGAGGAGACAAGAAGGGCAATTCCTCCATCTGAAGAAAGGCACGTTCAATCTCCAGAGGAGACAAGGGGGCACTCCCTAAGTTTGAGGAAAGACAGGTTCAGTCACCAAAGAAGACAAGGGGGCGCTCATTCCATATGAAGAAAGGCAAGCTCATTTTCCAGAGAAGACAAGGGGGCGCTCCCTCAATCTAAAGAAAAACAGGTTCAATTTCCAGAGGAGACAAGAAGGGCAATTCCTCCATCTGAAGAAAGGCAGGTTCAATCTCCAGAGGAGGCAAGGGGTCACACTGTCAGTCTGAGTAAAGGCAGGTTCTATCTCCAGAGGAGACAAGGGGGCGCTCCTTCAGTCTGAGGAAAGCCTAGTTCAATCTCTAGAGACAAGGGAGCGCTCCATCGGTCTGAGGAAAGACAGGTTCAGTCACCAGAGACAAGGGAGCACTCCCTTCATCTGAAGAAAGGCAGGTTCAATCTCTAGAGACAAGGGAGCACTCCCTCAGTCTGAGGAAAGACAAGTACAGTCACCAGAGGAGACAAGGGGGTACTCCCTCCACTGAAAGAAAGGCAGGTTCAATCTCCAGAGGAGACAAGGGGGCACTCCCTCAGTATTATTAATAAATGGAATAGTCGACATCAGGAACCGGTCACAGTGGAAAGAAACAATGGCTTCATAAAGACACTTTATTATTTAAAAAAGAAAATACAATTTTTTCTAAATGTGTTAAGTTCTTTTCTAAATATTAGGTCCAGTGGATGAAACCTCAGTATCAGGAAGGAGCTTTGCTGGGGCTCACCGTATTAGGCCTTGTGGCTGAACATATACCCCTTTATCGTTTCCCTTCCTTCAATTAAACTTGATGGACATTTGTCTTTTTTCCACCATATAAAGCATGTAAAAATCTTCAGAGTGACTTCATCATTAGGTCACTTTCCCTACTGGTTTATTGAGCAGGATCGCTTTCCATTGTCCCTCGACTGCTCAACCCCATCTCTGGTTGGAATTAATCTATTCAGAGGAAATTGATGGCGTCTGTGTGGCCGGCAGTCAAATTATTACTACTCAGGTGTAGCAAATGTTTCATCTTAATTTTTCAAGATCCTGGTGTCATTCATGAACAGTGTTATTTACCCTCCTGGGCTAATACTGCTCATCCCCCTTTCAGAACCATGGACACATAGACCCCACAAGACTTCTGTGATATCTGTCAGTGGATACAGCACACCGCACAGATGATCAGTCATACTGAGGCCTGGGAATTAGGAGACAAGTCATCAATCTGAACTTATTCATGTTTCTGGACCATTCCTGACCAACCTTTATACTGAAGGGAGCATTAGGGTATCCTGCTGCCTTGAAGCAGGAACTTTTTTTTACATTTAGGCAAGTCACATAAGACACATCCACATGATGCCCAAAGATACTAGAAAAACACATCACGATAAGCCTTGGGAACCCATCACATGCCTCCAGATTACCGGTTGTCCCTCCTTGGACCACTTTTGGTAGGCACTCATCCCAATATACCAGGAGCACCACAAAGGACCCACCATATACCAGGAACACCGTGCAAGGCCTGCTTTGTACCACAAATACCCTACACGTATGCTCCATAAGACATGTTGGTTGGCAGATGATCCAGTCGACTTGACTACACAGTTTGGCCCAAGTCACACTCGCTCTAATCCGTACATTTACCCATTTTTCCTGTTCTCATCTCACAGATTGTACATTGCAGATAATATACCTCAACCCTGGATAAATCAGAAACACAAATAGCACGTGGTGCCTGTAAAGTCATCGGGGTATACTGGATATAGAAAGAGACGACAAGTCCAGACTGAATGGAGGGACTTTGTAGTGGAAAACAGTACGGTGGATGGATAAAGTTTGATATTGTGTGGCACACAGGAGGGGCGTACAAAAGGAGGGGCGCACACAGGAGGGCATACAAAAGGAGGGGCGCACAAAAGAAGGGGCATTCAAAAGGAGGGGCGAACAAAAAGAGGGGCACACACAGGAGGGGCGCACAAAAGGAGTGGCATACCAAAAGGCGCACACAGGAGGGGTGTACAAAAAGAGGGGTGCACAAAAGGAGCGGCGCACAAAAGGAGGGGCGCACAAAAGGAGGGGCGCACAAAAGAAAGGGCGCACAAAAGAAAGGGCGCACACAGGAAGACATACAAAAGGAGGGGTGCACAAAAGGAGGGCGTACAAAAGGAGAGGGCACACAGTACGGGTGTACAAAAGGAGGGGCACACAGGTGGGCGTACAAAAGGAGGGGGGCACACAGTAGGGTGTACACAGGAGGGCAAACAAAAGGAGGGAGCACACTAGAAGGCGTACAAAAGGAGGGACATACAAAAGGAGGGGCACACAAATGGAGGGGCTCACAAATAGAGGGGTGCACACAAGTAGGCGTACAAAAGGAGAGGCGCACAAAAGGATGGCGTACAAAAGAAGAGGGAACACAGGAGGGTGTACAAAATGAGGGGGCACACACGAGGGGTGTACTAAAGTAGGGGGCACACACAAGGGGTATACAAAAGGAAGAGCACATACTGAAGGGTCGTACAAAATGAGGGTCTCATACCGGAGGGTTGCACAAAAGGAGGGGCACATACGGGAGGGTTGTACAAAATCTTGTGTGCTATATACATTCTGCCTTTTTTTGTATTTGCCATTGTAACGACACAGCGTCAATCTGGTCACTGGTGCGGGGGAAAATTATTCTTATGCTAGAGCTAGATGTATTGTTCCTTAGCTCAGTGTGTCTAGGGTGGCCGGTATGTCGAGTTTCAACATTCACGAATTGTTTCAAGTATGAGAAAATGCCTTGTGGATGAGAAACGAGGAGTAAGGAAAGTCTGACCAACGGGACAAGGAGGACCATGCCACAGGAGGGCAGCGGCGATAGTCGTGATACCAACCAGTACACAAAGCATGTGGCGGATGCTCTGTCAGCTCCATTGCACCCTGCATGGTTCCCCCTCTCAAGGTTCATGTGTCCACTGCAAAAAAAACAAAGGTTTATATAGTTAGAAAAATTGGGGAAAGTGTGATCCTGTGACCAAAGAACGATCACCATGTCATAGAATCATAGAGTTGGAAAGGACCTCCTGGGTCATATGGTCCAACCCCCGGCTCAAAGCAGGATTCACTAAATCATCACAGACAGATGTCTGTCCAGCCTCTGTTTGAAGACTTCCATTGAAGAAGATCTCACCACCTCTCGTGGACGCCTGTTCCACTCATTTATCACCCTCACTGTCAAAAAGATTATTCCAATATCTAATCTGTGTCTCCTCCCATTCAGGTTCATCCCATTGCTTCTAGTCTTTCCTTGTGCAAATGAGAATAATGATGATCCCGCTACACTGTGACAGCCCTTGTGATATTTCTAGAGAGCTATTAAGTCTCCTCTCAGTCTTTTTTGCAGCTAAACATTCCCAAATCCTGTAACCGTTCCTCATAGGACATGGTTTGCAGACTGTACAACGAGGGGGGTTTATTTTTTGCGCCTTTTCTCCTAACCCACAGGGATTGGATGAGAAGGGGGATTTGCCCATGGACATCTTGCGATTGGTGGAGATGTCGATATGACAACCGGACAACAAATGCAATCATTGGACCGTACACCTATGTGATGTCTGTTTATATATGTGATTTTGAATTATATGTTTTTCCTGTATATATTTTTATACGATATGGGTAGGGATGGTGCTGTTTAGCTGCTATTTAGTAGATATATGTATAGTATTTGAGATTTAAGCACATTAAATGTTTATTTAATAAAGGCCGCCCCTTGATGGTGATTGGAGCTCATGTGGGTTTCACACTATTTAAGATGGCTACTTTGGACAGTGTGTATACTTGACAAAGGCCAACCAGGCCGAAACGTTGTACTTTTATCATGGCGGAATAAAGAACTTTTTTGGATTGACATCACCTGGTATGGATGCTGCTCTTTCTTCTTCATATGGTTTGCAGACTGGTCACCATTCTGGTCGCTCTTCTCTGAACTTTCTCTAGTTTGTTGTTTTCTTTTTAAAATGTGGTGCCCAAAACTGGGCACAGTATTCCAGATGAGGTCTGACCAAAGAGGAGTAGAGGGCAATAATGACTTCACGCGATCTAGACTGTATGCTTTTCTTAATACATCCCAGAATTGTATTTGCCTTTTTTGCTGCTGCATCACACTGTTGACTCATGTGCAGTCTGTGATCTATTAGTATACCCAAGTCTTTTTCACATGTGCTGTTGCTTAGCCCTATTCCTCCCATTCTGCACATGCTTTTTCAATTTTTATTACCCAGATGTAGTGTCACACGTGAAGTTACATTACAATCCACACATCCACTGTGCACCGGACCCCCCATACCACCAATGCGTACAGCCATGGACACACGTGGTGTGAAGACATTGCTTATACTTGGACTCCAACCTATGTCATATATGGCGCCTCCCCCCGTATACGACATCTCATACTACGTATACCACATTATATATGGTGTCCACCTCTGTACACATCATCTTCCTCTTTATATACGGCATCTACCCCTCTATTTATGGCATCTCTCCTCTATATATGGAATCTACCCCTCTATATAAGGACTGTCCCCCTCTACAGTGGGCACGGAAAGTATTCAGACCTCTTTACATATTTCACTCTTTGTTTCATTGCAGCCATTTGGTAAATTCCAAAAAGTTCATTTTTTCTCATTAATGTCCACTCTGCACCCCATCTTGACTGAAAAAAAAAAAATGTAGAATTGTTTGCAAATTTATTAACCCCTTCCCGACCTCCGCCGTACTAGTACTGTGCTGCGGGAACTGCATTTCTGCCCAGAGCAGTACTAGTACGGCGGAACAATCACCGCAGTCTCACGTTGAGCGCCGCGGTGATCGGGTGCGGGTGTCAGCTGTATGTGACAGCTCACACCTCGCAGCAACGACCACAATCGGTGCTAGCACCGATTGCGGGCATTTAACCCCTCTGATGTCGCTGTCACTAGTGACAGCGGCAGAGAGAACAATTGCGCAGGGACGGGGGCTCCCTGCGCTCTCCCACCGGAATGCGATGCAATTGCGTTGTTCCTGTGGTCTCAATGGAGACCCCCCGGCTCCAAGATGGCCGAGGGGCTCCTTCCGGGTCCTGCAGTGAGGTGGCTTGTGAGCGCCTGCTAAGAGCAGGCGCCGGCAAGCCTCCCACACTGCCTGTCAGATTGCTGATCTGACACAGTGCTATGCAAAGTGTCAGATCAGCGATCTAACTTTATATAGTGATGTCCCAACCTGGGACAATGTAATAAAGTTAAAAAAAAAATATTTGATGTGCAAAATATTTTAAAAAAATCCCCAAATAAAAAAAAAATATATTTTACCAATAAATACATTTATTTATGTAAATAATAAAAACCAATAAAAGTACAAATATTTGGTATCGCCGCGTCCGTAACAACCCGACCTATAAAACTGTCCCACTAGTTAACCCCTTCAGTGAACACCAAAAAACCAATGCTTTATCATATAGCTGAACAAAAAGTGGAATAACACGCAATCAAAGAGAGATATAAATAAACGAGGTACCCCTGAAAACGTCATCTTGTCCCACAAAATATGAGCCTTGACACAGCATCATCAGCAAAAAAATAAAAAAAAAGTTATAGCGCTCAGAATAAAAATAATTATTTTTTTCTATAAAATAGTTTTTATCGTATAAAAGCGCCAAAACATAAAAAAATGATATAAATGAGGTATCGCTGTAATCGTACTGACACGAAGAATAAAACTGCTTTATCAATTTTACCAAATGCGGAATGATATAAATGCCTCCCCCAAAAGAAATTCATGAATTCCTGGTTTTTGGTCATTTTGCCTCACAAAATTCGGAATAAAAAGCGATCAAAAAATGTCATGTGGCCGAAAATGTTACCAATAAAAACATCAACTCATCCCGCAAAAAAGACCTCACATGACTCTGTGGACTCAAATATGGAAAAATTATAGGTCTCAAAATGTGGAGACGCAAAAACTATTTTTTGAAATAAAAAGAGTCTTTTAGCGAGTGACAGCTGCCAAACAAAAACCCGCTATAAATAGTAAGTCAAACTCCCCTTTATCACCCTCTTAGTTAGGGAAAAATAATAAAATTAAAAAAAGTATTTATTTCAATTTTATCATTAGGGTTAGGGTTGGGGCTAAAGTTACTGTTAGGGTTGGGGCTAAAGTTAGGGTTTGGATTACATTTACGGTTGGGATTAGGGGTGTATCAGGGTTAGGGATGTGGTTAGGGTTAAGGTTAGGGTTGGGACTAGGGTTAGGGGTGTGGTTAGGGTTATGGTTAGGGTTGGGATTAGGAATTAGGGGTGTGTTGGGGTTAGGGTTGTGGTTAAGGTTGGGATTAGGGTTAGGGGTGTGTTCAGGTTAGGGTTATGGTTAGGGTTGGGACTAGGGTTAGGGGTGTGTTGGGGTTAGGGTTGGGATTAGGAATTAGGGGTGTGTTGGGGTTAGGGTTGTGGTTAGGGTTGGGATTAGGGTTAGGGGTGTGTTCAGGTTAGGGTTATGGTTAGGGTTGGGACTAGGGTTAGGGGTGTGTTGGGGTTAGGGTTAGGGTTGGGATTAGGAATTAGGGGTGTGTTGGGGTTAGGGTTGTGGTTAAGGTTGGGATTAGGGTTAGGGGTGTGTTCAGGTTAGGGTTAAGGTTAGGGTTGGGACTAGGGTTAGGGTTGTGGTTAGGGTTATGGTTAGGGTTGGGATTAGGAATTAGGGGTGTGTTGGGGTTAGGGTTGTGGTTAAGGTTGGGATTAGGGTTAGGGGTGTGTTCAGGTTAGGGTTATGGTTAGGGTTGGGACTAGGGTTAGGGGTGTGTTGGGGTTAGGGTTAGCGTTAGGCTATGTGTGCACGTAGGAAAAGTGGTGCAGAATTTTCTGCACAAAATCCGCATCTCCTGGCAGAATCCGCAGCTACGGATTTGCTGCGGTTTTTATGTGGATTTTGTGCGGATTTGCCACGGAATTGACGCTGATTTTGTGCGGATTTTATGCAGTTTTTGCCACTGCGGATTTCTATCATGCTGACATGCACTTCTTTTAAATCCAATTCTGCACAACTTTTTTTTTTTACATTGATTTACATGGTACTGTAAATTAAATCACAGTGCGGATCTGCAGCATTTCTGCGCGGAAAAATCCGCTGCGGATCCGCATCGTGTGCGCATATTTCATGTCGGACGCTATTCACACTAGGGCGTCCGACAGACAGTGGTAATTCCACATTTGTCCACTATACACTCAGTTGTGCCGGCTAGATTTTATCCTGGTTATCTGGGGTTAATCTAGCTGGTAATCTGGTTGGAGGCTGGGTCACGCCCGTGGCCTTTAAATAGTCATTCTGGACTTTGGACGTCGCCGATTATAGCTTGTGTAGTGTGCCTAGTGATTCCGGTCTGGAGTGGTGGTCTAGGAGTTGAAGTATCGTATCTGGTGGTGTATTATCCTTTGTCATATTTCTCCTTCCTATATTTGTGTTTGTTTTGCCCTGTGCACATTATAGTGTTTTCCTGTGTGTCTGCGGCGTGGTGCGTTTTTGAGTTTTCCCTGTCTGTGCTTTCTGTGGAGGTTGGTGTGAGGTCTTATCACTGGGTGGCGGGTGGAGGTTTCAGCATAAGGCTGAAACCGGAGTCAGGGTCAGGCCTGGCGGCCCAGACAAGCACACAGAGTAAATTCTGGGAGAGGGACAGACAGGGTTTTCCCTAGTCTGAGGGATATCGCAGGGGCCCGGGTAATCAGCTGTAGTCTACCCAGTACCCCCGTGACTTTATAATCAGCCTAAATAATTTTGGATGCCATGGATCCCATAACTTCCATAACCCGCCAGTTGGAGGCGCTGTCCTTACAGGTCACTGAGTTGAAGGGGGCAGTTCAGCAACAGGGTATTGTAGTATCTAATGTGCAAGCTGACACTGCAGGTAGAGTGGCAGAGCCAAAGATCCCTTTACCTGAAAGGTTTGCTAGGGAAAGCAGTACATTTGTTGTTTTTCGTGAAGCTTGCAAATTATATTTTCGTATGCGCCCGGTTTCCTCAGGTAATGAGGCTCAGCGCGTGGGCCTGGTATTTTCATTACTGAACAAAGACCCCCAAGTATGGGCATCTGATTCAGCTGCATTTAACTCCGTGGAGACTTATTTTTCTGCTCTTGGATTCAATTATGATGATCCTGACAGACTGGCTCTAGCAGAGTCTAAAATACGCGCTCTCCACCAAGGGGAGCGAATGGCGGACGATTACTGTTCTGAATTTCGCTGGTGGGCGGTGGACACACAATGGAATGACCCTGCGCTGCGGAGTCAATTTGTACATGGGGTTTCGAGGAGGGTTAAACAAGCCCTCCTGATGTACGAGACTCCTGCTTCTCTAGAGTCTGCCATGAGTCTTGTCCGCATTGATAGCCGTTTGCGTCAGGTAGCAGACCTAGCGAAACGCTTAGTGCGCTTAGGACAATCTGAGATAGCATGAGTGGAATCACCACAGTAAAAACACAGCCCATTCCGACGTCTGTGTTCTTGCCGTTCAGCTCTGGTCAAAGTCCTATCACATTGCATAGACTCAGGTCTATGCTCAGATAATACCGCCAAATGGTGCACAGCCTTACGCTCACGCAAGCGTCGATCGATCTGAATGGCCAAAGACAGACTCATTCAGACCAGCAGGCATGGGAAATCCCACCATGACATCCTTAAGGGCTTCAGAGAGACCCTTTCTGAAAATTGCTGCCAGGGCACATTCATTCCACTGAGTGAGTACAGACCACTTCATAAACTTCTGACAATATATTTCTACCTCATCCTGACCCTGACACAGAGCCAGCAAGATTTTCTCTGCCTGATCCACTGAATTAGGTTCGTCATAAAGCAATCCAAGCGCCAGAAATAACGCATCAATATTACATAATGCAGGATCTCCTGGCGCAAGGGAAAATGCCCAGTCTTGAGGGTCGCCACGTAACAAAGAAATAATGATTTTCACTTGTTGAACAGGGTCACCAGAGGAGCGAGGTTTCAAAGCAAGAAACAATTTACAATTATTTTTGAAATTCAGAAACTTAGATCTATTCCCAAAAAACAAATCAGGAATAGGAATCCTAGGCTCTGACATCGGATTCTGAACCACAAAATCTTGAATGTTTTGTACCCTTGTAGTGGGATTATCCATACAAGAGGACAGACCTTGAATGTCCATATCTACACCTGTGTCCTGAACCACCCAGAGGTAAAGGGGAAAAGACAGACAAAACACACTGCAGAGGAAAAAAAAAATGGTCTCAGAACTTCTCTTATCCCTCTATTGAGATGCATTAATACTTTGGGCCAGCTGTACTGTTATGACCTGGTGGTAACGACAATAATGGACCTGGTGGTTAAGAGCGCACAGAATGACCTGATAGTTACTAATAATATAAGACGAGCTCTGAGACGTGGGAACTCTGCTGACCGCAATCCCTAATCCTATCACACACACTAGAAATAGCCGTGGATTGCTCCTAACGCTCCCTATGCAACTCGACACAGCCTAAGAAACTAGCTAGCCCTAGAGATAGAAAAATAAAGCCTACCTTGCCTCAGAAATTCCCCAAAGGAAATGGCAGCCCCCCACATATAATGACTGTGAGTAAAGATGAAAATTACAAACACAGAGATGAAATAGATTTAGCAAAGTGAGGCCCGACTTACTGAACAGACAGAGGATAGGAAAGGTAACTTTGCGGTCAGCACAAAAAACTACAAAAAGACCACGCAGAGGGCGCAAAAAGACACTCCGCACCGACTCACGGTGCGGAGACGCTCCCTCTGCGTCCCACAGCTTCCAGCAAGCAAGACAAAAATCAAAATAGCAAGTTGGACAGAAAAATAGCAAACCAGAGAAAAACAAGCAGGAACTTAGCTTCTGCTGGGAAGACAGGTCACAAGAACGATCCAGGAGAGAACTGGACCAATACTGGAACATTGACAGGTGGCATGGAGCAATGATCTAAGTGGAGTTAAATAGAGCAGCCAGCTAACGAATTAACCTCGTCACCTGTGGAAGGAAACTCAGAAGCCGCAGCTCCACTCACAACCACCAGAGGGAGCCCATGGACAGAACCAGCCGAAGTACCATTCATGACCACAGGAGGGAGCTTGACAACAGAATTCACAACAGCCCTCTATATACGACATCTCCCCCTCTATATTCGACATCTCCTCCTCTATATACGACATCTCCTCTATATACGACATCTCCTCCTCTATATACGACATCTCCCCCTCTATATACGACATCTCCCCCTCTATATACGACATCTCCCCCTCTATATACGACATCTCCCCCTCTATATACGACATCTCCCCCTCTATATACGACATCTCCCCCTCTATATACGACATCTCCCCCTCTATATACGACATCTCCCCCTCTATATACGACATCTCCCCCTCTATATACGACATCTCCTCCTCTATATACGACATCTCCTCCTCTATATACGACATCTCCTCCTCTATATACGACATCTCCTCCTCTATATACGACATCTCCCCCTCTATATACGACATCACCTCCACTATATACGACATCTCCTCCTCTATATACGACATCTCCTCTATATACGACATCTCCTCCTCTATATACGACATCTCCCCCTCTATATACGACATCTCCCCCTCTATATACGACATCTCCTCATCTATATACGACATCTCCCCCTCTATATACGACATCTCCTCTATATACGACATCTCCTCCTCTATATACGACATCTCCTCCTCTATATACGACATCTCCCCCTCTATATACGACATCTCCCCCTCTATATACGACATCTCCCCCTCTATATACGACATCTCCCCCTCTATATACGACATCTCCCCCTCTATATACGACATCTCCCCCTCTATATACGACATCTCCCCCTCTATATACGACATCTCCCCCTCTATATACGACATCTCCTCCTCTATATACGACATCTCCCTCTCTATATACGACATCTCCCCCTCTATATACGACATCTCCCCCTCTATATACGACATCTCCTCCTCTATATACGACATCTCCCCCTCTATATACGACATCTCCTCCTCTATATACGACATCTCCTCCTCTATATACGACATCTCCTCCTCTATATACGACATCTCCTCCTCTATATACGACATCTCCTCCTCTATATACGACATCTCCCCCTCTATATACATCTCCCCCTCTATATACGACATCTCCTCCTCTATATACGACATCTCCTCCTCTATATACGACATCTCCCCCTCTATATACACGACATCTCCCCCTCTATATACGACATCTCCTCCTCTATATACATCTCCTCTATATACGACATCTCCTCCTCTATATACGACATCTCCTCCTCTATATACGACATCTCCCCCTCTATATACGACATCTCCTCCTCTATATACGACATCTCCCCCTCTATATACGACATCTCCTCCTCTATATACGACATCTCCTCTATATACGACATCTCCTCCTCTATATACGACATCTCCTCCTCTATATACGACATCTCCCCCTCTATATACGACATCTCCCCCTCTATATACGACATCTCCCCCTCTATATACATCTCCTCTATATACGACATCTCCTCCTCTATATACGACATCTCCTCCTCTATATACGACATCTCCCCCTCTATATACGACATCTCCCCCTCTATATACGACATCTCCTCCTCTATATACGACATCTCCTCTATATACGACATCTCCTCCTCTATATACGACATCTCCCCCTCTATATACGACATCTCCCCCTCTATATACGACATCTCCCCCTCTATATACGACATCTCCCCCTCTATATACATCTCCTCTATATACGACATCTCCCCCTCTATATACGACATCTCCCCCTCTATATACGACATCTCCTCCTCTATATACGACATCTCCTCCTCTATATACGACATCTCCTCCTCTATATACGACATCTCCCCCTCTATATACGACATCTCCCCCTCTATATACGACATCTCCCCCTCTATATACGACATCTCCTCCTCTATATACGACATCTCCTCTATATACGACATCTCCTCCTCTATATACGACATCTCCTCCTCTATATACGACATCTCCCCCTCTATATACGACATCTCCTCTATATACGACATCTCCTCCTCTATATACGACATCTCCCCCTCTATATACGACATCTCCTCCTCTATATACGACATCTCCTCCTCTATATACGACATCTCCCCCCTCTATATACGACATCTCCTCTATATACGACATCTCCTCCTCTATATACGACATCTCCTCCTCTATATACGACATCTCCTCCTCTATATACGACATCTCCTCCCTCTATATACGACATCTCCTCCTCTATATACGACATCTCCTCCTCTATATACGACATCTCCTCCTCTATATACGACATCTCCTCCTCTATATACGACATCTCCCCCTCTATATACGACATCTCCCCCTCTATATACGACATCTCCCCCTCTATATACATCTCCTCTATATACGACATCTCCCCCTCTATATACGACATCTCCCCCTCTATATACGACATCTCCCCCTCTATATACGACATCTCCCCCTCTATATACGACATCTCCCCCTCTATATACGACATCTCCCCCTCTATATACATCTCCTCTATATACGACATCTCCCCCTCTATATACGACATCTCCCCCTCTATATACGACATCTCCTCCTCTATATACGACATCTCCCCCTCTATATACGACATCTCCCCCTCTATATACGACATCTCCCCCTCTATATACGACATCTCCCCCTCTATATACGACATCTCCCCCTCTATATACGACATCTCCTCTATATACGACATCTCCCCCTCTATATACGACATCTCCTCCTCTATATACGACATCTCCTCCTCTATATACGACATCTCCCCCTCTATATACGACATCTCCTCCTCTATATACGACATCTCCCCCTCTATATACATCTCCTCTATATACGACATCTCCCCCTCTATATACGACATCTCCTCCTCTATATACGACATCTCCTCTATATACGACATCTCCCCCTCTATATACGACATCTCCTCCTCTATATACGACATCTCCCCCTCTATATACGACATCTCCTCCTCTATATACGACATCTCCCCCTCTATATACGACATCTCCTCCTCTATATACGACATCTCCCCCTCTACATACGACATCTCCTCCTCTACATACGACATCACCTCTATATACGACATCTCCTCCTCTATATACGACATCTCCTCTATATACGACATCTCCCCCTCTATATACATCTCCTCCTCTATATACGACATCTCCTCTATATACGACATCTCCTCCTCTATATACGACATCTCCTCTATATACGACATCTCCCCCTCTATATACGACATCTCCTCTATATACGACATCTCCCCCTCTATATACGACATCTCCTCCTCTATATACGACATCTCCTCTATATACGACATCTCCTCCTCTATGTACGACATCTCCTCCTCTATATACGACATCTCCTCCTCTATATACGACATCACCTCCTCTATATACGACATCTCCTCTATATACGACATCTCCTCCTCTATATACGACATCTCCCCCTCTATATACGACATCTCCTCTATATACGACATCTCCCCCTCTATATACGACATCTCCTCCTCTATATACGACATCTCCTCTATATACGACATCTCCTCCTCTATACACGACATCTCCTCCTCTATACACGACATCTCCTCCTCTATATACGACATCTCCTCCTCTATATACGACATCTCCTCCTCTATATACGACATCTCCTCCTCTATATACGACATCTCCTCCTCTATATACGACATCTCCTCTATATACGACATCTCCTCCTCTATACACGACATCTCCTCCTCTATATACGACATCTCCTCCTCTATATACGACATCTCCTCCTCTATATACGACATCTCCTCCTCTATATACGACATCTCCTCCTCTATATACGACATCTCCTCCTCTATATACGACATCTCCTCCTCTATATACGACATCTCCTCTATATACGACATCTCCTCCTCTATATACGACATCTCCTCTATATACGACATCTCCTCCTCTATATACGACATCTCCTCCTCTATATACGACATCTCCTCCTCTATATACGACATCTCCCCCTCTACATACGACATCTCCTCCTCTATATACGACATCTCCTCCTCTATATACGACATCTCCCCCTCTATATACGACATCTCCCCCTCTATATACGACATCTCCCCCTCTATATACGACATCTCCTCCTCTATATACGACATCTCCTCCTCTATATACGACATCTCCCCCTCTATATACGACATCTCCTCCTCTATATACGACATCTCCCCCTCTATATACATCTCCTCTATATACGACATCTCCCCCTCTATATACGACATCTCCTCCTCTATATACGACATCTCCTCTATATACGACATCTCCCCCTCTATATACGACATCTCCTCCTCTATATACGACATCTCCCCCTCTATATACGACATCTCCTCCTCTATATACGACATCTCCCCCTCTATATACGACATCTCCCCCTCTATATACGACATCTCCTCCTCTATATACGACATCTCCCCCTCTATATACGACATCTCCTCCTCTATATACGACATCTCCCCCTCTATATACGACATCTCCTCCTCTATATACGACATCTCCCCCTCTACATACGACATCTCCTCCTCTACATACGACATCACCTCTATATACGACATCTCCTCCTCTATACACGACATCTCCTCCTCTATATACGACATCTCCTCTATATACGACATCTCCCCCTCTATATACATCTCCTCCTCTATATACGACATCTCCTCTATATACGACATCTCCTCCTCTATATACGACATCTCCTCTATATACGACATCTCCCCCTCTATATACGACATCTCCTCTATATACGACATCTCCCCCTCTATATACGACATCTCCTCCTCTATATACGACATCTCCTCTATATACGACATCTCCTCCTCTATATACGACATCTCCTCCTCTATATACGACATCTCCTCCTCGATATACGACATCACCTCCTCTATATACGACATCTCCTCTATATACGACATCTCCTCCTCTATATACGACATCTCCCCCTCTATATACGACATCTCCTCTATATACGACATCTCCCCCTCTATATACGACATCTCCTCCTCTATATACGACATCTCCTCTATATACGACATCTCCTCCTCTATACACGACATCTCCTCCTCTATACACGACATCTCCTCCTCTATATACGACATCTCCTCCTCTATATACGACATCTCCTCCTCTATATACGACATCTCCTCCTCTATATACGACATCTCCTCCTCTATATACGACATCTCCTCCTCTATATACGACATCTCCTCTATATACGACATCTCCTCCTCTATACACGACATCTCCTCCTCTATATACGACATCTCCTCCTCTATATACGACATCTCCTCCTCTATATACGACATCTCCTCCTCTATATACGACATCTCCTCCTCTATATACGACATCTCCTCCTCTATATACGACATCTCCTCCTCTATATACGACATCTCCTCTATATACGACATCTCCTCCTCTATATACGACATCTCCTCTATATACGACATCTCCTCCTCTATATACGACATCTCCTCCTCTATATACGACATCTCCTCTATATACGACATCTCCTCCTCTATATACGACATCTCCCCCTCTATATACGACATCTCCTCCTCTATATACGACATCTCCTCCTCTATATACGACATCTCCTCCTCTATATACGACATCTCCCCCTCTATATACGACATCTCCTCCTCTATATACGACATCTCCTCCTCTATATACGACATCTCCTCCTCTATATACGACATCTCCTCTATATACGACATCTCCCCCTCTATATACGACATCTCCTCTATATACGACATCTCCTCCTCTATATACGACATCTCCTCCTCTATATACGACTGTCACGATATGGTATGAAATATCATAAGTAGTTCTCTAGCCTGTGTGGGCTAAGCCCCCCCTTCTTGGAGTAACAGTTGTAGCTGCAAATTCCTGGCTTTCCTTCTCAGAGAGTGTGGGGGTTAGAAGTTTTATGGCCGAACGGAATTTACGACTGGCATTTCCTGTGTAAGCTCTTGTCCAGCTAGAACAGGAAAAATGGCTCCAAAAATCCATGAAAGATTCTTTGTTTAGTTTTTGTTAGATATTAGGCAAACGATTTAAGCTAGAAATACGAAAATATATATTCGTAGTCCCACTCGGTGTAGCTACACATCTCATGAAACACGAGTTTCTAACTCCATCTGGTAAAGAAGTAGGGTTTTCTCTGTAAATATGTATCCCAGATAGGACATATTTGATCTCATTAGAATGCTCACGTTAATCTGAGATGAATGATGAGCTTTTTAGGACGCTGACATGTTTTGTAGTGAAGTTATAGAAATCAGAGAGAATAGTTTAAAGTTTAGGCAGAATGTAGAGAGAGGAGGGTCTGGATAAGCCAGCCTTTCTGTGATGTCACAGCCTTAATGTTTTAAGTGTCTGGCAGGCTCTGAGGAGTCACTTTTTGCTGATTTCTCCTTCTGGACGGCTTTGTCCTATTGTCCTGGAAGAGCTGGTACATCCCATGGACTGGGATGTATGGAAACTGCACTAGCCTGGTTGCTTGTCATGCTTTAAACATGTAAGTGTTGCTTTTCTCATTTATTCCCTTTATGTTATAATTACCCATGTACATATTTGCAATTGTCTCATTTGTAACATCTTTATAAACTATTTTTGATAAAGCACGGCCTAATTATTTTTAAGGGGACATACTATTATATGTTAGTTCAGTTCTCCATGCTCTAAACTTACCCAGTCTTCTGAAGTGAAATACGCTACTGTTACTGTTGTGTTGGGTTAGCTTCGGACCCGTTTAATCGAAGCTGGTGGCAGTGATACCGATAGTGTGCAGACTTTTGGGTTATGTGGTAGCGGCTGCAGCTTTAATAATTATTGTTCCTGCCTGAGTGGGAGTAGTTATCGCGTCGCTGCAGCGTGCCCAATAGCCAGTACATAGCAGGCAGCCTTTCTGGCGACTAATTACCCAGGGTGCAGTACCTAATCTGACCTGAGAGTAAGGGGGGCGCCAGAGAGCTGCAAGTGTTAAGTGGAACTGTAAGCGGGATATACATAAATCCCTGCAGTTCGTGGTATATAGAAAAGCAGTGGGATACCTAGAATAAGCCCCTGCTGTAAACTAAGAGGTCAATAGCCTTGTGTGTGGTTTTTCATCACATTGTTAGCAGTGGAGGGATAACTAAGATAAGCCCCCCTGCACATGTGATAGCCGTCTGTTGGCCTAAAGTCACCCTGATCCGTGACGTAGGGGTGACGGTCACGGTGTGACTCCTGACCCATTGGTGACAGCGGTCAGGGGGAATCGTGACAATTGGTGGCAAGGCGGTGGGATATCTTAGAGCATTAGTGATTTGGTTTGAGTAATCATTCCTCTCACTAAAAACTTGCAGAAAGTTCTTGCGAGGACTCTGCGCAAATAAGTTTGGAGAACGAACTCAGTGCTTTTTAGTTGTGAGACAATTGTGTACTGGTAATTATCCCCTCCCTTTCTCTTCGTTTTTCTATCCTATCTTTTATTTGGCAACCATGGTTGGGCTGGGAGAAACCTTTTATGAGCAGCAGACCAGAGACACCCTTGTCGCCTTATGCAAGACACAGCACATTGACTTTGCAAGCAAAAACAAAGCCCAACTGGTCGCAGATCTGGTGCAATGGGAAGCCGCTCGAGACCAATCTCAGAGCTCAGAGGCCGCAGAAGCCAGCACCAGCGAACATGGTGCTGCAGCAGAGGTCCAACCACTGAATGCTGGCCCTGTTAGCAATCCGGGCGAATTGGACCCCCACCTGCAGGCGGCCTTGAAAGAATTCCCCATTGACGACCATGAGAGACGTCTGCAGCTGATCCAGCAATACCAGGAGCGAGCCGAGAGAGAGGCCCGAGCTGAGAGAGAGGCCCAGCGAGCCGAGCGGCAAGCTGAGCGGGAGTACCAGCTGCAGTTAGCCCGACTGCAAATGCAGGGGTTGTCTCAGACCAACCGTGAGCCTAGCAGCGCTCAGACACCGAAGCCCCGGCCTGATCACTTTCCTGTTATGGAGAAGGACGGAGATTTGGACACTTTTCTGCGGGCCTTTGAGAAAGCCTGCAGGCAGTACCAGCTGCCTACAGATGAATGGGCCCGATACCTGACACCAGGGCTGAAAGGTAAAGCTCTGGAGGCGTTTGCTGCCCTCCCTCAAGAACAAGATGGTGACTATGAGGCCATCAAGCAGGCCCTGATAGCCAAGTACCAGCTTACACCCGAGGTGTACCGTAGAAAGTTCCGGACCCTCCAACGTGGCCCACATGACAGTTACAGTGATGTGGTGCATGGACTGGGGACCCACTTTGACCAGTGGACCCAAGGACTGTCAGTGACCACCTTTGCACAGCTGCGAGACCTGATGATCAAAGACCAGTTTTTTCATCTTTGCCCAGCTGAGGTGCGACAGTTCGTGATGGACAGAGAACCCAAAGACGTGACGAAAGCAGCGCAGATTGCCGATGCCTATGAGGCCAACCGTAGATCGGAAGCGCGGAAGCCAGTCACCACCAGCTGGAGAGGGGGTAAGCCTGCAACCAACGCCAGTACCCCTGCCAGCCAGCACACCCGAGGTCCTGGCCCTGTGGCCAACAGCACCAGACCTACCACCGAACCTCGCACGTGTCACACCTGCAAGCGGCCTGGGCATATCAGTACCTTCTGTCCAGACAGGCCGAAGAACCCCCCAGCCAAGGCCCCAGGGCCTAATGCAGCAGTTCTTTTTGTGGGTGGTGTGGTTGGGAGGGTGTGTGACAACGTACAGCCCGTCACTGTGGGAGGCCATGTTGCTACAGGCCTCAAGGACACCGGGGCTGAACGAACCCTCATCCGACCCGAACTGGCGGCCCCTGAAGAAATCATTCCGGGGAAAACCCTAACTGTCACTGGGATTGGGGGCATCAGCTGTCCCTTACCAATGGCCCGGGTTTTTATTGATTGGGGTGCTGGGAGCGGGGTGAAGGAAGTGGGGCTGTCTGATAATTTGCCCACTGATGTTTTGTTGGGGACTGATTTGGGGAGGATGTATGCATACTACGTTCCTGACACCCCTCCCCAATCTACTAATGAGGGTAAAGTTAACCCTGATGATGATGATGATGGGAAATCGCATGTGTTACCTGACCATGCTTTATCTTGTGTTGATGCATCTACTAATGATTTTTTCCCTAGGATTGATGGTGAAAATGTTGTACCTGTGCCAGCTGAACCTGATAATGATTTTTTTGTGAAGGTTAATGTGTCCATAGGTACAGGTGTGCCCAGCCACGTCGCTCTGCGGAGTGAGACGGCTGAGGAACCCCTAACAGGGGCAAGTGTCGGTGCTACAGGACATGGGGAGATGCATGGGAACCGTGAGGAAGGTGACGCCATGAAAGTGACCAGTGCCACCGAGGAAGGTAACTGGCCCATAAGTAGCACAGCCCCTGGAGTGTTGGGGGTGGATGGGGAGGTAGAGCCCATAGCAGCGCCGGCTGATGGGCCTGTAGAAATCCCCGGGGAGACAGCCTATGTAGCTGCTGTCACCCGCAGTCAGAGTGCCCGGAACGCAGATAACTGTCTGCCTTCCGGACCCTCCTCAGTCATCACTGTGACTGAACCAGAGGTGGACCCAGAGCAGGTCCAAGAGGGTTCCCGTGGGGAAGGGACCCTGACGTCGCTTTTGGCTTCCCCTAGCCAGGAGTTTCAGGCCGCTCTGCACACAGATGCGAGCCTAGAGAGTTTGAGACAACTCGCCGAGACGCCCACCTCCGTGACTGATAAGGAGAGGGTGTTCTGGGAACAAGGAAGGTTGTACCGGGAGACAGTACCCAGAGAATCACAAAAGGAGTGGTTGAGGGAAAGACAGCTGGTCGTCCCGCAGCAATTCCGGGGTGAGTTGTTGCGGATTGCCCATGAGATCCCGCTAGCTGGACACTTGGGGATCAGCAAAACTAAGGCCCGGCTGTCTCAACACTTCTATTGGCCTAAGATGGGGACAGATGTGTCAAACTACTGCCGCTCCTGTATCACTTGTCAAAGAGTGGGGAAGGCGGGGCCTGCTCTTAAGGCTCCCCTGATCCCTTTGCCAGTGATAGAGGAGCCTTTCCAGAGGATCGCGGTGGACATTGTGGGCCCGCTGGCCGTCCCCAGCAGCTCTGGAAAGCAATACATCCTTACTGTGGTAGACTATGCTACCCGGTACCCAGAGGCAGTAGCTCTGTCGTCAACTAGGGCAGATAAGGTGGCGGATGCCCTGTTGGCCATCTTTTCACGTGTAGGATTTCCCAGGGAAATGCTTACTGATCAAGGGACCCAATTTATGTCTCGCCTAATGGAGGCTCTCTGTAAGAAAATGCAGGTGAAGCACCTGGTATCGAGTGCGTACCACCCACAGACCAATGGCTTGTGTGAACGCTTCAATGGTACCCTCAAACAGATGCTACGCATGCTGGTTGAGACTCAAGGGCGCGACTGGGAGCGGTACCTCCCACACCTGCTGTTCGCTTACCGAGAGGTTCCGCAGGCCTCGACGGGGTTCTCCCCCTTCGAGCTCCTGTACGGCAGGCGAGTCCGGGGACCCCTTGGGTTGGTAAGAGATTCCTGGGAAGAGGAGCCGAACCCTTCTGAAGTGTCCATAGTGGAGTATGTCATGCGCTTCCGTGACAAGATGCAGACCTTGACGCAGTTGGTGCATGACAACATGACGCAGGCTCAGGCTGATCAGAAGCACTGGTACGACCAGAACGCCCGGGAGCGGACCTACCACGTGGGTCAAAAGGTGTGGGTGCTGGTCCCCGTACCAACGGATAAGCTTCAGGCAGCCTGGGAGGGCCCGTACGTCGTCCACCAACAGCTCAACCCGGTCACTTACGTGGTCACGCTTGACCACGCTCGGGGTAGGCGAAAGGCCTTTCACGTCAACATGATGAAGGCTCATCACGAACGTGAACCTTTCGTCCTACCGGTCTGCAGCTTGCCCGAAGACGGTGAGGAAGACACCCTCCTGGACTTGCTGGCCCAAGCCAAGGCCAATGGGTCCATCGAGGATGTGGAGGTAAGCGCCTCGTTAACTGAACCCCAGCGGGTGCAGTTGCAAACCACACTGGAACCCTTCCGGGTCGTATTCTCCAACCGACCTGGGAGGACTGAGTTAGCCGTCCACGAGGTGGACACCGGGAATCACGCCCCACTACGGCGAACACCCTATCGAATCTCTGACCAGGTGCAGCAGACTATGCGCCAAGAGATCGATGAGATGTTACAGCTGGGGGTGATTCGACGGTCAAAGAGCGCGTGGGCATCGCCTGTAGTTCTCGTGCCAAAGAAGGACCGGACCACCCGGTTCTGCGTGGACTACAGGGGGCTCAACGCCATCACAGCCTCGGATGCGCACCCAATGCCGCGCATCGAGGAGCTGCTTGAGAAGTTAGCTGGCGCAAAATACCTGACAATAATGGATTTGAGTAGAGGATACTGGCAGATTCCCCTGAGCCCCGAGGCGCAGGAGAAGTCCGCCTTTATCACACCCTTTGGACTGTACGAGTCCACGGTCATGCCCTTCGGCATGAAGAATGCCCCTGCCACTTTCCAGCGGATGGTCAACCGCCTGCTTCAGGGACTGGAGACGTACGCCGTGGCGTACTTGGATGACATTGCCATCTTCAGTCCCTCCTGGAAGGAACACCTGCAGCATCTCGAGGAGGTGCTCAGGCGAATTCCCCAAGCAGGACTGACTATCAAGCCGGGGAAGTGTCAGATGGGCATGAGTGAGGTTCACTACCTGGGGCACCGGGTAGGCGAAGGCACCATGGAGCCAGAGCATGGCAATGGTGATGGGTTGGCCCACCAGGGTGAACCTGCTGAGGTGCGCATGGAGGAGAACCATCAGGTCCTGCCTCCCTAGCGCACACCAAAAGGGGGAGGTGTCACAATATGGTATGAAATATCATAAGTAGTTCTCTAGCCTGTGTGGGCTAAGCCCCCCCTTCTTGGAGTAACAGTTGTAGCTGCAAATTCCTGGCTTTCCTTCTCAGAGAGTGTGGGGTTAGAAGTTTTATGGCCGAACGGAATTTACGACTGGCATTTCCTGTGTAAGCTCTTGTCCAGCTAGAACAGGAAAAATGGCTCCAAAAATCCATGAAAGATTCTTTGTTTAGTTTTTGTTAGATATTAGGCAAACGATTTAAGCTAGAAATACGAAAATATATATTCGTAGTCCCACTCGGTGTAGCTACACATCTCATGACACTCGGGTTTCTAACTCCATCTGGTAAAGAAGTAGGGTTTTCTCTGTAAATATGTATCCCAGATAGGACATATTTGATCTCATTAGAATGCTCACGTTAATCTGAGATGAATGATGAGCTTTTTAGGACGCTGACATGTTTTGTAGTGAAGTTATAGAAATCAGAGAGAATAGTTTAAAGTTTAGGCAGAATGTAGAGAGAGGAGGGTCTGGATAAGCCAGCCTTTCTGTGATGTCACAGCCTTAATGTTTTAAGTGTCTGGCAGGCTCTGAGGAGTCACTTTTTGCTGATTTCTCCCTCTGGACGGCTTTGTCCTATTGTCCTGGAAGAGCTGGTACATCCCATGGACTGGGATGTATGGAAACTGCACTAGCCTGGATGCCTGCAATGCTTTTAATATGTGAGTGTTATCTTTTCTCATTTATTCCCTTTATGTTATAATTACCCATGTACATATTTGCAATTGTCTCATTTGTAACATCTTTATAAACTATTTTTGATAAAGCACGGCCTAATTATTTTTAAGGGGACATACTATTATATGTTAGTTCAGTTCTCCATGCCCTACACTTACCCAGTCTTCTGAAGTGAAATACGCTACTGTTACTGTTGTGTTGGGTTAGCTTCGGACCCGTTTAATCGAAGCTGGTGGCAGTGATACCGATAGTGTGCAGACTTTTGGGTTATGTGGTAGCGGCTGCAGCTTTAATAATTATTGTTCCTGCCTGAGTGGGAGTAGTTATCGCGTCGCTGCAGCGTACCCAATAGCCAGTACATAGCAGGCAGCCTTTCTGGCGACTAATTACCCAGGGTGCAGTACCTAATCTGACCTGAGAGTAAGGGGGGCGCCAGAGAGCTGCAAGTGTTAAGTGGAACTGTAAGCGGGATATACATAAATCCCTGCAGTTCGTGGTATATAGAAAAGCAGTGGGATACCTAGAATAAGCCCCTGCTGTAAACTAAGAGGTCAATAGCCTTGTGTGTGGTTTTTCATCACATTGTTAGCAGTGGAGGGATAACTAAGATAAGCCCCCCTGCACATGTGATAGCCGTCTGTTGGCCTAAAGTCACCCTGATCCGTGACGTAGGGGTGACGGTCACGGTGTGAATCCTGACCCAGTGGTGACAGCGGTCAGGGGAATCGTGACAACGACATCTCCCCCTCTATATACGACATCTCCTCTATATACGACATCTCCTCCTCTATATACGACATCTCCTCCTCTATATACGACATCTCCCCCTCTATATACGACATCTCCTCCTCTATATACGACATCTCCCCCTCTATATACGACATCTCCCCCTCTATATACGACATCTCCCCCTCTATATACGACATCTCACCCTCTATATACGACATCTCCCCCTCTATATACGACATCTCCCCCTCTATATACGACATCTCCTCTATATACGACATCTCCTCTATATACGACATCTCCTCCTCTATATACGACATCTCCTCCTCTATATACGACATCTCCTCTATATACGACATCTCCCCCTCTATATACATCTCCTCTATATACGACATCTCCCCCTCTATATACGACATCTCCTCCTCTATATACGACATCTCCTCCTCTATATACGACATCTCCTCCTCTATATACGACATCTCCTCCTCTATATACGACATCTCCCCCTCTATATACGACATCTCCCCCTCTATATACGACATCTCCTCCTCTATATACGACATCTCCTCCTCTATATACGACATCTCCCCCTCTATATACGACATCTCCTCTATATACGACATCTCCTCCTCTATATACGACATCTCCTCCTCTATATACGACATCTCCTCCTCTATATACGACATCTCCTCCTCTATATACAACTCCTCTATATACGACATCTCCTCCTCTATATACGACATCTCCCCCTCTATATACGACATCTCCTCCTCTATATACGACATCTCCCCCTCTATATACGACATCTCCTCCTCTATATACGACATCTCCTCCTCTATATACGACATCTCCCCCTCTATATACGACATCTCCTCCTCTATATACGACATCTCCCCCTCTATATACGACATCTCCCCCTCTATATACGACATCTCCCCCTCTATATACGACATCTCCTCCTCTATATACGACATCTCCCCCTCTATATACGACATCTCCTCTATATACGACATCTCCTCTATATACGACATCTCCTCCTCTATATACGACATCTCCTCCTCTATATACAACTCCTCTATATACGACATCTCCTCCTCTATATACAACTCCTCTATATACGACATCTCCTCCTCTATATACGACATCTCCTCCTCTATATACGACATCTCCTCCTCTATATACGACATCTCCCCCTCTATATACGACATCTCCTCCTCTATATACGACATCTCCTCCTCTATATACGACATCTCCCCCTCTATATACGACATCTCCCCCTCTATATACGACATCTCCTCCTCTATATACGACATCTCCCCCTCTATATACGACATCTCCCCCTCTATATACGACATCTCCCCCTCTATATACGACATCTCCTCCTCTATATACGACATCTCCCCCTCTATATACGACATCTCCTCCTCTATATACGACATCTCCCCCTCTATATACGACATCTCCCCCTCTATATACGACATCTCCTCCTCTATATACGACATCTCCCCCTCTATATACGACATCTCCCCCTCTATATACGACATCTCCCCCTCTATATACGACATCTCCTCCTCTATATACGACATCTCCCCCTCTATATACGACATCTCCTCTATATACGACATCTCCTCCTCTATATACGACATCTCCTCCTCTATATACGACATCTCAACCTCTATATACGACATCTCAACCTCTATATACGACATCTCCTCCTCTATATACGACATCTCCCCCTCTATATACGACATCTCCTCCTCTATATACGACATCTCCTCCTCTATATACGACATCTCCTCCTCTATATACGACATCTCCTCCTCTATATACGACATCTCCTCCTCTATATACGACATCTCCTCCTCTATATACGACATCTCCTCCTCTATATACGACATCTCAACCTCTATATACGACATCTCAACCTCTATATACGACATCTCCTCCTCTATATACGACATCTCCCCCTCTATATACGACATCTCCTCCTCTATATACGACATCTCCCCCTCTATATACGACATCTCCCCCTCTATATACGACATCTCCTCTATATACGACATCTCCTCTATATACGACATCTCCTCCTCTATATACGACATCTCCCCCTCTATATACGACATCTCCCCCTCTATATACGACATCTCCTCTATATACGACATCTCATCTATATACGACATCTCCCCCTCTATATACGACATCTCCCCCTCTATATACGACATCTCCTCTATATACGACATCTCCTCTATATACGACATCTCCCCCTCTATATACGACATCTCCCCCTCTATATACGACATCTCCTCTATATACGACATCTCCTCTATATACGACATCTCCCCCTCTATATACGACATCTCCTCTATATACGACATCTCCTCTATATACGACATCTCCTCTATATACGACATCTCCTCCTCTATATACGACATCTCCTCCTCTATATACGACATCTCCTCCTCTATATACGACATCTCCTCCTCTATATACGACATCTCCTCCTCTATATACGACATCTCCTCCTCTATATACGACATCTCCTCCTCTATATACGACATCTCCTCCTCTATATACGACATCTCCTCCTCTATATACGACATCTCCTCCTCTATATACGACATCTCCTCTATATACGACATCTCCTCTATATATGACATCTCCCCCTCTATATACGACATCTCCTCTATATACGACATCTCCTCTATATACGACATCTCCCCCTCTATATACGACATCTCCTCTATATACGACATCTCCTCTATATACGACATCTCCCCCTCTATATACGACATCTCCTCTATATACGACATCTCCTCTATATACGACATCTCCCCCTCTATATACGACATCTCCTCTATATACGACATCTCCTCCTCTATATACGACATCTCCTCCTCTATATACGACATCTCCTCCTCTATATACGACATCTCCTCCTCTATATACGACATCTCCTCCTCTATATACGACATCTCCTCCTCTATATACGACATCTCCTCCTCTATATACGACATCTCCTCCTCTATATACGACATCTCCTCCTCTATATACGACATCTCCCCCTCTATATACGACATCTCCCCCTCTATATACGACATCTCCCTCCTCTATATACGACATCTCCTCCTCTATATACGACATCTCCCTCCTCTATATACGACATCTCCTCCTCTATATACGACATCTCCTCCTCTATATACGACATCTCCCCCTCTATATACGACATCTCCTCCTCTATATACGACATCTCCCTCTCTATATACGACATCTCCCCCTCTATATACGACATCTCCTCCTCTATATACGACATCTCCTCCTCTATATACGACATCTCCTCCTCTATATACGACATCTCCTCCTCTATATACGACATCTCCTCTATATACGACATCTCCCCCTCTATATACGACATCTCCCCCTCTATATACGACATCTCCTCCTCTATATACGACATCTCCTCTATATACGACATCTCCCTCTCTATATACGACATCTCCCCCTCTATATACGACATCTCCCCCTCTATATACGACATCTCCCCCTCTATATACGACATCTCCCCCTCTATATACATCTCCTCTATATACGACATCTCCCCCTCTATATACGACATCTCCTCTATATACGACATCTCCTCCTCTATATACGACATCTCCCCCTCTATATACGACATCTCCTCCTCTATATACGACATCTCCTCCTCTATATACGACATCTCCCCCTCTATATACGACATCTCCCCCTCTATATACGACATCTCCCCCTCTATATACGACATCTCCTCCTCTATATACGACATCTCCCCCTCTATATACGACATCTCCCCCTCTATATACGACATCTCCTCCTCTATATACGACATCTCCTCCTCTATATACGACATCTCCCCCTCTATATACGACATCTCCTCCTCTATATACGACATCTCCTCCTCTATATACGACATCTCCTCCTCTATATACGACATCTCCTCCTCTATACGACATCTCCTCTATATACGACATCTCCTCCTCTATATACGACATCTCCTCTATATACGACATCTCCCCCTCTATATACATCTCCTCTATATACGACATCTCCCCCTCTATATACGACATCTCCCCCTCTATATACGACATCTCCTCTATATACGACATCTCCTCCTCTATATACGACATCTCCTCTATATACGACATCTCCTCTATATACGACATCTCCCCCTCTATATACGACATCTCCTCCTCTATATACGACATCTCCTCCTCTATATACGACATCTCCCCCTCTATATACGACATCTCCCCCTCTATATACGACATCTCCCCCTCTATATACGACATCTCCTCTATATACGACATCTACTCCTCTATATACGACATCTCCCCCTCTATATACGACATCTCCCCCTCTATATACGACATCTCCCCCTCTATATACGACATCTCCTCCTCTATATACGACATCTCCTCCTCTATATACGACATCTCCCCCTCTATATACGACATCTCCCCCTCTATATACGACATCTCCTCCTCTATATACGACATCTCCTCCTCTATATACGACATCTCCCCCTCTATATACGACATCTCCTCCTCTATATACGACATCTCCTCCTCTATATACGACATCTCCTCCTCTATATACGACATCTCCTCTATATACGACATCTCCCCCTCTATATACGACATCTCCTCTATATACGACATCTCCTCCTCTATATACGACATCTCCTCTATACACGACATCTCCTCTATATACGACATCTCCCCCTCTATATACGACATCTCCTCCTCTATATACGACATCTCCTCCTCTATATACGACATCTCCTCTATATACGACATCTCCCCCTCTATATACGACATCTCCCCCTCTATATACGACATCTCCTCTATATACGACATCTCCTCCTCTATATACGACATCTCCTCTATATACGACATCTCCCCCTCTATATACGACATCTCCTCCTCTATATACGACATCTCCTCTATATACGACATCTCCCCCTCTATATACGACATCTCCTCTATATACGACATCTCCTCCTCTATATACGACATCTCCTCTATACACGACATCTCCTCTATATACGACATCTCCCCCTTTATATACGACATCTCCTCCTCTATATACGACATCTCCTCCTCTATATACGACATCTCCTCTATATACGACATCTCCCCCTCTATATACGACATCTCCCCCTCTATATACGACATCTCCTCTATATACGACATCTCCTCCTCTATATACGACATCTCCTCCTCTATATACGACATCTCCTCTATATACGACATCTCCTCTATATACGACATCTCCTCCTCTATATACGACATCTCCTCCTCTATATACGACATCTCCTCCTCTATATACGACATCTCCCCCTCTATATACGACATCTCCTCTATATACGACATCTCCTCCTCTATATACGACATCTCCCCCTCTATATACGACATCTCCCCCTCTATATACGACATCTCCTCCTCTATATACGACATCTCCTCCTCTATATACGACATCTCCCCCTCTATATACGACATCTCCTCCTCTATATACGACATCTCCTCCTCTATATACGACATCTCCTCCTCTATATACGACATCTCCCCCTCTATATACGACATCTCCCCCTCTATATACGACATCTCCTCCTCTATATACGACATCTCCTCTATATACGACATCTCCCCCTCTATATACGACATCTCCTCTATATACGACATCTCCTCTATATACGACATCTCCTCCTCTATATACGACATCTCCCCCTCTATATACGACATCTCCTCTATATACGACATCTCCTCCTCTATATACGACATCTCCCCCTCTATATACGACATCTCCCCCTCTATATACGACATCTCCTCTATATACGACATCTCCTCCTCTATATACGACATCTCCCCCTCTATATACGACATCTCCCCCTCTATATACGACATCTCCCCCTCTATATACGACATCTCCTCCTCTATATACGACATCTCCCCCTCTATATACGACATCTCCTCCTCTATATACGACATCTCCTCCTCTATATACGACATCTCCTCCTCTATATACGACATCTCCTCTATATACGACATCTCCCCCTCTATATACGACATCTCCTCCTCTATATACGACATCTCCTCTATATACGACATCTCCTCCTCTATATACGACATCTCCCCCTCTATATACGACATCTCCTCTATATACGACATCTCCTCCTCTATATACGACATCTCCCCCTCTATATACGACATCTCCCCCTCTATATACGACATCTCCTCCTCTATATACGACATCTCCTCCTCTATATACGACATCTCCCCCTCTATATACGACATCTCCTCCTCTATATACGACATCTCCTCTATATACGACATCTCCTCCTCTATATACGACATCTCCCCCTCTATATACGACATCTCCCCCTCTATATACGACATCTCCCCCTCTATATACGACATCTCCCCCTCTATATACGACATCTCCTCCTCTATATACGACATCTCCTCCTCTATATACGACATCTCCTCCTCTATATACGACATCTCCTCCTCTATATACGACATCTCCTCCTCTATATACGACATCTCCTCCTCTATATACGACATCTCCTCCTCTATATACGACATCTCCTCCTCTATATACGACATCTCTTCCTCTATATACGACATCTCCTCCTCTATATACGACATCTCCTCTATATACGACATCTCCCCCTCTATATACGACATCTCCCCCTCTATATACGACATCTACCTCTATATACGACATCTCCCCCTCTATATACGACATCTACTCTATATACGACATCTCCTCCTCTATATACGACATCTCCTCTATATACGACATCTCCTCTATATACGACATCTCCCCCTCTATATACGACATCTCCTCTATATACGACATCTCCTCCTCTATATACGACATCTCCTCCTCTATATACGACATCTCCCCCTCTATATACGACATCTCCTCTATATACGACATCTCCCCCTCTATATACGACATCTCCTCTATATACGACATCTCCCCCTCTATATACATCTCCTCTATATACGACATCTCCTCTATATACGACATCTCCTCCTCTATATACGACATCTCCTCTATATACGACATCTCCCCCTCTATATACGACATCTCCTCTATATACGACATCTCCCCCTCTATATACATCTCCTCTATATACGACATCTCCTCTATATACGACATCTCCCCCTCTATATACGACATCTCCTCTATATACGACATCTCCCCCTCTATATACGACATCTCCTCTATATACGACATCTCCTCCTCTATATACGACATCTCCCCCTCTATATACGACATCTCCCCCTCTATATACGACATCTCCTCCTCTATATACGACATCTCCTCCTCTATATACGACATCTCCTCCTCTATATACGACATCTCCTCCTCTATATACGACATCTCCTCCTCTATATACGACATCTCCTCCTCTATATACGACATCTCCTCCTCTATATACGACATCTCCTCCTCTATATACGACATCTCCTCCTCTATATACGACATCTCCTCTATATACGACATCTCCCCCTCTATATACGACATCTCCTCCTCTATATACGACATCTCCTCCTCTATATACGACATCTCCTCCTCTATATACGACATCTCCTCCTCTATATACGACATCTCCTCTATATACGACATCTCCTCCTCTATATACGACATCTCCTCCTCTATATACGACATCTCCTCTATATACGACATCTCCCCCTCTATATACATCTCCTCTATATACGACATCTCCCCCTCTATATACGACATCTCCTCTATATACGACATCTCCTCCTCTATATACGACATCTCCTCTATATACGACATCTCCTCTATATACGACATCTCCTCTATATACGACATCTCCCCCTCTATATACGACATCTCCTCCTCTATATACGACATCTCCTCCTCTATATACGACATCTCCCCCTCTATATACGACATCTCCCCCTCTATATACGACATCTCCCCCTCTATATACGACATCTCCTCTATATACGACATCTCCTCCTCTATATACGACATCTCCTCTATATACGACATCTCCCCCTCTATATACATCTCCTCTATATACGACATCTCCCCCTCTATATACGACATCTCCTCCTCTATATACGACATCTCCTCTATATACGACATCTCCTCTATATACGACATCTCCCCCTCTATATACGACATCTCCTCCTCTATATACGACATCTCCTCCTCTATATACGACATCTCCCCCTCTATATACGACATCTCCCCCTCTATATACGACATCTCCCCCTCTATATACGACATCTCCCCCTCTATATACGACATCTCCTCCTCTATATACGACATCTCCTCCTCTATATACGACATCTCCCCCTCTATATACGACATCTCCTCCTCTATATACGACATCTCCTCCTCTATATACGACATCTCCTCCTCTATATACGACATCTCCCCCTCTATATACGACATCTCCTCCTCTATATACGACATCTCCTCTATATACGACATCTCCCCTCTATATACGACATCTCCCCCTCTATATACGACATCTCCCCCTCTATATACGACATCTCCTCCTCTATATACGACATCTCCTCCTCTATATACGACATCTCCCTCCTCTATATACGACATCTCCCCCTCTATATACGACATCTCCTCCTCTATATACGACATCTCCTCCTCTATATACGACATCTCCCCCTCTATATACGACATCTCCTCCTCTATATACGACATCTCCTCTATATACGACATCTCCTCCTCTATATACGACATCTCCTCTATATACGACATCTCCCCCTCTATATACGACATCTCCCCCTCTATATACGACATCTCTCCTCTATATACGACATCTCCTCCTCTATATACGACATCTCC